>NC_133662.1:83335708-83999041 GCF_037893015.1 Macrotis lagotis | reverse complement strand
CAATTATTAAGTGTCTGAGGTCGGATTTGAACTCAGGGACTCCTGACTCCAGGGCCGGTGCTCTATCCACTGTGGCACCTAGCTGCCCCGGATGATAACCTTTTATGGGTTTTGTAGAAGGAATTCTACTTTGGATCAGATATCCTCTTAGGCCCCTTCCAACTCTGAAATCCTATAATTCTGTGATTTGCAATGGAAAATATAATTTCAGACTTTTGCAGTTCATTTCCTAACATATGATCATCAAAATAAAAAAAAATACCAAATGATAAACTTCTCCATGTGTTTTAGAGAAAAAGTCACTTGAGACTCTCATATACATCCATATGCTTCTATATTTACTTTTTGTCCTATTCATTTTTCATGTAAATAAACTACAATTTACCTAAAACTTACCAAGCAACCTTGAAGTAATCACATGTCAGGAGTTTGATTTTTTAACACTTGTCTCCAAAGTCTTTGCACATCAATTCCTAATTCCCATCAACCCTTTAAAATCCACTTCAGCACCTGAACATCAAATGGAATTCCAACCATTTTGAATTTCTATGTTTCAAAAATATCCACATTGCAATTGTTGCAATTCCATTGCACCTCAGTACCATCACTCAGTATCATACAAGGATAGCATTTTAATCTGTTTCTTTAAATTCAAAATTTGGGGAAGGAGGAAGGGAACAACTGGAGTTTTTTTTTTACTAGTTATGCTATGTTTTATCTTCAAATGTATATTGTTTCAACAAAAAAGTCAGTTTGCAAGAAACTAACCAGCTAATCAATAAAATGTTTGTTGTGGGGAAAAAAGATGATATTATAACAACATTCTAATTCTGAACTGTCCCCATTGGGGTTGGGGTGAGGGGGAGAGATGGTGGGAAATAAGCTTCTTCCAGTTAGAAAAAGGGAACTGAAGAATCATGGGAAGCAGGAGGGGAGAACTAGTGGGAGGTAGGGTTGAAGGAAAAATCTGGGATCTACTAATATCGTATGTATTGTCTTGCCAAGAGAGTGCATTTGTAAATTTTTACTAATCAAGTAACTAAAGAGAAGATATGAACACCAATGCACAATGGGTGAGATTTATGGATGATTTCTAAACATAATAAAATTCCATTAATTCAAAATAGAAAAATATTTGAATTACCCAGGTATGAATGATTTTTTTAAGTGTATGAGTATCTGATATTTGAAGAACAATAAGAAATTTAGTTTCAGCACTAAATAGTACCTGGTTTACCTTGAAAGTTCCTTTGAACAAATCCTTAAATATTTTCAATAAGTCTCTACAACCACCTAGCACAGAATTTTTACTAAATGTTTTTGACAACTGACTTGTGAGCAAATATCTCTATGTGAAAGCTGCATCATCCAAATTAATACACTTGGTAAAGGGGATGTTGTTTCTCGTTAACCCAGCTCATTAACAATCACTCAATATTCAATGAAATGAGAGGAGGGCACACTCCAAATGGTGCAGCTTTGCCGTGTAATTAGATACTACACAAAGACCATAACCGCATTACTCTTTCCTTAGCTTTTCATCCCTGAAGTGGCTGTTTAGCCTAATTAAGAGTCTGAAATATACATGAATGTCATTCTTGTAAAAATGAGATGCAATCATAAGTCTCTTTTGTTATTTTAAATGGAGTCTCAGCCTACAGAATAGTACAAAGACTCTAGATACAATTGTACTTTAAAATGAGACTATCTAAAGCCATCTGAAAATATAGACATTTAAGCATCCCTTTGACTACTCATCTAGTTGAAAAGATCAAAGTAAGGCCTTAAATTATCATTGCATTTGTTTCAGTCATCCCGGTTTCACAGTGTCCAGTCATTCAGTGTTTTCTATATTCAGAGCAGCTGTTGTTGTGACTCCCAAGATGTTGGACTTCCTAACAAGTTATTTTCCAGTTTTTTGGCAAGAACCATTTTTAGAAGCATGATGAGTTTGTCTTGATGCATTCCAGCTGGCATAAACTGTAGTGTTCTTCCATCAGAAAACAGGTCATTGCCCAGAGGATCCCAACTTTTACCCAACTAAGCATGGAATTTGTTGTTACCAAGGAGTCGAAGTGTGATTAAGGATACCCAGTAACCTAGTGATCCAGACATCACACAAGAGGTTAAGAACTTTTAACTTCTATTCTAGACTTCCTGCCAATGTACTTTATAACCTTGGAGACATCACTTAACCTTCAGTTCGCTTTCCACCACTATGATCCTAATTATTTTATATTTATTGAGCCACAAAGAACAAGCACACATTAGAGGGCATAAAGCAAAAGTATTGCTTCCTGCTACTACAGAGTTTACCTTAGAATTGGTCCTTTAGCAACATTTTGACCTACCTCATGGAAATATATTATGGGCTAGGTCTTTATTATGAAATATTTAGGGGATATCCATCAGGACTGTTTGTTCATTTTAAAAGAAGTAAACTGTGAGATTCTCCTTCCCTAGTTATTTTTCACTTTAGAATGCTAATCTAATGTCACTACAAGTCCAAATATACAATGTCAAGTGGTCTCTGGTTTAGTTGATCCATTGTGATACAGTAGAAAGTGTTGGATTTGGAATCAGGAAACCTGAACTGGTTCTATTATTTAAGGCCCTTGTAAGCTTGGACCTTTCTGGACCTCAGTTTCCTCACCTGTAAAATGACGGAGTGCTACTCCATGGCCACTGAGGTCTTTTCCAGATGTAGAGCTGTGACTACTCTAATCCTATGACTAGATCATTTCAGTGGCTAAAGTCCCATCCAGTCCTAAATCTATGATACTAGAAGGTGGTAACTTCTGACTTGCCCACAATACCCAGCTCACTTTAGGGTACAAGGCCCTCAAAATGAGGCTATGAAAGCTGCTGAGTTTCCCAAGAACTTCCAACCACAACATAATACAATGTGGTTTTTGTTTCCTTGAGCTTGGTTTGCTGTGCTTAGGTTTTCTGCCTATTGCTTCACAAAAGAATGGTGGTGATTGTCTGTTGTTATTCAGACATGCCTAATCTTCATGACCCCATTTGGTGTTTTCTTAGCAAAAAGACTAGAGTGATTTGCCATGTTCTTCTCTAGTTCATTTTACAGATGAGGCAAATAAGCAAAAAAGGGTTAAGTAACTTGGCCACTTGATGAGCTAGTAAGTGTCTGAGGCCAAATTTGAACTCAAAAAGAGGCATTATCCACTATGCCACCTAGTTGCCCAAAGGATGGATTAAACTTCAGGTAAAACAACAGTGCTTTTATTGTACAGATGCTCCATTGTAATGGTCTCCTCCATCAGTACCACAGAACTTGTCTTTTTAGTTCCTGGCATTTCACAAAAGCACTTTGTTTTAGAACATGATATTAAGTTTAATGCTTTGGGTTATTTTTTCCTTTCTCAAATCCCAGTCTGGCTAAATATTCTTTGGAATTTATATCAGAGAAGGCTCACTTGCTTTCCGACTGCTCAATATGCTGTTACAGCATTATACATAAATATGTATGACCAATTGGTTTTCTCTGCAATGAGTGACCATTCTCAACAATGAAATCATATGTCCAAAGACTTTCAAAATAGTTTTGTTTGATACAATTTTTCCCCTCAATGTTTTGTCCTTAGTTCATTAAAAATGACAACAAAAAAAATTATCATCTCTCCCCCAAAATAGTAGTTCTATGGTTTTTATTCTTTGTCTCAGTAACCCATGTAGAAACACAGCATAGTTTGAATGGTATTTGAAATGGTGGTGTTTGAAATAATTTGACCACCAGGAAGGAATCATTTCCATTCTATTCTAACATGCTACATGTAAGTGTCCCTACTATAATCTTGCATTAAAGTCTTTTTCTCTCACATCTGGGAATTCTTTAGAATTTTACACTGGAATTTTTGGGTGCAATATATTGAAAGGGAGAAATAGAAGAAAACAGTTAAAATTTAGAAAGAATTTGAACTGATTTTTACCTTTCAACTTCTAAAGATAACTAAAGCTCATTTATCCAGGCTCTAGTCCTCCAGAATTTATTATATTTGGGCCAAAGCTATACTTGAACTTACATTTACTTATATATTAAGAAATTAAATTCAACAATACAGGGGTGGCTAGGTGGTGCGGTGGATAGAGCACCAGGCCCTGGAGTCAGGAGTACCTGAGTTCAAATCTAGTCTCAGATACTAGCTATGTGGCTTTGGGCAAGCCACTTAACCCCATTGCCTTGCAAAAC
Source organism: Macrotis lagotis (assembly GCF_037893015.1). NCBI lineage: Eukaryota > Metazoa > Chordata > Mammalia > Peramelemorphia > Peramelidae > Macrotis > Macrotis lagotis. Next base: position 83,994,831 of record NC_133662.1, on the reverse strand, counting down.
CTAAAAAAAATTCAATAATACAGCATGGTGTAATGAAAACTTGTCTCTGAGAGGAAGACAGGGTTTATATTCTGCCTCTTGCACATATGGTTGTAGGCCAGTTGGCATGTCAATTAACTTATTAGGATACTAGGCAATTTGACTTTAAGTTGCAGAGAAGGTTTCAACCTTACAAATAAAAGGGAATTTTCTCTCTTGAGAATTCCAATGCCAGAAAAATCACAAATCCACTAAAGCTACCCTTTTACAGTATCTTAGAAGAATGAGGTATTCTGCCACTTATTTCTATGTATCACATTCCCCTGCTAGACTGAATGCCAATGTGGAAGCTCAAGTACTATCAAATCTACACATTGTGTTTGCCCCAGCATCTGGCACACAATATTGTGGCTGTTCAATCATTTCAGTCATGTCTGACTCTTCATGACTCCATGAGGGTTTTTCCTTGGCAAAAATACTGAATTAGTTTGCCAATTCCTTCTCCAGATCATTTTACAAATAAGAAAACTAAGGCAATCAGGGTGAAGTGACTTGCCCAGGATTACCCAGTTTGTAAGTGGGTGCGGTCAGTTTTGAATTCAGGAAGATGAGTCTTTCTGAAATCAGACCGAAAATTCACCTAACTGCATTGAACAAAATATGTACCCAATAAATGTTGGCAAAACCTCACTCCTCTCAAATTGGCCAATATGACCAAAAAGGACAATGAGCAATTGGAAGGGATGTGGGGAAGCTGGGACACTATTGCATTGTTGGTGGAGCTGTGAACTGATCCATCCTCTCTGGAGAGCAATTTGGAATTACACTCAAAGGACAATAAAAATGAGTATACCCTTTGATCCAGCACTACTGGGTCTATACCCTGCAGAGGTCATGGAAAAGGGTAATAGCATCACTTGTACAAAAAAGATATTCATGGCAGCTCTGTTTGTGTTAGCAAAGAATGTCCATCATTTGTGGAAGGGTTGAACAAATTGTGGTCTATGTATGTTATGGAACACTATTGTTTTATTAGATACCGGGAGGGATGGGATTTCAGAGAAGTCTGAAAAGACTTATAATGAACTGATGCTGAGAGAAATGAGCAGAACCAGAAGAACTTTGTACATCCTAACAGCAACATGGGGGTGATGATCAGCCTTAATGGACTTGTTCATTTTATCAGTGCAACAATCAGGAACAATTTTAGGGTATCTGTGACAGAGAATACCATCTGTATCCAGAGAAAGAATTGTAGAGTTTAAACAAAGACCAAAAACTATTACCTTCAATTTTTTTAAAAAATAATTGTCTTTAAAAAATGGTTGCCTTAATGTCCTACATAATTTTGCTACCTCTAATAAATTTATTTTTTTCCTCAAGGATATGATTTTTCCTTAACACATTCAATTTTGATCAATGTATAGTATGGAAAAAATATTAGGATTATCAGACTGCCTTGGGGGGGGAGGAGAGAGGAAAGGGAGGGGGGAGGAATGTGTAAAATTCCAAACCTTACCAAAAAATGATAGGGAGACACTACTATTGTATATTATTGGAAAACAACTAAAATATTTAAATAAAAATAAAATAAAATAAAAAATAAATTATGGTAAAATCAAACTGAATTCCATGTGAATTTTAGCTTTCATTTAAAACTTGATTTTAAACATTTTTAAAATAAAAACAACCTTTCTAAAATGCCTTACCTTAAAAAGTTAAGTCACCCACAAAAGTGCTCTCTAGAGCTTTATTGTGGTATGGAGGTGACCCTGGGATCTTGAAGGAAGCTGGAAAGTGACCAAAGACAAGTCTGGCAACAGATGATTATCATTCATCCCAAGACTAGTCTAAATACATTTAGAAAGGCTTTTTTTCCCCAAACTAGTTGAAAGGTGCTAAATTTTTCAACTACAGTAACCTTCAAGGACCATCTACCAAGTAGGAGAGGGTTTTGTGATCCATATTGGGAGATGACATACCCCTACCAATGAAATCATGGTTCCTCTAAATAAATGATTAAACAGAATGTGTTGAATAGAGCTTGAAGTTTTCTTGATGGTCATGTTGAGTCATTATAAAAATGTTAATAATATGTTTTTACTTTCAGATACTTTTGATGACTATATTCTGCCACTCCATAGAATGCCTCCATACAGTTTTATATTTTGGATCTGTTGCCTCAATGGTTTCCTTTCTTGCTGTTAGGAAGTCAGTGACAAGGAAGTCAGAAAGATTTATTAGAATTCTTCCTCAGACATTTACAAGGTATAAGACTCTGGGTAAATCATTTAATTATTTTGGTCTCCATTTCCTCATCTATAAAATGGGAGTGATAATTATGCCTGTCTCATAAGGATATTGTAAGGATTAAATAAGATAATGCTTTTAAAGTACTTTGTAAACCTGAATGTGTTCCATCTATGTTGGTTATTGCTATTAGTAGGCATTTCTCAATGTTACTTTATCTACATTACCCTTTTCTGAGTCTGTCTCATTGCTTCATATATATGCTAAGCATGTAACCTAAAAGGAGAAAATCAAGCTTGATAAAGTAATAGACAGAATTTTATACATATCTAAAGATTTTTTCTGATTCTTTTGCCTATTTTTGTAAAATATATGTGTGTGTGTTTTGTATCAGTTTTCAAGACTTTTTCCTCCTCTTTATTTTTGATTTATAAGCAGTGTTTCACCTGTTTGAGAATGTTAAGAGTCTAACTATTGGATAGGTGTGGTATTGATACACTCTGAGAATAAGTTGGTTTCAAGGACCCTCAGTACTTTAGGATTGCATAAACTTAAAAGACACTGGTGTGTTAATTACAAATTATCCTTACTTAGTTTCTTAGATAATACTTGGCCTACTTCCAATTTTAATCATTATTAACAATAAGAAATGTAATAATGACTCACATTTATGTAATCTTTAAAATATTCAAGATTCTTGCCTTCCAACAAATGTGATGGAAGGAGAGTGACCCACATTTTATAGATGAGGAAACTTAGACTTGAAGCTATTGAAGCGACCATATTGGTCACAAGATTAATGAGTAGAAAAGTCAGAATTCAAACTCAGTTCTTAACATTCTAAATAAATTTTTTACAAACTACATTTCACTTTCAAAATTCTATAATTCAGACTTTTAAATAATAAACTAAATTAACCAAAAATCAATCTCACTACTAAGTAGTTCAAGTGAACTTTTATAGTATTGAAGTGGGTTGGGAGTATTTACTAGTTGTGTATGTAGGCCATGTATGTGTTAATCACTAGCCCAATACCACAGATGTTTGCCTTTCAATTACCTCTTTGGCTTTTTTCTAAGCCTTTTAAGATTTTCCATCTCCTTTTTTTTTTTAACTAATGAATGAATGGTCTTTATTAAGAATATTCTGCTAAACATTAAGAATCCAATACAAAAATAACACAGTCTCATTCAATATTATATTCTAATATAAGGAGACAACTCATATAAGGAAGTGGTGGTCAGTGCAATTGATTGACACAATATTTCTAAAAGCACTGGTAGGATTGATTTGATTATTATTCTGAGGGAAAGAGATGAAAAGTTTGAGTTTAGTGTAAAGGGGTGAGGAAGAAAATAAAGTTTGCTTAACTGTATTAATGTAACTTAAGGTTCCAAGGTACAATATAAAGCATGGAAATCTCCATTATATGGCACTGAATGTTTTCAGAAGAAAGAGTCAGAGGGGAATGGTTTAGAGTAGAAATGGGGGAGTCTTATCATTAGGGCACAGGGATGAAGTAGGGGTAGCTGCCAAGATAGCTATCAGTTCTGGACAATGGCTGAAGCTTATAAAAGAGAAAACTGGCAAATCTAGGAGAGGAGCACCACAAGACAGAATATATAACATTATGGGAACTTGCAGAAAGCAAATAAAGCTAGTAATCTTTATTAGGGATAGATATTCACAATACCAGAAGACAGTAATAGAGAATGAGAAAACAGGTCTTCTGTGATCTCTGATGGAATAGAGCACAAAACCCCATAAAATCTAGAGTTATGTTGGGTTTTTTTTTAACAGAATCATTATTTGAGTCAAGCTGGATCAAACATTCGGGGAGATATTTGGTAGCCTGGAACTGGAGTGTAGATTAAGGTTCTGAAATTCATAGTAATTCATACTAGGAGAAAAAACCCTGGAAATCGGCAGCTAGTTGATATCCAAACTCTCTTCCCATGAGAAAAAAATGCATTTGGCAGTTACCTCAGACTTTATCTAGTTAGGTGACTTAGAAGATTTGAGCTTTCTCTGACCTGCTTTCATTAACAGGGCAGGGAGACTAGTGAGGTCCTTACAACAACAATAGCTCTAGATCAGATAGCAAGAAGATGGCAGGGTGCATAGGTGGTTGGACTCACTGATTTATCAATTAGAACTGTTCAGACCCAAAATGGGATGAAGCCTGAGGTTTAAAGCTGAATAGATCAGGATCTCTGGAGATCTGTGGTTTAGGTTCCAGGACTACAGTGACAATCATGTGTTTAGTATTGATCTTGTGCACTAAGAAGTGTTTGACCAGCATTCCATATAAAAGAATTGACTGATAAACACTATTTTTTAACTTACATTAGCAACTACTATGGAGAAGGGGCCAACCATCCCCAAACAACTGTCCCACACAGATCAGACAAGCTAGTCTAGCTGAAGTAGAGTCACTCTGAAGAAGTGGTAAGAGATGGCATATGCAAGGCAAAAATGTGGAAGTCAAACCATGACCACCATCTTCCCTCCAAACCCTGATGGCAACAACTGAGGACTCTGAATCCGAGAGTCTTGGGAAGAGGAATGTATCCAGTTGAGATGTCCCCAGAAATCATACAGGGAAGCAACCCCTCCAAAGATTCAGTCCAGAACCTACTCCTGCATATTCTATCGCAACCATCAAAGACCCAGAAAAGGAAGTTCTTGACATCAAAGTTTGTAGCACTGTCAAATACTTCAACAGCAGAAATTGATATGATTTTAGCAATGGAAAAGACATCTTAAAAGAGGCATTAATATCTGCTTCATTACTGTGCTACAAGGAACATCAGACTTTTCTCTTTGACTTGTATCTGAAATCTTCATATATGTTGTTTCCTCCATTAGAATGGGAGTTTCTTGAAAGCATGGGTTGTCTTACTATGCCCCAGTACTAGATACAGTGTGTTTCATACACACTGACATAACAAAAACAATGCTTCATTCATTTATTTATTCATGAATCCTTAGGACTTAATCCCTCTTCTGGTATACTTTTTAAAAAAATTATGAAGAACAAGAAAGACTACTTTTCTGACTTTTCACTCTCTTCTTCTTGACTTAATGCATATTGAAGGACCAGTAATATACCATCTGGTATTTATATATACACTTTGATATTCCACCATAAATATGCTGTTCTCTTTTCCAACTTGTTGATATCATTCTGAAGTCTGACTTTCTCTGCCCAAGCCTTTGCTACATTTGTTTGGATGGCCTTGATTCCAACATCCAGGTCATTGATGAAAATGTTAGAATAACACTGGGCTCCAGTCCAGTGCATGTTGTTAGCAACTGTGATGTTCTCTAAATTATTCTTTGCTAATGACTCTCCAGACACAACTGTCTGCCTAAACAGAACATTCTGCTCTGACCCTTTAAATTCTCAGTCTCTTATTTAGTCCATTGAGCTAACACATGTCTCCCTCAAAAGCATTACCACTACCTCAAGATACAGTATAGCAGAAGCAAGGAAATTCCAAGCTGCTATTCATCATCTATGTGAGAGAAATACTTTATGACCTTTAAAAGAAGCCCTAGACCATTAATACAAATCTTCTACAATGTTCCACGTATTTACTCATGGTAGATTTGACTCCTGGCTCAGGAAATCTAAAGGAAGTTAACTAAAAAAAATTTTTAAAAACATAAAGGCAATTTTTTATCATTTGTTTCTGTGGGAGTCTGGTAAATGCGCTTAGGGATCCAAGTCCTACAGTCTAGGGAGCTCAAACTGTCACTAATGCACACAGAAAGTTCACAGATCGGCAAAGACACAGCCACCTCACAAACTTCCCAGGCTTTTCCCAAAAGGAATCGATGCAGTTGTATAGTGGAATAACAACATTATTCTTTAAAATTTACTTCTGTTTTGAGACTAATTTTATTAGATTATATATAATTATGAAATCAAAATTCTCCTTGCTATACAAAAGGCTCACGAGCACCTTATTATTTTTCCAAAATGTGCATTCCTCCATCCACCCACAAAAGAGCCAGGATGTCAGTGCTATTATAATTGCCCCAAACCTATGGCTGATAACATATATTCATACTGCAGAAAGACAGAACTGGGGGAAATGAGCCAAAGGTCATTGAGCCTCATAAAATAAAATAGGAAATAGAATTGAAAGGTCACATCTCCAAGAAGCTGAGCCCTCTTCAGATAGATGAGATCAGAGACCATCCTAGGGTAGACTACAGAGTCATCTCTGTCTTCACCTGGAGTCAGAATGTGCCAAGGGTCAAACATGAAACTGAAAAGTGTAATAATTATCCCTTCACTTTTCTCTGACTCCACATTGAGAAATGTCCCACTGTATTATGTGTGTGATCAGAAACAATATCCCGGGTGCCCTTGGTGTTCCTTCCCCTGAATGCTTTCACTGTTAGCCTACTTCTGTCCTAAGCCTCCGGCAGCCTCTGAGATGGACTGCTTGGCTCCATTTCTCTCAGTTTTTCTGTCAGTTGCTCTGTTTCTAAATAATGGGAAAAATCTTTCTTTCAACTCTAACACCCACTCCCCCACCTCTACTCACTCATTCTCCTCAGCAGTGTAATTTGAGCTGAAATACAAACAGACCAGTTAGTTCTTTGTTTGCCCCTATTGCATAATAACTGAAAAGGGGGAACAAAGGCTCCCATGAACTTTGGAGATTAATACCTCTTCTGTTCTCAGCTGTCAGATTTATTTCTCTTTTGTAGCTAAATCAGGTCATTATGCTACAAATCTTTATTCTGGAGGAGCGATTTAAATCTCCGATGGCATTTTTTCCCTGGGCATAATAAACCATAGTAATAGTAATTGGCTATAGTTTTATTTGGGTAGTCAGATGGGGGCTCCTATCAAATTCCCAATAAACCTTGCCTGACCCTTTTCACTTTGCAGAGCTCCTAGGAGTCCCAGCAACCCTTCCTATTGTCCTGGCACGTGGAATTTTATCCTTAATTATAGCTCTTTACACATCTAAGTTGTCATGTTTCTACAGAGCCACTTTAAACAATCAAAGAAATTAAAAGGTCTTTTGGGTTGCTTTGTAATAATTATAGTAATTTTTTTAAAGTTTCCATAACTCAAGCATTTGTCCTTGACTGCTCTGAATTATTTCTTTAGAAAAAAAAAAAAGAAAAGATTGGGGAGAGTATGGGGGGGGAGCTCAGTATAATGGAAGGCTTACAGAATCCATTTAGCTACTTTAAAACTGGAACTAAAAAACAGCAGTTGAAGCCTGATTCAGAAATGAAAAGGCATTAAAGTCACAAAAAAACATCATTCACTGAGACCTTTTTTAGAGTAGATGTCACTTCCACTGTCTTTACCAAAGGGCCAGGGAGGAGACAGTGAAGGTATTAATAAGGGTAACGAAGCTATCAGCCTTGAAATTAAAAGCTGTTTTCACAAAGATATTCTTTAGATAGAGCTTCCTATGATCCTAAAACCACCAATGGAGTCCTTGCCTCGCTCACAAATCTCTTGTTCTCAGGATTGGTGGGGGTGAGAAAGATGAGAGGAAGAATATAAGGGGAGAATGGGGAAGGTGGGGATGGGAAAGGGAACAAGTCTTGTATCTATCTGTGCACTAATGACACATCCTACCAAAAATAAGAAAACTTAGAGACTAGAAAAGTTAAAATAGTAGCTTGAATACATCATGCTTTTAGCCCAGAGCACAAAGCACAAATGCAGATCTCTTGAAAAGGTACATTTGCCATATTATAACCCACTTTTCCCTATTGAGCTATATTTTTAGTTGTTTCAAGAATAGTATACTCCTCTGAAGAAACAAGGAGGTAAAGTGAAGCTTGTCAAGAAACAGGAGGAAATGTTCTTTGAAAATACTCATGTCAAAGAGCTAAAAGACCTTCTGTGGGAGCTATTGGCTTCTTGACTCAATCATTGGTGTGGGTCCTGCTGAGTGCCTGGCAGTGAAGCAGTGGTGTGGTCAGGTTCCAAGCCAAGGTCTCAGCTTGGGAGGTCTGAGCAAAGTAGTCGGGTAAAAGGAAAATTTATTGTGAGTAGTAGAGGATAGAAGAGATACACATAGAGTAGTAGGGGAGAGAGGAATTTGAAAAGCCAGAGCATGAAGAGGAAAAAAAAGACCAATTTATCAGGCAAAGGAACCAAACTCCAAACCATAAGATATAAGAAAGTATAAAGGGGCAGGATTCAGCAAAGCTTGCAACAATGAAATATGAAATCTCCCCATAGGAGAGACTTTTAGACATACCTATTCATCCAAGGTGAGGTTCTCCTAATGAACTTCCAAGTAGTTAATGGTAAACAAACATTTGGAATCCTGATTGGGATAAAGGTTTTATTTAGATAGATAATAGATAGATAAATAGATAAGCTATAAACCGATATACATATATATATGTGTGTGTGTGTGTGTGTGTGTGTGTGTGTGTGTGTGTGTGTGTATATATATATATAGTTAACATTTATTTAACACCTTAAGGTCTGCAAATAGCTTTACAAATACTATTTCATTTGCCTCAGTTTCTTCATCTATAAATTAGGGAATAATAATAGTTAAGAGATTAAATGATTTGACCAGGATAAAACAATAAGATTGTGTGTATATACATAAAAATATATGTGTGTATGCATATGTATACATATGGGTATACATACATCTACATACATATGTATACATACATGTATGCATATGCATATGTATGCATATGTGTGGGTGCATATTTGCATATATGTATATTGGTAATGAAGTCGCCAGCCTTGAAATTAAAGCTATTTAAACAGAACTTCCAATGATCCTAAAATATCCAATTGCCTCACTCACAAATCTCTTTATTTCTTAGGACTGATAAGGATGAGAAAGAAGAGAGATTATGAGGAGAGGAAAGGGATGTCTGTGTGTGTCTGTGTCTGTCTGTGTCTATGTCTATGTCATTGTGCAAATGTGTCTAGAGGCTTCTAAAAAGGAAAATTTTTTTTCATACCATTCTGAAATATTTCACCAATAGAACCGGGGAGGGGGGACACAGGGAGACTTAAGTTCAGATCTAACCTCATATACTTACTAATTGTATGATCCTGTGTAAGTCACTTAAATTCTATGTTCTTCAGATTAAATCAGGATAATAAATAGCACCTGTATCTTGGGGTTGCCGTGAGATTCAAGTAGGAGAATAACTGTAAAGCTCTTAGAACAGTGGCTAGAACATAATAGGTGCTTTGCAAATGTCATTGTTATCAGTTGAGCTAATCGGATGAAAACATTGCTTCCAAAAATAAGAATTAAAGGTTAGGGTTAACACCAGTGCCACATGTACAAATTTTGTACTCAGAGTCCTAGAATAACTACTAAGGGATGTGTGGCCTCTAAGGCCCAGCTAGGTAAAGAAGTAAATAGAGTCCTGGGCCAGAAGTCAGGAAGAACTGAGTTCAAATTCAACTTCAAACACTTACTAACTGTGTGAGCCTAGGCAAGTCACTTTACCCTATTTACCTCAGTTTTCTCATCTGTCAAATGATCTGGAGAAATGGCAAACTGCTTCAGTATCTTTGACAAGAAAACCCCAAGTGGAGACATGAAGAGTCAAACATGAATGAAAAATGATTGAACAGCAACACACTCAAGAAGCTCAAGAGGTATAATTATTGCAGATCTTATGACACAGAGTCACCATCACCAAACCCATCAGATCTTAGATAATCAATCTATTCTATTCTAATTTTCCATTGGAGCACTCAGATTCTGAATTACTTAACCAGGGAAACCCAGAAAGGAAACAACCAAACCAGGCATTCTGCCATATTTATTTGAGTGTCTGAAGTGATAAGTAGGTTCAGTAACAGTCTAGCTTTCTTCTTGACAACAAAAATAGAACAAAATGTTATCACAGGTCACTTTGGTGACGGAGTCAGAGGATGTGGTTTCAAATTCTTCCTCTAATGTTTACTCCTTGAATGACTTTGGGCAAGCCATTTATTCTCCCTGGTCCTCATTTTTTTCTCAGTTCTCAAAAAGATTGGATTAGATTTTCTCCAAAATCTGTCCAGTTCTAGATCTATGAATCTGGGTGGCATTTCATTTGGTTTATTTGATGTTTGGAATAGTCTTGCTCATTTTTCCACACGAATGTGATATCTCTCAAAATAAATCAGAATTTGTTTATGGTTTTTATTTTAAAAAAATCAACCCTACATGAAAATAAGGTCAAAATTTGTACAAGATTTAGATATAAAGGGCAGTACCATAGACCAATTAAGAGAACAAGAAATACTCTATCCCTTATATCTATGGATAGGAGAGAATTTTACAATCAAACAAGAAATAGAGAATATTGTAAACTGAAAAATGAGTGATTTTGACTATATTATATTTAAAAGACTTTGCACTTAAAAAGAACCAATACAACCAAGATTAGAATAAAAAGCTGGGAAACAATTCTTCACAGCTATAATTTCTGATGAAGGACTCATTTTTAAAATATATAGAGATCTGAATCAAATTTATAAGTCATTCCCCAGTTGATAAATGGTAAAAGGATGTGAACAGGCAGTTTTCAGATGAAGAAATTAAAACTATATACAATCATATGAAGAAAAATACTCCAAATCACTATGGATTATACAATTACAAACTAAAACAATTTTGTGGTACCACCTCACACTTATCAGACTGGCTAAGATTACAAAAAAGAAAAATGATCAATATTGGAAAGGATGTGGGAAAATTGGGACATTAATGCATTGTTGGTTGAGTTGTGAATGGTCCAGCCTTTCTGGAGAACAATCTGGAACTATACTCAAAGAATAATAATACCGATCATACCCTTTGACCCAGTAATACCAATACTAGGTCTATATTCCAAAGAAATAATGAAAAAATAGGAAAAGTCTCACATGTCCAAAAATATTCATAGCAGCTCTTTTTCGTAGCAGCAAAGAACTAGAAATCAAGGGAATGCCCTTCAATTAGGGAATGACTGAAAAGTTATGGTGTATGAATGTGATGAAATACTTTGTTCTATAAAAAGTCATGAGTACCTGAACTTTAGAGAAGTATGGAAGGAATTACATGAACTGATGCTAAGTGAAGTGAGCAGAACCAAGAGAACATTATACACATTAACCACAACATTATGAGATGATCAACTATGATGGATTCAGATCTTCTCAGCAGTTCAGAGATTACTCTGAGAATGTTATGGACAATGCCATCCACATTCAGAGGGGGGGAAAAAACCTACAGAATCTGAATGCAAACTCTGTTCTCTTTTTTTAAAACTTCAATTTTTCCCCTTCTTTTCTCAGTTCTAATTCTTCTTTTGTCATGTGATTAATATGTTAATATGTTAAACGAAACTGTACATGTACCACTTTTACCAGATTCTTCACCACCATGGGAAGGGGGGAGGGAAGGGAAGGTGGTAGAAAAATGTTGATCTCATAAATTTGCAAATGGATGAATGTTGAAAAACTACCATTGCAAGTAATTGGAAAAATAAAATAAAAATTCAATTTAAAAAACAAGCAAACTTTGCTACCCTGTGAATTTTGTTGATGGCAGAGTTTGCTCAGATTCAAAGGTCCTTTATTTGAGGTCCACAAACTTGATTTTTTAAAATATTTTGATAGAGAGTGATCCTACCACCAGGAAAGTCTGATTTCAAATTCAACTTCTGACACTTACTAGCTTGGTGACCCTGAGCAAATCATTTAATCCTCTTCCCACAGTTTTTTTAAACTTTAAAACAGGGATAATAATAGCATCTACCTTGAATGTCAATATTTGCTGAAAAACCAAGTCAATTTTCCAAACAAAAGTATGGTCTACAAATTTAGTTATAACAATATGTATCATCAACAGATAATAGGAGAAATTGCCCAATTACCATTGAGCTAGGGATAATAGCAGACTGACTGAATTTTGTTCTACATAAAACAGATTGGTTATTGCTAATGGGAGCAGAGGAGGGATGGAAGAAGAGGTAGCTGACTGAAAGATTTTGAGCAAGAATTCATGAACTCTTCTGTGTCATGGAACTCTATGGCAGTCTGTTGATACCAATGGACCTCTTGTCTGAATAAATTTTTAAATGCATAAATGAGACAATATTTGCAAACCACTTGGATCAGTGTTTGACATATAGTAAATGCAATAAGAATGTTTATTCTCTTCACTTATTTAAATATGATTGGTTTCCTTCATTATCCTATGCATTTAATTTTATGCATTATGGTGAGAAGAGATCCTCAGATGTTAACAGAATAACAAGGGGGCCCATGATACAATAAAACTTAAGAATTCCTTCTCCAATTCCATATAGATAGACAAATAATCAACAGTAAGCCAAAATTGCTCAAATAGAAAGCATGCATCTCTGAGATATAAGGAAGCTAAATCTGTTAATCTATCTCACCTAATAGTAAGTTCATTCATTATCACTCCAGCTACTTTGAAAGCTTAAATATAATTTTAACATAATATCATGCCTCCACGTTATCAAAATTTTAAATGTAATGTTTAAGGAAGATATTATTAAAAAATTGTTGTGCTTGGCATTTTCTAGTTTAAGAGAAAGATTATTTAAAATAATTGCTGTATTTAGAGTTTTCTATACTATATAGTAAGGTCCCTTCCTCACTCTTAAATTAAAAGAGCTAATAAGTATCTGAGAATGAATTTGAATTCATATTGCATTGCAAACATATTGCAGAGGGAGAGGTTATGTTCTTTTTGTATATCTGCTGAGTTATTCCAAACAAGCAAATAGACAGATATCAGCATAGAGACTTATTTCCCCTCTCCTTGTTCTCTGCCACCTGTGCTTGTGGTGCTCATTGGCCTCAATGGCCCTCCAGCAACAAGGACACTTAAAACTTTTTCAATTTAATAAGAAAAGGAAGTTGGAAGTTCAGTTTGGGTGCTCAGTCAGAAGACATTATATGAGAAGATGATGTGTTTAAATTCAGACATTATATATCCCTTCTAGTAGGAGACAGACTGAGTTTTAAATTTCTACTTGGGGCTTGGATCAGAAGATGGGTGGGGGAAGGGGGGGTTAGAAATCAAGATTACACCAGTCACCAATCTAGGGTTTGTAATTTAGAAAGGAAAAGTAAAAACTAATCGAACTTGAAGTGAAGAACTACTCAATTCCATCTCAGCTCTGGGAAGGTGTGTCTGTAGGGAAGATGAAGGAATTGAAACATCAAGTGAGAATTTCCTTATTCTCATTCAGTCAGAGAACCAATATAGAGCCAGTGACCTTACTTCACGCTTCTTTACCCCAATACCTAAACTGCTCACTGACTACCCTATAATTCAAGTAGAGAATGAGATTGCCCAGGGGTGTTGTACAAATATAGAGGAGAGAGCAGGGCTGTATACCACCTATCATGATGGAACTGAATTCCAGCTTCCCTGGTATTGATAACAACCACTAATGTCCTCCTCCTTCTGACTTTGCTATGCAGTCTACTTAATTATGTTAAGTCTTGAAAATGTATCAGGGGAAAATTCTATTTCTGCTCTAATAATAGAAATGGGTAGTGTTTACCACATTAACAGACTGTGTCATGTGAATGAAGGTTGCTTCTTTGGTCCCTATCTATGAATATCTGCACATATATGAAGATTCATCAACAATCTAGGGACAGGTGGGAATTTAAAAAGAAAGAATGAGGGGGAGCTATGATTTTTAAGAAAGTAATTTAATCTAGATTTGGAGGTTAAATGAAAACTGTTTCCATAAAAATTATAACTTAGAAAAGCAGCTAAATTTCTAAGTAGAAGGGAGAAGGAAAGTAATTTTAAAATATAATTTTTATCTCTTCTTTTATATAAATATTTTATTTGTTTTCTAGTTATATACAATGGTAATATAGGTAGTATAGGTAGAAACCTATCATTTCTGTAATGTTTTGAATTTTACAATTTTTTCCCCAACCTCTGTTTCCTCCCCCACCCCCCACAGAAGGCAGTCTGATAATCTTTACATTGTTTCCATGCTATACATTGATCAGAATTGAATGTTTAAAGAGAAAAATCATATCCTTTGAAGAAAAAGTAAAATGTAAGAGATAGCAAAATCATGTAATACATAAGACAACATTTTTTAAGATATCATTTTAAGGTATATTAGTAATATTAAAAACCAGGTCAATTTTCCAAACAAAAGCATGGTCTCTATAGTTTTCACAATATGGAGCAGTAGATGATAATATAGATTAGCATGGGGGAATTCCAAATTATCATTGAGTCAGAGATGAGAGCAGAGTGATTAAATTTTGTTCTACACAAAACAGAATGAATGTTGATGTGGAGGGTTAGGGGAGAAAAAGTTAGGGAAAGATTTTGAAAAGAAGTTCTTTAATTCAATCTGTTGAAATCTAAAGATACCTTCTCAGAATCTGATGCACAAAAATGTCTGAGACATAGATAGATCTAGAACTAACTTGTTTCATGATTGGGGAGGGGGAGCTTTCCCAACTGGAGCAAGAAGATTAAAAATGGCTTCAAATCTTAATTTTTCTATTTGTTATTGTTTTTTGATGCCATGGGCCCCACTGACAACCTGGCAAAACCTAAGAACTCCTTTTCAGAGTACTGATTTAAATGCATACATAAAAGAAAACCAATCATATTAAAATGTAGATACCAAAATATTTTCAAAAACAAATTCACAGAATTCCTGAAATCTATCCACAAACCTAGACTGCATTTAGGAACCACTGCTTCAAATCAACTTTCTTAAGACAAATTCATTTGATGGAGGGACAGAGATCCCCCAAGATACAGCAATATCATATAAGGGAGATGAAGAGGAAGGGACACTAATGCACTATTGGTGAAGTTGTGAACCACTCCAACCATTCTGAAGTACAATTTGGAACTATGACCAAAGGACAACAATACTACTACTAGGTCTGTATCTCAAGGAGAACATATAAAAAGAGGAAAAGACTCAAAAGTTCAAAAATATTTATAACAGTTCTTTTTGTTGTGGCAAAGAATCAGAAATTGAGGGCATGCCCATCAGTTAGGGAATGACTGAACAAATTACGATACATGAATAGGATGGAGTATAATAGTTCTATAAAAAACATGAGCAGATGGACTTCAGAAAGGCCTGAAAAGATTTGCATGAACTTATGCTGACTGAAGTGAGCAGAACCAGGAGAACATATGTTTTAACAGCAACATTGTGAGATGATTGTCTACACTGGACTCAGTTCCTCTCAGCAGTTCAGTGATCAAGGACAATTCCAAAAGACCAGTCACATCCAGAAAAAAACTAGAGTTTGAATGTGTACTAGTTTCACTTTTTAAAAACGTATTTTATGTTTTTTTCCTTTCTTTCTATTGGTCTTTTTTCCCCTTAGTTCTGAATCTTCTTTCAAAACATGACTAATATGGGAATGTTAAACATGATTGTGCATGTACAGCCTATATCAAATTACTCACTGTCATGGGGAGAGAGAAGGAAAGAGAACATGATAGAAAAATGTGTAACTCAAAAGTTTATAAAAATTTGAATGTGAAAAACTATCTTTGCATATAATTAGAAAAAAACAAAATAAAATAACATTAAGAAGTAAAAAAAGACAAATTCATTTTGTGGAAGGACAGACCTTGAAAGACATATCAATCCCATATGTGGGAGGTGAAAAGAAAAGAAATTCACCTAAAGTACAGCAATTGAGGAGGAAAAGGAGAAAGCATATGATAGCTTCTTGCTTTAGTTAATTATTTTTCCTACTCCTTTTGGAGTGGAAATGCTATCAATATCATCTAAATTTTGGCACTCTAAAACAAAGTTCTAGCTGCTCAACCCTAGTTGTAACAGAAATAACAATCAACCAATTAGCAAGCATTTCTTAAGAGTTAAGTCGGGGCAACTAGGTGGCACAGTGGATAGAGCACCAGCCCTGGAGTCAGGAGTACCTGAGTTCAAATCCAGTCTCAGACACTTAATAATTACCTAGCTGTGTGGCCTTGGGCAAGCCACTTAACCCCATTTGCCTTGCAAAAAAAACCTAAAAAATTATGAAAAAGTTTGTTGTGTCAGGCACTGTCCTAGTCACTAGGGTTACAAAGACAAAAATCAAACACCCAAGGGAGAGAATATGAATTTACATGAGTTGCAAAATAAATACAAGGTAACTGGGAAAGGGAGGAACAATTAGTATCTGGGAAGATCTTCAAAAGAGAATTCATCCTGGAATGAAAAGAAACTAAAGAGGAAGGGAATTTAAAATTCAGAGTAAAGCTGAGGAGGAAGTGAATTCTAGGAATGGAGGCTTGCACAGCAATGGGAGCTATTATATTATGCATGAGAAAAGGGAAGAAGGCTCATATGTTTGGAAGAGTACATACAGAGGACTAAAGTATAATTTTTTAAATTTGCTTGAAAATAGAGCTTGTGAAGGCATTAAATCCAAAATGGAGATGTTTGTATTTGATGCTAGGTCCACTAGAGTTCATATATATGATCAGTGAGGTGGAATAGTGTATAGAACACTGGACCTGGAAACAGGAAGACCTAAACCAAAAATCTAGCCTCAGCTACTTACTAGTTGTATGATACTGTGAAAGTCTCAAGCCTTTTTGTCTCAGTTTCCTCATCTGTAAAATGAACTGGAAGAGGAAATGACAAACAATCCAGTATTTTTGCCAAGAAAACACCTTGTGGGGTCACAACAATTTAGACTAGACTGAACAACAATAGAGATTATTGAACAGATTTTGCTGAAAGGAATTTACATATTGAAGAGAGCTTATCAACAGTGATGTCACAAGTCCAGACTTAGCCAAATTCCCACAAAAAAGATATCCAAGTAATGAGTCAAACTCAAAAAAGCATTTCTTTTTATGATTGAAATTTAACATCTCTTTTCAAATTTGTTCTTTAGAAAGTTCACTTTCATAACTATGCAGAAATTTTATTGAAGAAAGGAGAGAAATGATACAGGGAGATCAAATAGGACTCTATTGCAACAGACAAGTTGAGAAGTGATAAGAGCCTAAGCTCAGGTGGTATAGATGTGATTATAAAGAAGGGGAAGCACATATGAGAAGTAAATGGGAATAAATGGAAGTAAAATCAACAGGACCATCATCCTTCCAATAACTCAATTTTACAACCTTAGAAAGTTAGAGTTAACTCTTCCCTCTTTTTGCCTGACAATTAATTGGATATCTGAGAAAAGGGAGAGGGTGAGTAGAAATAGGGAAGTTCAGAAGAGAGATGAACTTGGGTGAAAAGATAATGGGTTCTTTTTTTTTTGTAAATGTTGCAATTTAGATGTCTAAAACTTACTTGTGAAAAGTTCTATTGTTAGTTGTTGATATGGGACTGTAGCTCAGCAGAGAAAAAAAGGTTAAATATATTAATCTGGGATTTATCTGTATGGAGATGAAAATTAAATCCATTAGAAGAATGAATGAGCTCAGTGAGGAGACAGTAATGAGACAGTAAGTAGAGAAAAGAGCCTAGGACAGTGTCATTTGGGGTCTATACCAACAGAAATGAGAGATAAGGATAATAATCTAACAAAAAAAAGAGAAGAATCAGTAAGACAAGTAAAAGAATCAAAAGAGAACAGTACCACAAAAAAAATATTTAGGAGTTTTGGGAGGAAGAGGATCTAGCAAATGAAAATTTCAAGAGCTAAAAGGGAAAGCTAGAAATAAACAGTCATACAAAATCAAAGGTAAAGTAGTCAAGGAGAGGATCAAAGAGAACTATCAAAGACCTATAAGAGATCAAGAAGAATGAATTTTTAAAAAAAGGAAAAGCCTAGGTGATTATGAAGTCACCTTTTAAGATTCAATTTTAGGACGTACCATGGTAAGAAGAGATGACAGATTATGAGCAAATTGGAAAAGAAGGAAGCTATCCACTCATTCAAATTTATCAGTAAAAAGAATAGAGAAATAAGACCATAGCTAGAGAGGGTCACAAATAATCAAGTAAAGATTTGTTCTGTTTTCATGATAAAGGAGATCAACTCATGTTTGCCTTTAAAGGAAGTAATAGTAAATAAATATGAAGAAATCAAATGTCTTTAAAAGAGAAAGGGAATAATTGAGAGACATGGGAAGAGATGGTATCAAGAGCATAATTGTACACATTATCATAAAAAGACTAGACATAATAATGTCTTAGAATCAATGATGGAAGGCAATTATATGGAGCACAAATAGTTAAAGGTGGAAAGAAAAGAGTATGAAGGAGTTCATATTCAAAAACTTTAATGTCAGTGAAATAAGAGGCAAGATCAACATTTGAGGCTGAGGACAAGGCCATGAAATTAAGTTATTAAAACATATAGGGAAGATTTGGAATAGCCAGGGAATTAACAAGGGATCAGAAAAAGTGGTGCTGAGCAGCAATAAGAGCTTAAAATTGTACTTATGAGCACTATTCAGTCAATGTAGCCAGACAGCAACAATGGTTTTTACTAATTATGCATGGTGGGGGAAATCACTGACAAAATGTCCAAATGAAGAATTAACTATAGGTAACTCTAAGATGGAAATGTCAAGGGGAAAAATACATTAAATTTCACTCACAAAATGCAATACTTTGGGAGCTTGACCTATTACTTAAATGTCTTTTTTAGGGGGAAGATTGACTGTCTGGGCCCATGATTTTACTGGTGCAGAGTATTCTTGGTAAGCAAATCCCTTCCAGCAATACCTACTTGCAACTCCTCTGTAACTTAAAGTCTTAAAGAGTCCATCACCTAGCATACTGAGAAACTAAGTGATTTGCCCAGGGTCACATAGACATTGTGGTTATTGGGCAGGCTTAAATCCAAGTTTCTTGACTACATGCTGGCTTTCTATATGCCATATCATCTTATGGAATTCTTCAAATGTGCTATAATTTAAGTAGCAATTTCAAAGCAATCTAGTATTTTAAGTAGACATGCTATAAATTTATCATCTAAAAATACTTGGCAAAATATAACTAGACAATTTATAGATAGAGTTTTAAGCTGCCTGCTGCCCAAGACATTTTAATGCTGAATGTCTGTAAATATCGCGGTAAATGGATATTTGTTCCCTTTTTTCCTCTATGTCTCTAGATATACAGATTCAGATCAAGAAATACATATCTATAGATATAGATAGCTAGATAGTTAGATGTAACTCTCATTCTCAAATTTTTCACATCTTCTTGAAGCCTAACTTTTTAAAAAAAATTACTGATAGGTTTTTTTTCCACATCATCTTCAATTTCCAAGGATATCTCTTCTTTAGGGACAATCTTGGTTCTTATACCATAGCATTAAATCTTAACAGTTTTACTGTGGTTCATTCCATTTACATTTTTATAGTTATTTCTAGATTTTTTTTCCTGGTTCTTATTGTTTGATCCTATACCATTCCATGTAAGCCTTCCCATGCTTCTCTGAATTCTTTATTTTTTCCATTAAATCATATCTAATTTGTTTACTTTGTTTCAATTTATTTTGCTATTACAAAATGTACTGATAGAAATATTTGTTATATAGGGGATCTCACAATTTTTAATAACATAATTGATCTAGTTCTAATTACACCTCCATTCTTTATAACTCCTATTGGGGAAGTGGGAAAAATGAAATGGGGAGATGTTTCTTTTTATTTTTAACATCACTTTGAAAGATCTATTTTAGAAGCTTTTCTTTACATGAGGTATGCACCTTGGATTTTTAGTTTAATTGGACACCAAGAATGTCCTAACATTGTGAGAGTTAACAGCCAAGCAATTTAGAAGAGGCACTACATTTCAAGTCAAATTGATTGTATTAATTGTTTTATTGAGCAATGTTAACAGCATCTTGTTCCATTAAGTTCTGTAAGCAATACCTTTATTAATTACATTAATAGTGAAGCATCATCCAAATGCATCAAACAAACACTCCTATTTTACTTTTAGGTTTTATAATATTCAGACAGTTCACTGAGAGTTGCAATGTTTTTCAGGTGAGAGTTAAGGATGCTTTCTGATCCAGATAACTTCTTTCAGGAAGAAATCTGATATGAGCAAAGCTTACTAATTTTAGAATCAGAGACCCTGAATTTTAACAATAGTTCTGACTCTTATTGGTTGTATGAGCTTGATAAAATTATTTAATCTTTATGTCTCAGTTTTCTCATCTTTAAAATGGTAAATTGAACAAATTGACTTTAAGATTTTTCCCACTCAAAATACATCATTTCCTTTGGTCACTAATTATACCTCAGACCAGGGACCACTTTCAAATAAACATGTATTGCTGGTCACAAAGGGGGACTGAATAAGAGCATATGTAAGTGGATCTACAAGTGACAAGATGAAATGTCTGAGCACCTCTAATCTAGCATTAGCTGAGTATATGTCAGATTGGATACTTTAAGACACTGGAAGCAATGAGACCCATGAAAAGTCTCTTATATGACTCTAGATATAAGATTAGTCAGTCACTTAATCGACATTTATTAAGCATCTACTATATACTATGCCCTATGCCCTATGCTAAGCACTGAGGCTAAAAGAACAGGTTAAAAAAAAGACCATGACTTCAAGAAGCTCATACTCTAATGAAGGATTTGAATGGTAACAATGGAAATAGAGAGAATGGGGGCATGTAGTCCCCTCCATTGGACTGGGAGTCTCTTGACTTTCTTTTTTTTTAATTTGATGTATTTTATCTGGGACACTATTACACTGTTGGTGGAGCTGTGAACTCATCCAACCCTTCTGGAGAGCTATTTGGAACTATGCCCAAAGGGCAACAAAAGTGTGCACACCTTTTGACCCGGCAATACCACTACTGGGTCTATATCCTGAAGAGATGACGAAAAAGGGCAAAAACATTACTTATACAAAAATATTTATAGCAACCCTGTTTGTGATGGCAAAGAATTGGAAATCAAGTAAATGTCCTTCATTTGGGGAATGGCTTAGCAAACTGTGGTATATGTATGTCATGGAACACTATTGTTCTATTAGAAACCAGGAGGGATGGGATTTCAGGGAAGCCTGGAGGGATTTGCATGAACTGATGCTGAGTGAGATGAACAGAACCAGAAAAACACTATACATCCTAACAACAACATGGGAATGATGTTCAACCTTGAAGGACTCACTCATTCCATCAGTGCAACAATCAGGAGCAGTTTTGGGCTGTCTGCAAAGGAGAGTGCCATCTGTATCCACATAAAGAGCTGTGGTGTTTGAACAAAGTTCAAGGACTATCCCATGCAATTTAGAAAAACACAGATATCTTATTGTCTGATCTCTAAGGATATGATTTCTCTCTCATCACACCCAATTTGGATCAAGGTACAACATGGAAACAAAGTAAAGACTGACAGATTACTTTCCGTGGGGGAGTGGGGGGGGAGGGAGGTAAGATTGGGGGGAAAATTGTAAAACTCAAATAATATCTTTAATAAAAATTAATTTTAAAATTTTGATGTATTTTAGTTTAGTTTGGTTTGCCTCAGTAACAAGTAAAATAAGTTTTAACATTCATTTTTAAAACTTTGAGTTATGAATTCTCTTCCTTCATCCCACCCCACTTCCACTCATTGAGAAAGCAAATTATTTGATATAGGTTAAAATGTATAGTAATGCAAAATATTTTCATAATAATTATATTATGAATGTGAGCCTAGACCCCCTCCCCAAAAAAGATATCTCATGAAAAATAGAGTAAAAATATATGTTTCAGTCTGTATCCTCAACTTTATCTTTGGGGAATGGATAATATTTTTTATCATAAGTCCTTCAGGATCATTTTGGGTCACAGCATTGATGAGAAAATGAAAATCATTCACAGCTGATCCTTCTGCAATATTGTGGTTACTTTGAATATAGTACATTTCCCATTATATCTGCTCATATAAGTCTTTCCAAGTTTTACTAAAAAGATCTTGTTCATCATTTCTTATAGCTTAATAGTATTTCATTATAATCAAATACCACAATATTTTCAGCCATCCCCCAATGAATGGCTGAAGATCATCCCTTCAATTTCCAGTTATAAGTCCTTCGTCTTCTTGTTTTTCATCTCTTCTGTAATATAGACCTGGCATTGCCACTGGTAGGTCAAAAGGATAGGCATGATTTTATCGACCTTTGGACATAGTTCCAAATTACTCTACAGAATTGTTGGATCATTTAACAATTGCTCAAATAGTACATTAATGTCTCATTTTCCCTACACCCTATATCTGTCATTTTCTCTTTCTGTCCTATTAATCAACAGATATAAGGTATAATTATTCTAATTTGTATTTCTCCAATCAATAGTGAGTTAGAACTTTTTTTTTAAATTTTTGCAAGGCAAATGGGGTTAAGTGGCTCACCCAAGGCCACACAGCTCGGCAATCACTAAGTGTCTGAGACCGGATTTGAACCCAGGTACTCCTGACTCCAGGGTCAGTGCTTCATCCACTGCACCACCTAGCCGCCTCAGAACTTGTTTTAATATGGCCACCGATAGCACTGATAACTTCATCTAAAAACTGTTCCTATTTTTTGATCATTTGTCAATTGGGGTTTCTTTATTTTTTCTTATTATTTATTTTTACAAATTTGACTCAGTTTTCTCTATCCAAGAAATGAAGTCTTTATCAGAGAAACTATTTTCAATATTTTCCCCACAATTACTATTGTTAACTGTATTTCCCTCCATCTTATTCTTCCCATCCCCTTTTATTCTATTCTATCTCTCCTTTTACTCTATCTCTCCTCAAAAGTGTTTTGCAACTGACTATTCCCTCCCACAATCTTCCCTTCCTTCCATTATCTGCTCCCCTCTTTCTTCCATTGCCTTCCCCTCCTACTTTCCTCTAGGTTAAGATAGATTTCTATATCCAATTGGGTGTGTATGTCATTCTCTCTCTGAATCAATTTTGATGAGAGTAAGGCTCACTCATTTCCCCTCAACTCTCTACCTCCCACTCTGCTGCAAATCTTTTTCTTGCCTCTTTTATATAAAATAACTTACCCCATTCTACCTCTCCCCTTCCCTTTCTCCCAGTATATTCCTTTCTCCACACCTACCTCCATCTTCGTAATATATTATCACTTCATACTCAACTCCCACCTGTGCTTTATTGTTATATGTTTCTTCTAACTGCCCTAATAAATAAATGAGAATGTTCATATAAGTTTATATCTTCCCATACAGGAATATAAGCTTTCCTACATCATTAAATCCCTTATGATTTGCTTTTCCTGTTTACTTTTTTTGCTTCATTGAGTCTCATTTTTGAAGAACAAATTTTCTGTTCAGTTCTGGTCTTTACATCAAGAAAGTTTAAAAGCCCCCTATTTCATTGAATGTCCATATTTTCCCCTGATAGAGTATGTCAATTTTCTGAGTAGGTTGATTCTTAGTTGTAATTCAAACCCTTTTGCCTTCTGGAATGTCATATTCCAAGCTCTGTTTCAATATAGAAGCTGCTAAATCTTATGTTATCCTGACTCTGGTTCCAAAATAATTGCATTGTTTCTTTCTGGCTGCTTGCAATGTTTTCTCTTTAAACTGGGAACTCTGAAATTTGCCTATAATATTCCTGGCAGTTTTCATCCAGGGATCTCTTTCAGGAGGTGATCAGTAAATTTTTTCAATTTCTATTTTATCCTTTGCTTCTAGAATGAATTTCAGATAGTTCAATAATTTTTAAATTCTCTCTTCTTTATCTGTTTTCTAGGTCAGTTATTTTTTCCAATGAGGTATTTCACATTTTGTTCAAGTTTTTTATTCTTTGGCTTTATTTTATTGTTTCTGGATTTCTCACAGTCATCAGCTTCTTGTTGCTCAATTCTATATTTCAAGGAATTATTTTCTTCAGTGAATCTTTGTATTTCCTTTTCCATTTTGTCAGTTCTTCTGTTTTAAGGCATTCTTTTCTTCAGTGGCTTTTTGGAACTCTTTTTCCATTTGGTCCAGTCTGGTTTTTAAGGTGTTATTTTCTTAAGAATTTTGTGCCTCCATTAAACTATTGAATCAATTATTGTAGTTTCCATATCACTCTCATTTCTTTTCCCAATTTTTCCTCTATCTCCCTCACTTGAGTTTTATAATCCTTTTTGAACTCTTCTATGTCCTGAAACCAATTCATATTTTCCTTAGAAGTTTTGGTTGTAGAGAGTTTAACTTGGCTATCTTCTTCTAAGTGTTTTTTGATCTTCCCTAACACCATAGTAACTTTTCTATGGACAGATATTTTTTTTCTTCTGTTGATTGCTCATTTCCCAACCTATGACTTATTTTAGTACTTTGTTAAGGTAGGGTTCTACTTCCAGGGTGGAAGACACACTGTCCCAAATTTCTGGGGGGAGAAGGGTTTGTAGCTGTTTTCAGAGTGACTTTTAGTGAGCTGTAAGTTTTCATTTCTTTCAAGGTGGGTATGATATGAGAGGAATTTATTATTCTACTAGTCTGTGTTCTGGTCGGTGGGTGACCACAATCACTCCTCTCTACCTTGGAACTATGAGAAGTGTCCCCCAAGCTTCTGGGGAAGCAAGGTCTGTTTTGTTATTGCTCTTTCTCTTCCCAGAATTGTGTCCCAGAACCACAATCCAGATCAGAGTATGGGTAAAGCAAAAGAGTCTTGCCTCAGTGATAGCAAAAAAAATCTGTGTTCTTCTAGACTGAGATCTCTGGTACAGCTGGTCACTGTTGATTCAGTGGCTCCTAAGACCTATTCCTGGTCTGCAAGAATCAAATCTGTGCTCCACTCTCACTTCAGTGTGGCAGACTTTTCCTGGTGAACTTCCAAATTGTTCTTAGCAATCTCTGGGCTAAGAGATCTGGAAACACACCACTGCTACCTCTGACTCAATTGCCCCACTATCTAGGGTAGTTTGCTCTGGCATGACTCATGCTGCACTGTGCTCCTCTCTTACTCTGATGCCACAGACTCTTCCTATCTATCTTCCAAGCTGGCTTGGGATAGAAAATTGTTTCATTCAGTATTTTTATGGGTTTTACCACTCTAGAATTTGTTTAGAGTCATTATTTAAAGTTATTTGGAGTGGGTTGGGAGAAAGCAAGTCCCTGCCTTTACTCCATCATCTTGGCTCCACCCTTGCCTTTCTTCTATCTCTAGTCCTTAGCACAATACTTGGCTCCTAATATGTGTTTAATTAATGCATGTCAACTTGAAAAAAATGATGGGCATTGATGAATTGTTAGATATAGGAGAGGTCAGAAAATGAATTGGTTTTTTTTGTTTTAGGTTTTTGCAAGGCAAACGGGGTTAAGTGGCTTGCCCAAGGCCACATAGCTAGGTACTTATTGTGTCTGAGACCGGATTTGAACCCAGGTACTCCTAACTCCAGGGCCGGTGCCACCTAGACGCCCCTCAGAAAATGAATTGTTAAAAGTTCTTTATCTGATACTTACAGTTTTGATGTGGAAGTATACCATATAAAACTCAAAAATAACAAAGAAATGCAATATTTTCAGTCACAAATCAGTACATACAGACAAAGAGTTCCTTAATAAATTTCTTGAAAGTTGAAGCTGCATTATGGTCTTTATTTTACCGGTATAATGGAAGTAGGAACAAAAAAACTCTATAATCTGAGTTTCAAGACCCTGATCTCTGATCAGTAATAGTTCTTTTAGTTATTTGAGGCCTATGTAGTTAGGAGAGAACTGGGGAAGAGAACAGTAATTGGGACTCATTTGTAATTCTCAACATGCTCTCAATATCTTCTATTATTGTATATTGATGACTTTGCATTCAAAGAATGCACAAACTAAAGAAATCAATAACTTCTTTCCCACTTTTTTTCCATCTGCTGATCTGAACAGAAGCACATTTCAGATTTAAAACTCCAAGACTCTTTCCATGAAAAATATTAATGGTTAGTATCATTAGAGTAAACTTGTGTTTTCTGCATTATTTTACCTTGGCTGCACAGTCTGGTTCATCTATCATTTTTTGTTCTTATGTAAATTGTTACCCAAGATATAAGTCACCCAGTAGAGGCATAATGAGGAATTTTTACAAGAGGTAGGAAAGCCATCTCAACTTGCAATGGGAAAGAAATGGAAACTTTGGAACATGAGTTCAAGGTGGAGGGAGGCACTCACAGAAGATCTACTAACTTTTAAACCAAGCTAATCCAATGCAAAAAAAGAGCTTGCTACAAGTGGGGCACTGTGTTATGCACCAGTGATAAAAATGATACAAAAATGAAAAACTGCCCTTACCCTTGAGGAATTGATAATCTACTCAAGGAATAAAGAAGTCATCAGATAAGCATGCCTGATAGTTTGAGCAGGAAGAGAGTGTTATCAAGTAGAAGAATCCAATTCTAGAAGAGGGTGGCACATGAGCTGATCCTTAAACAAAACTAGGGGTTCTAAGAGGTGAACAATCTAGGCAGGTGAACAATCTATGCAAAGATATAGAGGTGGTCAACAAAATGTCAAGAACGGGAGCTGCAAAGTAATGAGCTTAGCTGGATAATGTTGCACATTAAGGAAATAATGTAAAATAAACCTAGAAAGGTAAATTGACATCAAATTGTGAGGGGCTTTAAATTTACAGCAAAATAAGGGGATTGGACTAGAAGATGTATAAAGTGCTTTCTAGATTTATGATCCTATTAATAGGACTTCTGAACCACTCACTAGTAGATAATTTGTGTTTCGTGACATCACATTTACTCAAAGAGAACATTATGGATCAACTTGCCAGGGATTCTAAGAACAAACATGTTTTTGAGTCCCTTCAGAAATCGTCTTCCAGACACCAAAAATGGCACCTAATTCTGTACTTTATTCACAATGTATGTTAAAGGAATGTAGATGACTGATTTACCATGAATGGCGCAGAACTTAGCTGTGAACAATTCACAAATGCTTGTTGATAGTGAATTAATTGCTAAACACATGTACTAAGAAGCTATCAACGCAGTGTAAATCACAAAGTACAAGTTTCATGATAAAAGCTGTCATGAAATTTCTTACAAAGTTATGGTCAGAGTTTTTGAAATTAAGATAAAATGACTTCCAAGAGAGACATCAGAAGGGATGCAAATTCTGCACCATCCAGGAGGGAATTGTTGCAAAGGGGAAGAGAGTTGTTCCTGAACAACAACACTGACACATAAAGAAAGCAGTTATAGAAGAAAAGATACTTTGCAATTATAAGAAGAACACATGGTTGATGACTCAACCATACAGCAGAATGCACACTCTGAGCAAATGTTTAGAACCTTTCAGGGTTTAAACTCATATAGAGTATTTAAACAATTGGCATGGCACTAATAGGAGACTCTCTCTTCAACACTGTCCTAGAATCCCTGCAGATCATAACCATACCATTCCATCAACTAAAAATGGAGAAATACAGACCCCTCTTCCAGTTCAT
Source organism: Macrotis lagotis (assembly GCF_037893015.1). Taxonomy (NCBI): domain Eukaryota; kingdom Metazoa; phylum Chordata; class Mammalia; order Peramelemorphia; family Peramelidae; genus Macrotis; species Macrotis lagotis. Next base: position 83,967,232 of record NC_133662.1, on the reverse strand, counting down.
TCTTCCTATCCCTATCACTCAATTTTTGGAATGTATTTGTCTTTGATCCATATGTTGCTGTGTTTGTCATTGTTTACCTAAGCATTCACAGTGTGTCTCTGGAATCTGAGACTAATCTCTTATAGTCACAATTAAGAACAGGTGGTTAAGAACTTGGAGGCAAAATTTGCATAAAATGATCATTTTCTTTCTACGCTGTAGGTTTTTCCCCCCTCTTCCTTTTAATAGCTCTTCAAATTGTCAAGACGCTCTGTCCTTTGGTAGAAGATAACAAGAAAATAAGACTATTTAGTCCACCTAAAAACAAAAGGATTAGTTCATAATTCAGACAGTGGGAGAATTAAAAGGAAGGCACAGAATTATGTAGGGATTCTAAGATATTTGGAATAAAGATGTTATATTAGGACAAAGTAAAATAAGGTTTCATTTGTCTGACATTCCACATTCCAGCAAGCTAAATCATCTAGAACAGCATCTCAAGCAAGAAAATTTAAAAAAATAACTAAGTAACCAAGAAAATGGCTCTGCCAGAGAACTATGCTTTCTCTGTGTTCTGGGGTGACATGGAACCATAACACGAGTCAGAGTTTACTGTCAGCATACTGCATAAAATTAATGTTGATGGTTTAACAAATGATGCTTATCTTTCTTCTTTTATTTTTCTGTTCTAAGTTAAAGCAAAAGTGATAGTTGACAGAAAGGGAGGAAATAGAAGAATCATTAACTAGAAACATATAAGCATCTGGGATCATTCAGTATAAGGGCAAATAAAGCTCAATATTCATAACTCGAATAATTCTAGCTTTAAAAATAATTTTCACTACAACAACTCTGTAGGGTAGGACAATCATAATGGAAAAAGACAGAGGGAGTTGCATATAGGGAGCATTGCTATCCCAACTGTATAAAGTAACAAAATCATCCAGAGTAGCATTTTCACTTAGGTCTCCTGAATCCAGTTAGAAAGATGTATGTTATTTTATAATAGCGAAATTTACAATCTTGAAAATTATTTTGGTTAAACTGAAGATAATAGAACTTAATTCATATGGAAAAAAAGTTTTCTAACAGTGACTCATAGATCAATTTTTGCAAGAACACAGTGAATATGATTGTAGGATCATAGAATCAAAAATTTAGAAGTCATTTGGGATTCAAAACCCTGGACCTCTAGCTTCAGATACAGACACATTGAACTTCTCACTAATTGTTTTCTATATAACAACCCTTCAAGGTAAATAGTGTATATACTATGATACCTGTTTTACATATAAGGAATCTGAGCTCGGAGAATAATAACATATATTTATATAGAAAATATATGTATATGTATATATTTTTTCATTTATCCCTCACAGTGCTATGAAAGAGATGATGTTATCCTCATTTTACAAATGAAGAAACAGGCAAAAAAGGGATTATATGATTTCCTCAGGGTCCCATTGCTAGTGTCTGGGGTGAGGTATGAATTAATTCAGTGTCCAGAGCTCTAACTACTGTCTCTCTGAGAGAAATTAAGTGATGCAGTAAGTCACCTAACCAATAAGAGTAAAAGCCAGGACAAGAACACAGGTCTCCAGGCTCTTTCCACTATAATGTAGCATATCTTTCAAATTAATATTATTAATAGAACCATAATATCTAAATGTACATATATAGGAAGGATCTATGGTTCAATAGATATTAGAAAACTCCTTCCACAACAGTCTATAATTTTATAGATAAATTATGGGCATTTCCTGGAGCACATGGAAGACTAGTAATGTGCACTTGAACATACAATCACAGAATTTAAGGGTTAGAAGGGACCTCATTGATTATCTGGTTCAATCTATCTACCAGATATCATATAAAAAAAAATCACACAGTTTCAGTGTTTGGACTCTACTCCAGGTCTTCCTGTCCATTAGGACTTGACTTGTGATTTCAATGGTCTAAAAACCTCCAGATAAGGGAATTTTTCTACCAATGTAATTTGGTACTTTCTTTGTAACTTTGTAACTTGTAACTTAGAGAATTACCTGGAGGGCTAAGGCAGGGTCATGTAGCAAGTATTAAGTCAGAAAGGGGCTTGAACACTAGTCTTTCTGGCTCCAAGTCTAGCTCTCTCTATTTCCTCCATTTTATGTAATAACACTACTTAAAATGTTTTGCTGTCCTTCTTTGTAAGAATTTATAAGTAAACTGTTTGGCAAGTAAGTTATGTATAAGTATATGCTTATAGAGGCATTTTTCAACCCTTTTGTTGCAATTAATTTGCAGTGGCTAATTTTCTGTCAAAATCACTATAATTCAAATCAATATCCTTTCCTCCATCCATATCCTATTTTTGGAATTAACACCTTGTTTAAACAGATCAGATAGGACTCATTCTTCCTGCAGATAGTATTAACTCCTATTTCACAGAATAATTCACAGCAATTTACACATTTATATAGTATTTTATGGTCAACAAAGAGATCTGCTCACAACAACTAACTATGAAAGGTTAATAGTACAAGTATTAATGTCTCATTTTATACATGAAGAAAGTAGCGACTTGGAGGCACAGTGGATAGAGCACTGAGTTTAGAATCAGGAAGGACTAAGTTCAAATTTGGCCTCGGTTACTTACTAGCTATGAGGCCCTGTGGAAGTCACTTCACCTCTGCCTCAGTTTTCTCATCTGTAAAATGATAACTACCTATAATTCAGGGTTATGACAATCAAATGAAATAGTATAGAGAAAACATTTAGCACAGTGACTGGTTCATAGTAGGTATATAAATACAAATTCCATTCTCCATAAATGATTTGCCCACAGTCAAATAGCAAGGAAGTATCAGAGCAAAAATCCAAACTATTCTGATACTTGCTCTACTGGCATTGTCACTTTCCCAAACCCCTCCCACTCTCTCTCTCTCTCCTCTTCTCTCCTGCCCCCCCCCACTTTTCCCATTTTTCTTTCTTTCTCTCTGTCTCACCCATGCACCCACATAGTCTACTCTATATATAGCTCATTAATTTCTAGGTGATGCAGAGGGCTATGAATCCTTAATAGTAAGCAAGTGGCATTAATAGGAAAGAATTTCAGATAGTTCTACCCTAGTAAAACTCTCTGGCTGAACTGCAAGCCTGGGCTGGTAAACTAAAAATCTATCTCAGATAATTGACATTTATTTGATTGAAACAGCAGGGTGCCCTCCATCACCATGGGAGGAGACCATATGGAAGAACAGTATGAGTGGAGATAATGTTTGTCTACTGAGTGTGTCAATGTGTTTAGAGATTATTCACAGGACTCTGGGGATTCTAGTATGATAATGCCTCAGCCAAATTAGAATCAGATTAATTGCTCTAATCTAATGGAAAGACAATGTTTATCAAATTATTGCTCTTTTCACCACATGATATTGCAGTGTCATTATTCTTTGAGTTTCAGAATAGAAATGAAAAGACTCCTGTAGCACATCTGTACAAAAGTTATGGGATTGTGTTTTTCCCATTATATACAAGACTTTATAACCATTAGTAACTATGAGAAGAAACCAATAAAAGTAAAAGATCTGTCCTGATTAAACTTGATGATATCCTAGAATGTCACTTCATATTTTGACCATACGATCAAATAAAACAACCAATTAACTTATTATAAATTTTAGGACTTTTATTGTACTGCTTTGGGATTTCTTTGATTGATTTCTTCACCATGTTTCCAAGTCAAGTACTTTCCAGACTCTGCTCCCACTTTTGAACTTTCAATTATGTGTTGTCTTCATCCAATAGATTATCAACTCATTGAGGGTTTAAATCTTCCTTTTAATTGGTACATCAAATGTTTATTGACTATTAACTGTGGGAAAATCCCTCCTCTCAAAAGTCAAGATTTGGGGTATTACTGAAACTGAGAAATGAAATTGAAAAAGTTTAAAATATAAATTTTCCCAAAGTCCCAGTTCACATTTCTAAAGACAGTCATACATTCATGGCAGGCAAACCTCTGAAACTTATTGTGAGATGAAAACATTCGTTCTTTCCTTGTCTAAAAAGAACAATAGCATTCTGATCAACCTTCTGCCAATTCTGACTCTCATTCTCATTATTTATGTTTCTCTTTGGAAATCTTCCTAAGGTGAAGGAACAACCAGTCCACTTTCCCTTATGCTTCTTAGAAGTAGGGAAAGAATGAAGAATCAAAGCTATTTTCCATGTCAGATTTCAGGCAACAATTATTAGTTCAAACTAGGCGATAAGTTCAGTTTCAGAGGAGAATTGGGAAGGCAGGAGCAAGGATTTTCTAGCCTTCCTCGATTCCACAAAGATCATCGAAGTGCCCTATTGAAGCAAGAGGGGAAAATCAAGCAACATAATTTATATTTTCACCCTTGTGTTCAATCTGTCTCTTTTAAAATAACTGCAGAGCAAAAGTCACTCAGATGTCTCCAAATGCTTAGGAGAGATAACTGCCAGTCTTCACTGGGAGAATATTATAAGAGCTCAATCCACTGCTTTTCCTTTTTGATACAATTTTGATTGGGATTAACACTAGGAAATAAGTCTGCCCTGATCTAGGTAGCATAGAATAGTGGATAAATGGCCAGCCTTGGACTGAGGAAGAATTTAGTCCATGTATCAGTTTTTCATCTTATAGATAGTAGTTGTGTAATCCTCAGCAAGTCGCTTAACCTCTCTAGGTGGCATAATGGAAAAAGCTTTGGGTTTGAAGTCAAACAAACCTTAGTTAAAAATGCCACCTCTGACACTTACTAGCAGTGCAACCCTAGGCAAGTCACTCAACCAAATTTGCCTCAATTTCCTCATCTGTAAACTAAGAATAAGAATAACACCTACTCTTACTCACATGAAGGTCAAAAATGATAGTATATGTAAAGTGCTTGACAAACTTTTCAGAGCCCCCAGCTGTCTTAAGACTAAAAGTCACAATGAATAATAGACCTTGATCAATGTAAAGAACTGAGGACTTCTTTATACCAATGAAATCACAGAACCAGATCAAAAAAATTAAAATTTTAAAATTCTATATAGATTCTAATGGAAAAAGGCTGAAATATTAGTTTCCTTTGATTTGAGTTACTAACTAATCTTTCTTACTACTTAGAGCAAGATTGTCAATTATGAAGAGAGTTGCAGGAAGGCCACAATACCATTGGATGCTGTATGAACTAGATTAAAATGAAATTCAAAATGCTTTTTAATTAAAAAGTAAAACATCGGTAATGTTAATATGTAGTTTTTCAAGCCAGTTGGTTCCTGTTTCTATTTGAATTTGATGCCACTGGTTTAGAGACCCCCTTAATTTTCCACAATTGGATGATGCATGTTCTCTTCTAAAACATAATTGAAGAACATGTAATTATAATCATACAGACTGGTCAATAATTCAATTCCCAAGGTATTCCTTCATTGCATTCATTGGCAGTTGTCCTTCACATTGATTCCAAAGTCTCCCTTAAAGCTCAAATCAGATCAGTAGTCATCACTGTGTCTATCTAAATGCTTTTCCAGTTGTCATTATAGCATATAGTTATAAGAATCAGAGAAGACTGGCCTATAGGAAGAATCAATTACTCTCAATCAGAGGTCAAATCCAGCTGCAATGTTCACATTCATTCCTTTGAATTTAAAAAAAAGAAAGAATAATTTTTATATAAATATTTTATTTGTTTTCCAATTACATATGATAGTAATAGTACCTATCATTTTTTGGATAGTTTTGAATTTTACAAATTTCTCCCACCCTTCATTCCCTCAGCCCCCCCACAGAAGACAATATGATAATCTTTACATTGTATCTATGCTATACATTGATCAAAATTAAATGTGTTGAGAGAAAAATCATATCCATGAGGAAAAAAATTGGAGATAGAAAAATTATGTAATACATTAAGACAACTATTTTTTTTTAAAAATTGAAGGTAATAATTTCTAGTCTTTGTTTAAACTCCACAGTTCTTTCTCTGGATACAGATGGTATTCTCCATCACAGATACCCTAAAATTTTCCCTGATTAGTGCACTGATGGACTGAGTAAGTCCATTAAGGTTGATCATTACTTCCATGTTGCTTTTAGGGTGTACAATATTCTGATTCTGCTCATCTACTCAGCACCAGTTCATGTAAGTCTTTCCAGGCTTCTCTGAAATCCCATTTCTCCTGGTTTCTAATAGAACAATAGTGTTCCATAATGTGCATATACTGAGAAGAATAATTTTAAAGCAATAAATGAAGTATGTTGTAAGCCATCTTTATACCTATGGATGAAAAGTTCTTTGGAAGTTGCCAGGACAAAGCAATGAACTACAGAGTTTCATTAATTATAATACATGGAAACAAAGGTAAATACAACCACAGTTATTAACCATATTGGGCATGCAGTTCCTAGCTACATTCATTCATTTCATTATAATTTACAGTGAAAAGCTATGAAATTATTTTAATCATTTTATTAGTGTAAGTTATATTTTTTCATTAAAACTACACAACTTATCATACATTCATTTAAATTTGCATTTCAAGAGCTTTTATTTATGAACTTATTTAAACCCCTATGTCAATATATAGACGTGCAATCAAAAGCCTCAAAACATTTTTATTATAAACTAAATGTTTGCAATGTTATCAGGGAAAATGAAACAAATATTATATAAAGTAGGGACATCCACTTTTTAAATAACACTGGACTATATTATCAGAAATCTGTACATACATGTATTATATATATATATATATATATATATATATATATATATATATCAATGAATATAATGAATTTTTTAAAATCACGGTTACTAATTGATCCAAATGTGATGACAGACATACAATAGTTAGCAATAGGAAAACAGCCTCCAAATTCCTTTTTGATAAGAAATATAAGGTTCCCTCCCCCTAAAAAAACCTTGTGTAGGCAGCATCCTATAATCAGATTGCTATGATCTGGACCATTGTATGCCAGAGTTGTGAAATGATTAAATAAATGAGAAGATAACTTTACCTCTTCAAAAAGGAATGATTTCAGTGAGTCAATAAACAATGTCTGCTATGTCAAAAAATGTACTAAACACTGGAGATTAAAAGATAAAAGCCAATCCTTGCTCTCAAGTAGCTCACAGCCTAATGGGGGAGACAACATGCAAAGAATTGTACAGACAAGTTATATATAGGATAATTTGGAAATAATCACCAAAGGAAAGGTATTACAACTAAGAGGGATTGAGAAAGGATTCTTGCAGAAGGTAGCATTTAGCTAACTTGAAGGAATCCAAGGAGATGGCAAAGGAAAATCCAGCAAAAATGCCCAGAATAGGGGATAGAGTATCTTTTTCAAGGAACAGACAGAAGGCAAGCATCTTAGAACACAACAGTGATGAAGAGATAAAGATAGAATAAGGTATAAAAAGTCTTAAAAGGGAGGAGCAAGATATAAAGGGCCTTGAATGATGGGTATTTTATATTTTATTCTGGAATTTATTGAATAAGGGGTGTTTTTTTTGTTTTTGTTGTGTGTTTGTGTGTGTGTGTGTGAAAGAGAGACAGACAGACAGATACAGAGACGAGACAGAGAGACAAAGATGGTCATATGTTTAGAAAATTCTTTGACAATTAAATGGAGGATGAACTCCAATGGCAAGGAAAGCAACCATCAAGTTATTCCAACAATCCAGATGAAAAATGATAAGAACCTGCATCAGGGTGATGGCAGAGATGGAGTAAAGAGAAGTGAGTGTGCATGAGAAATGTTATAAAGATATAAAATATGCAATAAAGGCAGATATAAACAAACTGCAGCTAGGTGGTACCTTGAATAAAGTGCTAAGTTTGGACTAAGGGAGACTCATCTTCCTAAGTTCAAATCGTTCCTCAGACACTTACTAGCTGTGTGATTCTCAGCTACACACACACACACACACACACACACACACACACACACACACGTATATATAAACACATATATATATATATATATATATATATATATACTCATTTTCTCATCTATAAAAGGAAACAGCAAACTATTTCAGAATCTTTGCCAAGAAAATCTCAAATGGGGTCACAAAGAGCTAGACTCAACTGAAAAATAACTGAATATCAAAATGAATATCAATTTATGAAAACAAGAAATAATCATTATGCATTCTTACTTATCACTTTTAAGTTTACAAAACACTTTCTTCACAACTACCATGTGTAGAAGTCTAAAAAAATGAATCCTGTTTCTGGTTCTAAGTCCTAGCCCTAATACTTGTACCCCTATATTACCTTGAGTGATCACAACCTCTCCAGGACTCAAATTCTTTTTTTTGTCAAGGTAATGGGGTTAAATGACTTGCCCAAGGACACACAGCTAGGTAATTATTAAGTATCTGAGGTCGGATATGAACTCAGGTCCTTCTGACTCCAGGGTCAGTGCCCTTTCCACTGTGCTACCTAGCTGCCCCTGGGACTCAAATTCTTAATCTATTAAATAAGTGGTTTGACCTGGAGAAATTCTAATAAAATCTTTCTCCAGCTCTTAAGTTCTTATTTTGTAGATGAATAAACAAGACTTAAATAATTTAAATAGCTTATCTGGAATCAAATAGGTCATTCAAACTTGGAATTGGAACTCAAACATCTCTTGACTCTAATATCATCACTTTTTCTAGTATCCCATCATCCCTCCTTAATCCACAGGTAGTTCATGAGCATGTACTATGAATTAGCTTGAACTTTGTGGGGAATACAAAAAGCAAGGTGAAGCCCCTTCTCTCAAGGCACTTATAATGTATCCGTAAGACAGGTGTACAGTTAGAGAACAATAAATCACTAAACTGATTAATACTGACTATAAATTCAATCAGGATTCAAATAAGACAGATGTATATGAGGTGGAGTGTTCAAGTATTAAGGAGGGAAGCAGAATTTATGTTTCATCTGGAAGAATGGTGAGGCTATAGATGGGGATGAGATAACAAAAAACTCTTTCCAGAAAAGAGAAAAATAAAATGATAGATGCATGAAAAGCAAGGTGGGAAGGTGGAGGAGTACATTTGGAGTTACTGCAGATTATTGGAATTTCCTGGGGTTATAATGGGATTTAAAAAACTAGTAGCAGTGAGAATACTCATAGGTCATGGACCTGATGAAATCTAGTCAGAAAAAAATAGAAGAAAGTAAGGGAGTTGGGGGGGAGGGGTGCAGTGGCTAGAGTACTGACTTTGGAGTCAGTAGAACCTGAGTTCAAATTCAACCTCGGATACTTAATACTTATTTAGCTGTGTGATCTAAAGCAAAGTCACTTAATCCTATCACCTTGTAAAAGACAGAGAGAGAAGAAGAAAAGAAGAAGAAGAAGAAGAAGAAGAAGAAGAGAAAGAAAGAAAGAAAGAAAGAAAGAAAGAAAGAAAGAAAGAAAGAAAGAAAAGAAAGAAAGAAAGAAAGAAAGAAAGAATGGAAGGAAGGAAGGAAGGAAGGAAGGAAGGAAGGAAGGAAGGAAGGAAGGAAGGAAGGAAGGAAGGAAGGAAGGAAGAAAGAAAGAAAGAAAGAAAGAAAGAAAGAAAGAAAGAAAGAAAGAAAGAAAGAAAGAAAGAAAGAAAGAAAGAAAGGCAAGAAGGTAAAGTAGGAGGGAGAGATAGAGATACAAAGAGTAAAGACATAGACAGAAAGTCAAAATCTTGATCCAGGAAGAGAATTAGGAACTTCTACTAGAAGTAGGACCGTGGGCAGCAAGGAGGTCAAGGAAAAGATAAGGAACAAGAAGTAGAATGCTCATTAGCACTTGAGAGAGACAAAAAGCTCACTAATGGAGTTCTTTGGACTAGAGACCATTTGGTTGACCCAGATTATATTCCTTTCATAGTTCACGTACCCTACACAAGATACCAAAACAAAAATTAACAGCTGCCTATAGACTCAATCTTACATTCTAGTCATGGGGGAAAATGTATACATAAATAAATATCCAGTATATTAAAATTATTTGGAGGGAGTGGGGATATAAATAATTGTATAAGGGATAATACTTAAGCCAAGTCTTGAAAAGAACTAAGGATTCTAAAGGGGGATAATGAAAAAGAATTCTATTAATAGGCAAAGATATTTAAAATGAATAATATGTTAAGTTGCTATTCTTTGTTATATCATTTATACTTTAGCATAAATGTTCTTCAGACTCTATCCTTCAGTGGACTTGAAGCAAATGGGACCTGGTACCCAGAATAATTAATCTGAGATGTCAGAGATAATGTGATACCTACTGGCAAAAGAAATGTAAAAGAAAGGGAAATTCAAAGCATGTTTCTGAGAGAGAGAAAAAGAGAAGCCAGTGACAGGTTGGGAGAAGGCAAGAGAAGAATGAAAGAACATAAGGTAAAAGAATAAGTACAAAACAAAGTTCCCTGCCTGAGAGACTAGTAGAATTGTAGCACAACTGACAGAGATAGAATGATTAGAATGGAGAACTCATTGAAGTAGAAAGATGATGAGCTTGATTTGCCATACAAACAGAGAGCTGTTCTGGAGTTGCTGGTTTTATTTTCATAATTGGAAATACATGCTGAGGCACAATGAAAACACAGGGATAGAAATATCAATCTGAGAATCATTTCCATGGAGGTGATTGTTGCAGGCAAAAGAGTATCTGAGCTCTCTAAGGAAATGATTATAAAAAGAGAAAGACAGTGGACTAAGGACAGAACCTTGAGGAGAACCTAACACAAAGAGAAGAGAATGCACAATTCAGATAACAAGAAGTAACAAAAAAAGACATATTTTGAAGGAAAACTAGGAAAGTACTGTTTCTGGAAACCATGGAAGATCAAAATTTCATGGAAGATGGGTACTCAACATTATCAAATATCTCAGTCAATAAGAATAAAAAAGTTAAAAAGAGAGAGAGAGAGAGAGAGAGAGACTGGTTTTGATTAGGAGTGAGCCTTTGATACCTCTAAAAGACAACTCAGTAAAATGACCAGAAGCAAAACCAGCTAATCAACATTAAAGAAAAGATTAGATTGAAAGGAAGTAGAAGGCAGAAAAGGTAGATCATAATCGTGGTACTTAACATTATAACATTGAAAAAATGATAAAATTGTGGGGGTAGCTATATAGGGTAAAGGATTTTTGAAGATGAGAGAAGCCTCTCAGAATCAAAGAATTTCAGATTTGTAAGGAATCTCAACCACCACTGACTACAACCTATAGCCCTACAACATCTGCTCTATAAAATAGCTAAAGGTTGTCATCCAGTTTGTCTCTTGAAGACCAGTAAAAAGGAATACACAATTTACCAAGAAATTTCATTCCTCTTAAATAGAAAGAGAAGACATCCATATAGAAGCTTGTTCTAATACCTAAAAACAGATTCAATCCTCCCCACAAAACTTCTGCATGTGAAACATCCCTAGTTCCTACCACTTATGCCCAAATTCTTTATCATCTTACTCAATCTCCTCTGGATATTCTTAAATTTAGCAAAGTCCTAAAAGTTAGTACCTACAATTAAATATAATATTCCAGATATAACATCATTAGATCAGAGGCCAGCAGGACTACCACTTCTTTGTTCCTCAAAGCTATGTCAAATGCAAACTAAAATTGTAATGTTTTATTTTTTGTTACCGTAGCACAATTTTGGGCCACACTGAGTTTACAGTCCTCAGGTTTTGTTTTGGTTTTTTTCAGAAAAATAACTACCTGGGGCACCTAGGTGGCATAGTGGATAAAGCACCGGCCTTGAAGTCAGGAGTACCTGGGTTCAAATCCGGTCTCAGACACTTAATAATTACCTAGCTGTGTGGCCTTGGGCAAGCCACTTAACCCCATTTGCCTTGCAAAAACCTAAAAAAATAGCTTATCTTATCATGTCTTTTCTAGCACATCTAAAATCAATTTCTTGAACTCAAACATAAAACTTTACTATTTGATAGATCCCTATTAAATTTTCTTTTCAAATTTAGTCCATTGTTCTCATCTATCAAGATATTTTTGGATTCTAACTGATTCAATATAATAATCAACCCCAACTTTCTGTCTTCAAAACTGGTAAGCTAGCGATATATATGTGTGTATATATATATATATGTCTTTATTCAAATCATTGATTTAAAGGTTAAACAGCATGGGAGAAAATATACAGATCCCTGAGACACCCCACTATAGACATCAATCCACATCAGTACTGAAAAATTAACAACTACTGCTTGAAATAATGAATAATAAATCAAATAATCTAACTTATTGTACTATGTTCTATCCAGGATCTCTCTCTCTTCCACAAGAATAGTATAAGATACTCTATTAAACACTTTATTGAATTCTAACAAGCCTTGCTAAAAATACTATTTCTCATGTGTCTCTGATCTAACAGTTTAGTAAACCTATTTTAAAAAAGGAAATAAGAATAGTTTGACATGATTGTTTTAGTAGGCCAGTGAAGGGTAACCCTGTATAATAATCCTAAAAAAGGAAATATGAATAGTTTGACATGATTGTTTCACAGGGGGGAAAGGGATGAATTTGGAATAAGAGGACATGGTTCAAATCCTGGCTCTTCACTTATTGTTTGTTTCATCTTGGTCAATTCATTTAAATCTCTGGGCTTATTTTTTATAAAATTGGGATATTGAACTAGGTTATTTGTTATATCTTCCTCTTTTAAATGTATGAAATTATAATCCTATATAATACATCTGGACTAGGTGACTTGGCTTGAATTAATCAAGGGCAATAAAGTTTCTTTTCAATCTCCTTATTTATCTTGAGTATCAGTTTCTGACTGATGATTTCTTTTGCCCTTTCTACACCCTTCCTATTATGTTGAAGGAAGATTTTAATCTTCTCTGTAAAAGAGCAGACATAATCATAGTTAAAAACATAATTCAGAGATCAAAAAAATGGAAGCATTACAATTGAGGTCTACAAGAGTCAGTGGAGTTATGTGTGGTATGATAGAATGAACATTAGATTTGAAATTAAAAAAAATAAATGTCTCAGCATTACAATTTATTTAATTTGGGATGAGACAAGTTCTTTAGTTTCCATGTGCCTTGATTTTCTCATTTGTATTACTTATATTACCTACCTTACAATAAAGTACTATATAAGTTGCTCTTCTCACAGTAGTCAAAAATTGAAAATAAAATTTTTCTACTGAAAAATGGTTAAACAAATGATACTATTAGAATATGATGAAATATCACTATCATAAGAAATGGTTGACTGCTTCAAAGTAAACAAGGAAGACCTCTATTAACTGATGTAAAGTAAAGTGAGCAAAGGTAGAAAAACAATTTCTATAATTTATAACAATAGCTATAGAGAAAAGCAACTTTGAAAAAATTTCAAACTCATCAGTGCAAAGATAAACCTTGAAGCCAGAGAACTAAAGAGGACTTGTGTATGTAACTTTCTGTCAAATGAAATTAAAAATCAAAATGAGACATTTTTGAAAATGGTCAATATGTGAGTTTGTTTTTATGTTCTATGAATACTTGCTATAAAAGTTATATTTTATTTTTTATTCATTCAATCAGGGAGGAGACCATGGTGAGGAGGGATTAAAATGCCTATAAAAATTTAAAAATGAAATACTATGTAAATGTAAACTATAAATGAAAAGGTTTAATAGCATCAAGAACCAGGCTGAGAGGGGAAGCTAGGTGGTGCAGTAGATAGAGCATCAGCCCTGGAGTCAGGAGGACCTGAGGTCAAATGCAACCTCAGACACTTTTTAATTACCTAGCTGTGTGTCCTTGGGCAAGTCACTTAACCCCATTGCCTTGCAAAAACAAAACAAGGAAAAAAAGAACCAGACTAAGGTAGATAACATGAACCAGTAATGTCACAAATCTGTAATTTTCTGCATCTTTTTAATATCTTCAACTGAGAAGCAGAGAGAGCAGACAATAGTATAATCTAAAGTTGATGACAGACATGATGAATTAATTAATTGATGAAAACATCTTTATTAAGTCAACAAAACTGAAGACATCCCAGGCTTCAAGAAAATAATATTCTAATAGGGAAAGATAAAACAGATTGGAAATTGTTAGGGAGGCAAGGGTAGATATTTTGGTTTGGAATGTTGCAGGGTTGATTAATGAAGCTATAAGAGAGCAGGTTGAAACATTCTTGCTGTGGTAAGAGAGTTATTAAGAAGATGGTCAGGGAGTAGACAGTTGTTATTCAGCTAATTCAGTGATGTACAACTCCCTGTGACCCATTTTTCTTGGCAAACCTACTTATCCAGATCTTTTTACAGATTATGAACTGAGGCAAACAAGATTAAGTGACTTGTCCACTGCAAATAAGTACCTGAGGGCAGATTTGAACTCAGGAAGATGTCTTCAAAATTCTCAACCCTGTGTTCCATCCATCTGCCACCTAGGTAGTTAAGCAAGACATAAATCTGGTCCACCTGAAATAGTTAGGTGAATTATTCAGCAATCATTTAGGTGAAAAAATTAGGATGTTCAAGATCTAAAAGAGTTAAGATGCTCAGAGAATGGTCTCTGGTTCATATGACAAAGCAAAAGGATAAAAAGAAATAATCAGAACAAGGAGACATTGAAGAGATATCCATGGAGTTTCCATTTCTCTGGAGAGATTTCAGAGATAGAAATTAGATGGGGAAAAAATCTTTATTTTCATTAACTTCTAACTAAATTTTAGCATTTCTTTCAATTTTTTAAAAATAAAGACCTGAGAAAGGATCTGTAGGCTTAGCAGATTGACAACAGAGTCCACAACAAAGGTTAAGAACAGCTAGTTTAGTCTGTACTTCCTGGACTTTCTCAACTCTTCTCTTTTCATTTTTCTCTATTAAGCTTCATGAGATATTTAGGCATTTCTCAATGTTATGGGCTAGAATTACATACCTTTAAACAGCTAAATATGCTCAGTTCAGGCTACAAGATGAAATTCAGGGTAAGGATTTGCTTGTTTGTGGAAGTTTTAACAATAATGATAAGGGCATTTTAAAACCAAAGCAGATAAAAAAGAAAAAACCATCATGATTTGTAAAGATTTTAAAGACTACTAGGTTAGAGATAGAAGTGTGCTGATAAATATTTAATAATTAGCTCTCCATGGCAAAGAACTGAGAATTGAGTGAATGTTCATCAATTAGGGAATGGCTTAATAAACTGTGGTATGTGTATGTGATGGAACACGATTGTTCTATTATAAACCAGGAGGGATAGGGATTCAGGGAAGCCTGGAAGGATTTGAATGAACTGATGCTGGGGGAGAAGAACAGAACCAGAAGAACATTGTACAACTTAACAGCAACATGGGGTTGATGATCAACCTTAATGGACTTGCTCTTCCATCAGTGCAACAATCAGGCACAATTTTGGGATATCTGTGATGGAGAATATCATCTGTATCCAGAGAAAGACTTGTGGAGTTTGAACAAAGACCAAAGATTGTTACCTTTAATCTAAAAAAATCTTATTATGTAATTTTGCTATCTCTTATACTTTATTTTTTTTCCTTAAGGATATGATCTCTCTCTCGTCACATTCAACTTAGATCAACGTATGCCATGGAGACAATGTAAAGACTAACAGACTGCCTTCTGGGGGGGGGGGAGGGAAGTGAGATTGGGGAGGGGAATTGTAAATTAAAAATAAATAAATAAATAAAATTTTAAAAAATAGCTAGCTCTTCAGAAAAAAAATGTATAATGACAGATTTTTTAAAGTTTAATCTGCATTATTAAGACTTTAATTTTTAATCATTTTAATTCATTTTTAAAATAGTTTTCTTTTATTTTCAATGTAAATTAAAATTTTACATTAGCCTTGTCCAAAATCAAGTAAAAAAAGAAAGAGAAAGGGGATAGAAGGAGGGAAGGACAGAAGAAGGAAAGAGGAAAGGAAAGAAGAGAGGGAGGAAGGAAGGAAGGGAATACACTTTAGTCTATGTTCTAAATCTATCAACTTTCACTTATCTATAAATCAATAGTATGTTTTACATTAATCCTTTGGTCAATACGATTGTTCACTGTGCTGATCAGAGTTACTAAGTCTTTTTAGATTCTGATCACTTCATTTTGCATCAGTTCATATAAGTCTACATGGGTTGGGTTTTTTTTTAATCTATCCCCTTTCATCATTCCTTACGGCCCAATAATATTCCATTGCATTCATATACCCTAACACGTTCATTCATTCCCCATTTGATGGGCAGCCCTTCAAATTCCAATTCTTTACTAATATGAAAAGAGCTGCTATAAATATTTTTGGAGACATAGGTCCTTTTCTTCTTTCTTTGATTTATTTGTGGTAAAGACTCATAGCAATATTACTGGGTCAAAATGCCTCAATCAATTTCTTAAGTCTAGATAATCAGCAAAACAATAGAGCAAGCTCAGAATTGTAGCATTTCTCCATTTTGGAGGTGTAAATGCTCATACTAAAAATTTAATAATAGGTTTCTCATGAACTGGCTCTGGCACATCACTGACTCTGAGGAGAGGTTTCTCACCAGAAAAGTTCTCCTACTCAAGAGACCAGGACTAAGAAAAAATACAAAATGGCATTAGCTAATTATATTAAGGGTACTTCTCTGTTGTTGACTATTTTTACCTGCATAGCAGCTAATGTCCAAAGATTTCCAAAAAGAAAAGGGAGGGGCAGCTAGGTGGTGCAGTGGATAGAGTGCCAGCCCTGGAGTTAGGCGGACCTGAGTTCAAATCCAGCCTCAGACACTTGCTAATGACCTGTGTGACCTTCAACAAGTCACTTAATCCCATTACACAGCAAAAACCTATATACATGCATAAATATATATGTATGTATGTATATGTATATAAATGTGTTGGGGGCAGATAGATGGAGTGGTGGATAGAGCACCAGCCCTGGAGTCAGGCGGACCTGAGTTCAAATCCGACCTCAGACACTTAATACTACCCTAGCTGTGTGACCTTGGGCAAGTCACTTAACCCCATTGCCTTGCAAAAACAAACGAAAGAAAGATTTGTGATTCTGCTCTAAAGATTTGAATAGAACAGGGGCACACTCTCTTATAGCAAAATAAAAAATCTGCTAACCAATGTCTTTTCAGGGATAAATAGAACATGTTATATTAGCTGTAACTGGTCAAGCTATGAGAATCTTTCTCCTTAATATCTTAAACCACTTCCCATTCCCAAGTTCAAACCCTTCCCACCCAAGATTGTAAGATGTGCAGATGGTTCTGACTAAGCAAGTTAATTATGGATGAGGGCCCTAGTTTTCCTTTCTCTTTATAACTTACCTCAACCAACTTACATTCTCATCTTGGTGCTTATTGCCTTGTAGGGTAGCTAGATGGCACAATGGGCCTGGGGGTAGAAATACCAAGTCTTAGACATTTCCTAGCTATCTGATTCAGGCAAGTCACTTAATAGTTCTCATCTTCCATTCTATAACTTTAAAATGATGACAACAATACCAGCTAATGACCAAGGTTGTTGTGAGGATCAAATGAGATATTTGAAAAGAACTTAGAACTTAGATCCTTGGAACAGAAGAAATGTGTAATAAATGTTTTTTCTTTCATCCCTGTTCAGAAGTATAAACACATACCAAAAAATCATGAAATACTTTATTACTTCCACAATACAGACATACATGCACATACCCACACATGTACATACCCACACACGCACACATACATATACCTCACCTCCATTACCTGCCCGTATCTTAAAGTTCACTGTTCTCAAGTGGAAAAGAATGAAAGGAAATATGGAGTAGAAATGGGATTGAGAAAAGAAATTTAGTTGGTCTTTTTAATAATGTTTTAATAATAATTAAATCTAATATGTCACCTGGAGCATCATTAGGCTGTTTATTAGTTTGCCAGAATCAACCTGTTATGGTGGTCAGAGGCAGGTATAAAATTTCTCAAGATATTTGGAGTTTCAAAGAGAACGTTTTTTGGTATCAGAGTATAGTTTAGAAATAGAATTTAGAGGTCACCTAATTCTAAGCCCTCATTTTTTTTTAGATGAGAAAAATGAGGCAGAGAGGTGAAAAGATACAACCAGTGTTTCTTTTTTTCTTTCAGTTTATTATATTTCATACAAATACATTAACTGGAAAAGAAAACCATGACCATGTGAACCTTTTATGTAATTACCTTCAAAAGAGAAAATACTTGCCTCAAAAAAATGTTCCTCTAGACTCAATAGGGGGCAGCTAGGTGACACAATTGATGGAATGTCAGACCTAAAGTCAGGAAGCCTTCTGGAGTGCAAATCTGGTCTCAGAAGCTTACTAGCTGTAAGTCACTGGGCAAGTCACTTACCTCTGTTGGTCTCAGATTTCTCATCTGAAAATGAGCTAGGGAAGGAAATGGCAAGCTACTCTGGTATCTTAAATGATACAGTAGATAGAGTGTTAGGTCTAGAGTCAGGAAGATTCATTTTCCTGAGTTCAAATTTGACCTCAGACACTTACAAGGTGTATGAACCTGGGCAAATCATTTAATACACTTTACCTCTGTTCCTCATCTGTAAAATGAGCTGGAAAAGGAAATGGCTGACCATTCCATTACATTTATCAAAAAAAATGGGGTTACAAAGAGTTAGTTGGATATGATTGAAATAAGTGAATAAAAAAGATTTAATTGAGAAAAAACACCTAAATATTTGAGGGGCAAGGTTTCTGCAATAAAGCTAACATAGCACTTTTGGCCACAGAGCCAAAATTTAGATTTGACAGCTTCTATTTCTCAGAAATTAGTTTTATCATCTTCCTCCTTGCTTCAAGTTTTTCCTCTTTATTATTTTTTTATAAAAAGAAAACCCTTCCCCATCCCCAAATTACACAACTCAGGTGTTTTTTTAAACTGGAATCATTTCCCTTTTCCTTTTTTGGTAATTACATTGTCATGGCTATTGAATTTTTTCCTAATTTTTTCCAATTCAGTTTTAAATAGCCTATATCAAGGGCCCTCAATCTCTTGCAATAATGCAAGTTTTCTTCCCTCTTTTTATAACTCAAGTACCTGACTAAGCTTTTCCTTAAGCTCAAATAGCATGCATTCCAATACAGGAAGGAAAAAAACCCTGCAGTGATGATGATTGGGTCATAGGAACTTTAGTCACCCAAAATAAGACCTCATGATCTTTCACTTTCTCTGTTAGAATATAAAAGTCCATAAAAGCTGATGATATTCAGGAAGATCCCATAAGTGCTTAGAATTATTGTTAAAGATTATAATTTCATATTCAATAATTCTTTTTGATATATTAGCATGTTCAACATGAAGCAGCTCTCTCTCAAACCCAAGATGGTGGAGGAGGAGGAATAGCTCAGTATTCCCTCAGAACCCTTTCACACAGACAAAGAAAATGCACTGAACTGAATCCTGATTAGTCAATTCAAGAGAAAAACAAATCACATTAATTCATTTCTCCAGTACAGATTAACATGGGGAGAGAAACAGAGATGTTTGGACACTGGGGATTGGGTCTAGTCAGAAGGGCACCATGCATTGTAGCATGGGGACTGAACAAGTCATCAGCTATGAATTAGGATAAAGTAAGGTCCCACATAGACCTCTATGGCTATATCTCCCTGATGATGTACAAAGATTAGGAAATTATAACAGCCAATTGAAAGCTCTGTCATTCATATCCCAAAACTGGATCACAGATCCAATGAAGACTGAAGAGAGAAACCTGCATAAGAGGAAAGATGAGTAGTCTTAGGGAACTGTGCTTGTTGGGGGGCGGGGGGAATAAGAGTAGGTACTTCCCTGATAGTGTGTACTTAGCAAAGCTTAGGAACAAAAACCAGTAGCAGCTTTGTAGTTCACCTCCCAGATTCAGAGGTGAGGGAGAGATTGGATGACCTCAGATGCAGCCCCTGACTTAGTCTGAATTCTCCAGTGGAATAACCAGGGCAGGGAGCAGATGAAAGTGTACCTCAAGTTTTGTCACTCTGAATCTATAGCACCTTCCAGCTAGCTGAATGTGTTTAGATCTGAAAGCAATGTACTGGAGTTTCAATCAAGGACAAGCTCACAGTTTTGTTGCTCAATTTCAATCTCAGGCCAGGAGATAGTAAAGCTCAAACCAAAAAGGCAGCATTCAAACTTTTCCTGCACTGGATTACTTGAGCATAGGAAACTATGCAAGTTCTTAGTCTAAGCTATCCTGAGATGTTTAGAAAATACAAAACTCAATAGTCACAGAAAAGCAGCAACCAAGACTCATGAGAATATAGAAAAGGACCAAGCATAGTCTAAAAAATTATACAAAACCTAGCACATGCACAAAATTTAAATTCAGAAAACCAAACTGAAAGAATGATTAACAAACAAAGAGAGAAAGGGGGAGAAAGGAGGGAGGGAGAGAGAGAGAGAGAGAGAGAGAGAGAGAGAGAGAGAGAGAGAGAGAGAGAGAGAGAGAGAATGAGAACTAGTATGGTAACAGAGTGCCCAAAAACCAGTAGAAAAGAATGCTTCCAAAACATTTGCAAGCAATTTCAAAGAAAAACACAGTTTGCACACAAAGTCAATTAGAATTCCTGGAAGACATTGATCAAATTACCTTTTTAAAGATTTTAAATGTTTTTGTGAATGAAATGAAAGCATAAGAGGGAAAATGTAAAATAATTTTGACCTAAAGAAGAAAGAGTTGAAAAAGAATTAATAGCCTAAGAAAAATGTTAGAAAACCTTATCCAGATACCAGACTTCTTGAAAATTAGCCACATAAAAGACAATGATTCTAGATGACAGCAAGAAATATGAAAACAAAGTCAAAAGACAAGAGAAATTTAGGTAAAGAAGAAATGATTTAACAATCATTATACTACCTGAAAACCAGGATCAAAAAAGAAAAAAGAAGCAAAATCTACCTATCAGGTTTCAAGATATCATGAAAGAAATCTGTCCCTACCTCTAAGAAACAGAATATCAGATAAAAATACAAAGAATACTGTCACCTCCTAAAACTCCAAAATAAAAACAATGAAACTTTTAACTAAACAGATAATTTCCAAGTAGAACTTTTGAACACAAATTCAGAAATCTAGAGGAAATATAAAAAGGCAAATTAAAATGAAGTGGTAAAGAGTGAGGAATTTTAAGAGACTAAATAAGGATAAATTATTTACATTCCAATAATAAAAATGTCTTCTCAGGACTTAGATATATATCATCAGAAGTCATTGGAGGAGTCAAATAAGAGTATCTAACCTACATTTTAACAATTTTAAAAGAATACAGAGAATTTAGGGGAAAGGAAAGGATGGAAAATGGAAAGGCGAGAAAAGTTGAGGGAAATATCATACAATCATGGTACTCAAGTGAGACTCTACATATCCAAGGAAGAAGGTATGAGAGAGATTTGGCAACACTAGAATCTCACTTTCATGTGAGCTAATAAAAGGAAGGAAGAATGAAAATTCATAGAGAGCTGGACACAGAAATATGTTTCACTCAATAGAGAAACAGAAAGGAAGGGATGAGAGGAATGAGAGTGAGAGTAGTATAAAGGAGCAGTCATAAATAAACTCTAACCAAAGCATGTAAACCATAAAAGGAAGGTTAAAGGGAAACAAAGAAGGGATAAGAACCTGTGACTCTGGGTGAAAGGGGCACAGAAAGACAGCACTAGTGCTAATCACATTTCTTTATTTTAAAAACTGGAGCAGTGTGAAACCAAAAGATAGTAAAGTTTGAGATAGGATAGATGGAAATAAACAATTAATAATCATTTCCATGAATGTGAATATGATGAACTCACCCATAAAATGAAATAGAATAATAAATGTTATTAGAAAGCAGAATCTAATATGTTTTCTACAAAAAATATATACTTTAAACCAAAAAGATTCACATGGAATAAAAATAATGGAATGGAACAGACTCTATTAGGCTTCAACTGAAATAAAAAAAAAGCAAGGATAATGATCATGTTCTTATATATGTCAGGAGGAAAAAAATCTGATTTAAAATGATAAACTGGGAAATTGCATTATGCTGTAAGAAAACATGAATGATGATTTCATATCTATATTAAATGTGCCAAATGCCACAGCATTCAAATTCCTATAGGAAAAGTGAGCTAAATGAGCTGCTGGAAAAGATAAGATAAAGCTATCTTAGTGAGGGGAAATCAGATTAGCCCTTTCAGACATAGATAAACCTAACAAAAAGTGAAGAGCCTGAATAGAATTTTAGAAAAGTTAATTATGATTGACCTTTGCTAATTATTTAATAGGTATAAAAAAACAGGATGCATTGTCTCATATATACACATATCATTTGAATTACATCTTTAGAAAAATTTAATTTATCTTAGAGCACAAAAAACACAAACAAATGCAGAAGAGGAGAAATATTTAACCCATCTTTTACACTCCAAAATACAATAAAATTTTATTCAACAAAGGACTAAGAAACTATTACGGGGTGGCTAGGTGGTACAGTGGATAGAGTACTGGCCTTGGAGTCAGGAGTACCTGAGTTCAAATCCAGCCTCAGATACTTAATAATTACCTAGCTGTCTGGCCTTGGGCAAGCCACTTAACCCCATTGCCTTGCAAAAAAAAAGAAGAAGAAAAGAAAAGAAGAAACTATTATGATCAATTAATGACTAAATAACTTAATCCTAAAGAATACATGGGAAAAAACAAATCAGAGAAATGATAGATATCATTATTAAAGATAATTACCACAAATAGAAAACATGCCATGATTTTTGGTATATTCTTGGGGGGAAATTTGTATCTATGAGCATTTTTTTCAATAAAAGAGAGAAAGAGTAGATCGATGAGTTGAGCACACAACTGAAAAAAAAGAAAAGTCACAAATTTCAAGACCTCAATTAATACCAAAAATAGAAATTTTGAAGATCAAAGAAGAGATTAAAAATTAAAAACCAAAAAATACATTGAATTAGTTTAAAAACTTGCTTTTAAATTTTAAATACATAATCCATTATCTAACTCGATTGTTAAAAGAAATATACCCTTCTGCAGCAACATTGTGCAATTATTTTTGGAGTTCAGCCTTATTGTAATATTATGATTGAAGCCGAAAAGTCCCAGGAATAGTAGCCCCAAAAAGAGAGAGAGAAGAAGCCAAAACAACAGCTAGTGCAAATTGGAGGTTCCTTCTTCCAGACATATCTAGATAGCAATACTAGAGGGGTTCCATAGGCTGTATTTCATGAAAATATTAAGAAAAACTTGGCAGAAAGAATTTGGCAAGTTTAAAAAAAATAGATATGTAGACTGATATTCACAGCAGAAATCTTAGTTACTTTTTTTCTCTTTAGAAATCATTCTTCAAACCAGTAGTGTTGTGGTTTTATTGCAAAATCCTCAGGGAATGAGCTTCAGTTCACTATTCAGTTTAAAAGAAGAGTGGCAAGAAAAATGTCATTGGTTAATATATAGTATGATTTTAAAGTAATCAATATCATCTACTGTTTCCTTTCATCAAATTCCACTTATAATGGGTGAATGTTGGTGTAATTGTGCATTGCACACAATTATATATGTGACACACATAATTACTGCAATGAAGAGAATTCCTTGTCATGAGATATCTACCTAGTAAAGAAAATGAACTCAAATATGAAATCTACTTTTTTTTCTCTCTCATATCACTCTCACTGCTCCTCTTTACTTTTTTTACTTTTTTATTTTCCCTTCTTTTTTTAAAGGGGATGGTTTTATAGGGGGTGTGGAGAGATTGACTGGGAAAAGAAAGGGTTATAAAAATAAAAGATATTTTTAAAATGTTGAATTATTGATCTTACTGACCTCAGAACTTAATTCCATTGATTGAGTAATCATCAAACATTCTTAAGAAGTTCATGGTTTATTTCCTTAATTTTGTTACCTGATTTGGTTTACATGCTAATTCTTGACTACAGTAATAATATTGAGAGACATTTCTATTGATTAAACTAGCTTTGGGCAAATATGTAATGATGATTGCATTTTTGCCAAAAAGTCATGGATCTGGATTGACTAACACTTAACAGGTGTCTGGCACATAGTAGGCACTTGCTTGTTTATTGATTGATGGATTGGCATTTTTACCTAGTAGAACATTATATAAGTGTAGTTTATGTTTAGGTTGTGAATTGTGCATCGGAAATCTGCATAGCAAGATTCCTTTGATAAGACATTAAGTCTGAACACAGAAGTCATTTTTTTGAAATGCATTATCTCAAATTTTCTCTGACGGCTAAAAATGATCATATTTCACTACAAGATAAAAACATGCCAAATATACTTGGCAATGAATAGCTTCATTTTTGGAATATGCAAGCAACCAAAAACATATGAAAACCTAATGTTCTCCAGGAAGAATATAACACAACTTATTTAAGGGGGGAAAAACTAACTCATGGGGGGGGGGGGCAAAATAAATGTATCCAATTGTATAATCAAATGCAACCCCAGGCAAAAGCTTCCTCTGTTAAATTTCATGGCAGAGCAAACTATATGGATGACATTCCCCACCTCCCCCCATCCCAGCCCACCTGCCCACTCTGGAAAGAGAGTCAGCACGGGATCCCGGAAAACAGTGATATAGCCTTAGTTGTAATTGGGCAAGTCTACAATTTTTACTCACAATTGCAGACTCTCAGAGACACTTATGTACTCCACATCTGTGTTAGGGAGGGGTGAGGGGGGAAGAATCTCTTTTTCAATTGATCTGCCCTTTGTCACTGTCACAGATATGTTTTCCCTCTTTTGACAGGTAGTTGTAATTCTATTAGCAGCCCATCGACTTCCCTGTGAAATCGATCGGTGTTGGGTTGGCTGGGTCTTCTTAACCTGGTTGATTTATTGCTTCTGCATGTTAGAAAGAAAGGGGTGGCAGAGAGAGACAGAGACAGAGAGACAGACAGAGAGACAGAGAGAGAGAGAGAGAGAGAGAGAGAGAGAGAGAGTTGAGAGAGGAGTGGAGTGGAGGAGGGTAAGGGGAGAAGTACTTCTACACCACTGTGAACAAAGTACCTAAACGATGTTTGAAAATGAATAATTTTTAGCCTCGCTGTTGGTTGTCTCAGTGGTGGATGAGCTGTGACCTTTTGTTGGCAGATTCACTGAGATGCCTGCTGATGTTGGCAGGTATAAATGATCGTCAATTTCCCTTATTAATTTACCTTGCTGTCTCATGTATAAACTAGAAGATCTTGTTCACCCTAAATGTCCTCGTAGTCAATCCACTGCATTTGCTTAATTTCACTCTTTTGCATAGCATTTTCCAGCCACCTGAATAAGAAAAAAATACAGAGAACAGATTCCTAGGCTCTGCTCTCTTGCATATTGAAAGTGGGGCACGAAAGCCAATTTACAGGAGACAGCATTTTACCAGAGGTCAGGGAAGGAGGTTATCACAATATTTTGCTTACAGAACAACAACAGGAAAAATGTAATGAACACCCTGGTCTCAAAGCACTGTCCCAAAACTTATAATGGAATCCAGCAATACTAAATTAAAATAGCAAATGTTTTTATTGAGTAACCTGATAATAAGAAAGCTTTTCTAGGAAGTGGAAAGAATAAATTTCACAAAATGGCAATACAGTTCTTAATAATGAAGTTTCCAAATATTTTTAAGCTTAACTTCACATATAAAAGTGTGTTTTATGCACAATATTAATGTCTTATGAATTGTATTTGCAACTTCATCTTTGAATGACATAAAGCACAGTTTAATTATAAACAAGGTTATCCTGGAGTCAAATTATGAATCTTTGGTTTTTGATATATTGCCCTGACTCCTCAATCTATGTATCCAGTCCTAGTCTCTCTCTACTAACTCCAGGCTGAACTACCTATGGAATTTTCAAAATACCTATCCCACAGGAATTTTAAACTCAATATGTCCAAAACAGAACTCATTATTTTCTCCCTCATCCCTCTAAAAAGTATTCCCCTTCTGAATGTCCCTAATTCTGACAAGAGGACTATCATTCCTCTAGTCTTCCATATTTAAACTCTCAGTATCATTCTCAATTCTACATTCTCATTCACCTCACATATCCAATAATCTCTATGTTTCTACCAAATCTCCTTGTTTTTAAAGCCACATTTCTTGCATCTGTCCTTTCTCTTCAACCACATAGACACCATTCTTATTCAGGCACTTATCACTCTTTTACTGGCAATTAATCAACCACCCTTCTTCACTTTTTCTTCCCTTCTTCACAAGTCTCTTCCCCATGCCAATCCATCCTCTCTATTCAAGCTGCCAGTGATTAAAAACTAAAACTCAGGTCTGACAATGTGACTCTGCTACTCCATAAATTCAAGTGGCTCCCTATTACCTCTGGGATCAAATTTAAACTCCTCTGACTGGCATTTAAACTCCTTCATAGCATGGCCTCAGGACATTTTTCCAGTCTTATTAAATAATACTCTTCTTGTTGTTCCTTATGGTCCAGTAAAACTTGTGTTCTTATAATTGCTCACTCCATCTCCTGACTCCACATATCTAAAATGCATTTCTTCCTCATTTCCACCTCTAAGAATACCTAATTTTTTCCAAGACTCAATTCAAGTATATCTTTTACAGACCTCTAACTGCAAGCACCTTTCTACCCAATTAACTTGTCCCTATTTTGTATATATTTCATATATCCGTTTGTGTGTGTGTGTGTGTGTGTGTGTGTGTGTGTGTGTGTGTGTGTGTGTGCATTATCTCCCCTCTTGGCTCTGTTCCTGACTTTTTGCACTTCAAAACTGAACCTCTACCACTCTCTCATCCTGGAACCTTCCTTAGCACTTGAGGCTTTCCTCACCTCATTTACAGTTCCTTTTTGCATGTTTTTCCCCCATTAGAATGGAGGATGTGTGTGTATGACACCTAAATGGGCAGTAGAGGCCACTCATTGACTTATTTAAATGTTCAGATTTTGAGTTCTATGACTCATACTCCAAATCAGAGTTATAATTTACAATTTATTTTAAATTGCTAAAATTATCATCCCATTCCTTCAAAAATGTGTCTAATTTCTAAATTTATGCTTTCTGAGCCTTTACAAATTTATTTGCTCAAGTTAAAAATGAGGAAGTCATCATCTTAAAAAAAGCATAGCCATCAGTTTTGAGGCAGTTCCTGCCCATCTTAAAGTACTGACCTCATACTAGTCACATTATGATACTGGTTGAAAATTTCCTGAGGGTCTTTTAAATTACAGTTATTGATTTCCACAGATTTGACTATAATACATGATTAAGAGACATTCTGGTATTGTGAGTAGAAGAGTTAGCCTTAGAATCAGGAAGACATGAATTCAGGTCCCCCTTTCACTGAGTATTGAATAAGTGATTTTAGACAATAATTTAACTTCTCAGTGACCCTAAGGGTCCGTCTAGGCAACTCTCTAAAAGTAGAAATTACATAATAGGAGTCAACTGAATTGGTCAAAGGAGTTTCCTCACTGGGAGTTCCCATCACTAGTGAAAATTGGTATATTTGCTCTAATTCAGGGGACAGGAAGGTGATCAGAGATTAAAATGGGGAAGTTCTATGCAGTAATGTATAAATGAGATATTCTGAATGAAAAGAAGGAAAATCAGATAACTGTGTATGGATGTTTATAAGAAGAATTGTGATAGAGTTTGAGGACTAGAAATAATGAGGAAATAAATATTGACCATGGGAAAAGGAGAGAGGGAATATTTGAGAATGAACATCAAAAAGGTTTTTAAAAACTTTAAAGGAACAAAATGGAACTTTGATAAATATACAAATATATGCATATGTATTCATATAAAAGTTTCTGATCTGAATTACATGCTTTTTCCTATATAGGGTTGAGGAAATTGGATAGAAAGAGAAAGAGAAGGCTGATAAAGATCATAATAATATATACATTTATATTAAGGTTTGCAAAGTATTTCATAAATATTAATTACATATACTGAAGAAAACTAATTATAAATAAATATCAATTTGCTTTAAGAATAAACTTTAAAGGGAAAAACTTTTAAGCCAAAGTACTATTTTGGGGTTTGTATTTTTGTCATTGCTTTATGTATTATGATGGCATTTTCAATATCTCACAAGATGAAAAAACATTCCTTTTCCATACCTGGTACATTACAAAAATGTTTTGAACAACAGAATCAAATTAAATAGATAAAAGAAGTAAACATTTCTGAAATTGCTTACATGTCAGATTATGTTTGAAAATCAAGATTTCCTCATATCTATTTCCATGATTAGTCTTATATGATTTTTAATTTATTGTAAGCCGAATAAAAATTCATGATTAGAAAGATATTTCATTTCAAGCTTCTGACATCACAAATCGCATATATTGCTTCCAGTAATAAAATTTTGTGATAAAATTACAGTTGATTTAAGAATTTATTTTTTACAGTTCCTCCTTACTTCTGTACTCCAAAAAAAGGCATTTATATTGATGGGCATTCATTTCATCTGATAACACTGTTGGTACCCATGCCTTGCTAACAGTTAGAAATCATCCAAATATATTTCTAATACACTTTCAAAACTATAAAAAATTTAAAATAAATTCCATTTACGATAAGAACATTAAAAAGCTACAGAAGCCAGAATTTATTCAATTCAATTCAACAAATACTGTATATATATTAAATCACCTACCATGTGAAAGGCACTATGCTGAGCCCGAGGGATACAGTGACAGGGAAAAAAAAGTTCCTACTCTAAAAGAACTTGTATTCTTCTAAGGGAAGAAAAAGAAATGCAACTTGTACTCAGATAAGAAAATATGAAGTAATTTCAGGAGGAGTAAAATATCAACAACTGTGGTGAGACCAGAAAAGACTTCCTAGCAAGATGTGGCACCAAAAGTGAGTGCCCTCCCTCCTCTCTCACCTCCAATCTTTTATTCCTTCAAAACATACCTCAAGGGTTGGCTAGGTGGCATAGTGGATAAAGCACCAGCCCTGGAGTCAGGAGCACCTGGGTTCAAATCCGGTCTCAGACACTTAATAATTACCTGGTTGTGTGGCCTTGTTTGCCTTGCAAAAACCTAAAAAAAAAACCTTAAGAGGCATCTTCTATATATAAAGTCTTTCCTCATTCTACCATACTCTCCAGTTGCTAGTTCTCTCCCCAAAAAATTATCTTCTTTATTTTTAAAATATTTTACATAGAGAAATAGTCATGGCACAGTGGATCCATCTACTAAAATTTCTCCTACGTCTACCCCAGGTGGATTGTTTGTACACTTTAAGGTTTCTACCCAAAGTTAGAATCAGCAAAGTAGTAACATTTTTGTGGCCTCATAAGCTCTCAGACAGGACCAGTTTTAATGTTTTTGTCCTATCCCAGAGAGGTACTGAGCCCTTGGAGTTAGTACTTGGTCTAAGGTGGATATGGAGACTGTATCATGAAGATAGCTATGTCTCAGGAACTAACCTTGGAACTATGAAGATCTTAATCAAAGTCTTGCTTCTGACAAATACCAACCATGTGACCCTGACAAACCCCCTGCCTCTAAGAATTCAAAGCAATTCTTTGATACTTGAAGTTGCAAAGAATATATTGATCTGCATCATTAGAAGGCATTTCCTTACCTTCTAACTCCCACCATTAATGAAATCTCAGATTCAATATTTCAACATATTTGTACATATTCATATATGTAAATGTCTCTATTGATAGATTGTAAACTTCTCAATGGTGCCATTTTTTTATCTTTGTATACTCAACACTTGGAATTGTGATTGACACAGAATAATGAATGTTGTTGATTGATGAAAAGAAGATAAAGATTCTAAGAAATGAAGATGAGAAAAGAATATATGAGAGAAAAAGCTGGATGGTGGAATGGCAACAGTCAAGATATTAAAAAAGGCTCATTGAAGCAGCTATGACATTCTCTTCCCTAAAATTATTTCAAAAAAGGATAAGTGGAGAGCTAGAAGAATGAGAAAGAAGAGGTAACTGTAGTGTTATGTTTATAACATTATTTAATAAATACCCATAAAATGATTGCTTGACCATGAGGCTCTGTGCTTCTATAAATAATACAAAATAACTCAGTGGGTAAAGTGTTAGATGAAACATGCCAGTATTCTGAATTCTATTTTCCTTCCTGCCTTAGATACTATCTAATTCTTTTCTATTTCTAACTTTATTTCTTCATCAATTAAAAGGCAATCCTTTATCCTATATCACTCCATAAAGATGAAGAGTAACTGATTTCATAAGTAAGAGATAAACTATATTTGATCCAAAGCAATCATATCTCAGCCCTAAGAAATTTCGCTATTTCAATTTTAAATGGATAGAATTAAATTAATTTAAAGGGATAAAATTTGAATTTAAATAGTTAAAAACAAAGGGTTAATGATGAACAAAAACTAAAGGATTAGGGGAATCAGAAGTCATTTTAAACATAGAGCTAAGTTTCCCCTGAACTGACTCAGGATCCTCATTCTCATCACCTTACACATTTTTGGAGTCCCCTAGCTACAGAAGTGACAGATCTGTTGCTATGGTTTTTCCATTCCAGGATCCAGTTTTTCTCCTACGCTCTGAAATTCTCTAGATTAAATCCTACTACCATCTAATTCTCAACTACTAGCTTACTTATAAGGGTAGCATATGAATGCCCATCCTCCTAATTAATCTTGTCCTGAGTCCAAGAGACTTTGGCCTGAAATCCTAAACATAGCCTATCTAACTAGCACTGACTCTCTCATGCATAGCCAAACAATTTCAAACCTTTTTCAAGATACTCTGAGCAAAAGAAATGTTTCCCCCTTATTTACAAAATATCAAAGTGACTCAGATGCCTCAAACTTCCTGACACCCATAATTATGTAAATAAGTAAAAAGTAAGTGTGCTAATATTTGCAGTGGACTTTATATCATTACAACAAAAATGTCTCACATTTTACACTTCAAGTGATTTGCATGCATTCTCATAAGAACCTTAAACAATCTGGTAAAATAAGGGTTATGGGCTTTATGATCCTTTACAATTGAGGAAAATAAGGCTTAAAGAGATTAAATGACTTGCCCATGATCATACAGTTATTAAGCCTCAGAGAAAAGACTTGATCCCAGTTTTTCTGCATTCCATATTAAGCAGTGTGCCTTAACATTATTGCTATTGTTGGTGTTTGTCCTTCATTCTTGAAGATCAATGACATCAGGAAGATGATGTCTTGCAAATGAATTACATTTTAGTGAGGAAGGGAGCCTCACTGTCTCCTCTAGAGCCATGTGAGTCCAGTGGCCAAATTTGGATCTGGAAGACTAGAGATGTCCTTGAATGCAGAAAGGACTTTGATCTTTCCTAGGTCTCATTTGTATGAGGTAGCGCCTACTCAGTGATTAAGGATAGGAAAGAAATGAGGTAAAAAAATTTACCTCTTTTACCTACTCAAAAAAAAAAAAACCCCAACAAATCAATCTCATATTTTCTGGCCAGGACAGAAACAATCACTATTTACACTCATTCTGAGTCATCAGAACTCAAACAATAACCAACAAAAGCTTAAACTAGAACTTATTATTGACTGACCCTACTCAAAACTCCTATGATAAACAGATTGACAGAGAACATTGAAGTTGAAAGGTCAGAAACAAGGATTTAAGAAGGGAGGCAATGAAGGTAAATGGAATGTAAAGTTGTTTATTGAAGGAAGAAACAACATACTGGGTCAGAACAGACTTCAGTAATGGGGAGTGGGGAAGAGTATATCTTTGATAGGGCAATGCAATATAGGCAGCAGGGCAGTATAGTTTCCATAGGGACTGAGAGTCATTTGGGGTCTCCTTGGAGAATGTGATTTGTTTGGGGTCTCCAAGGTGAAATTGAGAGTTATTGTATGGAGGTCAAGATTCATTTTTCTCAGGAAAGTATACTCAACAGGGCTCACCAGGGCAAGAATGAAACCCAGGCTTGGCTCTAACAGGAGTGAATTTTGCTTCTTCGTGTTTTATTATCACAAGCAACTAATAACCAATAAGAAATATCAATACTGTACCTATTGAAAGTACTTTGAAGGGGGCAGATAGGTGGTATAATGGATCAGTACATCAGCCCTGGAGTCAGGAGGACCTGAGTTCAAATCAGGCCTCAGACATTTAATACTACTTAACTGTGTGACCTTGGGCAAGTCACTTAACTCCCTTCCTTTGCACAAAAAAGACTTTGGTTCAGGTGTCGCTGACCATAAACATGAACAAATCATAAGTGTTCATAATTAATTGAAGATATGAATAATTTCATGATGTACCAGTAGTATATATGTCATACATATATGACAAAATTGCAAACATAATTTACCACTGATACTTATAGCCCTAAAAGTAGCCAGAAACCTCTAGGCTAAGACTACATGGGCTAAATGTCTTTGTGAATCCCCATCACTTAGTTAATCTTATAGTTTTTGTTGCTGGAAAATTTTTCTGGCTAAATATTTCAGGGGTTCAATGAAACATGAAAGAATTCACTAAAAAGATCAACTGTGACCCAGCATAATTTAGGATCAAAAGAAAAGTTTATTTAGGTATTGCTGTAGCTAGTAGATGCTAAAGGAAAGAGATATTAGCAGCAACAACAGCAGCCACCATAAGAGAATGAAAGTTTCTTGAGAGATCACACTCTCCAAGGGAGGTCTGGCCTCACAAAGGGAGAAGAGCCTTCAGGGGATAAGCAGTAAAGAAGGGTAAAGAGGCATGAGAGGTTATTTGAGGAAATATGTTTCCCATGAAAAGACTGACCTCCCAAAAGGAAACTAGCAATTCAAGTGAGTAGAGGTTGAACTTTTAAAGGGGAAGGAAGATAAGATAATTTAGGTATGAGGACAGTAACTCAGAGAGTAGAGTTGTGTAATTAGGGATATGTAGCTGTGGGATGATAGCTCAAAGTCTTAAAAAAAAGGAGTCTTTCAGGCTAGGGTAAGGGATCCATTGTTTTGTTGATATGGGCTTGTCTTGTGCCTGGGGGTTGGGTAGCTAAGAAGCCCAGTGGATAGAGCACTGATCTTGGATTCAGGAGAGCAGGAGTTTGAATCCAACCTTAGACACTTGCCACTTACTAGATGTGTGACCTTGGGCAAGTCATTTAACCCTGATTGCTTCACATCCAGGGCCATCTCCATTCATCCTGATTCATATCTGGCTGCTGGACCCAGATGGCTCTGGAGGAGAACGTGAGGCAGGTGACTTAGTATACCATCCCTGTTACTCAAAAAAGAAAAAAAAATTCATTGACCTCATCTCCATAACTTGGACAATAGAATGGGGGGGTGTCAGTGTTAATGTAAGGAAAGCTCAGAGGTTAACTATTTGACATATTCAACACAAAGGGAACAGATTTGTTTAGAACAAATTTTAGAACAATATTTCCTCTACTACAATTTGATCTGGATTCTCTGTTCTAGTAGTTTTGGTTCTTCTCAGAACTCCAATCCTATTCACTCTGGATTCATAAGAAAGAATTCTTTTTAGACTTTAAACTAAGTTCTTGTCTAAAGGACCCTACCCAGAAGAGAGGAGAAAGTAAAAAAGACATGAATCAAGTATGGAGCAAGTATAGAGAATATTTTCTCCCCATTCAGAAGGGGAATTCTAAGCAATAAAGAATCACAGTATGATGGTTGAAATTCCAGTAATCAGACCTTTTGGGGCCAGGCACAAAAGGGCCACTTATTAGATAGTATGCATTTCTCTTCCACTGAGTAAAATTCAGTCAAAGACAAGTGGACTGATTTTGGTCAATGAGTTTTTTTTGTCTATAGAAAATTCTTTCCTTTGAGGATCTATTACAGCTGTTGCTTTTTTTGGTATCTTCTCTAGAAGCAAATATCCATTACTCAGGTACCCAGGAAGGAGAAAATGCCAGCTCATAAGATGCTCCATCAAAGGGAAGAAGATACGAATAGGAAGCAAACCCATCCCATAAAGAGATTTTGGCTAAAAAGTCATGCACTTATGGCTTGCAGGAAGGGAATCCTCCCGCCTTTGCTCAAAAACCCTAAGAACTGTCCTTATACCTTAAGGCCAGAAAGAAAAAGAGCCTAAGAGGTACCTTTAGTCAACTACAGAGTACTGGCTCAGAAGCCAATTAACAAAGTCCTCATCACTGAAACAAAATAGATAGAAAATGTAAATATCTGCTGTAAACTGGAGCTGGGGTTGGGTGGGGGGTGAAGGAGTGATAAAGAGGAACTGTTCATCATACATCTCCAAGAAGGTACTACAAGGGCAGAAGTTTCCATAAAAAATGAATAATATGCCCAGTTCCAAGTTGTACAATGATATAGATGTACAATATTATAGATGAATGCAGGGCAGCCATGAAAAATGACTTTATGCCTAAACCCGAATTAGATAAAGTAGAAAATGAGGAAATATTTAATCTGAAGAGGGCAAAGCTGAAAAATCAGAAGGCATTAGAAATCTTCACAACTGGGGCGGCTAGGTGGTGCAGTGAATAGAGAACCAGCCCTGGAGTCAGGAGTACCTGAGTTCAAATCCAGCCTCAGACACTTCATAAATACCTAGCTGTGTGGCTTTGATCAAGCCACTTAACCCCATTGCCTTGCAGAAACCTTAAAAAAAAAAAGAAATCTTCACAACATAAATTCCAAACGTGAAATGGATAGCAAATATAATAATGTTATTTTATTTTGGTTGTTTGTGAGGAGGTGGTGCTATGTGGATAATTCCAAATATCCAAAATAGAATAATATTTCAAAAAAGTCCTTTTTGATTTTTTTTAACAAAAATCCAACTTACAAATGTAACCTTAAAGAGTTTGGTCTGAAATAAAATGAATTGAATTAACATGAATTAACCTCTGTATATCGGTCTTAAGAAAGAGCAAACAGATTCAAGTTAACAAGTGTATTTATTAGTTCTCTAGGCTTGTGGTGATACATGCATGAGGGTGTGGTTAGAAATGGACCCAAAGTGGGATTTTGGAGAAGCATAGTTTTCCTGAAACAGTTGGAAGGCAAGATCTGATAAAATTCCCTTAATACTTATCACAAATCAACAAATCAAGTTTCTTAGGGGGAGAATAGGCAGGAGTCCCCCCTCCTGATGCAATATTTTTGGTGCCTTTTCAGTCATGCTAAAAAGTTCCACAAAAGCATAGGAATCTCCCCCCTCCAGAATAACAACAAAATACTGTGACTGCAGAGATTAAAAAAACAAACTGACAAGTCTTTTGTTTCTTAAGTATAAAGTTTGACATTTTGACAACAAAACAATTTTCAGTCAAATCTAAACAATTGGAGAAATAGTAATTGTTCATGGGTAGGCTGAGGCAATGGTAGAAATAAAAATTCTGCTTCAATCAATTTACTTGTTTGGTGTCAAACTAACCAAATTATCAAAAATTATTTTATGGAGTTAGAAAGAAATAACAAATTCATTTGGATGAACAAATGGTCAAGAATATGAAGAGAATCAGTTTTTAAAAAAGTAAAAGAAAGCAATTTAACTGTACTAAATTTCAAACTATTGAAAAATGGTAGTCATC
Source organism: Macrotis lagotis (assembly GCF_037893015.1). Taxonomy (NCBI): domain Eukaryota; kingdom Metazoa; phylum Chordata; class Mammalia; order Peramelemorphia; family Peramelidae; genus Macrotis; species Macrotis lagotis. The sequence continues at coordinate 83,931,784 of NC_133662.1, read as the reverse complement.
AAAAGAAAAATCTGGTACTGGCTAAGAAGTACAGTAGTGGACCAGTGGAATAGATTAGGTGCACAATACACAATAATAAATAATCATAGTAATCTACTGTTTGCTAAACACAAAGATTCAAGGTTTTGAATTAAGAACTTGATATTTGATGAAAATTGCTAAAAAATACTGGAAAGCACTTTGGCAGAAACTAGGCATAGACCAACATCTCACACCTTATACCAATATAAGATCAATGAAGAAATAATTAGACATAAAGGGTTCTATCACCCAATGGATAAGAGAAATTTTTATGACATAGTAAGAGAAATAAAAAACAATGCTTATTATATTAAATTAAAATGTTTTACACAAACAAAACCAAGATTAGAAAAAAGCAGAAAAGTTGGGAGAGTTGGGTAGGGAGGAAATTATAGCAAGTATCTCTGATAAAAATTTCACTTCTCAAATATTCAAATTTCTCAAATTTTTAAAAATACAAGACATTCTCCACTGAATAAATCATCAAAAATATGACAGGCAGTTTTCAGTAAAAGAAATCAAAGCTATCTATAGTCATATTAAAAATTTTTAAATATTCTGTCTATTGATTAGAAGAATGCAAATTAAAAGAACATTGAGGTAGCACCTCATACCTATCAGATTGGTTGATATGACAGAAAAGAAAAATGACAAACATTGGAAAGAATGTGGACTATCTGGTACACAAATGCACTGATGGTAGAATAGTGAAGTGATCTAACAATTTTGGAGAACAATTTGGAATTCTACCCAAAGGACCATATAACTGTATATATCCTTTGAACCAATAATACCACTACCAGGGATATATCCCAGAGAAATTTTTTTTAAAAAAAGAGAAAGTATCTATATGTACAAAAACATTTATAGCAACTCTGTTTGTGGTAGCAAAGAATTAGATATTTAGTGGATGACTGAATTGGAGAATGACTGAACAAGTTGTGTTATATGATTGTGATAAAATACTATTGGGCTATAAGAAATGATAGGCAGGATGGTGTCAGAAAAATCTGGAAAAATCTTATTTGATCTGATTCAAAATGAATCAATTAGAACAAAGTGAACATTATACATAATAATAGCATGTAACAACGATCAATTGTGAAGGACTTGGTTGTTCTCAGCAATACAATGATTCAAGACAATTCTGAAGAATTTATCCACTTCTGGGGGCAGCTAGGTGGCATAGTGGATAAAGCACTGGCCTGAGAGTCAGGAGTACCTAGGTTCAAATCCGGTCTCAAACACTTAATAATTACCTAGCTGTGTAGCCTTGGACAAGCCACTTAACCCCATTTGCCTTGGAAAAAAAAACCTAAAAAAAAAAAAAAGAATTTATCCACTTCCAGGAAAAGAACTGATGATCAGGATAATCAAAGTATATTTCTTTTTACTTTATTTTTCTTGGGTTTTTTAGTTTGTGTTTTTGTTTTCACAACATGTTATACAATACGTAAATATATTTTGCATGCATTTACATGCATAATCTACATCAAATTGACTGTCTTCTCAAGGATGAGGAAAAGGGAGAGAATCTGGAAGCTGATTTTTTTTTAAAAATGAATACTAAAAATTATTTTACATTCAAATGGAAGAAATAAAATATAAATAAAAACATTATCTTATCAACTGTAACCATCGGTAACTAACATATTCTTACACTATTTATTGAAATATTTCAGAGTTTGCATAAAACATTGTACACGATAGCACTTACAAAGTAATGTTTGTCCTTCATTTCTGAAGAAGACCATTTTATCTGGGAAGTGATCTCATGACAAACATATGTTTTGGATTTGAGTGCAGGGGTGTTGTGCTAGGTCCCCAGCCTCAGTTTCTTCTTTAGAGTCATCTGGGTCAGATATAAATTAGGACAATTAGAGATAACCCTGGATGTGAAGCAATCAGTGTTAAGTGACTTGCCCAGGTCACACAGCTAGTAAGAGTCAGAAGTTGGATTTGAACTTCTGTCCTCCTGTTTCCAAGGCCAGTGCTCTATCCACTGCACCAGATAGCAAAGTAAAGACAAAGGAAAGATAAAATTGTCAAGAAATACTCCTAAAGACAAGAATCTGATACCACTATTGCAGAGGTAACTTGAGAAAACTATTGAATACCTGTGGATATATTTTGGGAAATTATATAAATATTTATCCAGTATGTCAAGCAAAATAATCTTAAATAGAAGTGTTAGACATACATGCAACACTCTCAAGTGCAATCCAAACCAGATTAAAATGTACTCATGAAATATGCTTAGTTACATGTGAAATATGTTTAGTGAATGTTTAGTGATCTTTGTTTCTATTTAGTTTTGATACTACTGATCTTGAATGCCATATTTTTCAATTAGAGTGACAAAAAAATCTTGAATTGAAATCTGGAATATAAATGTGTATTAGAAAGTTAATACCTTTAGTCAATAATTGATAGAGAAAACCAAAAGTTTAAAGTTACATACAGAGTGGCAGCAATGTAAATATAATTTTCAAAATTCAATTTCAATCAAAAACTATAATCCATGGTCTTGAGAACTAAAGATATTATGGATGAAAGATAACCTTCAGAGAATTCCATCACAATGAAAATACAAGTTTCATCAAATGTGAAATAGGAAGAATAGAAAAGTTACATCCAAGAAGACATTTTCTGAGCATCCCCTTTGATCCAGCAATAACACTACTGGGTCTATACCTTGAAGAGATGATGAAAAAGGGTAAAAATATCACTTGTACAAAAATATTCATAGCCCTGTTTGTGGTGGCAAAGAATTGGAAATCAAGTAAATGTCTTTCAATTGGGGAATGACTTAGCAAACTGTGGTATATGTATGTCATGGAACACTATTGTTCTATTCAAAACCAGGAGGGACGGGAATTCAGGGAAGCCTGGAAGGATTTGCATGAACTGATGCTGAGTGTGATGAGCAGAACCAGAAAAACATTGTACAGCCTATCAGCAACATGGGGGTGATGTTCAACCTTGATGGACTTGCTCATTCCATCAGTGCAACAACCATGGACAATTTTGGGCTGTCTGCAAAGGAGAGTGCCATCTGTATCCAGATAAAGAGCTGTGGACTTTGAACAAAGTTCAAGGACTATTCCCTTTAATTTAGGGGAAAAAAACAGATATCTTATTGTCTGATCTTGTTATCTCATATACTTTTTGTTTCTTCCTTAAGGCTGTGATTTCTCTCTCATTACACTCAATTTGGATCAATGTACAACATGGAAACAAAATAAAGACTGACAGATTGCTTTCCGTGGTGGGGCGGGGGGAGGGAAGTAAGATTGGGAGAAAAATTGTAAAACTCAAAACTAAAATACAATGTTAAAAATATTTTTAAAAAAGAAGACATTTTCTAGATTCTCTACAAAACTGAAAAGTAGTGAGTCTAAAGAAGATTCAAAATTATTGACTCAAACTCTTCACACAAAATAGCAAAGCATTACCATTCCTGACATAAAAAATAGATCCCTTCTTTTTTTATCAGAAAACATCACATATTTACTACCAAAAATATGAGATCATTCTAAATATCAACTCATGATTTTCGTGCACTTTAAACAAAAAATTTATAACCTCTAACATTCCAAACATCTATAAACGCTGAATAACAAACAATAAGTTCACATAGAAGTAAAAAGAGTACGTAAAAAAAAATATTCCAAGATGTGAAGAGCAATTCATCATTGATTTGAATATTATTGAACAGGTCATCCCAAGACACTTTAACATTTGCATTACCTTTATTGATTACTACAAAGTCTTTGACTCAGTCTTTCATTCTTGTCTTAATTGTGTACTAAAAATACATAGAATGGATCCAAGTATAGTAAGGATCCCAGAGTATTTGATATTCACATGGAAAACTTCACTAGAAACATACTATCAATATAATAATGTTAAGGACGATTCATATAAAACAGGACGGCTTCCAAGACGACACTTGTAGCATCCTCTTTTCTTTAATAAATTTATTGTCCCAGAATTAAACTCATTAATTATTTCTAAATAGAACTCAATAAAACTTTCAAGACAAGAGGTGACAACATCAAAACATCTTCTAAAATACTTGATGAAGACAAATTGACATTGTTATATAGATCCACTAAAAACCAGATTTACCAACTACTGTATCTCATGGAAACTCTGAAATGATATTAAAATGTAATTTAGATTTGATAAGTATAAAATTACTAATGTGTACTAAGAATACAATGGTGCATCAAAAGGTCATTTTGAATCAAAGAATGAAGGCAATACTTACAAGTATTTTGGTCTTACCCGGGTTAAGACACATTGAATCTAAGACGATAAAAGGAGAAAGTTAGGGCTAAGTAAATTAAGAAGCAGTAGCATTCTGAAGTCGAAGAATAACAGGAAGACATTTAGAGTAACTAATACCTTTGCAATACCAGTCTTAATGTTTACTTCTGGCAGAGTAAAATAAACCACAGGTCTACAGATTTTTAAAAAATAGCCACATAACATTAATCAAAAACAGTCATCAAAAGATGAACAGCTTTTTTCAAAGAAGAGGAAGAGAACTGATAATAGTTATCTTTGCATATAACAAAGAAATGTTTAATAAATGGTTAAAAAGTAGATCTGTTTAGGGAAAATATGGTTTTATGTTGATAATTCAAGATAAGCTTCTTACAACTAGAAATTACAGAAAGAATATCCTCAAGGAGTCTATTCTTATTGATCAGTGCAAATTATGTAATGAAATGATGGAAACTGGGCTAATTTCATTGCAGGTCATAAAAATGTAGTATCTGAGGGATAACTAAAAAGATATGATCAGATAGCTAGACTTATTCTCTGAAGCTCACTGTTTTTTATAAACATGCAATTTTTATGCAACAACTATAAGCCTCAAAATATTCTTGAAAATTCAACAAAAATAAATGATACTGGATCCTTAACATAATAACAGATAACTGTTGCCCATAAGTTACCAGACATAACAGTGATTCATAAAAATTTAGAAATGACATTTTTATTAACTGTCAATATGCCAAATACTCTATGGAATAAAAATCTTTCATGATACAAAATATTCCCATATATTAGTCTTAAGTTTTGTTGCTTAAATTATGGGGCAGCTAGGTGATTCAGTGAATAGAGTGTCAAGCCTAAAGTCAGGAAGACTCATCTTCCTGGGTTCAAATATGTCCTCAGATACTTACTATGTGACTCCAGGAAATTTATAAATTGCCTTTGTTTCCTCATCTGTAAAATAAGTTGAAAAAGTAAATGGCAAACCAGTCCCGTTCTTTGCCAAGAAAACCATTAAGAGTTAGACATAGGGGTGGCTAGGTGGCACAGTGGCCTCAGACACTTAATAGTTACCTAATTGTGTGACCTTGGGCAAGCCACTTAACTCCATTTGCCTTGCAAAAACCTAAAAAAAAAAGAGTTAGACATAACTGAAAAATGAGCTAAAAGCTTAATGTTAAGCTTTACTAGATTAAAACTACACCAAAACTTTTAAGATGTTGTAGAGAGACCTAGCAGAAGAAATTAAAATCATGTGGAGAACTTAATGAGGTAAATGTCATATTTATCATCTTGTCTTCTAATGCAGTTATTCCAAAAGGGATTTCAGGAAGGTTACAGCAAATGAGCTTATATCCCAATGCTATTATTCAAATACAAAACCAATCATTTGATTCACCTTGCAATACTCTACAGAATATTAAATCTAAAAGAACAACAGCAGGATAGATACTTGCCCTTGGACCATTTACAATTGAATTCCATTGGAAAAAATGAGAACAAGCTAACAATGGCAGTAACAGATTCAGAAAGTATCCTAAAAAAGCTGGCACTGTATAACAAATCACAGAGCCAATCCAATCAAGGCAATTATGAAAAGATGAATATTTCCTCATCAAAAAATGGAGATAATAGGCATTCTCAGAATACATAATAAATAAGCACTTTCTAAAAAATTCATTTTGCTACTGAATAGAGGACAAATTGGAGTAGGGAGAGATTTATAGCAGGCTGATCAACCAGCAAGATACTGCAATACTCTAGGTATGAGGTGATGTAAGCCTATACCTGGATGGTGGCAGTATCAGAAGAGAAATGGGGCCCATTCTAAAGTTGCTGCAAGGTAAAATCAACATGAGTCAACAACAGGTTGAATTGTGGGAGGGTGAGAGAAGGGAAAAATCAAGGAATCAATAGAAGGTTGAACTTTGGGGACACTACAAGGATGATGGTTCCCTTGGAAGGGAAGATATAGTAGAAAGATAATGAGTTTAGTTTTAGATGTACACCAGACATTTCATTTCAAGATAATTGAAAGGCAGTTGGAAATGAGATACTGAAGATCAGTAAAGATGTTAGAGCTAGATAGATGGATTTAGATATCATAAACATACAGATAATAATTAAAACCATTGGAGATGATAAGATCACCAAGTGCACTGGTAAAGAAGAAAAAGAGAAAAGGGACCCAGGAGGGACAGCTAGGTGGTACAGTTGCTAGAACACTGACCCTGGAGTCAGAAGGTTCAGAAAAGGGACCAGGATAGAGCCCTGTGGAGCACCCACAGTTAATGGTATGACTTGGATGAAGTCCAGAAAAACAGACCGAAAAGGAACAATCAGGTGGGTAAGAAGAGAATTATAAGAGAGCAGTGCTGCAAAAACCTAAAAAAAGAGAGTGTTAAGGACAAGAGGATTACTGACAATGTCAAAGGCTGCAGAGAAGTCAAGAAGAGCATGAAATAAATGACTTTCATGTAGAATTGTTTTTAGTGGAGCAGGTCATTGCATCCCAAAATTATAGAGAGAGATTATTTTAAAAGAGATTAGACTAAATAATATACTTTTATTATGCAAAGAAAGAACAGAAACTGTGTATAGAATGTATATAATTGAATATATCTCTGCAAGTAAAAAAATTTGCAAATACTTAACAAAATATCAGAGGTTTTCTAGCTTTTCCAGACAACAAATACCTCTATTATGAATGATTATATTGATAATTTGATAAACTGCTGAAACTGTTTTCACAGATACTGCTATTTCCTACAACTTCCCAAATATAACATTTATCCATAAAAATCAAAAAATGTTTATACTAGGTATTATCATACCAAATATTTATAATTTCCATGTTATGTGGGATACAAGTTTTCAAAATATAGAGTCCCAGAAGAAATTAAAATAATTTGGGGAAAGTATGAAATACATGAGATAATAGATACTTTATCCTGTTTGTATACTGAATTTACACTGAGAATACTTTCAGTAAGTCTTCAAAAAGTGTGTTTTAGGGGTGGCTATTGGCTCAGTGGATAAAGCACCGGCCCTGGAGTCAGGAGTACCTGGGTTCAAATACAGTCTCAGACACTTAATAATTACCTAGCTGTGTGGCCTTGGGCAAGCCACTTAACTGCATTTGCCTTGCAAAAAAAAAACTAAAAAAGGTATGTTTTACATCTAAGATATTTATTTAATTATAAAAACAAATTATTTTATTCATATATATGTAAAATAGTCCATAGAACATTACAATTTCAAAGAATAATAGCAAGATAGCAACTCTTCCCAAGACCACTTTCTATTAGAACCCCATCAAAAAGGATAAGAACAAAATAAAAATAATAGCAGCAATAAAAATAATAGTTATTTACATAGGATTTAAGATTTGCAAAACATTTTACATAAATTATCTCCTTTGATGATAAGAGGAAAGGAATGAACAGTTGGAGTCTATTTAAGATAAGGTTGTATTCATTGATTTCAGGTTCACTTGAGCACAGCTGAAAAACACAGTTAACATGTAAATTACTGAGAACAATTGTAAAAATCAATAGAAAATACCAGCCATTAAAAACATTTCCTACAGCATAATTTGGAAAGGTAAAATACATAAAGCAATGAGTCACCAAAAATCAGTTCTCACTGCTAATTAGAAAATTGTCTAAGCTTCCTCTTTCAAGAAAATCAATTAATCAGTAAAAAGACCCAATTGAAACATGATTATTTTACAAATTCTCAATTGACTCAAAAAAAGTTATAGCAGAAGCTTTTGGATTGGCATCCAAAATAAAATTGCAAGACTGATTAATTAATTACTGTTAATAAAACTATAATGGAAAAATTGATTATTCACCAGTAGTTAAATGCTGTTTTCCACATGTCAGAAGAGAGTGGCCGAAGAAGCAGTAATCATAAAATATTCAGTAGAATATCTTGTTTAGAAAGGGAAAGAATGAGAAGTAAATTTTATAGTAATAATCTATTGCCTGGGTCACCACAACAATGAGAGTAACTTGTTGGTTTTCTTTGCCTCATATATAACATAAAGCTGCCATAATCTGTATGATATATGGCATGATGTTTCACTGTTAATCCTTATTTTACAAAGCTTTTTATAAAAAATCACTCCTGTTTAACCTGAAATAGTGAGGCCAGCATGATAATATTTTTCTAAGATAAATGGTCTTGACATTTTCTTTTTCTTATTAGCAGGAATTCAAGTTCAGCAGTCCCATTCTTTTTATTTGATTTATCTGCCTACACTCATCCTATATTTGAGGATTAGTGTATTAGGAAAGTCTTTTGCCAAAACTGATTCTTCAAAATAGAAATTGGAAAAGAAAGTATCTTTAAGTAGTTCAATTAGACAATCCTCTCTTAGTAAAAAGCAATGTGAAATCATAAAATAGGCAAGAAAAATGGAGATGGATGTATGAAAATATATGTTACATATATACACATTATAATATACACATGCTATATATTACATATACATATTATAAATTACATATAGTCCTTTATCAGTCATATCGGACCTTTTATGACTCTTCTGGGGTTTTCTTGGCAAAGATATAGGAATGGTTTTCCACTTTCTTCTCCAGCTCATTTTACAGATGAGGGAATTGAAGTAAACAGGGTTAAGCCCAGGCTCACAGAACTAGTAAGTATCTGAAGTTTGATATACATACACAAAAACTAACTGGAGTCCTAGCCCATCACCTTTCTTACTACTCTCTCCTACTCCTTCCCTTCTCAATCACTAACAACAGTTCTGTTATCATTCAGTGCATCTGCCACACACTTAATATGGCATAGTTTTGAATTTCTTTCTTTCATACTTTCTCTATGTTTGAGAATGAAGTCAAACAACGACATCAACAATGTCCAGGTCAAGTCCTATAAATAGTTTTTTTTAATATTATCTTAAAGATTTACTTCTCCTCCCCACTCCTATTCTCCATACTCAAAACAAAAATTCAGGTCCTTTACTTATCATTTGCTTCAGTACAGCATTTATTTCTTCTATTCATTAGTATGTAGCTTTAGCAAAACTAATAGCTTTTTATATTTTGTTAGCTTTTCATTATCTCTTATAATGATGTAATAAGTAAAGAGGGCTTTTGAGCATTCACACCTGACAAAACCAGCAAAAATTAAAACTTACTCTTAACATTCATTTTTAAAAATAGCCTTATCCATATACATAAATACATATATGGCACAGGAATAGGAAACAGCTTTGCATCAGAATACTAATATAGTCATTCAAGTCCTATATGTGGATTCATTTTTCACAATCATCAGTTTAGATGGGATGACAGCTTTCTACTACTTAATGGGAACTGACCAGCCTCCATTTGAAATCCAATGTTACAATGAAACATTGGCCATACTATTACATTGACAGAGAAACAGTCTATTAAAATGTGAAATCCATCTAAATATGCTTTTTAAAAAATGAAGTGCAGCATTTAGTTCCTCTGGCTCTGCTATCAATTAGGGTGATAAGAAGGCACTCAAAAGCTCCCTTTTCAATTAAGTTTTCTACCTTCCAACTGAAATGTTCCTGTCATTGAATACTGCATAGTGATTTTTTAAAAGGTTTCATCTTAGCAACCAAGTAATAACTTAAAAATCTTTAAGAATCCAAACTGATTAAATCCTAACACTAATTACTTCTTTTTAAAACAAAAGACACTTGATAATAAGTGACTGTATATACATATGCATACATATATATGCATGTTTATACTACATAAATATATATATATATATATATATATATATATATATATATAACATTAACATTCCTTATCTTCCCCTCCCCCACTCAGCTCAAAATTCTGTTGACAACTCATGCTCAGGCTCAAATCATCATTCAAATCATAATGAAGGCATAATTCTGATCTCCCTCTGTACATGCTAATTTCACTACCACCAGATGCAAAACCCACACAGAAATTCCTATAGAGTATTATTAGCTGGCAAGAAACAGCATTAGAATGCATAGAGGTATCTATTCCAGCAAGTAAATATTTTGGTTTTAATTACATTATTACCTTGTTTTGTGCTACTAATTACTACAATTTATTGTATAATTGACTCTGAAAGAAAAATATTGTCAAAGCAATACTTTGGTCTTAAACTGAGCATAGTAGTGTATCAACAAGTTTACCTAACTTTATATAGGTCTCTTTAGAAGCAAGGGGCAAATTGGAAGCATCTATTATCAGTATCTAATAAGAACTACATTGTTTTATTTGAATTTGCCCTCAAAATATTAAAAGCCTTCACATTTTTTAATAATTACACTTTTTCCATTTGTCATTGCCAATATTTATTTACATGTGGTACAAACAAATTATTTAAAATTGGTTTTGTTCATTATCTCTAAACTAACCCCACATAGGCAATATATACCATACCTTCTTCCTGATTTATATCTCTATAAGTCACCAGTACAATAAACACACTCTTTATGTTAATATTTCAGAAAAGCACTCTAGCCATGACTGGAATCATCATTGTTAGCTGCTAAAAAAGTTTCTTAGTCAAAAAAATTAAAGATCAAAAGGTTAAAGTCAACAAATAAATATTAGAAATAATAAGAGTGAAAACAAATGAGCTCATTCTTCAGACACAGTAACCATTCAGAAGCTACATGAATAATCCACTTGAAGTTTATGACTTCAGTTCAGACTTCCCAATGAAATAACACCTTGTACTCATTCTGGGTTCATCCATTGTTGTTGCTGTAATTTGCATCAAATTTTAAATGTAATAAATAATTTCAGGGAAATCTATTAGCCGAAGTTCAAGGCACGTTTTAACTGCAAGACTTTACACACATTCTCTTTTTTAGTAACTGAAAATTCAAGACAACATGTACTTCAAAATAAACTTCTCATACACTTATAACTAAGTAAGTGTACTTTTCAAGATCCAGGATATATCCTGTACTCCTTAGCCACATAACAACCAACTTCATCAGATCTATTAATAACAATAACATATATTATGAGAAAATAATAAGAAAGTTATTTATCTATGTGTATTATGATTCTTTTTGAAACTAAGAATTAATTTCTATAAATTCTAGTGTCATTAAAAATAAAATTAGTGAAAACTTAGGCACATGCTTATTTTTTTGACCATTATTTCTACTTATTTTTATGGCGTAGATATGTATACCTCTTTTTAAATATTTCTTATTCATTTGTCTTGAACTAATGTGCCCTCTAATGGTTCAAGAGAAAGAATTGCAACCATAAAAAAAGAGCAATATATGTTATAAGAAATGCATCTACTTAAAGGATATTTTTACTGTCTCAAACCAAAACCTATAAGCCAGGAGCGGAGATTTGTTCAAAGAACACCTAGTAAGAATAGGCATCTTGGAAAATTGTTTTATGTAATACAGCAGGAAAAAAATTACACTCAGCAGACCATAATGAAATTCATTCAATTGTTAATAGTCTTAAATCCTAAAGAAGACATGTTAAATCTTATTTGCACTGAATATGGATCTTGTGTGTGTTCTATCAGTTCTGATATAGACTTAAGAAATGCATCCTTTAAAAATTCATTACTTCTGTAGTCTCCTTTTTCATATACCTAATTCTAGAATAGAATCATTTCAAAGGAAAAACAGCTTTCACAAATATGTTAAGTAATCAATCCCCTAAATTAGCAAGCTTTCCTTCATTTCATTCAAAGACTTTGGTTTCTCATTCTGATTGCATAACAGAAAATTAAGTGGAGATTTGGCAATTATCCAACTAACCAGACCAATATTGATAACAAACCCAGAGAATTCAAGGAAAAGGTCAACAGAGTGGGAAAAAGGACACCTTGAATAATTTGTCTATCTATTTTTATTATATAAACTGAAGCTTTAAAACACAACTCATATCTAATAAGAACCCACTTAAAAGAAAAAAATACCATTTTAGAAAAGTACATTTTAAAGGTTTTATATGTGGCTTTAATCAATTTCCAGAGCAAAAAGGAAAGCATACTAAGAATAACTTTGAAGTAAATAATTTTACTCTGTGTATGTCAATCAAAAAGCATTTATCAGATGCCAACTCTGTGCCAAGCACTGAAAATACAAAGAAAGACAAAAGAGAGTACCTGCCCTTAAGAAGCTCACAATTAAGACACAAACAAGATATAGACAAATAAAATTGGAGATAATTGAAAGAGGAAAAGGACTAGCATTAAAGAGGAATCAGGAAAGGCTTCTTATAGAAGATGGAATTTATCTAAAACTTTAAGGAAGCCATGGAAAAGAGAATGTGTTTCTAAAAGAAAGATTTCATTAGATTATTATTTTTAATGGTAGTGAAGAGGATATCAATGGAAACTAGATGATATCCAAGATTCCTCCAAGCTTTAACATTTTATGATTCTAAGAACCCCCAAATGACTTCATTTTATTTCACTTTAAAAATTATACTTATAGGGGCGGCTAGGTGGCGTAGTGGATAAAGCACTGGCCTTGGAGTCAGGAGTACCTGGGTTCAAATCCGGTCTCAGACACTTAATAATTACCTAGCTGTGTGGCCTTGGGCAAGCCACTTAACCCCATTTGCCTTGCAAAAATCTAAAAAAAAATTATACTTATAGTTTGCGCTATTTGGCCTTGTTTGGACTTTATCTTTCTTTTTCCTAATATGTCTTCTTTTATCTCAAGCTCTCTTTCTGAAGGCAGAAACTCTTTAGACTAGTTTCTCCAAACTGCTAAATATAAATGGGTACTTAGTTGCTAATAAATTCAATCAGGTCTTCCTCAGACTGCCTTAATACAGTGATAGTATTAGTGGAGCATTCTGTCATTCTTTGTTCTTTCCATATTGCTAACCTGTCTTCTCTTCCTATCATACAATTCTTTCATGGTGGCATGTTTCTCATTGGTTGTATGTGGTAGACTGTTCACCCACCATGTGCCTCTCTATTGCCCTCTGTTGCCTATTTTAAATTGTTTCAAGGGATTCACAGTCCATGTCTCAATAACAAGTTCTGTAAAAACATTATCATCAGAAGTAAAAAAAAAAATTCTTAGCTTTTATGGAAAACTTATGATCAATAAGAAAGCTTTACAATATATCAAAAGCACATCAGCCTACTCTCCTGTTCAACTCATTGTTCATCTTTACTGTCTGCCCTCATATATATGCTGATGGATAATTTTGGTAGTATAACCATCCAAATGCATGTGTGAAATCTAGGAAACAAATATTTGCAATATTGGATCACTGCCTTCAAGAAGAGGAAAGATAGCATGAAGATTACTTACAGCTATGGGAAAAAGGTCTTCGGTTTTGTTTTTTAAGTTGGACATCTTGCCAAACTTTCTTTGAACTGCTTTTATCCTCAAATGCTTCTCCCTGCTTTATTAGATAACACAGCAGATATTCTTATTTTCTTTCAAATTTTGATAAGATTTTACAAATGAATTTTCATTCTAATCTGAATGTTGACTTTGGGGGCAATGTCAGTCCCTTTGGCAAATAAGATATATATTTGCTGATTGAGTCACTTTTTTGATTCTTTCATTCTCCTATAAGTGACCACAAATGTAGATTATGGTTGTGAAATTTTTAAATGTCATTTATGCTATTTACCTCTTTGCCATTTTAAAATGTTTCAGAATTGTAAAATTATGAATATTTAACATTTAAAATTTAAGTTTTTAAATTTAGAATTATATAAATTTGATTTTTGTAATTTTGAAAATTTTCTTAAATAGCTGTATTATAAATCACATGCAATATCTTTTTCTCATCTTTTTCTTTATTCTTAGATTTTTGTTTATTTGTTGTACTAATTCTAACCTTAATTCTAGTAAATGGTCTTATTATACTTAGCTAACTCCAGGGTCACATAGTCTTCCTTTTTTGTCAAAATAAAATCTTTTTCCGATGGAGGGAAATGCATAGTAAACAAAACTGTAAAAATATATAGCAAGTTTCTTTACTAAAGATCTCATTTCTCAATATATAGAAAACTAAGTCAAATTTATAAGAATGTAACTCATTTCCCTAATTGATAAATGGCCAATAGAATGAACAGGCATTTTTTAGATAAAGTAATCAAAGTTAACTATAGTTTCATGAGAAAGTGCTCTAAATCACTATTGATTAGAGGTATGCAAATTGAAAGAACTCTGAGCTATCATCTCAAACCTAACATAAAAGGAAATTGTCAAATGTTGGAGGAGATGTGGGAAAATTGAGATAATAATGGACTGGTGGTGAAATGATATATTGATTCAACCATTCTATAGAGCAATTCAGAACTATACCCAAAATACAAAAAGTTGTGCAAATCCTTTGACCCAGCAATATCAGTACTGGATCTGCATTGCAATGAGATTGAAAAAAAAAGGAAAAGGACCTATATGAACAAAAATATTTATAGCAGCTCTTTTTCTGGTGGCAAAGAATTGGAATGGATATCCATCAATTGGGGAATAGCTATACAAATTGTTATATATAATTGCAATGGAATACTATTTTGCTATAAGAAATGATGACATAATGCTCCCAGAAAAACCTGGAAAGACATAAATGAACTGATGCAAAGTGAAATAAGTAGAATAAGGAGAACACATTATTGCATGATGTTCTAACTCAGTTATTCTTAGCAATATAGTGATTCAAAACAATTCTGAAGGACTTGTAACAAAAAAATGCTATCCATCTCCAGAGAAACAACTGATGCTTTGAAAGATCAAAGAATATTTTTTTTTACTTTATTTTTCTTAGGTGTTTTGAATCTGTGTTTTCTTTCACAACAATACTAACATACATGACTGCACATGTATAGACTATATCAAATTGCTTTCCCTGTCAATAAGGAGGCAATGGTGGGAGGAAGTAAGTATACATATATATATATATGTATATATATGTATATGTGTGTGTATATATATATATACATACATATATATATATATATAATTTCATTCTCTGGGGTAATATTTGGTTTTTCCCATGATTGGCTTTTACCAGCACCTGGGTTGCTTGAGAACTCGATTTCTTTCTTAGTCTATTTTGGTATTTTATATGTATATATGTATACATATATATACATGCAGTATATACATATATATGTACATATATGGCATTTTGTTATTGATATGTATATATACATCTATATATACAGTATATACATATATACATACAGTGTGTATATGTGTATATATATATATATATATATACTATCTACTTCCTTCAAATTCTCGGTTTTGCTAACAAATAATTGTGCATAGTAGTTTGTTCTAATTATGTTTATTTCTTTTTGTTATGAATTCACCTTATTCATTTCTTATTTTGGACAGGTGATTTTTCTTCCTATTTTTTTATCAAGTTAGTTAATGGTTTGTCAATGTTAAACTTTTTTAACAGCCCTTGCATTTATCAGTACTATCATATTTATAGAATAATTTTCTCCCACAATTTTTCACAATTTTTTATTTCTGCTTATTCTAGAATGTCTTAGTACAACCTCAAACTAGACCTAATTCAACTTCACCTTCAGATCAGTCGTGTATGATTAAAATAGAAGACCAGTTGAACTACAGTTCTTCAAGGCAATAAGAAATCTTTTGACCTTAACCACTTCCAAACTTTGTTCCACATAACCAGAAGCAAATTTCTTCTTTTTCTATCTCCAAAAACATAAAGTAATAATTATATTTGCAAATTCAATCAAATTTACTATCAAAACCTGCCTCAGTCTTCCCTTACTTTCCTCTCAAACTTTGAATTAATTGTAAGATTATTCTACTAGAATCACATAAAACATAGAAACTGAATTAGAATTCTAGCTGAAAATCAATATTCTTCCTGCTTGCTGGTGGTCAATATCCACTTCACTAATTTTAATGTATTTCTGATCCTCACTTCAAAATACTTCTCTGGATTATGGATTTATTTCATACTTTGACATTTTAGATATTTTGTCTAACATTGGAACTTCACCTTAACTTTTCCCTCCAGCCTGCATTCCTTGGGATGTCCATAGAAACCTCTTCATTCTGGAATATCTCTATAGACCTAGAATCCACACCTTGAAAGCACCCTCTGTCCCATTTCTAAATGATCTAATGTGTTGCCCAGATTTTGCTGTTTTTTGTTTTAGTATAAATGTGATTTCATTGGCATAAGAACACCTAACGTAGGAACTCCTTGTGTCAAAATTCTTTCCATCTATTCATGCATCTATGTATTATATATAGTCTTGTACACTTGTTTGGAATATTAAGAAGTTAAGTGACTTTCCTTTTAAGTGACTTTTACATCTCTATATATCAGAACCAGGGTCATATACTAGTAAATTGAGAGTGAGGTTGAAATGGAGTTAGTCTCAAGTTGTACTGAGTGATTTTTAAAACAAGGACAAAAGAATAAATCTTGGAAATTATGAGAAATAAAACTTAAAATAAAAATTGTAGCAATGATATATAAACCCAAAAGCTATTTTTTAAATATATAATAAAATAGATTTGGGGCAGCTAATGTATGTAATTGATAGAGTGCCAGACATAAAGTCAAAAGTCTCATCTTACTGAGTTTAAATCAGATCAAACATTTGCTAACTAGGTGACCCTAGGCAAGTCATTTAACCCTGTATATTTCAATATCCTCATCTGCAAAATAAGATGAAGGAAATGTCAAATAGCTCCTGTATCTTTGCCAAGAAAGCCCCAAATGGAGTCACCAAAATGTGACTGAGACTGAAAGGACTAAATAACAAAAATTGATAAACCATTAACTCAACTGTTCAAGGAAAAAAAAGGAAAATCAAGTGTCAAAAATAATTATCATTTCTATATCCAAATTATATCTCATATATGACCCTTTTATCTACTCATACTTTCCTCAGACTCTCTAGTACAGGCCTTCATTACATCTCATTTAGTTTAATAATATCAACACTCAAAATAATAATAATAATGCCATTTATATGGCACTTAACCTGTCCCAGATACTGTACTTAACACTTTATAAATATTATCTCATTTTAATTTCATGACAATCCTGGGGAGCAGGTATTATTACTACAATTCCCTTTTTACATAAGAGGCAAACAGAGGTTAAGTGACTTGTCTCAGATCACACAACCACTTTGTTATTGTAATAGCATCTTATTTAGGCTCTGCATTAAACTTCTCCCCACTCCAACCCATCTTCCAAAATTTAGCATAGTGCCTGGTATATAATAACAATAACTACTCAAGTGATTTTGCTAAAGCATAGGCATGACTTTGTTACTTCAATGCTCAGTAAACTTCAGGAAATCCCTTTTACCTCTAGGATCAAATATAAACTCCCATGTTTAGTTTTTAAAGCTTTTCACAACCTGACCCCTATCTATTTGTCCAGTTCTCATATTGCTCCCTGCAAATATTTATGGATCAATCATACTGGACTCCTTACTGATCTTCATTTATAATATTCCATATCCTGACTACATATTTTCTTTTTTTTGTATTCAAGTGTATTTATTGGACTTTTTAAAGTTGGATTTGCCTAAAGAAAAATATCTGGCATTTCATGATCATTTCCTGCTCATTATGTCTCTTTTGAGGAATATGTATATTTTTAAGCAATATTTGAAGCATGAAAAAATAAAAATAGAACAAAAATTTCAGACCGGCATCTTGAAAATATTCTTCACATTGTTACAACTTTAATCAAACTAGATATAGATGCAGTAGTATTAAAAAACCAAATTCTATATTCATATCAGAAATATCATGTTCTTACTTTTTCCTTTAAAAGTAAATGTTTTATTATTCTACTCAATTTTTGTAACCCTGGATAAGCCATTTACACTTTTTGCCTCAATTTCCCCAATGGTAAAATGGGGATAATAACAGCACCTCATTTATTTTTATATTTATTCAATTTGTATTTAATTTATTTACTTATTTTGAATTTTACAATTTCTCCCTCAATCTCACTTCCCTCCCCCATCCCCACAGAAGGCAATCTGTTAGTCTTTACATTGTTTTCATGCTATATATTGATCTAAGTTGAATGTGATGAGAGAGAAATCACATCCTTAAGGGAAAAAAAAGTATAAGAGATAGCAAAATTACATAATAAATAACAGGTTTTTTTTAATTAAAGGTAATAGTCTTTGATCTTTGTTCAAACTCCACAATTCTTTTTCTGGATACAGATGTATTCTCCATCACAGATACCCCAAAATTGTGCTTGATTGTTGCACTGATGAATGAGCAAATCCATTAAGATTGGTCATCAACCCCATGTTGCTGTTATAGTGTAAAATGTTCTGGTTCTGCTCATCTTGCACAACATCAGCTTATGCAAATCCTTCCAGGCTTCTCTGAATTCCCATCCCTCCTGGTTTCTAATAGAAAAATTAGTGTTCCATAATGTACATATACCACAATTTGTTCAGCCATTCCCCAAATGATGGACATTCACTTGATTTCCAATTTGTTGCCACCACAAACAAGGCTGCTATGAATATTTTCATACAAGTGATGTTTTTTACCCTTTTGCATGATCTCTTCAGGGTATAGACCCAGTAATGGTATAGCTGGATCAAAGAGTATGCACATTTTTATTGCCCTTTGGGCATAAAAATTGTATTTATTAAAACAATGGGGTTAAGTGACTTGCAATAACTATATATTTTCAATCGTTTAACTCTCATGCCTGGCATACTCTCATTCCATATCTGTGCCCCTTAGAATTCCCAATATTCAAGAACGAGATCAGACACCATTTTTTGCAATAGGACTTTCCTGATTCCCCTACCTACTGCTACTTTTCCATTCAAGATTACCCAGTCTCTGTTCTGTATGTATATTGTATATTACAATTGAGATATATATATATATATATATATATATATATATATATATATATATATATATATATATATGTTTTCTCTCAGATTATAATGTGGCCTACGAGAGAGAAGGGACTGTTTTACTTTTTTCCTTGTATCTCTAATGCTTAACATGGATCCTGAAGTTTAATAAATGCTTATGTGCCAAGTTATTGATTATTGACTTAAAGTATAGCACTCTTTCCATTGTGTTATGCTTCCTCCTATCATCCATTCATTTTTAATAATGCAGTTATGTTCACTTTAGAACCAGGGCTTGGGTTTAGGAATAAAGATATTTAATTTCATTTCTTTAGAGTGAATGAAAGTCCTCTTGTCCTTCACAGATCCTCTAGCGT
This sequence comes from Macrotis lagotis, assembly GCF_037893015.1. NCBI lineage: Eukaryota > Metazoa > Chordata > Mammalia > Peramelemorphia > Peramelidae > Macrotis > Macrotis lagotis. The sequence goes on along the minus strand of NC_133662.1, from coordinate 83,912,243 downwards.
TACCTCCTTCTTCTCTATTTCAAAATACATTTTTCCTGTCCTCTCCACTTTAAGTGGGTCAGAATCACCTTAAGGGTATAAGTAAAGGAAGAAGATAATTATTCCAGTTCCTTCCCTCCACCTAGGACCTGCAACTTCTATGTGTATTCATGGAGTACTATATAGAGAGGATCATAGTCTGTCTGGCAAACATTATATTCTGCATTCTTTTCTATAGGTCAATCAAACTGATTTGTCTCAAATGAAGAAAAAGATAGAGTTACCAAGTTACAATGAAGTTTGAAGTTTAACGCCATATTTTCTCTTTTTATTGTTATTATGTCAAAGTTCTTGCAGCCAGAAATACTTTTTTTCTTTCATTTTTATGGTAAAAGCATTACATTGTCCTCAGGGGGGAAAAAGCAAATTAAGGTAGAGATGAATAATTTACTTCATTCTAAACAGTAAAGATTCATTCAACCTAGAGTTTTTTTAAGTTTCAAAAGATGACTTGGATTTTCTTTCCATTCAATAAAATTAAATTAAAATTTATTAAATGGGATTCTTTTAATTTGAATCTCTTATCATTAATTTTCTAAATGTAAAACTGGCTTCCAGTTTGATTTGTGATTTTTCTTCAGGCATATAGAAATATTGTTACCATATACTTTCATCCTTAAATTGATTATATTTACTATCTTCTGTAATTAAATCACATGGCTATTTATATGCATTGAATATATTCAGTACTCTATATCAGAGCTAAGCTTTCTGCATCCCTCCCACAAGTCTCAACAAATATTATTAGTTTTAAGTCCCAAAAGGTTATGTTCCTCCAGTGTTAGCCACCAATACATGATTAGCACCCCAGTTCCATTTAACCACTTTACATCAATAATCTTTTGCAAAGAGATATTTATTTCAAAGATAGAGTAAGGAAAAAAATTCCAATATTCCCCCTCCCAACACTTCCAGGAAATATTCTCCCCTACATCTTCATCTCTCTGGGGAGAATGGGTTAATTCTTAGCACAGTTTCTATTTAGCATTAGTCCCACCAAGTTCATATCCAGATGAATCACAACTACCAGATGAGTCCTCACCTTAGCTACCACTAGTTCTCACTTCTTAGGGCATTAATATTAAACTGCATAAAAAATCTAGCCCAGATTGACTTTTGGTCTCCCAAATCCTGGACTCCCCTACAATCCATTCATTCTCCTAATTTTTGCAGTTCACTTGCTCCAAATTCTCTCCCAGGTAATTTCTTATCATCATCATCATCATCATCATCATCATCATCGCTAATATTTATATAGTACTTACTCTGAGCCAGACCAAGTGCTTTGCAAATATTTTCTCATTTGATCCTCACAATAATTCTAGGTGGTAGATGCTACTATTATCCTCTTTTTAATAGATGAGGAAACTGAGATGATAAGAAGTTAAGTGACTTGTCTGGGTTGAAACACTTAATGAGTCTCTAAAGTCAGATTCGTATTCAGGTCTTCCTGACCTCAGACTCAGTGCTTTCTCCACTGCACTAACTCTCCTAAGAGAAAGCTCCCTAGACTACTCCCTATTCTTCATGCAACGAGTAGTATCAGAGGTATTTTATGCATGTGTCAGTCCCCAATTCCATAAAACTCAATACAGAAAGATTTCAGTGATAAAGGGAGAAAACTCAATAATTGTTACATGGCATTATAAGACTACTGGTCATGAAATATTATAGTTTTCAAAGAATTGAAGTTGAAGGTCAACTCAAAGAGTAATGGAAAGATATACAATAGGAATGAGCAGTCTATAACCCACTAAGGAATTTTGAAGGAATGAATAAAAAGATATCATCAGAAAAAATGTATGATTAGAGTGGAAAATAGTAGCCTAGACAACATATTGAGTACAAGGAATAGCCAAAATAGTCCACTGTTATCCACATAAATGTGAAAATAATATTAAGATGGCTAAGATGGCAATATGTTTTGCATGACCTCATATTAAGTATTGCATTTCTTGCTTTCTTAATGGATGGGGGAGGATGGGAGATGGGAAGATAATTTGGAACTGAAAATTAAAATTTTTAAACATTTTAAGCACTATGCAAGACACCAAAGTGCTGAGTGGTATCCTTGTGACAAATTTTGGGGAGGTAATAGACAAAAGTTACATAAATTGAGTAGACATCAGTGAGTCCTCCATGATCTGCCTCACTGAAAGGAACACTCAGGTCAATGTTATCACAGGTCTTTGCAATATTGTAGTTCATCCTTAAAGAACTAAGTATATAACACAAAGATAGTTTACAACTATGAAAAGGTATAGGGATTATTCCTCTCCCACACTACACACAGAGAATTTAATCTTAAATATAATTCACAACATAATAGCTTGATTGTTGCAATGACCTAAGGGAAGTAGTGCAAGAAAACAAGGATCCTGCAGAGAAAAAGAAAGCATATAAGATATGAGAGGGAAAATAATTGTTACATTTATGATTCTTTCAATTTGGATTATGGGATAATGACAATATGACCTCTTCAGTTTTCAGACAGCATGATATATAATAAGACACTGAATAAAAGTATTATCAATAGTGTTTGCAATTTAATTGGCTACCTTTGAAGCTAATAGGCATTCTCCAGTTTCTAACTTTGACACCCAGCTGTAGTTTTGAAAAAGCAGCACTTTGTTTGTCCAGCTGTTTAACCTTCTCTTATGTTTCCAGATTCTCCAGAGGACTTTACACAGACCTTTTACTAGAGCTGAGAGATATTTTCATTCAGGGGAAATCAGTCTTGTGAGTTTCAGAGCACCAGGTCTGTTAGGCATCCACAAGATTGAGTTTATCTAACAACCTTGTCTAACTATGCCTCTACCCTATTATAATTTCATTTTTTTAAAAAGATAAATATCACTGTCAGAACAAGTTGAATTTAATAAATCCAGTCTCTTGTGCCCATTCCATTTCAATGGAACAATATTGCTCATGATAACTTTCTGAAATGATGGTTGAGAAAGGCTTAATCTGAACATATTTTGATGGACGGAAGGCCATATTCATAGACATCATGTGCCCCCCCCCCAAAAATGGAACTGTGCCGCAAAATCATTAATGTATTAAGGTCAGATATTTCACTGACTGACAAATCATTCCATAGTAAACTCAGGTATGAATCAACAAGCATTTATGAAAGCACCTACTATTAGTCAGGCACTGTCCTAGGTGCTAGGGATACAAAGATGAAAAATTAAAACAATTGATACTCTCAAGAAGAGTAAGCAGCTGCTTTAGAAGATTGTTGTTGTTCAGTTGTTCAATCATATCTGATTCGACATGAGTCCATGAACCATAGCACACAAATTTTATCCATGGAGTTTTCTTGGCAAAGATGCTGCCATTTCCTTCTCCCAGTGGATTTTAGACAGATAGGTCAAGGGTCTCACAGCTAGTAAATGTCTGAGACAACATCTGAATTCAGGTCTTCCTGATTTCAGACCCAGAATTCTTCTACTGAGCCACCTAGCTGACTTCCCTCTAGAAGACAGGCTAGTACAAAAAAGAAGAAACTGAGATAGTAATCCAATAGGACAAGTGCTAGACCGGGAAAGATCAGAGATCTGATTCAAATCCTGACTCTGAATGATTACAGGATCCTTAAATGAATGTAAATCACTAAATTTATTTTGGCCTCATTCTCCACATCTATGTAAATGGAGATGATTGTTTTATTTTACTGTTTTATTTTATTTTAGTTAAGGCAATGGGGTTAAGTGACTTGCACAAGGCTACACAGCTAGGCAATTAAGTGTCTGAGGCCAGTTTTGGACTCGGGTCCTCCTGACTCCAGGGCCAGTGCTCAATCCACTTTACCACCTAGTTGCCCCAAAATGGAGATAATTCTTGAAATATCTACCTCATAAAATTGTTGTGAATATTTTCTAAAACAATGCACTATAAAAACTTAAGTCCTTATGAGTTATGGATGAGAAAAAAAGCAAGGCAAAAAGTCTGAAAATTTTGTATACATTTAAGGGAATTCATACAGATATTTTCTAAGATAAATATGGGGCTGGGGGAAGGGAATTTTGGAAATAATCCTAAGAAATCTTCCCTACAGGATTTTCATATACTAGGGTCATAGCTTAACCCAGAAGTGATGTGTTCACTTCAAAACAGATACCGTAAATACAGATATGTATATACATGCATATGTTTTACATTTTAAGGTGCTTTACAATTTATAAAGCATGTTCATATAGAAAAACAACCCTTTGAGAGAAAGAGAAAGGATTATTAACCTCACTTTACAAATAAGGAAACTGGGGTTTCAAGAGGCTAAGTGAGTTGCCTCCAGTCAAAAATTGGGGAATAGCAGAGCCAGGACTCAAATCCAGGTGTTGACTAAAGTTTGTGTGCTTGCCATTGCCCTGCACTGCCCCTCCAGCAATTGTACTATTATGTGCCTGTTAATTGTCATTCCTCTTGCAAAAAGCTACAAATCAAATGTGGAAAAGCAATCCCAAAAGGATAATTACAATAAAAGCAAAAGAGATATTATGCATTATTAAAGCTAAGAATATTTAATGAACAACAGGAGGATTTCAAAAGTTGTTGCCCGTAGTAATATAAGCTCTGCACATATAAGTTACCTAGAGTTTTGTTTTCTTTCACTGAGGCTATTTCTGTTCTTGACTGGAAGATCAATGATAATGCAATCATTTGCTAGGTGCAACTAGTTTCAAATTCAGGGGATATATCTGCTCATTTCTTAATTGAGGTTCTTCCTCTATTAGGAGGGATTTTGAAAGGGGAGAAATTTTGCTATTATATACATATAGTATAGTAATATATTACATATAGTAAGAAATTTTTAACAGATGTAAACCTCTAGATTGTGAAATCATGATTATATGAACTGGAAATAAGGTATTAAGATATCCCTCAATAGTCCTAATACAATTTAATAATAGCAATAGAAAATTAAACAGTACTTTTACAAATAATATCAATCTGGTCCTTATAATAACTGATGTGAGTACTAGCAGTTTTATTATCTTCATTTTATAGGTGAAATGTCTAAACTTCTGAGGGGTCCTTAGTCATACAGAAAAGATTGAAGAAAGGATTTCCATCCTGTTCTCTTCTGACTCCAACTCCAATGCCCTTTCTACTACACTATATACTTCAATTTATCACTTTATTATAGCTACATCTGACAGGGATTTTATTTCTTTCTTATGAAAACAGCTTATAAATTCCCTGACTTTTTCAGTGTGTATTTAATTGGGAGTTTTCATATTATTTCCTTTTGTTTTTTATTAAAGGAGGTAAGAGGAGAAATAAAATTCTCATTTGGTAAAGTACAATGTTATTGTATAACCATGTATCTGCCTTGCTGATCTAGTATTTACGAGGTTAAATGCCCTAGGGAATGATGTTATCTGAGTGATTACTGGTGTGAATGTTTTGTAAGAATGTACAATCCTAACTAGCAAAGTACTGAAATATACTGAAATCACTAAGTATCAAATTAAAGATTATTCTTATTTGAATGGAAGCCACTCCAGCAAGAAATTGAAGTAGGGGATTTGATGGCCAAAAACAGTGAGACCTCCTCCTGAGATGTTATTAATTATTAGTAGGCCAGATTTTCTCAATCTCTTATCTCCCTATACACTCAGATCTCCCATTGATTTAAATTATTATCATTTGCTAAATGCCTTTATTGTGCTTGATGCTTTGCCAAGCACAGAAAAGGGTAGAATTCCTACACAAGGGATTTCCACTTAAGGTACATCTCTAAGATAAAAGTTAAGCTGAGAAAAATGTTTTTAGGTGTCTGATTCAGTTTTGTCTGAGGCATTAAAATGGGAAGTGTATGATTACACATTTCTCTTTTTAAAGTCTACTAGTCTGTTCCATAGTTTTAACCCAGTCAGTCATAGCACAAATTGAAATGTATACTATTGGTCCCAAGGAAGACCAGACAAGAAGGCAGCCACCATTTAAGCAAACTCTTACTCACTACTATTTGAATATACCAAAAAAATCCCTCAAATTTTATTTACTAAAATACCTATTTTATGTGACAAAGTATAAGCAATTCTTTTTTATAAAATCAAAAAGAAAGGAATTGGATCAGAAATCACAAAGAAAGAATTTCAGAAATTCTACCTATTGTTTCCTTAATTTAATACTTCTAATCTCTCTCCTTTTTAAAGGTCATTAAGTTATTTGTCCTCTAGAAATATATATATTTTTTAAAAGTACATCTGCTCTACCAGTGACACCAAGTAGTAATTCTGAAGGTATAGGATATCTTTTTATTCAGTTCTAGGATCATTTAGAAATTTCCTACTCTTCCATATATAAGGTACTGTGCCAGAAGTTGGGAATGTAAAGACAAAAAAAAAAGGAATGATCATTAACTTCATGGAACCTACACACTCTATAAAATTAACTAACATAAGGTCAACTCTAGTTTTTGTTTTACCATCTATTACAAAGGCACAAGGAAAGACAAGCAGCACACAGTTTACTATTACCTGTCCCTAAAAATTTTTTGTCAAAATGTATGATAATTGCCATTACATTGCTTTACTCTTTGCCATTCCTTATGTTTATATTTAGATAATGCAACTTTCTTTAGCAATTTGCATTTTGTTGATTCTTTAGGTTCTTTAAACAAATATTTCATCTTCCTAGATACAGTTAGCATTAGAAATGCCTATGGATAATGGAGAGTTTTTCAAATTATTGCCTCCTGAACTTCAATATCTAGCCATGCCTGAAGATAATGCAGAGGCAAAATAAATAAATAAATAAAGTGAAGAAAATAATCACTATATTGGTGAGAAAATAAGGAGAAAATCCATGTGTACTTTGCATTAAGTATATCCAATTATGTGAATTCTAATTTATGATAGAGAAAAAGGGAGTATTTTTCCAAATTTACAATCTAAAAATACAAGCAATAAAGTCCCATATTTGGGAACATAACTCTTGCATAAATTGAGGCATACATATATTGACACTTTTAATACACAATTCTCCTAGAAAGCAATGGGGTTTAGAGTATGGAATAGTGAACAGAAGTCCTAAGACCGAATTTTTAATCTTAGTTCAGCTACTAACTAGTTGTATGATCTTGAGTCCTTAATCTATCTAGGTTTCACTTTCTTTAGCTGCAAAAGTTATGTAAAATAGTCATGATACAAAAAAAAATTTTAAAGAGTTGATCACAAAACCTTTTTCCAACTCTAACATTCTAATTCTAATAGAGACTTGTTAGCTAACCAGATCCACTTTCAACTTACTGGCTAATACAGGTTCACAGAGCCAAAACACAATGGAATCATTAATTCAAGGAAGGAAAAGCAAATTGGGGAAGATTTAAATTATTCAGATCATTACATCAATCCTCTGATTCATTTTGGCAGCCTGGCTAAGAGTAAAATGTGACTCTCAATGAGGAATGGGAGAAGGAAGATGAAGGGAAGAGAGATAAAGTGAGAGAAACAGAGACAGAGACAGGAGAAAAATTGAAATAAATATTCTTCTAAAGTTATGGTATCTAAATGTTGCTTTAAGCAGGGCATTTTTAATGTTTAAAGGCAAATATTTGATGCTTTTCTTTTTATTTTATTTTATCATTTTCCCCTTGGTTTCTGTTTTCGTTCTTAATTATCTCTTTCCTATTTTATCCTTATCTCTGAATTTTCATTAAAATTCTCCCATTCTTTTGTTCTTATATTTCTCCTATTCATCATTTCCTTGCCCTATTCTATTTTTTAATTATCTTTTACTATACCTTTTAGTTCTTCCTTTACTTTTTCTATTTTTCTCTCCTAAATCAAAATGTACTAGAGTGGAATTCTACTGAGAAAGAAATCAACAAATACAAACATAAAAAGGAGCGATAATAGGAGATAATTAGTATAAATCTGAGAACAATAGTAAGATTATCCTGTGGTAGTATTTTTTCAAAAAATATATATTTCTTTTTTTCTTATGTTCGGAAATATTTTGATTGAACTAAAGGAATAAATAAGCTGCTCTACAATCAAACCTTGGTTTTCAATATTGATCCTAAACTCTCATTCTAAAGAATGCAAATTCCAAATAGAAAAAAGAATCCTCAGGTAATTTTGCTGAAGATATTTTGGATAAGAATAGATTTGGGTCTGGATAAAGTCACTGATCTGCTTCTGAAGGAACAAATGTCAATGTGACCTATTAAAGTCAATCCTGAGCTCAGTGGTAACAATGAGCTGGGGATTAACATTGACAGCTACTTTACTGTGATTCTTTTGGACAGGAATTAATTTAATGTGTTGCTGTCAAATGAAACAAAAAATGAGATGGATTTACTAATGACTCTATTCTATATCACATATTTTTCCACCTCTGATCTCTGTCAGGATGAGTGTGATGGCAATAGAAAGTAAGGGAAAAAAAAGTAAAAGCAAGTCTTCATCTCCACTTGTCTGACTTAACAAAGTAGATGATTTTTAATGGATTTAATTTGCCCGGTGTTGAGATGTCCTAAAGAGGAAAGTAATAAACCTAGATTTACATGGTCAAATTTACATACACACACACACACACACACACACACACACACACACACACACACACACACCATATCATAGAAGATATTTATCAAGCAATAGTTCCTAGGATTCTTGTTTAGATTGCCTTTAAGTTCCTTTCCAAGCCTAAAATTCTCTATGGTTCTCAGTGACTCATATCACTGCTAAACCAAGAGCCCAATCACTGGGAATTATAATGGAGTCAGGGGAGAATTGATCTTCTCTCCCGCCCCCAACTCCAGCAGCATCCATCCCAGGACCAGACTTCAGTGTCCAGTGTCACCACAGTAATGACAATTTGACCTTTCAAAGAAGAATTCACTGAGAGTTCAGTGCATGAGTTTATCCTTAACAAACAGTATTTACTAAATGAGCTTAGAGAAGCTACCTTACAAAGTAATTTGGATTTTTCTTTGTTCTTCTAACAAAGAAACTTAAATTCATAGTTATAGCAATTTAAAAAATGACCACCCAAACTTCTAGGAAAATTAGCTTTCTTATCAATTAATATTTATTGAGGGCTAAGAAAAGTTATTAATTCTATAGGAAGTACATTAATAAGAGAAATTAACATTTGGAATGCTATTCTCTTGGTTTCTTAATTTTTTTTTACTTATCCACAATACAAGAAAGCTGTTTATTTATTATGCATAAGTTTTTAAAAGAATCCCTGAACAAGTAACACAGATCTTTATTTACTTAAAGCCTAACAAATATTGAAAATGTCCATCTTATTTACAACTATCACCATTTACCCATTTTCAACAAGGTTGAACAGGATCTATAAATAGAATTGATATTCTTGTGCCCAAACATTGTGTTAAGACTTTTATGTGTGTAAACGTGTCTGGAAGATATTCTCAGGAAACCAGACACAGAAACTATCTTATCCTCCCCTCTCCCTCTCCTGCTTCACTGACTGCGTACAAGGCTGAATTGCTCCTACTGCCTCGCTGGGAGTTCGACGCCCCCTGCCTTCTGTATTTATTTGACCCCAATCATAAATAGAATGTGGTCCCAAGGAACCGGCTCTTGTGGGTTTGGAAATCTAAGATTGCCAGCCAGAAAAAGATTCAAGGAGCTAAAGTCCGAGACAATCAAACGACTGCTCAGTTCGCATTTATGAGGAACGAGATAGAGTAAAAGCCCAAGTAAAGGGGAAGTGGCAGCCAATCTCAGGAGACTATTGACAGGATAGGTATGGGAGCATGTTGAAAGGGTCCTAAAATGCAGAGACTGGAGCTGTAAATGTTAGATGGAAGCTTACTTCAAATCCATTTCTCTGCCTAGTCTCCCTGGGTTCTATTTTATTTCCTTCTTCACTAGCTCCTCTCCACCCTATCTCAAACCTAGGGTGATGTGACCCTACATGATTTGCCATAGTTCTGGCCTGCAATGAGAACTGGAGAATAGAGATGAATAAGGAATGAAAACACCAACAGCTTCTGTGAAGATAGTCATAAGACATTAGGTCCTAACTACCTCAATGCAGCAGAAAGGGGTTGTGAAAGGAGGAGGGTGGGGAAGCTTCATGCTCAGAAATCTTCTTTGGAAAGAGAAAAACTCTCTTCTTTTTCATTTCTTTTTTTGTTTTTATTCTACTTCTTTTTGGTACTCATCTAATCTTCTAATCATTCTTTTCTTCTCTTACCCTGTCCCTTATTTATCTGCTTCTCTCTTTTCCCTTTGCTGCTTTACTTTTTTTTCTCTTTACTCCTCTGCTCCATCTTCGGTATTCTGCCTTTTCTCTCTTTATTTCCTTTTCCTTCTGTTGTCTCCTTTCACTTATTCCTCCCTTCTCACCTTCTTTCTGTGTTCATCATTCTATTGACTCTTATTCCTTAAAGAATTACGGCTGCTAAATTTTTACAACATTAACAATTTTAATATCCCACTTACTTTTCCTACACAAAGACTCTTTCCTTACAGGAAAAACTTTAAAAGAAAGCATGGAAAATGTAGTTCAACAGAACTAACCAACATTCCAAATAGAACTGAAAATATATACAATTGAATCATATATTTTAAAAAGGGCTTGTCAACAAACCCTTTCTTTCCTTCTCTTCCTCTTCCTGAGCAGGGGAGCATATTCCTCACTAATTTTATTCAGGTCTCTCCTGGGAAAACTTTGAACAACTTTAGAAATACATCATAATTTTTTTAAAACAATGCAAAATGCACCAGAATTAATCTATTCATCCCAACATGTTTTCCTCTTAGAGTGACAAAAAGAATTCTATAGAGAGAAAGCACAGAACTGGCGCTGCTTTCCCTGCTGTGGTCTTCAAAACCTAGGGACACATTTCCAAACATGTTTAATTTCCCCATACTAACATATTATGGCTCCATGAATTCATTTTGAACATTAAAAGGTGAGAGAAAATTAGGTACAGTATTTCATGCACAAACATGCAAATAAAAACCACATGAGAATGTTCTTTTTGAAATTGTCTGAATCATGAATTAAAGAGGTAGCTGACTGTCATAAAAAATAAAAGAGAATCATCACTTAAACGAAATAATCAGTATCTGCCTAAGCACTGATTGTATAAAATATATATTGAAATTATTCTTTATCTTGAAAGTCAGTTTGCAGAGTGAGAAGACACTGAAGATACTGGGTTAAATTTTAATTAGACTATCTGAACACTATGTTTCATAATTGACTTCCATATGTTTATTATTTCTATTTAAAAATTAGTCTCATATGTATTTTATTTTTATGAAATATTTTTAAAATAAACTGTAAAACTTTGCTTTGCATTAAAAATGTCCACTGGAAATGACTATACTGAGCCCTGTATAGGGTAATAATTCTTTCTTAAACAACCTAAGGAAAAAACTCATTTCAAGCAGTCTAAACAGAGACTTTTGAATTGCTTGCAACTTACTTCAAAACGGAAAGTATCCAGTTTCCTTTGAAATGATTTCTCATTTAATACTAGAATCTGTCGAGGATCACCTGAAAAAGGTTGAGTGGAGGAAGGGAAGTGTAAAATAACTGCAAGGAGATTTGGAGAACAATAAAAGAACCACAGCACCACCTTGTGGGGAAAGAGGGACTGTTTTTCTTTAACCTTTACACTTGATTGTTATTTCCCCCTTGGTATTGTTAGTTACATAAAGAGAAATAAATAAATAAAAACAACTAAGAATAGAGCAAAAATTGAGATTTGTGAGAATAATTTTGTTAATGCCCTCTGTCTCCTAAATTAATTGCTTCTTAAACAACTTTAGCCTGGGTATATCAAAATCACTGTGATGACTACAGTAAGAAGTAAAACATAAAGGCATATTGTTTTGAGAAATTATGTTTTTAATTTTGTTAATGAACCCAAAGGCCATGTAGTGGGCACACAGTTATAAATCTCAAACTAAGTAAACCTTTTAAAGGAAAGCCTTGTGCTTTTCAAGTTGAGTGGGATTTCATCCTTTTTAGTGTTTATTTTTATTTGGTGAGCTGAACCTGGAAAAGAAAATGCTTAGTTAGATAAATGTGAGATAAATTTGATTTTATTTTCTGGAAAGTTTTTAAGTTGTTTTTCTCATTATATCAAAGAGCCGCAGTTCTCACTGAATTTGTATAACTTATCATCAATAGCATGACAAAATAGCACTAGCCACTTTGCAGAATTTAATGAAAGTTTAGATCACTGTGCCTTAGCTTTCAAAAAATCCAAAATGTAAGACTGCCAAAGTCAAAAAATACACATTAAATGCTGTTTTTCCTCTCCTTTATACATCTGGAAAAATCATAAAGGACACCCACATTTTCTCCTTTCTTTACATTCCTTTTGAAGCAATCAGAAATTTGTGGGCTACATATAGGAGTTTTTTAAAATTCTTGCAACCTTAGATTTGTGGGGGTGGAATAATAATAATATCTGGTGCTTATATATTACTGTAAGGTATTCAAAATGCTTAACAACACACATTGACTCACTGATTCCTCAAAATAACCCTGTTGTTGCTGTTCCTTCATGCCCAAAGATGTTGGGCATGTGTCTGACACTGTGTCTGACTGATTGTTCATACTAATACATGATCAAGAAGACCATTTAAAAGGGAGATGTCTCCAAATTTGTCCATCTCCTATTTTTTTGGAGCTATCACAATTGTACTTTGCCAATAGAACACTTTTTTGATGTAGGCACACCATGCTAGATGATCCTGTACCAGTATTTCCTAAGTCTCACGATTATTATAACAGTTCTTCAGAAAGACCTTGATGGTGTCCTTGTATTGCTTCTTCTGACCACCCTGGAAGCATACAGTTCTTCATAAAATAATCTTTTGGTTAAATGTATGTTTGACATTTGAACAAAGTGGTCATATTATCAGAGTTGCACTCTCTGCAAAAGAGTTTGAATGTTTGGTTGTTCAGCTCAAGCAAGAAAAGATCTCAATTTCTGGTATGTTATCTTGCCAGATAATCTTCGGAATCTTCCTAAGACAATTTTTTTTAGGTTTTTGCAAGGCTAACAGGGTTAAGTGGTTTGCCCAAGGCCACTTATTAAGTGTCTGAGACCAGATCTGAACCCAGGTACTCCTGACTCCAGGGCCTGTGCTTTATCCACTGTCACCTAGCTGCCCCCTCCCTAAGACAATTTAAATAGAAGCGGTTCAATTTACTGGCATAACACAGGTAGACTATCCTGATTTCACAGGCATACAATTGTATAATTTCACAGGCATACAACAATGATGTCAGCACAATTACTCTGTAACATCCTTCAGTTTAGTAGTCAGTCTTTTCTTCCATACATTCCAAACATTGAGCTAGCTCCAATAATGAATGCATCATCCTCATCATCTGTGTGTATATCCCTGGAAAGTATAATGCCAAAGTAAGTAAACTTATCCTCAGCAATTACAATTTCTCCATTTACTGTAATCTATGACTCCATATATATAGATGGTTTGGTGCTGGCTGGCTGTAAATTGTGGGGCCAAATTTAATACAAACAGTAGAGAATAGATCCATACTTTGCTGCATTTTAGATTCAAAGGTTAGATTGAGTGCACAATCATTGGCAAACAAAAAGTCACATACCAACTCTCCCTCCACTTTAGTCTTAGTCTGTAGCCTTTGCAAGTTAAAAAAAAAGTTACCATCATTGTCATTTTCATCTTCTTTTGAAGGTATCTGACAATATTGCCAAAAACATCATGCTAAAAACCATGGCACTGAACACAAAGCTTTGTTTCATTCCATTGATAATTAGGAAAGTATGAAAGTATTATCCATTATCTGACCCCCTGTACAAACTGAATTTGGCATACAATACTGGTGAACTCTGGGCAACCAAATTTTACATGTTTTCATAGGCCCACAAAACTGACAATATCAAAAGTCAGATTAACATTGTGAACAGATCTCTGTTATGCTTCTCACCTTTCACCTGAAGTTGTCAAGAAGCAAACATCATATCAATCATTCCTTGTCCCTTTTAAAGCTATACTGGCTTTCAAGTAGATGACCATCTTCCAGGTGAAGGATCTGCCAATTAAAAACTCTGGCAAAGACTCTTCCTGGCAAAGACTAAGAAAGAGACCCATCTTTGATTGAAATAGGACAACTTAATTCCTTTTCCTTATCATATGGAAGGATAATAGAGACTACTTTGATCTCCTGGGGGATAACCTCCTCTTGCCATATAAACCAGGTATCCTTCAACTTTTATATGAGAAGTAGACCCCAGACCTTTGTAGATGTCTGCTGCAATGGAATCAGCACAGGTTCTTTGCCACATGAGAGGAGCCTAAGGGCATTCAAAATTTATTCATTTTGAAATTCAACCTGAGGTAAACAGTCAGTAGTTTCAGCATTAGTTGATGATGGTCTGTTGAAAACCATGTCTCCAGGATTATGTCTTATCACTGTTCAGTGTGACTCCATCACTGCTGAGTAGTTGAGATGCACCAAAGATCTTTGGCCCACAAATAGCCTTCAAGGCATTATATAAACACTTTGGATTGTTGCTGTGAGTGTAAAACTGAATTTCCTCTGCCTTGTTTCTGAGCCAAGAAATCTGTATCTCTCTAAGCTTTGCTAGGACTTTATTTTTGATGGAATTAAACACTATCATTTTAGAGAGACATGACTATCCTACCGATAGACCCTCAAGAGGTCTCATTTTTTCATTTAATATTTTCTAAATTTTCCTATCATTTTCATCAGAACAATCTTCACGTTTGCAAGTGTTCCATCCCAGATGAATAAATATGGTGCTATTTCACCATCTGAAAGCTGCCCACTTCTTTTCTGCTCCACTCTTCCAACAGTAGTTTGGCTCAGCTTTCCTTCCCAGTCAGTAAAAAACTATTCACACCAAGAGAATCACTCTAATCTGTTGGCATTAAATCTTCTGATAGACTTATCTCTTATGGCCCCTGCTTTGTTTGAATGGAGTATTTAGGTTGGAAAGAATAATCTATGATAAATCTGACATTCTGTGCCCCATATCACCTTCCTTGCTCTCACATCCATTCTGTTTCATCTTATAAGGGTATAGTCTATTAAATGCCAATATTTGCTGCAAGGGTGCATACATGAAATTTTGCTTCATTTAGCTAAATGGAAGACAGTATTGTAGATGAAGTCATGAGATACACAAATCTTCAATTCAAGTGACCATTGCTGTTGCTGTTTCCAACACCTTTCCACTCAAAGATCCCCTACTACATCTGATAATCTGTACCTAATCTGACATCTATCACTCAAAATGACAAGTTTATCATCTTTTGTTCATTGATGATGAGCGTCTCTGCATCTTCATAAAAATTTTCTTTGATTTCATCAGTGTTTGTCATGATGGGGAAATGGTGGCTTGGTACTTTCCTCCAAATAGCAATCACCTGTTGTTTGGTCCTGTGGGGAGGCATATAAAATATAGATTAGATTGAAGAATTTATGCCAGTTTGTTGGTGCTCCTCATCACTATTACTACTCAAAAAAATGTGCATCTAGTAATAACTTCAGTAAGCTGGCCTTAATTTGCCAACCTTGTTTCACTCAGGGTTACTATTTGGAAGTAATACCTGCTGATACATTTAATTTACCAATGGTGAGGGAATCATCTTTACAAAAGTCTTTGTATATGTTTTTGCATTTCAACTGCAACACAGGATCCTCAATTTTCCCAGTAAGCAGGTCAGAGTTAAATGAAGTAGACAATTTGAGGGGAGCACTCTCTTCAATATTTACTAATCCTGGCTCCTCTCACCATTGACCTCTACTGTGGTTTTCCTTGATTGGCCTTTAAAGATCAATATAATCTAAATAAGTCCTTTCCTCAGTACAGGAAGTGAGCAGAGCCATACTTAAGAAGGCCATTCTGACACCTAGAGGATTACCAAATCCCACCATGACTATAGTTCAGTGAGAAGACAGTCCTATAACCTGGGCTATACAGAATTGTGATGATACTCCCAGTGTGGATACACCTGATGCTTGATCTCTAGCCTATCACCATAGGACTTTGAAGCATTAAAAAGTAACACATTAACATAATGGATAGTAAAATAGTTGAAGAGCAAAATGACAACATTTAAAATTTATGATGTAATAAAATGTAATAGAATTGTATGAATGATTCCTTTTGTTTCACACATAAACTGGATTTGAGAGAAACAGAGTTGTGCAAAATCATCAGTCTCATTCTCAGTTCCAAAGTCACTGGAGTCAGTAGTAAGATAAAAGTCAATATAATTAAAGATAGTTCTGGATCCTTGGTCTGGAGTGGTTGATATCTAACCAACATCTAAATATTCCATAGTGCCTCTTTCCACTGCCTTCATGGCTCATTGAAACAAAATGTTCATATCCTTGCACAGACATGTTTGAGGTCCATTGGTTATTCTCAACCTGGTTTAGCTTGTTTGCTGAGACAGTTTATTGGAGTATGAACAATGTATGCTTTTTGGAGTCGTAAGAGAAAGCTGGGAGGCAGATAAACACCAAAGGTGAATGCACAACTCTGAAAAGAGCTCAGCAGCATCCACACCAAATATACCAGTCCTCCCTTGAACACCCATACACACCCCAAGTAACTCCACAAAGTAGAAACCATTATTGCAACCATGTTACAATAAGGTTGAAGAAAGATGAAATTATTTCCCTAGGGTCATAAAACTTAGAATCTGAGAACTTCTTCACTTCAAGTCCAGAGCTCTATCTACTACAGTAATCCTTCAATTCAAAGATCTCCAAAGTTTGAGCTGCCATCTCCTGTGAGTCCAAGGAATGACAATGATGGAACCAGGACTTGATTCCAATAGATATTTGATCAACCAGTCAAGGGATAGAAAGATGAGTTGCAGATTGCACACTCCAATTAGTCAATTAAGACCTCATCTCCAACATAACTATGCTACCATTTTCAATATTCCCTAATACTGGACCCTCTTATCATTGATGTCCACTTTATTCCCTCTGATTAGCTCTTAAAGAACATTATAACCTGAACAACCCCAAGTACAAAAAGTGGCAGCATGAAAAATTCCCACCCTGCCACCAACCCACTTCACATTTTCCCCATATACCATCCTGATGACTGCTATTGCAGGAGATCTCCAGGGCAGTGATTATACTACTATATCACACACACACACACACACACACACACACACACACACACACAACACACACGCACAACCATATACAGACTTGGACACAAGCCTAAAGAAGAGATAAAGAGATGAAACTTTGTTAAGAGCTAAAAGTAATTTTAGAAACCAAATGACACTGATAAAAAATATGAAAAGAGAATTAACAGCTTGAAACAAGAGGCATCTTGCTATAGAAATCTTGCTAAAGAAAATAAATGTAGGGCAATTAGGTTGGCTCAGTAGATAGAGCACTGATCCTAGAGTAAGAAGGACCTAAGTCCAAATCTAGCCTCAGACACGGCAATTATTAGCTGGATGACTCCAGGCAAGTCACTTAATCCTGATTGCCTAGCAAAAAAAGAAAAAAGAAAAAAAGAAGAAAAAAAAAGAACTGCTTGAAAATTAGAATTGACCAAATAGAAGTTACTGATTTTGTGAGAAACTATGATATAACAAAAATAAAGTCAAAAGACTAAAAGAATAAGAAGACATGATCAACTTACCTAGAAAACAGATCAAGGATAGATTATTTAAGAATTACTGGACTAGGGACAGCTAGGTGGAGCAGTGGATAGAGCACCAGTCCTGCAGTCAGGAGGACCTGAGTTCAAATCCAGACTCAGACACTTAATAATTACCTACCAGGGTAACCTTGGGCAAGTCATTTAACCCCATTGCCTTAAATAAACAAAAAACAATTTTAATTAAAAAAAAGAATTACTGAACTATCTGAAAGTCATGAACAAAAAGAGCCTGGACATCCTATTTCAAAAAATCATAAAAGAAAACTGCCCAAATCACTTAGAACCAGGATGCAAAATAGAAATAGAACAAATCCACTGACCACTTACTAAAAGAAATTCCCAAGTGAAATTACCTGGAACATCATGGTCAAAATTCTAAATTTCCAGCACAAAGAACAAAAATATTTCAAGTAACAAAAAAGGAAGAATTCAGGTACCAAGGAATCATGATCAGGATCATACCTGATTTAATAGCTACCACTCTAAAGGAAAAGAAAGTTTAGATGCAAAAGGTAAAAGTCTATACTTACAGAGAAGAATAATTTGCCAAGCAAGACTGAGTATAATGCTACTGAGACTAAATGAAACTTTAATGAAATAGAAGACTTCCAGGCATTTTCTGAGAAAGGCCAGAGATGAGTAGAAATTTTGTCATACAAAAAAAAAAGGAGTCAAGAAAGGAATAAAATGGTAAATACAAGGGAGCAATGAGAAAATGATACATGCAGTCCCTCAGAATTCTGTTATCAACAAAGATGATGGAGTATTGTATTTAGACAGAGGGCTGAGAGTAATTCTGTTATATTTTTATGATCTCCAGAGAAGAACTGAAAGGACAGAAAAGAGGAATACACTAGGAAATGGAGAAATAAAAAGGAAGAATGTCAAAACAGCAAGGAGGTAGAAATAAGTAGGGGAGTGGGTGACACAAATCTCACTCTCATCTGAACTGTTCAAAGAAGGGAAAAACATACATACCCACATGCACACACATAGTTGGGTACAGAAATATATCTTGCTTAACCAGGAAATAGGAGAAAATGGGTAATAGGAAATAAGGGGAAGAAGAGGGGAAGAACAATTAGCCAGATATTAAAAAATATCTTAGAGAGGGGTGAGAAAAGAAGAATATATATATATATATATATATATATATATATATACACACACACACACACACACACACACACACACACACACACACATAGGATACACAATTAGCAATCATAATGGTAGAGGTAAATAGTATGGAAATCACTCATAAAATGGAAGAGTATATTGGGGACAGCTAGGTGGTGCAGTGGATAGAGCACCGGCCCTGGAGTCAGGAATACCTAAGTTCAAATCCGGCCTCAGACACTTAATAATTACCTAGCTGTGTGGCCTTGGGCAAGCCACTTAACCCCATTGCCTTGCAAAAAAACCCTAAAACTGGAAGAGTATAGTAGAATAAATTAAAATCCAAAATCCAACAATATATTCTTTGGGAAACATACTTGAAACAGAAAAATATATTCAGAGTTAAAATAAAAGTCTGAAACAGAATTAGTTATGCCTTAGTTACAATTTAAGAAAAATGAAGGGGTGGCATTATAATCTCAAATAAAACTATAGGAAAAATAAACCTAATTAAAGCAAATAAATAAGGAAACTATATATATATATATATATATATATATATATTCATTAAAAGCATCATAAACAGTGAATTAATATCAGTATTAAATATAAATGCACCAAATGATCCACCATCTAAATTCCCAAAGAAAAAGTTAATGAATTAGAGTGAGAAATAGAGTAAAACTATAATAATAGGGATCTTCAACTTAGCTCTCTCAGATCTAAAGAAATTTAACCAAAAAAAATGAAAAAAATAAATAACATTTTAAAAGGTTAGATATGGTATAACTTCAGAGAATATTAAAGGGGGGTAAAACTCTGTTACCTGAACATGTCACCATCACAAAAACTGAACATGTCACAAATAAAAACAGGAAACAGATATATTAAATACATTTTACTAATCATATTAGTAAAATTACATCAATTAAGAGCCTTTGAATCAAAGATAAAAAATTAATCAGAAATTATTTAGCTGAATCCTAAAGAATGGATTGATCAGGAATACCAGTACTAGGTCTGTATCCCAAAGAGAGCACCAAAAAATGGTTTTAAAAAAGCTCATGTATATAAAAATATTTATAGCAGTTCTTTTTGTAAAGGTAAACAATTGGAAATTGAAAGGATGCCCATAAATTTGGAAACACCAAATTGTGGTATATGAATATGATGAAACGCTATTGTTTTGTCAGAAATCATGAGGGACAGGACTTCAGAATAGTCTGAAAAGACTTGCAAGACCTGATGTTCAGTGAAATGAGAAGAGCCAGAAGAACATTCTACACACTAACAAGTGTGATGATCATCTGTAATGGACTTATTCATTTCAACAGTACAATAATCAAAAACAATTCTAAAAGATTTGTGATGCAAAACACCATCCATTTCCAGAGAAAGATCTGTGGAGTTTAAATGCAGACCAAAGTTTACTGTCCTCAGTTCTTAAAAGTTTTCTTATGTATTATATTTTCCTTTATTGTTTTATCTATATTGATTTGATTTGTCTCTAATAAATAACTAACATGGATTTCTGTTTAGCATAATTATACATGTGTGCCCTGTGTTGGATTGCTTTCTGTCACAGGGAAGGATGAGGGAAGACAGGAAGGGAGAAAAATGTAAAACTCAAAATTTTGCAAAAAAATTATTGTTGAAAACTGCCATTCTATGTAGTTGGAAAAATAAAGTAATTAAAAAAAGAATGAATGGATCAACAATTAAATCAAATAAATATTGATTTAATTAAGAATAATAACAATATAACATATCAAAATTTTTAGTTGAAGATAAATCTGTTTTGGGGCAGCTAGGTGGCACAGTGGATAGAGCACCAGCCCTGGAGTCAGGAGGACCTGAGTTCAAATTCAGCTTCAGACACTTAATAATGACCTAGCTTTGTAATTTTGGGCAAGTCACTTAACCCCACTGCCTTGCAAAAAAAATAATAAAGCTGTTTTTAGGAGGAAAGTTATTCCTCTAAATGCTTTCATCAACAATAAAGAAGAAAAATGAAAAACTTGGACATGAAACTTAAAAACTATAAAAATATTAAATTTTAAAACCCAAATAAAACAACAAAATATAAATCCTTAAAATCAAAAGATGAAAAATTTGAAAGGAAAAAAATAAATACATTGTATTAATAAATAAAATTCAGTAGTTTTTATAAAACCATACAATAGATAGACCATTAGCCAATTTCAATTTTTTTAAATAAAGAGAAAACCAAATTACAAGTATCAAAAATGTAAACGATTAATTTAACAACCATTGGAGAAGAACAAGAATCAATGATTAGGAGTTATTTTGCAAAAATATATGACAATAAAATAAACCATCTAATTAAAATTGGAAAAGTTATAAAAATATAAATTTTCCATAATAACAGAACAGAAAATAACATATTTAAGTAGTATATATTAAAATAGGCAATGAGCTAAGTACTAGGCATACAAGTAGCTCCTGTCCTCAAGGAGCTTGCATTCTATTAGTAGGAAACAACACACAGATAGAAAACTGAAAACCAGAAAGGGGAGCACATGGGAAGTTACCCTGATAGTAGTGCATGGTGGAAAAGTCAAAGAAGTCCCAAATTAGTGCCTCCAAATGAGAAATGAGGAAATGTTCTGAATTAAAATCTTGCATCAGATGGTATTTTGTAGCGTTCATGGCTTCACACAGAAGAACAAAGGGTGGTGAAGAGGGGGAGAATCAGGGCTAATGGGATCTTCAAGAAGATGAGGCATTCCCAATAATGAACTTCTTGGAATATAGTGGAAAAGACAAAGAAGTCTCAAAGTAGTTCATCCAGGTGAGAAATTAAAGAAAAGAAAATTTTAAGAAGTTATAGATGAACTCCAAAAGAAAAAAAATCCAGAACCAAATGAATTTACAAATAAATTCTGTGAAATTTTTAAAGAGCAATAAATTCCCATAATATATAAACTGTTTGAAAAAAATAGTTATCATTCTATTCTTTTTAAATTACAGTTTAATTCCTAAAACAAGAAAAGTCAAAACAAAGAAAGAAAACTTTAGACCAACATCACTAATGAAAGAATACTGATATAAAAAATTTAAATAAAATATTAGCAAAAAGACAACAATATATCACAAAGATTATATTCTATGACCAAGCCAGGTTTATACCAAGATTGCAGAGCTTGCTCAATATTAGTAAAACTATATATCATTGATCATATTAATAACAAAAACAAAAAATGTGATTATTTCAATTAGATGAAGACTTTCAATAAAATATAGCAAATATATCCCTGCTTAAAAAAACAAAATATAGGGGCAGCTAGGTGACATAGTAGATAAAGCACTGGCCCTGGAGTCAGGAGTACCTGGGTTCAAATCCGGTCTCAGACACTTAATAATTACCTAGCTGTGTGGCCTTGGGCAAGCCACTTAACCCAGTCTTCCTTGCAAAAACCTAAAAAAAATATTAGAAAGCATAGGATTAAATGGAACTTTCCTTAAAATGACCAGTCATATCTATTAAAACCAAGAGTCAGCATTATCTGTAATGGTGATAAACTAAAAGTCTTTCCAAAAAGATCATAGAAAATCAAGGATGTTCATTGTCACTTTTATTCTCCAATGTTGTATTAGATGTTGTAGCTATAGAAATAAGACAAGAAAAAGAAATTTAAAGAATAAGTATAGGTTTAGAGGAAACAAAATTATCACCTTTTGTAAATAATATAGTTTATTTAAAGCAATCTAAAGAGTCAAATAAAAGAACCAATTCAAACAACTTCAAAAAAGTTGCAGATTAAAAAAAATGAATCCACATAAATCATCAGTATTTCTGAATATCACCCAAAAAAATCCAGCAGGAAGAGATAAAAAGAAAAATTCCTTTTAAAATAATTACAGACAGTATGGAAAAATTTGGGAGTCTATCAATATTTATCAGTATTTGGGAAATACATATGAAAACTATATGAACACAGTCACAAAATACTTCTCATAAATATAGATACAAATAATTGAAGAAATATTCAATTGTTCATAGGTAGGCCAAGACAATATGAAAAAATGACAATACTACTTAAATCAATTTACCTATTGAGTGCCATACTAATTAAACCACTGAAGGACCTCTTTAGAGAACTAGAAAGAAATAATAAAAATTATTCTGGAAGAACAAAGGGAACTTAATGGGAGGAGGAGGAGAAATGGGAAGAAAGGAGAACCAGAAGTACTAAATCTCCAATCATATGATATAGCCATAATCATCAAAATAATTTGGTATTAGTTAAGAAGCAGTGAACTTGTTAAAAATAGATTAGATACAAAACATACAGAAGCAAAACAATCAGTAGAATTCAAATATTCCAAGAGATTAGAATTTGCACCAGGGTTGTGAAAAGATCAAAGGGGGAAAAGGGTACATATTGAGATGTTTCACAAAGGTGAAATCAATGAGTCTTAGCCAAAGGTAGAATATAGGGGGTGAGAGAAAATGAGAAAATAAAGATGACAACTAAATTGCAAGCCTGAGACTGGAAAGATGGTAGTACTCTCAAGGGTAATAAAGAAATTTAGGAGAAAGAGTTTAAAAGAAGGTAGTGAATATAGTTTTGAAAATGTTGAGTTTAATATGTCTATTATGTCTATTATTTATATATATATATTGTTTAATATGTCTAAATGTATACAGGATATTCAGTTTTAGATATTTAATTTGTAGTTGAAGATATAAGACTAGAAATCAGCAGTGAAGTTAGGAATCAATGGGAATGGATGAATTGATGAGATCATCAAATGAAATAGTGTGGAAGGAGAGAAAAGGAAAGTCCAAGACAGAGTCCTGGGAGATACACATGATAAGTGAGAAAGATCCAGCAAAAGAGACTGAGAAGGGGGGACTTCCAGCCAAGATGGTGGAAAGAAGACAGGCACTGTGCTAAGGTCTCCTGGCTTTCCCTCATAACTAATATGAATCAAGCCTCTTAACAGAAGTTCAATCAACAAAACCCAGAAAAAGAAGCTAGGAGTAGAGTATCTTCCAACAAGGTCTGTCTCCAGGTATCATGGGTGAACCAGAGGCAGAGAGCAGAGAGCCAGCAGGGGTGGGGTGAGACCCAGATGAACCTAAGGTCAGCTGTGGAGGCTTTGACTGTGGGAGCAGCAGTATGAGAACCAACTAAGCCATGGAAGCTTTGGCTTGTGGGATCAGCTGTCTGGGAAGCTCCAAAACAGAGAATTGCAGAGTATGACTGGACACCAATCTGCTAGGCTTGACTGGTCTGGAGGACCACAGGCTCCATACTTTCATTTCAGCAGAGCCCTCTTCCCAGAACAAACACAATAACAGCCCATCCCCCCACACAGATTCAAGCATGGGCAGCAGAGCTCCCTCAGCAGAATAGGGAGATTAACTACCTTACCCCAGGGTACAGATCACATTGTTCAAGAATAACAGTATCCAGCAGCACCACCCACCCCCTTCCAGGCCTAGGAAGAAGGCCTCAAATCAAGATCACAGACACTCCAAAGAAAGCAACCAGCACACCCTACTGGCTGGCCTACTTGGAGTTACTAGGCCAAGTGAGCAAAGTCTCTAGGGATCTCAACATCAAACCACTGTGAATCAATCCCTCCCCCAAGACAAGATCTTAGGAAAAATGAAGAAAGGTCAGCAGAAGGGGGAGGGGGTCCATAAAAAACTACCTAGAAGGCAGAGACTCTAATTCAGAGAGATCTAGAACTTCTGAGGAGAATGTGATCTGGTTTCCAGCCCAGAAAGACTTCCTTGAAGAAATCAGGAAGGAGTTTAAAAATAAATTGGGAAATTTGGGGAAAGATCCCAAAAGAAAATTGACACCTTGCAACAAGAAAACAAATCCTTGGAAAATACAATTGGACAAATGCAAAAAGAAAATAATTCTCTCAAAATCTCAATTGGACAAATGAAAAAAAAAGAAAAGAATTCTCTTAAAACCTTAACCAAACAAATGGAAAACTCCTTCAAAAATAAAATTGACCAATTGGAAAAGGAATTGCAAAAAAGTAAATGAAGAAAATTCTTCTCTAAAAAAATGGAATCTGTGAAAACTAATGACTTCATGAAACAACAAGAATCTGTTAAACAAAACCAAAATAATTTTAAAAATAGAAGAAAATGTAAAATACCTCATCATCAAAACCACTGACCTTGAGAATAGATCTAGAAGAGACAACTTAAGAATCATTGGGCTCCCTGAAAATATTGAAGAGAAAAAAATCCTGGACTCAATATTACAGGATTTAGTGATGGAAAATTTCCCTTATATCATGGAACCAGAGGGCAAAATATTTAGTGAAAGAATACATCTATCCCCTCCAGAAAGGTATCCCAAAATGAAAAAGGCCAAGGAATATTGTGGCCAAATTCCAGAACTATCAGATGAAAGAGAAAATTTTGCAAGCAGCCAGAAAGAAACAATTTAGATACCAAGAAGCCACTGTGAGGATTACACAGGACCTGACTACATTAACATTAAGGGATACAAGGACCAGGAATGCAATATTCCAAAGAGCAAGGGAGATTGGAATTTAGCAAAGAATTCACTATCTGGAAAAAATGAGCCTTCTTTTCCAGTAGAAAAGACATTTAATGAAATAGGAGACTTCCAACTTTTCCTGATGAAAAGATCAGAGCTAAATAGAAAATTTGAACTTCAAGAAGGAGACTCAAGAGACACATGAAAGGGTTTTTAAAAAGGGGGTAAAGAAAAAAACTGCTATCCAATAAGATGAAACTGGCTATATCCCCACCTGGGAGAAAGACTTTCATAATTCTTGAGAACTGTAACTCTATTATTAGAGAAAATATACTTAGCCAGAAATAATGTACACTCATGACTTAACCATGACTCTGATAGAATTATTTAAAAACAAAACTTCCTTTAAAAAGGGGGACACTAAGGAGACAGGAGGATAGAGAAGATTGAATTTGGTAAATCACATTACACAAAGAGGTACAAAGGACCTATTGCAATAGAGCGGAAGAAGGGAAGAGATGAGAACCACCTGAATCTTACTCTCATAAGATTTGGCTTAAATATACACATTCAGTTAAGCTAAGAAACTTATCTTACCTTTCAAATATTAAAAGGGGAAAGGGGAAGTGGGGAGGGAAAGAGGAGTTAACAGAATGAAGGGAAGGAAGAAGGGACAAAGGAAACAGAGAAAGAAAGGGGAGGGGGTTTGGATATAAGGGGGTGGTATTCAGAAACAAAATACTGGGGAATATACATAAAGTGAAAAAAGGGGAAAATACGCAGAGAGAAGATAGCATGGAGGGCAATAAAGAGTTAGTAATTATAACTTTGAATGTGAACGGGATGAACTCTCCCATAAAATGTAAGTGACTAAAAAGACTAGATTAAAAACCAGAATCCTACAATATTCTGCTTACAGAAAAACTCATTTGAAGCAGAGAGACAAATATAGAGTAAAGGTAAAAGGTTGGAGCAAAATATATTTTGCTTCAACTGAGGTGAAAAAAGCAGGGGTAGCAATCCATATCTCAGACAAAGCAGCAGCAAAAATAAATCTCATTAAAAGAGGTAAGGAAGGAAATTATATCCTCCTAAAAGGTACCATAGACAACAAAGCAATTTCAATACTAGATATGTATGCACCAAGTGGTATAGCATCCAGATTCTTAGAAGAGAAGTTCAAGGAATTACAGGAAGACATAGACCAGAAAAACTCTACTGGTGGGAGACCTCAACCTCTCCACTCTCAAATTTAGATAAATCTAAGCATAAAATAAACAAGAAGGAAGTTAAGGAGGTAAATAGGTTGTTAGAAAACCCTAGGCATAATAGACCTTTGGAGAAAATTGAATGAGGACAGAAAAGAATATACTTTTTTGTCTGCAGTACATGGCACTTACACAAAAATTGACACTATACTAGGGCATAAAAATCTAATAAACAAATGCAGAAAGGCAGAAAGAGTGAATACAACATTCTCAAATCATAATGCAATAAAAATCACATGCAATAATGGGCCAGGGAGAGATAGACCTAAAACTATTTGGAAACTAAATAAACTCATTTTAAAGAATGAGTGGAGGGCGGCTAGGTGGCGCAGTGGAAAAAACACCAGCCGTGGAGTCAGTAGTACCTGGGTTCAAATCCGGTCTTAGACACTTAATAATTACCTAGCTGTGTGGCCTTGGGCAAGCCACTTAACCCCATTTGCCTTGCAAAAAAAAAAAAAAAAAAAAGAATGAGTGGATCAAACAACAAATTATCAAAAGAATCAATGATTTTATCCTAGGTAATGACAATAAAATATCATAGCAAATAGCAACATACCAAAACTTATGGGATACAGCCAGGGCAGTTGTCAGGGGATATATTATAAATTTAATTCTTACATGAATAAATTAGAGAAAGAGGAAATCAACAAACTAAACATGCAACTAAAAAATAGAGAAATAATAAATTAAAAACCCCAATTAAATATCAAATTAAAAATTCCAAAAGGTAAAGAAGAGATCAATAAAATTAAAAGCAAGAAAACTATTGAACTAATAAATAAAACCAAGTTGGTTTTATGAAAAAAACAATAAAATTGATAAACCTCTGGTTAATTTGATTTTAAAAAAGAAAGGAGAAAGCCAAATTTTTATTATCATAAATGAAAAAGATGAACTCACCACCAATGAGGAGGAAATTAAAGTAATAATTCTCAAGTATTTTGCCCAACTCTATGCCAATAAGTTTGATAATCTAAGTGAGATGGATGAATATTTCTAAAAATGTAAGTTGCACAAGTTAAACGAAGAGGAAATTAAATACCTAAATAACCCTATCTCATAAAAAGAAATTCAACAAGCCACCAATGAACTCCCTAAGAAAAAAACCTCCAGGGCCAGATGGATTCACAAGTGAATTCTATCAAACATTTAAGAAACAAATAATTCCAATTCTATGTAGATTTTTTGGAAAAATAGGTGAAGACAGAATTCTGCCTAATTTTTTCTATGACACCAATATGGTGCTGATACCTAAACCAGAAAGAGTCAAAACAGAGAAAAAAATTATAGAACTATCTCTCTGATAAATACAGATGCAAAAATCTTAAATAAAACCTTAGCTAAATGAATATGGCAAGTTATCAGTAGAATAATAGACTATGACTAAGTACAATTTATCCCAGGAATGCAGATTTGGTTCAATATTAGGAAAACTGTTAATATACCTAAATATATCTATAACAAATTTATTAAAAAGCCTTTGACAAAATACAACACCCATTCCTTCTAAAAAACACTAGAGAGCAGAGAAATAAATGGATTGTTCCTAAGAATAATAAGCAGTATCTATTTGAAACCATCAACAAGCATTATATACAATGGGGATAAGCTAGAGGCAATCCCAGTAAGATCAAGGGTTAAACAAGGATGTCCATTATCACCATTATTATTCAATATTGTGTTAGAAATGTGAGCTTCAGCAATAAAAGATGAAAAAGAAATTGAAGGAATTAGAATTGGGAAGGAATAGACAAAACTCTCACTCTTTGCAGATGACATGATGATATACCTAGAGAATCCTAAAAAATCATCTACAAAAGTACTCTAAACAATTAGAAACTATAGCAAAGTCACAGGATATAAAATAAACCCTCATAAATCCTCAACATTTCTATATATGACTAGCAAGATACAGCAGAAAGAGCTAGAAAGAGAAATCTCATTCAAAGTAACTTCAGACAATATAAAGTACTTGGGAGTCTACCTGCCAAGGCAGACTCAAAAACTTGTTGATAATTACAAAACTCTTCTCACACAAATAAAATCAGATTTAAATAACTGCTAAAATATCAACTGCTCATGGAAAAGCCAAGCTAATATAATAAAAATGACAATTCTACCTAAATTAAGCTACTTATGTAGTGCCCTGCCAATAAAAATTCCAAAAAAAAAATACTTTAATGAATTAGAAAAAATTGTAAATTCACATGAGAAATAAAAAGTTAAGAATTTACAGGGATTTACTGGAAAAAAGTACAAAAAGAAGGTGGTTTAGCCCTACCAGATCTTAAATTATATTATAAAGCATCAGTCATCAAAACAGTCTGGTATTAGCTAAGAAATAGAGTGATGGATCAGTGGAATAGACTAGGTGCAAAAGAAATAGGAGGAAATGATAAATGCTGTTTGATAAACGCAAAGAGTTCAGCTTTTGATATAAAAACTCTCTCTTCGATTAAAAACTATTGGGAAAATTGGAAGTTAGAATAGCAGAAACTTGGATTAGACCAACACCTCACACCCTATACCAAGATAAGATCAAAATGGATACAAGATTTAGACATAACAGACATTATTATAAGCAAACTAGGAGATCAAGGAAGAGTTTAACTGTAAGATCTAAGGAAAGGGAAGCAGTTTGAAACCAAGAAAGAGATGGAGAATATCATCAAAAACAAACCAGATAATTTTGATTACATTAAATTAAAAAGCTTTTGCACAGATAAAACTAGTGTAACCAAGATCAAAAGAAATGTAGTCAATTGGGAAACAATTTTTATAGCTAGTATTACAAAGAACTCATTTCTAAAATATATATAGAGAACTAAGTCAAATTTATTAAAAATCAAGTCATTTCCCAATTGACAAATGGTCAAAGGATATGCAAAGGCAATTTACAGATGAGGAAATCAAAGCTATGCATAGTCATATGAAAACTTGCTCTAAATCATTACTGATTAGAGAAATACAAATTAAAGCATCTCACACCTATCAGATTGACCAATATGACTAGAAAGTATAATGATCAATGTTGGAAGGGATATGGGAAATCTGGGACACTAATACATTTGTTGGTAAAGCTGTGAACTCATACAACCTTTCTGGAGAGGAATTTGGAATTACATCCAAAGGGCAATAAAAATGTGCATACCCTTTTGTGCAGCAATACTACTACTGGTTTTATACCCTGAAGAGATCATGAAAAAGAGTAAAAACATCACTTGGTCAAAAATATTAATAGCAACTCTGTGTTGGCAAAGAATTGGAAATTGAGCCCATCAATTTGGAAATGGCTGAACAAATTGTGGTATATGTACATTATGGAACAGTACTGTTCTATTGGAAACCAGGAGAGATGGGAATTCAGAGAACCCTGGAAGGATTTACATGACCTGATGCTGAGAGAGATGAGCAGAACCAGAAGAACATTGTATACTGCAACAGCAATATGTGATTGACAAGCAATCTTAATGGACTTGATAATTCCATCAGTGCAACAGTCAGGGACAATTTGGATCTATCTGCAATGGAGAATTCCATCTGTATCTAGAGAAAGAATTGTGAAGTTTGAACAAAGACCAAAGATGATTATCTTTAATTTTTAAAAAAAGATATCTTATTATGTAATTTTGCTATCTCATATTGTTTTCCTTAAAAATATGCTTTTTCTCCCAATACAATTCAATTTAGATCAATGTATAGCATGAAAACAATGTAAAGACTATCAGACTGCCATCTGTGGGAGATTGGGGGGAAGGAAGTGAGATTGGGGGAAAATTTTAAAATTGAAAAATAAATTTTTTTAAAAGAAAGACTGAGAAGGAGCAGTAAATTAGGTAGGAAGAGAATCGAGAGAACCTAGGGAGAAACAAATCTCAAGGAAAAAAGAATGACCAAAGATGTCAAAGGTTGAAAAGAAGTCAAGAAGGATGAGGACTGAGAAAAGGCCATTGGATTTGTCAATAAAGAAATCATTAGGGGCGGCTAGGTGGCGTAGTGGATAAAGCACCGGCCCTGGAGTCAGGAGTACCTGGGTTCAAATCCAGTCTCAGACACTTAATAATTACCTAGCCTTGTGGCCTTGGGCAAGCCACTTAACCCTGTTTGCCTTGCAAAAACCTAAAAAAAAAAAAAATCATTAGCAGCGCAGCTAAGTGACACAGTGGATAGAGCACTGAACCTGAGTACAAATCTGGCCTCAAACATTTAATACTTATCTATGTGACCTTGGGCAAGTCACTTAACTTGCAAAAAATTGCCTTGCCAAAAAGAAAAAGAAATCATTAGTAACTTTGATCAAAAGATAAGTTTCTATTGAATGAAAAGATAAAAAAAAAAAACCAGATTGTATAGGGTTAAGAAGAAAGTAAAAGAAGAGGAATGACATTGTAGACAAGCATCTCAAGACTAACCACAGAAGGCAAGAGAGATTTTGGTCAATAGTTCAATGGATTGACTTGTGAGGATTTTTTTGAGGATGGGGAAACAAAAAATACTTTAGACAGTAGAGAAGGAACCAGTAAACAGAAGAGATAAAAGATAAGTAAGAGTGGAATAATAAAATGGAAATCTGATGGAAAAAAAACAAACTCATGTGAGAAAGGAGAAAAGAAGGTATCTGAGTGATATGAGATGAGGAAGATGAAGAATAGGCAGCTCTTGGTAGTGTCCCCAATATGAAGTAAGGTTTTTAGCTGAGAGGTTTTGAAGAGCAAGAATCATGGGAATGTGAGAAGGGATGAAAAAGTTTAGAATGTGGTGAACTGAATACTAATAATGGAATAGAATTGTCCAATAGCAATGACAGTCCAATTGATATTATATTATGTAAATTGGTAGTGGATTCAGTCAGAATGATTTTATATTCTAAAGATGATAGGTGATTTTCCCCACTTTGGTTTAGTGGGTGTATATATATATATATATATATGTATATAGGTATTAGGCTAGTTGATGATGGGAATGATCCAAAGCTTTTCCTTAAAATATTGTCCCAACAACACACCAATACCATTTTTTTCCTCAGGACCAGTCTAGCATACCTAGTTTAGGAAAATTCATCACCAATAAATTGTACAGTTGATGATAGATTCTTCAGTCATAGCAATCAAAGAAACAGAAAAATACAAACTGTCCCTCAGTGTCTGCAGTAATGGTAGCAAAGTGGCAGGAAAAGGGATAAATGATTCCAAGAAAGTGATTTTTTTAGTTGTTTTACAAACTCTAAGTACTTAGAAAGATAGATAAAAGAAAGTTTTATCATGAGCCCAAGAATAAAAAAATATAATTTCATGAAACATTTGATCATATCAGATTGCAATATTCATAAATATTTGCAAAAAGATCAACACAAAATTTTAACTTGTTCTAGCTCTTCTGCACTTTTCTACATTTTATTTCCACTAACATTATCCTTCATTCTTTCATTTACTCCATTATCTTATGAAGAGATGACCTTTGTCCTTGCCAAGACCAACAGCTAAATGCTTCCCTCACCCACCCAATTTTCAATTTCTCCTTTTCTACTCCTTCCTTGCTGCCTAAAAACACTCATGTTGCCCAATCCAAAAAAAAAAAAACATCTTCGCTAAACTCCATCTCCTCAAGCTAATAATCCTTAACTTCTCTTTCCTTTCTTTTCTAAACTCCTTAAAGGGAAAAATTATTTATACTTTTTAGCCTTCACTTATCTCACCCTTCAATCTTTGCAATCTTGCTTCCAACCTCATGACTCAACTAAAACTACTCTCCCCAAAGTTACCAATATTTCTTAATGCACAAATCTCATGATCTTCTCTGTTTTCATTGTTCTTGACCTCTCTCCCATATTTGATACTATTAATTACACATGTCTTCTACATATTCTTTTCTACCTGTAATTTCAATTTTCTATCTATAATTTCTCTCTCTTGATTCTCCTAATTGTCTCACCATTTCTCAATCTCCTTTGTTGAGCACCATCAATATTAGATTTCAGAACTATTAATGTACTCTAAGAATTTATCATAAGTTCTTGGGTTTTTTCAGTCCTCTCAGTAATCTCATTAGTTCACATGAATTTAATTGTCGTCTCTGTGCTAATGACTCCAACCATAGACTCTATCCTAAGCTCACATCACCAGATTCCTGTTGGTTAATTCAAAACCCAATGGATAACTCGAACACAGTATGTCTAAAACAGAATTCATAATATTTCCCCCAAAAAATTTTCCCTTTCAAACTTTCCTATTTTTGTTTACATACTGGTCATAGAGATTCATCTTCATGGTGTATCCTTAACTTCCTCTTCACGCTACTTATCCCAACAATTGCCAAATTTTGTTTTTACTACCTCTACGATATCTCTTATACTACTCTAATTCAAACCTTCATCATTTCTTATCATCCTAGATGATTTAATAGCCTTCTCATTAACCTCCCTTCCTCAAATCTTCATTCATCATTCAGTTGCCAAAGTATTTTTCCTAAAGCATTAGACTGAGCAATTCACTACCCTACTCACTAAACTTTCTGGTCTTACACATTACTGTCCTTCCCATAAATTACAGTACAGCTAAACTGACCCTTATAACTGATTCTCATACATAAGACTCCATCTCTCATATCTGTGCTTTTACATTGCCTGTCCTTCGTGTCTGGAAAGTGGTCCTTCCTCATCTCTGCAACTTAGAATCCTTAGTTCCTTCATGTTCAACTAAAATGCCATCATCTACATGAAGTCTTTCACAATCCCTCCAGTTGTTAATGCTACCCAAAGAACTACCATGTATCTATCTTTATATATATATACATATTATCACCTAGACTAGATTCCATCCTCTCTGAGTGGAGGTATCTTGTCATTTTTGTCTTTGTAACCCCAGAATCTAGTATGATGCCTGACATATAATTGGTGTTTAATAAATGTTTGTTGTTGATTGCATTAGTATTTGATGCAAAGAAAATTCTATTTTAAAAATTCAATAAGGCCTTTGAAATTAAATCAACATACACTTTGAATTTAGTGATTTCCCAAAAGTGGGAATAAGTAAAGATCAACCAAACAATAATGTTACATTCAGTTTTCTCCAAAAATATACCAGCTTCATAAACTCTGTTTCTTTCCCTTAAGTACCTTGACTAAAGTAAATCCAAGATAAAATCAAACCTGCTTGGTATCTCACCTAGTTGTATTCCCAACCTCTGCAGGGGCAGGAACATCCAATCAATTCTTTGCTTAAAGTCCCGAGCCTACATATTTTTTACTCTAAGATATGTATTCCCCATTATGTTAACAATATCTTGAATGCTTTAACTTTTCCTAGCAATTTATGTGTATTTATATGTGCATGGAGTTTAGGATGACTGACTTTAAAATAATGGAAAGACTATTGAAGTTATTCAGTGCTAGGCCATGCATCTTTTGTGGACTATGAAATACAGATATAAAGGTAGCAGCAGACCATGTAGCACCAAGTATGGCTTTGAGTTGAGATGGGTAAAGATAGTCCTACATGTTCCAATGACAATTGTCTCCTCTCATATTCTGGAGGAGAGTTTGTTAAGTCTGGGCTCTGAATTTTAACTTACTTTCCCAATTTCAATTTTTGACAGCTAGAGAATGGTGATAGCTTTCTGGGTGATTATTTTTCTCACTATAGGTGACAGTTATATATACTCTATTCATATCCGTAAAAACCTATGATAAAAATAATATAGCAAAACCTGAACACCATGTTTTCTCCATATAAATGAATTATTATGGTGAATAAAAATAATACAGTAAAGTACAAATATCATGTTTTCTCTATGTAAACACATTTTATGGTGAATTGAAAGCCTAAAAATATCTTGAATCTCCTATTCATTTTATCTTTTTTGTTTTTCTGAATCCAACATTTGAAAATACCTGTGATTTCATTAAAGTAGATACTCTCTGTATCATTGTAGATCTGGTCCCCATCTTCTCTAATATGCCTCAAAAAATCCCTTTTTAAAGTTCAATGTTGTCTCAAGAATAAATATTTAATTCTTAATTCCATTGTCTTTTCCCACTATAGCCCTGAGGTTCAACGTTGTTGCCTTTGGGAACAGTATATATGTTAATAGAATTCTCTTCAATTTGACTTGAATTATCCATTTCAATAAGCCTTTATTTTTATAAAGACAAGCTGAAGACTTGAGAAGTAATATATTATATTTTTCTAACTGGGCTCAATTTGGGACTTATTAAAGTTGATAATGGGCCCTTTAGATGAAGGAAGGAATCAATTCTGAGGAGAATGAGAGAGATAAGCAATATTTATATGAAATTGAAACCAAACAAGAGTCTATGTTGTCAGTTTTAATAAACTTAGAAATTTTTTAATATTCTATTAAAATAACTTTTATTGCATTGCATTTATTGAAGATACTTTATATTGATACATAAGCTGTTGCTATGGCTGAATATTTGAATACTACCAAGCCTTACTCTCGTTTGGATTGATCAAGAAGTTTTAATATAATTTTAGAATGAGATTTTCCTTTGGGTTCATTCTTAGTTAAGCTACCCATTTAATTCTGAAAGCTGGGAAATAGGGACTAGCTTTAGGAACTTGGAATTTTAACAAAAGAATCAGAAGAGAGATTTTTTGGAAATGAGAACAAATTTCTGCTAAAAACATGAAAGTAAGTTTAAAGATAAAAATAATCACAATCCAATGTTTCCAGTCAGTCTCTTTAATATTGGCCACTCCTTCCCTGGATTTCCCTAACACAGAACTAGTACAAAGAGTCAGCTTGCCCTTGGT
Organism: Macrotis lagotis; assembly: GCF_037893015.1. NCBI lineage: Eukaryota > Metazoa > Chordata > Mammalia > Peramelemorphia > Peramelidae > Macrotis > Macrotis lagotis. The sequence continues at coordinate 83,876,878 of NC_133662.1, read as the reverse complement.
TTCCGACTGCCAATTCTAGACCTTTTCTCTGCCTCTATTATTCAACAACTACTTCTTTGAAGTTCACACTATCCAACTTTATCACCTTGTCCTTTCTGCTGTCAAAAATAACTTCCTGGTGACTCTTCTTCCTTCCCCAGTAAATTAATAACCTTGCTTATATCTGCATCTCCTCAACCCTTACCTTTACCTTTAGTGACTTCAATATTTACATTGTAGATTCCTTGATTTGCCTGACTTCCCAATTAATCAAATCTGACTTGTTTTTCAGAAATTCTGTTTCCTACCTCAATCACCAATAGAGTGATAAAACTATAGTCTTTATCAACATAAAAATGTTCTACAGTAAAGATATTGAAATATGAAATTCCTTATATTGATCACAATTATCTGTTCTTCATTTATCCTACCTTCATCACACCTCTTTTTTCTATTACTTATTTTCCCTGGGACTCTAATCCCTCAATACTTTCAGTCCTACTTGGGCCTTTCTTCTTTTAATTATATAAATATTTTATTTGTTTTCCAACTGCATACAATGGCAATTTTTACCAATTTTTTTCAAGATTTTGAGTTTTACAATTTTTCACACTCTCTCCCTTCCCTCCCCACTCCCCTCGATAGAAAGCAGCTGATAGGCTATATATTTGTAAACATGCCAAACTTAGATTGCATTTGAACATGTTATGAGAGAAAAATCAGATCCAAAAGGAAGGGTAAAAGTTAGAGATATCAGAATTACATAATACATAAGACAACTTTTAAAAATTGCTCCTTCTCAGATGGGAATTCAGGAAAGCCTGGAGGGACTTGCATGAACTGATGCTGAGTGAGATAAGCAGAACCAGATAAACACTGTACACCCTATCAGCAACATGGGGGTGATGTTCAACCTTGATGGACTTGCTCATTCCATCAGTGCAACAAACAGGGACAATTTTGGACTGTCTGCAATGGAGAATAGCACCTGTATCCAGATAAAGAGCCATGGAGTTTGAACAAATTTCAAGGACTATTCCCTTTTATTTAGAAAACATATATCTTATTGTCTGATCTTGTTATCTCTTATACTTTTTGTTTCTTCCTTAAGGATGTTATTTCTCTCTCATAACACTCAATTTGGATCAATGTACAACTTGGAAACAAAATAAAGACTGCCAGATTGCTTTCCGGGGGGGGGGGGGGGGGGGAGTAAGATTGGGAGAAGAATTGTAAAACTCAAAACTCAAATAAAATCTTTAAAAATTAAAAAAATTGTTCCTTCTCTGAATATGGATGTATTCTCCATCACAAGTCCCTTAAAACTGTCTTAGATTATTGTACTGCTGAAATGAACAAGTCCTTCATGGTTGATCATCCAATGTTGTTGTTAGTGTGTATAATCTTCTGCTTCAGCTCATTTCAATCAGCATCACTTCATGCAAGTCTTTCCAGGCTTCTCTGAAATCCCATCCCTCCTGATTTCTAATATGACAATAGTGTTCTATTATATACATACACACACACACACACACACACACACACACACATATATATGTATATATATATATATATATATATATATATATATGTATGTATACCACAATTTGTTCAGCTATTCCTCAATTCATGGGCCTCAATTTACCTAGGTCTTTCAGTCTTGACCCTATCAGTTTGACAAGGTATTATCTTCTGCCTTTGACACTTTTCTCTTCATATGCTAATCCCCCACCTTGTATCAACTTCATCATTTTCCTTCTCTTCCATTCCTGAACTTAAAGAACAATTTTGAGGAAATAACAAAATTATATGAAATGAATCTACTACAAATTAATGCTATATAATGTCAGTAAGGATTTCATAGCTATCCAGAAATCTATTTAAATATCTTTAATTCTCTTCCCACTATGTGATTGACCTATTGACCTTTTCTCAAGTCTGCAAGTCCATCTCTCTGCCCTCTTTCTTAGGAGAAAACCTTTCCTTCTTCTTTAATTAGAAGACTGACACCTTCTTTCATGGATTCCTTTTTTCCTCTTCCACTCCTAAATATATCTATTCATTCTTTCTTTTATTCAAGTTTAGAGAATTAGTGAGTTTTATCCTTGTCAAGGCTATACTTTCCACTTATATCTTAAATCTCATCTATTCTATCTCCTTTCAGAGATGTCCAATCAATCATTCTCTCACTCATCTTTAATTTACCTGTCCTTTCCTGCTATCTACAAATATACTAGGTTTCTTCTAACCTAAAAACAAAACAAAAGAAAGCAAAAAATCTTTCCCTTAAATTTAGCAAACTTTTTCAAACTGATGTCATATATAACAATAGACCTTTACTGAGGAGTGGATATGTCATTTCTTACAAAGTGATCATAGCAGTGGACTCATGATGGTATTCAGTTCAGATCTAAGAATGACTAGTTTCTGAAGAAAGTTTTTAGGTTCTTTCTTGTTGTCTCTGGCAATTAAAATCCCATGTACAGAATCCCAAGGAAGTTTGTTTAAAAGATCTAGTTGAGGGGGCAGCTAGGTGGCACAGTGGATAAAGCACCAGCCCTGAAGTCAGGAGGATCGGAGTTCAAATCCAGTCTCAGACACTTACTAATTACCTAGTGTGTGTCCTTGGGCAAGTCACTTAACCCCATTGCCTTACAAAAAGAAAAAAATACAAAAAAAGATCTAATTGATTCATATCTACAGCTTCCCCAAGGGAAAAAGAAAAGTGCTCATCATACTATGTAAATCGGATATCAAATAGCTATTTATTAGCTCCACATAAAAGAAATGTTTAAAGCTCATAAATCTCATATGCATGGATGAACAAAAACTTAAGTAATTCAAATACTGTCAGATTCTCCTGGAAGGCTGTTACTTAAAACATCAAAACTTGAAACAATTAGAGAATTACTGAACAACCACTCTGCCATGACTCTACACAAATAACTAATTTGGGTTCCATGCCAATATCAACCCAGGTCTTAGCTAGGGTTCATCTTTTCAATGGTCATTCTCTCTGAGAAGGATGTAGTTGCAGAAAATATCTCTTGCTCCTGTTGGCTCCAAATGACACTTATCAAATTCAGGAAATTGCATCTAAGACTGGAAATATCTATCTCATTGACACTGTTTGGTTCCTTATACTCAGGGAAAGAAATACAAAAGAAAGACAGACAGATTCTTGAGATCTTTTCTCAGGTTCATTTAGCTGGCATATAAGCAAAATGCTGGGGTAGATGTAGGGGGAAGCTCACATTCCCTCCTCCAAGTCCCAAAGAGTCATGCCTCACTCTTCTTGATCCCATTTAGGGTTTCCTTAAAAAACTAGAGTAGTTTGGCATTAAAGTCAATAGGGTTAGGTGGGTCATACACTTAGCAAATATCTGAGGCCAAATTTGAATACAGATTTTTCCTGATTCTAGGCCTAGTGCTTTATTTTCTATACCACCGAGTCGCACCATTCTATCAGAGTTGTTCTATAATATTCAAATATTCAGTTTTCCACCATGGGAATTCTACAATAATTTTATTATTTGATTATCCAGGGTTTAATCATCAGGTTATTTAAGCTAGAAGAGACAAAGTTGTATGTAGACTCAGGAGAGAATTAAAGTTCTCACTCCCTTTACAGTCTACTGATTGACCTAGATATAAAGAAAGATCTTACAAGAAAATTAGAAGAACACACAGTATATTACCTACAAGACTTATGGATAGTTGAACAATTAATGAATAAAAGAGATAGACAGAAAATAAGGTATAAAATGGATAATTTCTATTACATTAAACTTAAGTTTTGTTTTGTTTTTTTTACAAGGCAAATGGGGTTAAGTGGCTTGCCCAAGGACACACAGCTCAGTAATTATTAAGTGTCTGAAGCCAGATTTGAACCCAGGTACTCCTGACTTCAGGGTTAGTGCTCTATCCACTGCACCACCTAGCCTCCCCTACATTAAACTTAAAATGTTTCACACAAATAAAACAAATATAGCCAAAATTTTAAAGATAGTTTATGAGATAAAAATCTCATATCTAAAATATATGAAAAACTTTGTCAAATCTACAAGAATACAAGTCATTCCCCAGTTAATAGTCAAAGGATATGAATAGGCAGTTTTCCAATGAAGAAATCAAAACCAAATATAGTCATTTAAAAATTGAGAAATGCAGATTAAAACAACCTTGAGATACCACTTTACACCTACCAAATTCATGAAAATGATAGAAGGAAAATGTGACAAATGTTTGTGAAGAGAGTGGAACTTATTCATTGTTGGTAGAATTGTAAAATGATCCAACTATTTTGGAGAGCAATCAGGAATTATGACCAGAGTTATTACTTATACCCTTTCTAGCAATACTACTACTTGGTCTATTCTTAAAAGATTCAAGACATTATTGCATTTGCACAAAGTACTTCAACACTGAGCACCTGTGTCCCAAGAAGTAGGCAAGAAAACTCAAATGACCTACCTAGGCCTATCCCCACCCACACATGTTCATCCCAACCCATGCTTCTTATCATTCTTGACTTCCTTCTCCTAAAAATCCTTCTCCCTTGTCTTCTATGATACTGTTTTCTTCTGGTTTTCATTCAGTGGTCTCCTATCTTCTTTGTGGATGTCCTACAAGACTCTAGCCCATTTTCTCCCTATACTTGGTGATCTCCTTTATGGATCTAATATGACCTGAATATAATTATGATTTATATTCTACTGATTCCAAAACTCTTGTATCAAAATTTAATCCCTTCTTTGAGCTACATCTTTAACAACCTGCTGAACATTTTCACTTAGATATTCTAAAGCACTTCAAATTCAACATGTCCAAAACTGAAATCATCTTCCTTGAAACCTACCTGTTCTTTCTTATTTTTTAAATGGCATCAACAATATTCATGCAGTGACCCAGAGTCCTCATTCCCACAAATAATATACTGTCAAGTCTTATTGTTTCTATTTCTACAATATCTATCCCTACTCATACCACTCTAATTGAGGTTCTCATCATTTCTCACATAAACTATTATGATAGCTGGTATCTTTGATTTCAATCACTCCAATTCATGCTTCAGACAGTTGCTCCTTGTCCCCAAAGCAACAACAGCTGATATTTATGTAGCACTTAACTAGATTTACAAAGCATTTTTCATATATTATTTAATTCAATAAGCATTTAATAAGTGTTCTTGTTCAAGTACTTATTCAAGGCACCATTAAATACATTATCACATTTGATCCTAAAAAGAATCCATAAGACAGATCCTATAAGTATACTTACTTTGTAAGTGCAGGCTTTTAAAAATGATATAGATATTAAGGAAGTGCAGGCTTTTAAAAATGAGGTAGATAAACTTCATTATGATATCCAATGCTTATCATTTACATTTTGCTATGTATTATTGTTGTTCAGTCATTTAAGTCATGCCTGCCTTTTCATGACCCCATTTAGGGTTTCATTAACAATCTAGAGTGGTTTTGCATTTCAAGCCAATAGGATTAAGTGATTTGCCCAGGGTCACCCAGCTGATAAATGTCTGAGGCTGAATTTGAACAGATTTTCCTGATTCCAGGCCCCATGTTTTATTTACGTACCACCTAACTGCACCATTCTGCTATAGTTATTCTATAATATTCAAATATTCATTCTTCCAATATGGGAATCCTACAAAGTCATTTTATCATTTGACTGTCCAGAGCTTAACCATCAGTATTTCACTTAGCTCACTAGCTACAGTTGTCCTAAGCATTAACAAAGCAAACTGGTGGCAATGGATAGGTAAGGTAGACTACTTGAAAAGATCAATCAGATATTACGATAACCTCCAGGAAGATTATATAAACTAATTTTACAACATCCTATGGGAGTCATGCATTCAGAGATCACTCGTGAGTATGATGCCTTGCCAAAATTCAATTCAGAAAACAATCCTAGGTCCACCAAACAGGAATCACAGTAGAAAATGATATGAAAGATCATCAACTAGGTTTTAAGAGAATAGTCACTTTAAAATGCTTTGTGAATAGAATTCTTGTCATATGACTATAGATTTCAGTTTCATAAGAACATTTTAACTCTTTAATATCATGATTTCTTTATTGTGAAAAGAGAAGTTAATTGCTATGCATGTAGTCACAAAAGTAATAAAAGTGAGAAGGATTGAAATCCTGGTCTCTAATCATTGTCAGTTCAATATTCTTTCCACTGATTCTCTCTAAAACAAAAGTCTGACCATAGTGATTCCCTGACCAAAATCATCTTTCAAACAAAACAGAAATTCTTAGCCAGGGTTTTAAGGCACTCAACAATCTAATTCTAATCTACCCTTCTAGTCTTCTTTCACATTATACCATTTCATATATTCTGTTTCAGCCAAACTTTACAACTGATTGCTCCCTGACCTCAATCCACCTCTACATTTATATAAACGAGAGCATTTTGCATATATTATTAGCCAAATGACATTTTTCCTCATTCACTGCATTCAGAATCCTTGTCTTCCTTTAAATTTCAATCCAGTTTCTAGTTCTTCCATGAAATTTTCCCTGATCCCTGAAGTTGAAAATTTTATTTTCCTCCTCAAATTGTTATTCAGAATTTTGCCTGGATTCTCCTTTACTCCATCATATATTACCTTACATTATACTTATCAGCATAGAAGTCAAATCACTCTAATCCTGTTTGAAACTTGCAGTAATTATTTCCTTGTGTGTTCTCTCTCCATCACATACCAGAAGGTTTTGTTATATAGACAAAGTTTTCAAGAATACATCTCTTCTATAAAGTAAGACTCACTTATAATTTACTTTTAAGTACTTAACAAATGTTTTTTGAATCACACCTTTAAGCAATAGGGAAGTACTCAAATTCCATTTTAGACTATGTATTCTTCTTTGTACATTCAATAGCTGCATGTTTGACTACAAAGAACAGAAAATATAACCTAAGAACTAGAAATGCTCAAATGGACCTATTGTCTCATCAGTGTTAACTACGGATTGTGGTCTACCCATGGCTGCTCAAAGTGACTCTTTTTCATTCTTCCTTCAAGTTTTTCACAAAGGTACAACTCAGCACTCTCTAGTCCTTCCTCATTTTCTCCCAAAATCAGAAAAGTACTAATGCAACCCATAAATTGGCTATCTCTTGTTCTTGCAATGGGTAAAGATCGTTTTGTTTTTTAATCATACATTGCCTTAGTTATCTCCTGTGATACTTCTTTTTCATAGTTCCTTTTTTATTAAGGGTTATAGCCAGCTTACATGTACTTTACATATCACCATTGACCTCTGAATAATATTCATTTTTAATACTTTGGAAACTATAATGCTCCATGACTTGTAGCCACACAGTAATATCAGTAGAATATTGTTAACAAAAAAGATGTCTGTATTTCTCAGAAAAGCATGGGATCATTTAGAGAGCATTAAATCCTTTAAAAATAAGTACAGTTGAGACTTACTTTACAGAATTTTCAAAAAGTTTACATGATGATTGTTGAAAACTATCTTTGCATGGAGTTGGAAAAATAAATAAAATATTAATTTTTTTGAATTCCAGGTGGGGAGACAGCAAATCCATATTAAATACAGCAAAAAATATAAAATGAATAAATACATATATTTACAAAATAATTAAATAAAAGGTAGTTTGGAAGGGAAGGTTCTAGCAGTTGGAAGAATCAGGAAAGGCTTCATACAAGATATCCTGCTCAAGTTGCATCTTAAAGAGACTCTATAAAGTAGTGGCAAGGAGAGGATAAATTCCTGAAATTCTAGACATGAGGTTGCTGGAGAGCATAGTCTGAGTAAGTTGTCAAGTCAACAAGCAATTATCAAACATTTATTATGCACCAGGGATTGTCCTAAGCACTGAAACAAAGAAAAGTTTAAAAAAACTCCCTCCTTTCACAGTTTAACAGGGAACTAGAAATAGAATGCAAACAACTGTGTACAAACAAGATATATACAGGAGGAAATGGAAATAATCACAGAGGAGAGGCACTAGAATTAAGAAATAGGGGAAATTTTCTTAAAGAAGGTGGGATTTTTTTAGCTGGGACTTCTAGGAAACCAAGAAAGGTAGGAAAGGGAGTTAAGGAGGGAGAGAATTCCAGGTATAGAGAAAAGCTAGTAAAAATGCAGTCAAGAGAGAGAGTCTCTCATTAGAGAAAGAACCAGGAGACCATGTCATGGATCCTAGAGTACTTTGGGGTGGAAGATTGGAAAATAGGTTTCAAAAGGGAACTTTGAGGATCTATGTGGGTTCATTCTGGGTAAAGGTATCATCAGGTTCTCTGACTCAGAAGGGTAAGGAAAGGTTTACATTTTAATCCATTATCCTGAAAATCACAACACTGCAAAAAGTTCACAGGTTTTTTTCAAAAACTTCACAGGTTAAGTTCTTTGGAGAAGCAATAAGGTAGTGAATTTCAGTAGAACTAGTGAATGAAGTTAAGCAAAGAAGAAACAGTTAAAAGCTGGGCTAGTGAGAACATCAAGGATGGCTAATAGGGTGAAAAGAGAAACAGGCACAAGACAGTGACTAGGTTTAGATCAACATGGATCCATTTTAGAGAAGAGGGTGGCCTGGACCTTTATAGATATCTTAACCCACCACCTGTGCAGGGAGGAATCAGGTTAGGGAATCAAGGAGTGACCCACCTGGAGATGACTGGAGTCAGGCATAATCTTTGGAAGGCTAAGAGTAAAATATATGGAGGAGGAGAAGGGGAAGGGGCTGAGATTGATTCCTATTATCTAAGTGAATTTACATTTGAGAAGAAAGTTAGACTGAACAATAAGGAGGAAGTCAGAGGCCCACAGAAAATGTCAAATAAGCACAGATGATAGTTTTCCAATATTACAGGGAAGGTTAGACAAATATTTCTCTAATATTTCTCTTCAACAGAATGATTAAGGTATAAGAATACTGGAAAAGAAGGAAGGAATCATATTTAATAGCTATCAGACCTTAAAACTGCATGAAGATTATGGGATCACCCTGGAAGAAAGGTTGTTATCTGAAAAGGGGATGGAGTGGTAGTGAAGAGACTGAAGAAAGGAAGGGAAAATTTGTAATAGTTTTTGTATAGATAAAACTAGGTAATAAAGGAAAAATAAAAAGATGCCCTTGTTGTAATGAAGGTACAAAAGAAATTACATAACATACTCAGTCAACCCAATTTGTTTATTTTTTATAATCTGTCCTTTCCACTATAGGCCTTATTGGAGAAAAACACAACAAAACAAAAACTTCATCATGAACACATATACTCTAGGAGAGGCTAGGTGGTGCAGTGGATAGAGCACGAGCCCTGGAGTCAGGAGTACCTGACTTCAAATCTAGCCTCGGACACTTAATAATCGCCTAGCTGTGTGGCATTGGGCAAGCCACGTAACCCATGTGGCCTTGCAAAAACCTAAAAAATATAAAAAAATAAACATATATACTCTAGCAAAACAAATTCCCCATTTTGTCCATGCCTGAAAAATCAATCTCAGTCTCTCTCTGTTTCTTTCTCTCTCTCTCTCTCTCTCTCTCTCTCTCTCTCTCTCTCTCTCTCTCTCTCTCTCTCTCTCTCTCTCTCCCCATATGCATATATATATATATATATATATATATATATATGAAATAATTCTCTCCTCTGAAGTACATGGAATGCTTCATCTTTATTCTCCTAAACTGATAAAATAACATTTATTACTAAGTCTAAAAGTCTTTCAAGTTTTTCCATTTCTTTTGTTAATAGCTAAATTATTCTTAGTTCTGTTTATTTTGCTCTATATCAGTTTGAGATCTCAATTTCCCCTAAAACAATGCATTTCATTATTTCTTGTGGCACAATAATATTTCATTGCATTCATAAACCATAAACTGCTTGGCCATTCCTCAACAGAAATATTTCACCTTACTTTCCAATTTGGGATTACTATGAAAAATTTGCTATAAATATTTTTGTGCATATAGGTCCTTTTCTTTTTGATATCATAGGGGTCTATAAATAGTACTGGTATAGATAAATTGAAGGATATGCATAGTTTAGTAACTTTGAGCATAGTTCCATCTAATTCACAACTCCATCGCAATATACTATCATGTTTATTTTTCCACAATATCTTTCCTCTTTTTTGTACTCTCTCCAGTTTGATGGGTTTGAGGTCGAGCCTGAGAGTTCTTCACTATGAATGTTTCTGAATTATTCATATGCATATATATATATATATATATATATATATATATATATATATATATATATATATATCTCCTGGGTAAAATTTTATCAGAGAAACTTGCTGACATTTTCTCCCCTTTTTACCTGTTTCCCTTTCAATATAGCTGCATATAGCTTTGTGCAAAACTTTTAAAATTTTATATAGTGAAAAATTTTCCATTCTATCTTGCTATCTTGTTTGCTACATTTAATCACAAATTCCCTCTATCAATAGATTTGAAAGGTAATTTCTTCCTTGCTAATGTAATTTGTTTATGTTGTAACTTTTGTATTTGGGTTGTACACCCATTTACAACTCATCCTGGTATATATATATATATATATATATATATATATATATATATATATACACTGGTCTAAAACCAATTTCAGCAAAACTTATATTAAATAATCCCAATAATTTTTGTCATATACTGAGTCTCTCACCCAATAACTAGATCTTTGGATTTAGCATATACTATCCTGTATTTATTTACTTCTATATGTCATATAATTTGTTTCACTATTTGACCTCTCTGTTTTTTAACCAGTACCAAATTATTTTAATAATTACTTCTATGTAGTACTGCTTTGTGTTCATGTGATAATAGAGTCCCTTTCCTCCCACTAATTTTTAATGAACACGCTTGAAATTCTTGATCTTTTGCTCTAGATTTATAAGATATTCCTTTAGCAGTTTGATTGATACAGCAGTGTATGAGTAAATTAATTTAGGTAGCACTATCATTTTTATTTTATTGAATCAATTTATCCATGAGCAATTAATATTTACATAATTATTCAGATCTTATTTCTACAAAAAATTTGTTATAGATTCATATAATTCTTGGTTCATCTTGGCAGATATACTTCCAAATACTTTTAAACTTCCAAAATTAGTTTTAATAAAATCTCTTCTTGCTGGGTATGGTTGATAACATATACATGCTGATGAGTTATGTGTATTTAATTTGTATCTTGCAAACATGTTGAAATTACTGTTTCAATTAATTTTTTTAGTTTTCAAAATTTTCTAAGTAAATTATAATCCCATTTGCAAAAAGTAATAGATCTCTATTTCATCATTATATATGTTTACTCCTTCAATTTCTTTTTCTTTTTTTATCCCTGCTTTATTGGAAAGGCTATGAACTTTGTCTATTTCATAGAATATTTGCTATCAGATTTGAATATACTTATTCCTTATGATATTAAGGAAAAGTTCATCTATTCCTATGCTTAAATTATTGTTTCAATTGATTTTAATTTACTTTTTAAAATTTTCTAAATAAATCATAATCCCATTTACAGAAAGCGATAGTCCTCCATTTCCTCTTCATATGTGTTTAATCCTTCATGAGAGATGCATTGTTTCCAATTTTTCTAAAATTCTATTTTTGTCTTTAGCTTCTTTCTTATCTTTTGATTATATTTGTCTGAATGAAAAGAATACATTATAGTACCCAGATAATAAAGTTTTATTGTTCATTTCTCCTTCCATCCTTCATCTTTCAAATTAGCAATTCTAGCACTGTTAAATAGTAATAGTGATAAATATATTTGTTTTAACCCCTGTTTATAATTGAAAGGCTATGAACTTTGCCTATTGCATGTAATATTTGACCTTAGATTTAAAACACTATCTACCATATAAAAGAAAAGTCCATTTATTTCTATACTTTCTAAAGGTTTTAATAGAAACAGGTGCTGAATTTTGCCAAAAGCTCTTTTTAAGCAACTGTCCATATAATTATAAGATCTTTTATTTATAAAGTTTAAATTATTTATTGTATTTATAGTCTTCTAATTTTAAAAGCAATCCTGAATTCTTGATATAACCCTAGCCTAGCCATAGTGTTTAATCTTTCTAATATGTTGTTGTAGCCTACTTGCTGATATTTTATATTAAATTCTTTATTAATATTCATTAGTCTATAGTTTTCTTTTTGAGTTGACTCCTTGATTTAGGTATAAATATATTATATATTTTTCCCAGACATTTAGGAAATATGTCTTCTTTTCTTTTTATTATACAATTTACATAATTGAAATTAATTATTCTTTGAATGCAAGATGCAATTCACTTGTACATCTTCCTAGAGATTTTTTATTTTGGGAGTTCTTTTATTGCAGCTAATTCTCAATAAAAAAAATAATTTGGTTTTCCTCTCTTTTAAAAAAAAACACTTCTTGGTTTTTTTAAAAGTTCAATTGATGTTTTGGTCTGCATTTTATCAATTTTTCTTCATTTTCAGAATTTCTACTTTATTACTAAGTTGAGTGCTTGTTATTTCAAGATTTGTTATTTCTATCTTTAACAGCCACATTCTAGAAAGACAAATTTTCCCTAAGAGCATCTTTGGTATAATATTTCATTATTACCATTTTTTGATGAAAGTTTATATTTTTTCCCATAACATTATATCTACCAGTATTTCATACTGTTATTTAGTATCCATTTTTTAATTCTTTAAGGGCCCTTTATCAAATACATTATCATATGGTGGTAAATGAATATATTTAGCCTTTCTACCTTTCTACATTTTGGGGGGAAGTCATTATTCCCTAGTACGTGGTCAATTCTTGCAAAGGAATCAGGTGCAGCTAAGATAAATATAAATTTCTTTCTATTCTTCAGAAATCATGAAATGTATTGTTTATGATTTTTCTTTTTATTTTTTTTAGGTTTTTGCAAGGCAAATGGGGTTAAGTGGCTTGCCCAAGGCCACACAGCTAGGTAATTATTAAGTGACTGGGGTTGGATTTGAACCCAGGTACTCCTGACTCCAGGGGCGGTGCTCTATTCACTGCACCACCTAGCTGCCCCCTGATTTTACTAAAGTTAGCTTCCTTCCTATTAATCTTTTGATTAGATTTATATAAGTCTGAAAAAAGAACATTACAGTACTCAACTAGTACAGTTTTATTATTTATTTCTTCTTCCCCCTTCATTTAACTTTTCTTTTAAGTATTTAGATGATTTTCTAATAAGTGTGCACATATTAATTATTGATATTGATGCTGGGGGAAAAATTGATCACATATGGTGCCATTAAGAATAATGTAATTTTTGGACAGCTAGGTGGCACAGTGGATAGAGTATCAGTCCTGTGACCTTGGGCCAGTCACTTAACCCCACTGCCTTGCAAAAAAATATAGTAATGTAATTTTTCTATCTCTTTTTCCCATATGTTGACATGTCACAGCCTTATCTAAAATCATAATTCCCATCTCTGCTTTTCTAAGATCAAGTTGAAACATACTAGATTTTGTTTCAGAACTTTAATTCTACATGAATCTTCATATTTCAAAAATGTTTCTTATAAATAATATATCGTGAGATTCTGTTTCCTAATCCATTCTGTTATCCTGTTCCATCTTAAGAATGAACTCACACCATGCAGAATTTCATTTATTAAATGTGAACTTTTCATCTTGTCATCTTGTATTTTTCCTTTTTTTGCCTCCAGCCTTTTCTCCTTTACAACTTAGATGACAAAAAGTGAATTTGACAGTGACACTTCTGATTTATAAAAGAAATCACTTTTCCCATAACTTTTTCCTTGTTGTTGTAGTGGTTCAATTTCCTTTATTTTATGTATGATCCTGTCTTTTATTTTTCTCCTTTTTTAAAATCTTATCTACTCTATACCTCCCTCCAACATTTGAGCTTGTTTTGCTTTTGATACTTCCCTTACCTATCATGTACTTCTTAGATCCCTCACTCTACCTCCCTTGTCTCTTCCCCCTTCTTTTTTTTCCTTTTGAGTTTAATGTATTTTAATGCCAAATGTCTGTAGGTAATTAGTTGGTTTTATCTTCTTTTATCTGTTTCAGGAGAAAGTGAGGTTTATTGAATACCCAGTCTCCTCACACCTTTTTCAATGATACTCTTCATCATGCATAACACTATTATGTGATGACTTTTCTCCCCTTCCTCCTTCTCCTTTCCCCTCCATTCATGGTATTTTAATCTTCTTTGCAAGACATCCAAGGGGCGGTTAGGTAGCATAATGGATAGAGCACCATCCCTGGAGTCAGGAGTACCTGAGTTCAAATCCAACCCCAGTCACTTAATAATTACCTAGCTGTGTGGCCTTGGGCAAACCACTTAACCCCATTTGTTTTGCAAAAACCTTAAAAAAAGACATTCAAACCACCCCTGAACCCTTTATCATGATTCTAAAGATATTAATGTTCTTACAAGGTATTGCTTGTCCCCTTGTCAACATGTAAACAAATCCCCCACATTCCTTTAAACTTAAATAAATCAATAATATCTTTTTAGATTTCTCTTGGCATTGCATTTCCACTTCAAAATATCTAATCACTCCTAGTCTTTTCATCAAGCATGTTTAGACACCTCCATTCCATGAACTGTCCTTTTCCTTCAAGGATTATACTTAGTTTTACTGGATAAGTTATTCTCTAATGTAAGCTCCACATGGGGTATTTGTGATGGATATGCTCCTTTACATGTACCATCTTTCCACTATCTACCTCTTCTGGTCCTATTTGCAAGCTTCTAAAAGCAACTATATATAGGACATCTCACAAATATGCTATCCGCATGCAATCCAGAGGTTGAGATTTGGCAAGAGAAGAGCATTGATAGTATAAGGAGTCAAGGCAGACAAGAGCAAAAGACAGTATAGATTTGAAACTGATGCTTAGTTGAAAAATATTTTACGAGAAGCTGCATTCTTTTGGTGCTAGAAATACATGGGATATGGGACTTTAATATTTATTCTATAGCTCAAAACAATCCCAAAATTTATATTCAAATTATAAAAAATTTTCTTTTACAATCATTTTTCTAATATGACATACCAAATTCAATTTAACCACTAATTAAGCACCTATTATATGTGTAAGGCTCTGTACTAAAATCTAAGAACAAAATACTGTGCTTTTAAAAAGTTTACAGTCTCCTGAGGCATGAATACAACTTGTTCACAAATTAATATACACAAGGTAATTGGGGGGGTGGAGAACCAATTGTGACTGAGTCTTGAATGAAGACAATAGGAGTATCAGAAATCTCCAAATTATCACAGAATTCAACATAAAATGATCTATTACATAAATTCAATATACTCATAGATCAAACTCAATCTTCTGAAACGTAACTGTCTATAGTAAGAGTAATAATATATTACGATTGGTCTACAAGAACAGTAGAACTCTCTTCAAGCATCAACATTGCAAAAAAAGATCATTCATTTAATAATTCTGATAAAGCATAACTCATTTAATATTTATTTAGTAAACTATGCTTAGGCCTAAGCAGATTCTTTATAGATCAGCATACCAGGAGTCACTAAAATAATAACTTCTGTCATTCAACAAACTTAGATACAAAACATTCAAAGATTTTTTTCAAGTAAGAATGGATGTTCTAAAGGACACAATGTTGCATAGTGGATAACATCTACCCAGTGAAGTCAGGAATACTGGAATTTACTTCCTACCTCTAAAGCATACTGACCTGAAACAAATCATTTAAATTCTCTGTGTACTCAGAAAACTTTAACCCTAAAACTTTTAGAACAGTTGTAAAACAGTTAAGTGCATTGATATAAGGAGTTCCCTAGACTCTGAAATTACAGATTGGGGAAATAACCCTAATCACCATAAAAAATCAAATTAAAACATTATTTCAGAGGAGTTTCTTTTATATTAGACTATTTTCCCTCAAATTTCCCAAAGTCTATAAAAATAATTTAAAGACTCTGTTACCTTTTCACTACCATGTGGTAAAATTGGAATGTGACATAATTAAACTACTTAATATTTTCTGATGAATTGATTATAATCCTAACATAAACTTACTAGAATTTGTCATTAATATTTTAATCTTTATAGGTCCAATTTACCTCCATGAAGCACCCTGAATTTCCAGAAATGAGTTCTAAATACAGAGCTTCTATTTACTTAATGAAGCTTTGCACTTATCCTAGCTCTGTGGGGTGCTGAAAAACTCAGAGGAAGATGAGAATCAAGCTTCTTAGGAATAAGAATGCAAAGTAGAACTTCACTTTAAGGGCTTCAGACATTATACATAGCTTATTCTGATTACAACTTCAAAAAAATGGAGTGGCTTGTTTGCTGAAATAATGAACAGTAGATGGCATCAATTTAGGGACAAAGTTTTCATTTGTATTTCCCCGAGGCTATATGAAATGAAACACCTTTATTTGTTGCCATAAAAGGAGCATTTTAGTTTCAGATTCTTCCTTTAGATAAAATCATTCAAGAACACCTGATACAAAGTGAAAACTGAAAATTATATTTAGTAAATATTTTTTAAACCATGAAGAACACCATTTTCTTATCTGATTAAATTTATGTTTTCAAAAGCTGAAAGACAGACAAAGCAATTTAGATTTTCATCTAATTCTCCAGGAAATAATCCATTTATTGCCACTTTTACTTATATATTTCTTTGTCATTCTAGTAAAATATTCCTGCTATTAAAGTAGCAGAAACTTTCTATTATTTTATATTACTCTTACCTGATTAATTATTTTTTATTGTTCTTATATCATAACCTCCTTGAGGGCAGAGACTGTTTTAATCCTTATCTTTGTTTCCCAAAATCTGAGCATAGTGCTTTGTACATAATAGATATCAAATAGCCATCACAATGTGAAAACGTCATTTTTGTAGTAGGGAATAAATATAAAGTGACTATTTAAAATATTGTCTTGGGGCGGCTAGGTGGCATAGTGGATAGAGCACCGGCCCTGGAGTCAGGAGTACATGAGTTCAAATCCAGCCTCAGACACTTAATAATTACCTAGCTGTGAGGCCTTTGGCAAGCCACTTAACCCCATTTGCCTAAATCCTAAAAATAAAAATTAAAAAAAATAAAATATTATCTTAATACTGGAGGAATTGAATCTTAACAATCTTTAAATTCCTGTTATGCATGAAACCAAATGACAATATAGCTAAATAGAAGAATGACCCACAGTACTCTGTAAAGAAGCAAATCATTGAATTGGCAATTTATCATATTCTCCAAAGTCATAAGAAACATCACTTCTTGAGACATTTGGTAATCTTATACTATATTGATCATGATAAGTATCTGAAAAAGAACCTGAAAAATAATTGTAACTTATGTGTTATCACCTATTGCAGAAGATGAAGAGAGAGAGAGTAATTCTATGGAAAACTCAAAAAAACTCTCCAAATTAAATCAATAAGCACTTTGATATTTTGTTGACTTTAGTGCAAAAAATGAGAATAGATCAGATTAGCAAGAAATAGATTGGAAATATGGGTCAGGAATATGGAAGACAAAAGACCAAAGACTATACAAAAGTCTTGTGTTAGTAAATAATTACCAGACATTTTATTAAACACTTACTTTATGCCAGTCACTGTGCTAAAATCACCATGCTAAATTCCTGAAATGTAATACAAATAGAAAGGCAGTCCCTGTTCTCAAGATACATAAAAAAGGAGAGCAAAAGAGGAAGACCAAGGTAACAAGGGTACTCAACTTGGGAGAGAAATTTCAAAAGGTAGCCTACAAAGGAATGAGACCTGGCTGATCTGGGTACCATGGAAGTTTGGGGAGTAGCCATCCAATCAGATGGAAATGCCCAAAGTTGGAGTTCAAATTCCAATATGTAAATTCCAGGGCTAGAGTAGGTTTTCAGGTTTCTAGAGCATGTTGGAGAAATTCTAGAGTGCAGCTTGTGACAGAATCTGTCCAGATCATGAGTACTTTATTAGAAAAAATAAACATAGTGAGAACCAAATGATATCATATAAGACTAAGTTAAGGGGTGGCTAGGTGGCGCAGTGGATAGAGCACCAGCCTTAGAGTCAGGAGTACCTGGGTTCAAATCCGACCTCAGACACTTAATAATTACCTAGCTGTGTGGCCTTGGGCAAGCCACTTAAACCCATTACCTTGAAAAAAAAATCTAAAAAAAAGAGAGTAAGTTAACTCTTTTTGTATCTGACTAGAAACAGTTTGGTCTATTTACATCAAACTACAGACTTCTTACAATAAAAGTTGAAATTAATGCAAAGTTATAAGGATGACTTTAAAAGGGGAGAAATGTGTCGTGCAATTAAAGTCAAAACAGTGGCAGCCAAAAGCAACACCTTACACTTTCTATCTCACAAACAAGTACAAATTCACTTGTAAAAGATTATGAAAAAAGATAATAGGGGCAGCTAGGTGGCATAGTGGATAGAGCACTGGCTCTAGAGTCAGGAGTACCTGAGTTCAAATCCGGCCTCAGACACTTAATAATTACCTAGCTGTGTGGCCTTGGGCAAGCCACTTAACCTCATTGCCTTGCAAAAACTAAAAAAAAATAATAACAGAAAATTATAAAAAATATTGCCTCATAAATCAGAGAGAATTAGTGAAAAATGGAGCCAGTTTAAAGAAAGCTTGGCAAGGGGACAAAATAAACTGGTTTTTCTACAGGGCCTTCACAGGTGAAAAATGTAGATAGAAAATATTTAAATATGTCCATAATAAATTGTTTTTACCATCAAGAATAGTAGAAGTATCATACTTGGATTGAATATCACAGTCCTTAATAGAAAAGGTAGAAATGGCACTAAGGTGAATAAAAATGAGGAAAGTTTCCTAAAATTGGATCAAATCTACGTGAAACTCTGCCCTAGAGATATTCTGAGTATTGAAGCAACTATCCATAAAATATCTCAAGGAAGCAAATTTCTCAAAATATGGAGTAATTAATATAATTGTAATTTTCTGAAGACAATTCGGCTATATTTTCTCTTCTTGTTTGTTTCTAGATCAACTCATTGCTCATTTTTATCATCTTTCCCAAATATAGTCACACATGCAAAGTTATCCATCCTAGTCCCTGCTATAATATAGATAATAGAAATTCTTCATTTTCTTGGTCTCTCCTTTGTGAATAGTCTAGCCAAACTCTTAGAATGTTTACAAAGTTCTTCTAGGAGGTTATACAAGTTTTCTGGGACTTGATTCAACCAATAAAATGTCATACATAAACAGGATCATTTGTGGGATATTACCATTAATGGGAAATACTCCTTCAATTTGTATTTTTGCACTGAATTTCTTCTATCCAAGTGGTCAAACAGCTTTGGAAAGTATAGATCTTGTTTTGTGCCTCTTCTGACATTTACAACCAATTATTTATTGAACAAAGTTATATCTGGGATAATATCTTTCAAACAATTTTAAATAATTTTGACATGTATATAAGATATCTCTTTAAAGAAAATATTTAAAGCATTAGTTTTCTCTACTGAATCAAAAAATTTTTATTATCAATAAGCATGGTAAAATCTTGTATTTTTTTTCATCTTTCAGCAAATTGTATAATAAATATATGTCTATTGTAGAAAATCAGTCAATAATCATTTAACAAGTACCTAATAATTTCCAGATACTAAAGACATAAAATCAAAAATTAAATTATCCCTCTTTTCATTCAGCTTACATTTTATTAAGGAAGAAAATAAGTACATATATGAGTGCATATAACATATATAACACCTACAATTTCCTTACTTATATCCTTATTTGAAGATTTTATGTATTAATGCATAAATGATTCTTATGAAGAATTTTATATTGATGAAAAAGTAAGAATATAATCTGGTAGTTGCTGTTTCCTTCTTTTGCTATTAATAAAATCTAAAAATTTTATCTGGGAACTAGGGGACATTCAAATTTTCTTCCTTTTTTTGTTATGCTTTGGCATTGCTTTTTTGGTCTTCTAAGCAAACTAAGTAAAATTCTAACCAATGCAGTAAACAATCATAACTAGGGAATTGATAATAAGCATGCTTCCTACCTCTTATCACATTGTTTAGGACTCTAGAGGAAGAATAATATGTACATTTCAGACATGGCCAATGTATTGGTTCATTGTGTTTAATGCTAATTGTTACAAGAAAAAGTTTCATAGGAGCAAAGAAGGGTCCTTGGAAAATCAGTGTCATAAATTCTCTATGTATCTATTGCTTTACAAATAAAATTATTTTGTTTTGTCTTTTGGAGAAGAAATCTATTATATAGAAAATACTACTATTATATAGAATAGAAATACTACTATTATATAGAATAGAAAATACTACTATTATATAGAAAAAACTACTTTTTCTGGAGTTCTGAATAGTAGGGGAAAGATGTGAAGCAGCTTTGTAGGCTGTGAATCAAGCTACTTTAGACAACACTAATAAACCACACACCCTTAACTTTTGTTTTCAGCAAAGCTCCTTTCCTATCATCCTTTAAAGATCAATTTATATCCTACCACAAAATCTAAGTATCTCACTAATAAACATTTTATTACTGATTAAACCACTCATAATAGCTGTAATCCTGTATCCTATTCTCCACTATATTGAGGATTCTCTGAAGTCAAGGGTTGAAGTTAAGGGGTCTTTCACATTTCATACAGTCATATCTCATCTTCTGGTGCTTAAACAATTTTAAATAAAGATCATCCTTTGTTAGGCAAGCACAGTGTCCTCAAAACTACAGTGAGGTGGGGTGGCTAGGAGTCAGGAGTACCTGAGTTCAAATCTGACCTCAGACACTTAATTACCTAGCTGTGTGGCCTTGGGCAAGCCACTTAACCCCATTGCCTTGCAAAACCTAAAACTAAAGAGGTGTTTCTTGCATCCAAACTCTCTAAAATGTGTGGGGAAGTAGAGACTGATGAGACAAATGGATAAATACATGAAAAAACATAATATACACATAATTCAACTTAACACATAAATAATGGGCTTTACAAATTATTACACAAAAGTAAACCATCATTAATAATTAGGTGATTTTGATTTTGCTGGCAGTATCCAAAAGATCATATATAGGCTAGAAGTAGTTAGTCATTTTTAGTTGTTCTCTCTATGATTGGAAAGTCATATAGCTCTTTTAAAGCCTATTTGATCTGTATAGCTGGTCTTGCTATATACATAGTGTCAAGGGGGTTGCTATCCTCCCTCTTCTCCATAATTGACTTAGTGGTCAAGGGAGATGATGATCATATAAAATCAAGTGAAGCCAACAAGTATTTATTAAATGCCTATTATGTGCCAGGAATAGAGTTTCCCAGAGCACTTTTATGAGGATAATTTTGAAGTCAAGGTGTCTTAGAAGTCAAGTTGTCACTGCAAACTAGGGAGTATACTGATTTCTTCATTTTGTGGTCATGAATAAACTTTTCAAAGTTCCTTCTAAACCTCTAATTTGTCTTCACTCTTAGAGGGTATAACTTCTTACTTTACTTTCAATATCTTAGGAGGAGTGGGGGGGCCTTATTTTTTAATCTTGTGAGGCAGTGTTTATAAAAGGACCTATATAGACTCATCTATATACTAAAGGGTGGATGCAAAAAAAATCAGGGAACTGAGATTTCATCTAATGATGCCCTAAAATCAAAATATGGCATGAAAGAACACTGAAAAAAATGTCTGCTCAGAAAAGGTGGTGAGTTGGTTGTATCAAAACAATAGTTGGTAGATAGACAAAGTACTCTACTTACATCCATGAAATAAAAAAAAATTTTTTTAACTTCCAGCATGTTGGATATAATCCTCTCTGGGAAATTCATAAAAAGATATGGACAAGAATTCTGTAGGATGATTAGGCATCCATGGATCGTATCCTTCACTTTCGATATAGAGCCCATATTGAAGAGATTGTGAATGCATTGAAACATTAAAATGTAAATGCAATATTGCAGTTAGTCCCTTTTGCATAATTTTACTGTCTTCTCAAATTTATATGGCCATTTAAAAAATACCGTACTTATAGATTTGAGTAGAATATAAGCTGTGGCATTTGAGATATTTTTCAAAATAAAAATGGTTTATGAATAAATCTAGAAAAATGGACTACTTAAAAATATTATTTTGAAAAATTAGTTGGAATATAGTTTCATACTATATTCAATTTTTTATATTTCTAGAAAGCACAAAAGATATTAGAGTCCTACAGAAAAGCAACTATGATAAATTGGAAGTGAGAAGTGGAGTTGGAATGGAAGGTGGGGAGAAAATCAATATGGCTCTTCAAATAACCACCAATGTCTAAAGTCATTGAGGATAATGAAAGCTGCTTTAAAAAAATGAGCATTGGGGGCGGCTAGGTGGCGCAGTGGATAAAGCACCGGCCCTGGAGTCAGAAGTACCTGGGTTCAAATCCAGTCTCAGACACTTAATAATTACCTAGCTGTGTGGCCTTGGGCAAGCCACTTAACCCTATTTGCCTTGCAAAAACCTAAAAAAATGAGCATTATATTTCCAAATTCCAAATGTCCATGATTTCTAATAACCAATCAGCTTCCCAAACCTTCAACACAAGGTGAGACGGTTCTGATAGCAACATAAAAAGCAAGAGTTTTTCTTCCTCTATATAAGATGCACCTGAAGTCTTAGTGCAGTTTTAAGCTATTAAAGTCATCAAAGACTTTAAATTGCACTAAGACTTGTGGGACACCCACATTAATATGTGGGATATATAAATAAGAACAATCTAGATTCAAATTATAACTCCTACCAAAATGTATTGTTGTTAAAGATACACTGGTACACTATTGGCTACACACACACACACACACACACACACACACACAGACGATTTAAAGGCAAGTGGAAGGAGGAAAAACAGAAGCAGTCATGGTCTAAACTCTTGCCCCATTATCTAAAACACCAGTCAAATGTGCAACATACATCAATGAATCTCACCTGGTTACCCAAATTTGCATTAGGTTCTTTCTATTTTGGCAGGCAAGATGTCATGCATAACAATGTTATGCTTGGAGGAGTTGGAGGAGTCAAAGAAATATGACTTTTCTAAGCTCTGCAATCATCCTTCCAAATCTGGCATGAAAAGAAGTCTAAAAACATGCTAGCAAAAGCTATAAAATAAATCATGAAGTATTTGCCTTCAGTAAATAGACTTACTCACAAAATACCAACATAACAGCAAGAAAAAAAAACAACCAAAAAAAACCAAGGTTTATTCTGTGTGTCAACAAACTATTGGTCCTCTCAGATATTTTAGTGATGGAAAAAGACCTAAGCTACACTCACCATTGTAGGAAAAGAATTTAAAGTGCTGAGTACTTGCTGCTGAGCTCTCCCCTGTGTATATATACACAAGATGAATATAATTCACCAGAATAAAGAGAAACTGTGATAGCTTAGGGGGAAACTTCATTTCAGTATGGTAATGAAAAAAATTGATGTTTTTCAATAATATACTGCATTTTGCCAATATAAAAAGAACAATAAATGGATTACAAAACTTGCTTAGTCTCACAAAAGCTGTTTATATTCTAATATAACAAAGCATATTATATTGGAACTTCACTTACATGATATTTTTATCATACATTTCAGGAACTATAGTAAAACAAATCTGTCTTCTGATACGATCTTTTGGTTTTTTGTAACTAAATGACCAGAGTTAGCATCTAATTACACTCTATCATAATGTCATAGTGAAGTAATTCTGTTTACAAAAATAGTAGCATCACAGACTTAGAGCTAGAAAGGAACTTAGAGGACAATAGGTCTATGAATCAATGACCCTCATTTTACAGAAGAGGAAACTGAGGCATTGAAAGCTTAAGTGATTTGCCACAGATTCAAACTAGTTGGAATTTGAACTTGGATCTTTCTGACTTAAAATCTGATGATTTAGGCACTATTCCATGCTACTTGTTTAGTATTCCAAAAAATAACCATGTGTTATATATGTCACATCATAATAGTGCTTCTGTTCTCACCAAAGAAACTCCCCAAGGAGCTCAACAAAAGCATTTCTCTGGACAATATCAGTTTTGATCAGGTTATCTATTGTTAGTTCTAACCCCCAACCTTACATCATCAATGAATTTGATAAGCAAATGAAATAATTGCCTTTAAAAGTAATAAAGGAATATATTAACGTGTTTAACCCTAAATTAGCAAATTAACACAGAACCCAGAGTTAATCTGGCATTAGAATATGGCAATGATAACCAATGTTTTTGTCTTTTATTGATACTTTGTGACATCAAAAGTTTCTTTCTTTTTTGTTAAACACGTTCAGTTAGAATTATTTTAAATAGAACATAGATTTATGCTGTAAGGAACCTTAAAGATCATCTAATCCATCTCAAAGAAGTCCAACACCTACATTTTATATTTGAAAAAACTGAAGCTCAGAGAGATTGTAACTTTCCCAAGGTCACATAGCTAGTGACAGAGCAAAGATATGAAAAAGACTACAAATTTAGCACTCTTTACACTCTACTGAGACTTTCCCTAATATATTCATCTCATTATCTTTTCTCCTATATTGGTGCCAATTTTTTTTACCTTTACCTTAATAAGCTGGTGCATATATGCATAGACAACAGGTTTTACTGCAATTTGATGGAAATAGAGGAAAAAGGAAAGAAAATGTGATTAAATACAGCAGAAATTCTTTAAAATTAAGGATTAGATGAAGGTCCTACTAATATAATATTTCCATGTACAAGATAAAAAAATTGAGAAAAATTATTCAAGTATTTTAATGACACACAAAAATAATTTATCTCAGTTCCTTAGATAACTAAAGCACAAAAAAAGTTTTGTGTATACTTCATTTTTTAAAGTAGTCATATGAAATATTTTCCAGATGATAAATATTTGTTAAAGATTGAAGTTCCATTCTCTAATCTCAATCCCTTATCCTTTCATCTCTCTACTATGTCTGAACCTCATCTGTATTCACATATCAAAACAATAAGACAGACGAAATATAATGGCCAGACCACTGGATCTCAATCAGGATTTTAGGGTTCAAATCCTGGCTGACTTATGGTGGGAGTAGGAGTGATACCTTAATTCCTCCCTCCCTCAATGCAAATTGGGCTAGCTTTTCCTTAAAAAGTAATCAGATCTTCTCTGAGACTTAGTTGGCTCAGAGGACTGATGTGATTGAAATTTTATATTTACTATTATATTTCCTTAACGTTTAATCAGGTTACTATTCTCTCACCTTATTTGAGCTTAAATCCTTAAACCTTTTAAAGTTCCCTATTTCATTGTTATAAGTCACCCATCATTCATTTTTAGGAAAAGGTTATTTAAGATAAAGGTCAAAAGTATTCTACCAGTGGTGATGTC
The DNA here is from genome assembly GCF_037893015.1 of Macrotis lagotis. Lineage (NCBI taxonomy): Eukaryota > Metazoa > Chordata > Mammalia > Peramelemorphia > Peramelidae > Macrotis > Macrotis lagotis. The sequence continues at coordinate 83,851,542 of NC_133662.1, read as the reverse complement.
AGATATTCTAGGAAATCTAGCTGTTGCTATTGCCTTGGACTGTGTAAAATCCATTCTCTGATTCTAGTGAATTATAATTCAATAACACCTAAAGTGCTACAAATTGATTCACATTGTTTGCTCTTTCAAGATTCCTCTTTTATAACTTCAAAAGAATTGGGTCAGGGGTAGGATGAATCCTTGGTTATTGAGTAGCCTGGGGCCCACTTATTACATTGCTAGCTTTGCTCATAAATTGATTGTGCTTGGAACATTGTTGCCTAAGTTTCTCTTATTTGCAGAGTTCAATTGCAACAACTGACAAGACACCCAGGAAGCCTAGTAATGAGAGGTTAGCCCCAGGATGCCCTCTCCAGGGGACTAGTAGAGGTCTGTGTTAGATACTTCTTACCAAGGGACTTCTGCAGTGAGAGTGTTCTGTAAATTGAACTCCCTCTTGGCCTCAAAACTAATTCATTTTAGCTAAAGTAAATCCCAACAAGATAATTCCCATCAGCAGGATTCTGAAGTGTTTTTTTCCTCTGAGGTAAAATAATATTCTGTCCCAACACTGAATCCTTTCCTTAGGAATAAGCTAGCCACCTGTCTTGGCACTATTCTAGTAGCAAATGCCCCAAGACTATCTTGAGCATGGTGTGATAGCTTCTATAGCAAAGGCTACCAATTGGAATGCCATAGACTGCCAGCTAGGGACTCCTTGTTAGGGTCCCCTGGGCTTCATTTAGATACATAAACCAAGGATCAGGTCTGAGACTGGGCTCCCAAAGGCAGTCACATATACTTGTCTAGTTTAACTGAGAAAGCAAGGACTGAAGGACTCAGTCTGACAACGTGACCCCCTTGGACAGGAACCCCCATGAAAGGAACAAAAAAGGAAAGAGGATTTTTTTCTCTCATTTAAGAGAAACCCAGTGTAAGTAGATCAATTGATCCTGGAGATGGGAAAAATCCCTGTGGCTCCTTAAATAGAGAAGAGAAGGAAATTGGCAGCAATGCATTGAAATTTATTCTTTAAGAAAAAAATTATGCACACCAATATTACAATAATCTTGTTGTGAGAGTAACTATAATTCCCCTCCCCCCATCAGAAACCTCAAGAATAGTGAGACAGAAAAAAATGTACTTCAGTCTGTGTTCAGATTCCAACAGCTCTGTCTCTGGGATGTTGCCTTCTTTATCATAAGTCCACCAAAAGAAGCTGCTTCAATATTTTTCCCACAGTTGTGATTACTAGCTGTATCTCCCTCCACTCTATTCCTTCCCACTCTCATTTTTTCTATTCTCTATCTCCTTTCAACCTATCCCTGCTCAAAAATGTGCTGTATCTGAGTACCTTCTCCCACGATCTTCCCTCTTTTCTATCACCTACTCCGCCCCCCCCCAATTCCCCCTTATCCCATCCCTTTCTTTTCATTTTTCTCTAAGTGTAAGATAGATTTCTATACCCTAATAAGTATGTATTTTATTTCCTCTCTGAGCCATTTCTGATGAGAATGAAGGCTCACTCATTCCCCTCACCTTCCCTGTTCCACTCCTCTGTAAAAGCTTCCTCTTTACTCCTATGTGAATTATCTTAGCCCCTTCTTCCTCTCCTTTCCCTTCCTCCCAGTACTTTCCTTTATCACCCATTGACTCTATCTTTTTACTATATTATGCCATCATATTCAGCTCCTTCCTGTGTCTTGTCTATATATGCTCCTTCTAACTGCTCTTGTGAATGAGAAAGTTCATATGAGTTATCAGTCTTCCCATGCAGGAATGCAAACAGTTCAACATCATTAAATTCCTCCTTATCCACGCTCTCTATGGTTCACCTGAGTCCTGTACTTGGAGATCAAACTTTCTGTTCAACTCTGGTTGTCTCAATAGGAAAGTTTGAAAGTCCTTTATTGCATTGAAAATCCATCTTTTCCCCAGAAAGAGAATGTTCAGTTTTGCTGGGTAGTTGATTCTTGATTGTAAACCAAAATCTTTTGCCTTCTGGAAAATCATATTCCAAGCCTTATGAACCCTTAATATACATGCTGCCAGATCCCATGTAATCCTGACTATAGAGCCTAGTAGTTAAATTGCTTGTTTCTGACCATTTTTAGTATTTTTCTCTCTGACTTGAGAGTTCTGGAGTTTGGCTGTAATATTCCTGGAAGTTTTTCTTTTGGGATTTCTTTCAGGAGGTGATTGGTGAATTCCCTCAATTTCTATTTTACCCTCTGCTTCTAGGATCTCAGGACAATTTTGCAGTTTTATTTCTTGAAAAATGAAATCTAGGCTCTTTTCCTGGTCATGACTTTCAGTAACCAATAATTTTTAAATTATCTCTTCTGAATCTGTTTTCAAGGTCAGTTGTTTTTCAAAGAGATATTTCACATTTTCCTTCTAATTTTGTGGGGTTTTTCAGTACAGTTTTATTTCTTCCTGGGTTCTTGCAAAGTCATCCACTTCCTTAGTTCCATTCTGCATTTGAAGGAGTTATTTTCTTTGGAGAGCTTTTTCATCTTCTTTTCCAGCTGGCTAATTCTGCTTTTTAAGGCATTCTTCTCATTTGCTTTTTGTCTTGCTTTTTCCATTTGGCCTAAATTGGTTTTTAACATATTTTCTTCAGTATGTTTTTATATATCTTTCACCAAGTTGCTGACTTGGTTTCCATGATTTATCTGCATTGCCCTCATTTCTCCTCCCAATTTTTCCTCTACCTTCCTTAATTGCTTTTCAAAGTCTTTTTTGATATCATCCATATCCTGGGTCCATTTTCTATTTCTCTTGGAGGTTTTGGATACAGAAGCTTCAATTTTGTCATCATCTGAGTATGTATTTTGGTCTTCCATGGCATCAAAGTAATTTTCTATGGTGCAATTCTTCTTTTTGTGTTGTTTGCTCATTTCCTCAGCCTATGACTGATTTACCATACTTCCAAGGCTTTGGAGGGTTTGGGGGACAATCAACAGGGACCTTAATTTCTCCATGGTCTTATGAGAGGCTTCAGGTCCTCCCCTCTGCCCTGAAGCTGTGAGGATGGTAGTGTAGAAGTCCAAACTACAATCTGGATCTGAATGTGGGCAGACAGCTGAGACCTGCCCCAGTGAGAGCAAAGAGATTTCTGCAGTCTCCCCCGACCCCCTTACTGTCTATGGGTTGAGAGCTCTGGATGTGCTGGGTGGCTCTGCCGACTCCCACTGTAGGTTCTCACCACAAGATTTCTCTGAGGCTGGAGCTCCACTTCGCACTCACTCTGGTGTGGCAGAGTACTCTCATCACCCCTTCTGGATGTTCCTGATAAGTAAACTTCTCCATCTGCAATGGACCCAAGTATCCAGTCTGGCTGTGCTGCACTGCACCTGCAACAGCACTGTGGCTTTTATCAATCCCCAGTCAGGTGGAACAGACCTGTCCCAGAGATTTTCTAAGTTGTCTTGGGCTGGAAAATTGCATCACTCAGTCTTTCTGTGGGTTCTGCTCCTTTAGATTTTGGCTAGAGTCATAATTTGATGGCTTCTGGAGTTTTGTGGGGGCAAGTTTCTGGGAATTCCTGCTTTCATGCAGCCATCTTGGCTCCACCCCCCCCTTGACTCAATTTTCAAGGAAGAAAATAAATATTCAAAAGAAGAGGTGAGGTTTGAAGCAAAATTTGTAATAACTTCCTCTTCTTGGTTGTATTCTAAAGAAATTGTGATTTATAAGTAAATTTTGAAAAAATTAAAAATATTGTCATTTAGGATCAAATTTTATACATCATAGAAGGGGAATTCCCACATTCCTGAAAGGTTCCAGAGAGGACAACTTCCTGGTGGAATTTATAGGCTCTCTAGAAGATCCAATGGGGCCAACTTCTCTGGGGATCAATGGGGTCTGTATTCCATGAAATAACAAATAATAAAATAAGAAATAATAGAAATAATAAGAAATAATAGAAAATAATAAGAAATAAAAGAAATAATTAGAAATAACAAATAAAACAGTGCACTATTAAACTGTGTAACTTGATCTAAAATTGACAGAGATTAAAATTAAGATTGACTATTGAACAACTTCATCCATCCCAAAATGGGAGTGCTGGGCAGCAGTGTCCACCACTGCTTCTTAAAGGGACTGTATATTGACTTCTACTAGGATGGTGGAACAAGTTTCTTTTAAAAAATAAGGGACAGCCTACTGATATCTTTCCTCTTCAGGCAAGATTTAGATAATCCAGATTATAGTTACTTAATCCAAAGGAAAATCCTAGGTAGGAAACTCACTACAAAAAACTTTGACTTCTCTTCATGCCTCACTAGGAGATGCCAGGGACTATGACACAAAAAGCTCAAAATTTCTCTTGGTTTTAAATTGATTTTCACTTTTGTGCTTTAAAATCCACCTGTTTTTTATTGTTCTTGATCATGAAAAAAGGAAGTTCATTTAATCAAGGGAGAATTTGAAAGTAAGATTTAATTCAAAAACTTTTCTGTAAATTTCCATGTTATGGTTTAGATAGGTTTTTGTAACTGCTAGAAACAATAGTAGGTCATATAAGTTTTCAACTAAAAATTTGGAGTGAACTTAAAGTTAATTTAAATGATTCAACAAAAGTTATCAAGAAAATTGTAAATAATTCAGTGAAAAACTGTTCTATGGTCTCAATGTTTTTTTATAAATATCAAAAATATCTAAATAAGTTTTGCAGTACCACTATGTTTAAAAACAAAGTAAGAGTAAAAACTATCAAAAGTACATAGACTTCATATCACTCTTTCCCAGAGAGTGACATTTAATATAAAGGAAGTAGGAGAAATTTATTACTCTTAATTATTACTTAAAAACTTCCTCAAGAAGCTTGTCATGGAATACATGACTAGATAAATGTTATTTAGAAAAATGTGTATTATCTCTTATTTACACAAACTTGAAAAAGCTCAAAAGAATCTTAAATCATAATTATTAGGTATTGTGCAATAACACCTAAAGGAGGAAAATTAGTTCTATAAAAACTTCTGAGCTATAATTTCTAAGAAACTAAATAAAGGAAAGTAAGAGTTATTAAATCAAATTATAAAAGAAGCAAGTCAGGTACAGTTTGAAGGGCTTAGTTCAATCGAAAGATATATTAGACATTTTTTCTAGTTTAGTATAAATAATTTTTAAATAAAATTTGAAGTTTATAAGTAATAAATGTTTTCCTGTTTATGTACCCTACTCTATTTGATAGGATGGGTCTAAGTCAAGTTAGTTAGAAAATTTTAAAAAGAATTTAGTTTCTTAGGTAATTTAAAAGAAAAATCAACATTTATAAAAGATGACAATACTACCACAAATCTTTAAAAATATGCTAATTGGGGGTCAGAGCAAAGATGGCAAAGTAAAGACAGAGACTTATCCTAGCTCTTGATGAAACCAAATTCTAGTGTGGTAGAACCCACAAAAAAGACTGAGTGAAACAATTTTCCAGCCCAAGATAACTTGGAAAATTCACAGGAAGAGTCTGTTGCATTTGTGTTAGAAAGGACCCACAGCACAGCCAAGCTATACTGGTGCAAATCAGCTCCAACTATCCAGGAACAGACCACAGGGCACTTGGGTCCCTGGGGGGCATCTGGCTCCATAGCAGCCAAGGTGGTCTCAAAAACTCTCAGCACAGAAATTACCAAGGACAATTGGGAAAGTCAACAGGGAAAGTTCTGCCACACTAAAGTGAGAATAGAGTACAGACCTGAGCACAGATCTAGTCGCAGGGGACCAGGAGCAGACTTGGGGAGCCACCCAGAAGGGAGTCACCAGGCAGCTACTTCCAGAGTACTCAACTTAACTCACAGATGGTAAAGTAGTCAGGGAAAATTGAAGAGGTCTCTTTACTATCCCTAAGGTAGACTATTGCTTCACCCATAATCAGATCCAGGTCACAGTATGGGGACTGAGAATCAGGAAAAGGAGCAAAAGCACAAAAGCTTACTGACTGCAGTGGTGCCGGGATCCTCCTCATGGTTCCAGGACAGAAAGAAGTGTTTGTGTTCACCCACAGATAGAGCACAGGCCAGAAGAACAAAGTTTCTCATACAACCTTGGAGGAATTGAGAAATTGCAGGTTTCTGGAGGGGATATCCCTGTAAACAACTACAAAAATCCTCAAAAGCTTGGGACAGTGCATCCTTCACCCTGGAAGCACTGCCCCACTTTAACAAAGAGTTAAAATTAGATCATTGGATAGAGAAATAAGGAAACAAAAGAAAGGGAAAAAAACCAAACATAGACCATTACTTTGCTCCTATGGAGAATCAAAATATGCACTCAGAACATTACAAAGTCAAAGTTTCTGAATTCAAGACCTCCAAGAAAAAAATGTGAATTCATCTCAGGTTATGGAAGAGAGCAAAAAAAGATTTTGAAAATCAAGTAAGGAAGTTAGAGTAAAAATTGGGAAGAGAAATGAGAGCAATGTGGGGAAATCATGAAAACTGAATCAGCAGTTTGGTGAAGAAAATAACATCTTATAAACCAGTTTGGGTCAAATGGAAAAAGTAGTCCAAAAGGGCCAATGAGGAGAAGAATGCCTCAAAAAGCAGAATTGGTCAGATGGCAAAGCAGATATAAAAGTTCTCTGAAGAAAACAATTCCTTAAAATGTAGAATGGAGCTAAGGGAAGCTGATAATTTCATAAGAAATCAAGAAACAATAAAAACAAAAGAATGAAAAACTAGAAGAAAATGTGAAATATCTCATTGGAAAAACAACTGACCTGAAAAATAGATCCAGAAGAGATAATTTTAAAATTATTGGACCACCTGAAACTCAGGACTGAAAGAAGACTTTATTTTTCAAGAAATTCTCCATGAAAACTATCCTGATATCCTAGAAACAGAGGATATAATAGAAATTGAAAGAATTCAGCAATCATCTACTGAAAGAAGTCCCCAAATGAAAACTGCCAGGAATATTATAGCCAAATTTCAGAACTCCCAAGTCAAGTAGAAAATATTACAAGCAGCCAGAAAGAAAGAAAAAAACAAACATCCAAAGATAGAATAACACAAGATTTAGCAGCTTCTACACTGAGGGCTCATAAGTTTGGAATATGATATTACAGAAGGCAAAAGAGCTTGGATTATGACCAAGAATCAACTACCCAGAAAAACTGAACATATTCTTTCAGTGAAAAAAAATGGACATTCAGTAAAATAGGGGGATTTGAAACTTTCCTGATGATACAACCAGAGCTGAACAAAAAGTTTGATCAAGGACAGGACTCAGGTGAGGCACAGAGAGGGTAGATAGGAAGGGCAAATCATGAGGAACTTAATGATGTTGAGCTGCTTATATTCCTGTATGGGAAGATGATACTAATAACTAACATGAACTGATAACTCACATGAACTTTCTCATTTATTAGGGCAGTTAGAAGAAGCATATATATATATATATATATATATATATATATATATATATATATATAGCACAGGAAGGAGTTAAATTTGAAGGTATAACATATTAAAAGATGGAGTTAATGAGGGAGAAAGGAATATGTTGCGAAATAGGGAAAGGAGAGGTACAATGGGATAAACTATTTCACATTAAAGAGACAAGAAATAGCTTTTGCAGTGGAGTGGAAGATGGGGAAAGAGGGAATGAGGGAGCCTTACTCTTATCAGAAGTGGTTCAGAGAGGGAATAACATATACACTCAATTGAATATAGAAATTCAGTTTACCCTAGAGGAAAACAGGAGAGGAAAGGGATTGGAGATTGGGGATAGGGGAGAGGTAGTGTAGAAGATAGAAGAATGGGAAGATTGTGGGAGAGGGTAGTCAGATGCAACACATTTTGGGGGAGAGACAGGATGAAAGGAGAGAGAAAGTAGAAGAAATGAAGGTGTGGGGAATAGGATGGAGGGAAATACAGCTAGCAATAGCAACTGTGGGACAAAATATTGAAGCAATTTCTCTGATGGACTTATGATAAAGAATGCTCTCTGTCCTAAAGACACAGTTGAAGGTGTCTCAATACAGACTGAAGCATAATTTTTTCCTTCACTTTAGATTATTGTAATAATGTTTTTCATGGCTACACATTTTTAACCTACACCAAATAACTTGCTTTCTCAGTGGGAAGAGGGGGTGGGAGGAAGGGAGAGAATTTGGAACTCAAAGTTTTGGAACTAAAATGCTGAAACTTGGTTTTACATGTATCTGGGGGGGAATAATGTAAAAATAAATTAAAAGCAAAAAAATTAAGCTGATTGATAACTGTAGACGCTCAAAATTTGAAGTATGACCTTTGAGAAGTTTAAAGATTTTAGGAAAATGGTTTTATATTGCTGAATTGTTAACTTTGGTGACTGATTTCCCTTTTTTTGAAATTTGAGAATTAAATTATGTAAATTTATTTATAGTAAAATATACTTACTTATTGAGCAAATTTAAAACTTAATAAGGGAATAATAAAAGCACTTATCTATCAGAGTTTGGGGGGGATCTTATACCTCTAAATTCCTTAACATAGTATCTGGCTCATGAAAGGCATTATATAAATATCAATTAGGTTTCTTCAATTAAATGTAATTACTCTACACTGGGTTTTTGAATAGGACTACTGTGAGATACCAAATTGTTAGATTTGGAAATGTATTCAAGTACATTGATGCTATTAGAAAAAAAAGTTTGTGTTATGATCCAGAATATTGTTTGTAATTGTTAAATTTTCAATTTTCTCTTGTGTTTTCAATATCATGGAATCCAAAATCATGCTGTTATGAATATGCTTAATAAAGATTGTTTAAATATTATGTGAACATACTTTACCAAAGGAACCTGTTAAATTCATTGGGAGTCATTTCTTGAATAAGGTTATAAGATCTTGCTGGCTCTGCTGATGGTATATTGCAAAATTCTGAAAATACTGTACTTGAGAAACCAGAACTCCCAGACAAAAAACTGGAAACTCACTCCTTATAGTCACACATAAATGAGTGTGGGCACGAAGGAACTTACTACTTTGCTTGTAATAGTGAGTTTTTATCTGAATTATTTGGCTATCACGTATGAAAATTTGGAAATGTAATGTTAATAAAGAAGTTATATCTTTGACCCAACTTAGATCTTAGATTCAAAGATTTCAGGCTTGCCTTAGGAATAAAAAGGCAATAGCAATTGGCAGCTTATTATAGTCAGCATCCTTCTAGGACTTTTGAGAAAATTCAGGATATTAATGTAGGAAAATTATATTGTCCTTGTTGGTGTTTGTTGTTGTTGACCATTGTTAGAATATTAGAGGAATAATTACAACTTCATGGGCAGCTAGGTGACCCAGTGGATAGAGCACTGGCCCTGGAATTAGGAAGACCTGAGTTTTAATCCAATTTCAGACACTTGATACTTACTAGCAGTGTGATCTTGAGCAAGTCTTTTAACTTGAAAAAACAAAAAAAATGTATAAAAAATAATTACAACCTAATCCTAAATTGCAATTAGTGAAGTTTTGCTATATGAGGTAAAAATCTCATAGAACCATAAATTGATATTGTTATCTGAGTTTGAGTTGATATATTTCTCTGAGATATCATTAAACCAATGATCTACCATTCAAAAAGAAATGACAAGTGAAGTCCAAAAATTGCTATAAATGGATATCTGTCCCTAGGAAAAGTTGAGAGGACAACCTTGCAAATGCAAAGGTAGGATACTTTTGACTCTGTTCCTCATTATGCTGTTTTTCTTCTGGGCAGGATGTTTCCCCACCTGATTAATCCTGAGTGTCACTGAGATACCCTGTGAAAACCCTGTGAAATTTTACTATGGGCTGTAAACTGTGGTTCTTGACTACAATCAAACAAAGCTAAAGGAGATTTTCTCCCACTGTGTTATAATTATGTCCCTCCATTTTCCTTTCATACAATTTTTTATAATCAAGGCAAGTGAACAGTAGTTGTTTCACAATGCCAAATCTATTGCTTAATAGAAGGCATCAAATTAGGAATCTCATTCTTTCAGAGTAATATAAAAAATCATATCCCCTTAAAGGGGAGGGGGGAATCATAAAAAAGACTGTATCATAAAAAGACTGTAATGCTTAGCAAAAGTTTCCCAAAAGGTTTTCAAGTTTTCCAAGAAAGTTATCTAATTTAGGTGGCAGCTAGGTGGCGTAGTGGATAAAGCAGCCGCCCTGGAGTCAGGAGTACCTGGGTTCAAATCTGGTCTCAGACACTTAATAATTACCTAGCTGTGTGGCCTTGGGCAAGCCACTTAACCCCATTTGCCTTGCAAAAACCTAAAAAAAAAAGTTATCTTATTAAAGAGTAGTAAATTTTGAGAAAGAAACAGAATCTAACTGTTCTAAGAATTAGGGGGAAAATGTTTCTAATTGAGATATACAGGCTTTGAGTATATTTTGGAAACAAGTTCTCAAAACTGGATCAAGAATTTTACATACTAAATTGTTAAGCAAATTAAGGGATCCTAATTTGATGATGCTTCTTTTAGCTGTTTCAGAAAATATGCTAAATTGTACTGAGCCTTATTTTATTGAACTTTGCTACTGCTAGATTTTAGCAAAGTAACTAAGAAGTAAAGAATAAGATCGATGGTTTTTATTCTTATTTATGATTATTTGCTTATTCTGATGATTGCTTATGTAAGTGATCTATTGAAAAGGCACACTTCTTCAAAGGATCAAAGGGAAGGGGAATATTAAGATTTGATATATATTACTCTATTTTGTTAAAGCTTAATCAAGTTACTATTCCCCTTCATTACATAAGTTTAAACTGCTTAAGCCTACACCTTTAGTTTTCTATTTCATTCCTGTAAGTCACTAACCACTGACTTTTAGAAGTTTACTTAATCTATGAAAAGTTGATATCGGATATTCCAGGAAACCCAAATTGTTGCTTTAGCCATGGGCTGTACTAAATCTTTATTCTTTGAGTCTATTCAATCATAATTCAACAATACTCATATTGCTATAGATTGTGACACTTTGTCCTTGTGAAGTTCCCCTTTTATGACTATAAAAGAACTGCCTTGACTGTCAGAGAAGGCTTGGATTCCATTTATTGTCAATTGCTAGATTTGCTAATAAGTTAATCATGCTTAGAACTCAGTTTCTTTTATTCACAGATTTCAATAGAGACACTAAAAGGTCAGACTATTAACCACTGTCTCATTACTAGAGTTCCAAGTTTTCAAAAATTACAGGGCCACAGGAGGCAGCTAGGTGGCACAGTGGATAGAGCACAGGCCCTGGAGTCAGGAGGACTCGGGTACTTAATAATTTCCTAGCTGTGTGGCCTTGGGCAAGTCACTTGACCCCATTGCCCTGAAAAAAAAATTACATGACATCAATTGCTTTGCCAGTGGTGGAACACTGCTCTATTACTATGATGAAATAAACTTTTTTCTTGTTAACCATTGAACATCCCTCAAATATTTCATTTTATCTCAACATTGAATCTGAACTAACAAGATATTGGTGTGAAACCCATTCCTAGATCCTGAGCAAGTCATATAATTTCTCTATTCCTTTCATATCTATGAAAAGATGGTTGAACTTGATGTTCTCTTACATATCTAGATCTATGTTCCTATGGTCATTTCTCTATTCTTAGTCTACCCTTTCAAGACCATCATTCTTGGTCTGGCCTACCTTTGTTTTAAAGCCCAGACCCTCTAGTTAACCATTTCGCTTATAGACTGAACTCTATCCTGACTGAAACCACCTGAGGAAGTTTATGATCAGGTTCATATGATAAGATAACATTGCTATGGTAATCAAACATATACAGTTGATATCCCTACCTAGGCTACTGCACTTCACATCCATAGCATCCTTGTGCTCCCCCCCACAACCACCCTTTTCCTTTCAGGGGGCGGCTAGGTTGCGCAGTGGATAGAGCACTGGCCTTGGAGTCAGGAGTACCTGAGTTCAAATCTGACCTCAGACACTTAATAATTACCTAGCTGTGTGGCCTTGGGCAAACCACCCCATTGCCTTGCTAACGCCCCCCCCAAAAAAATCATTCAATCCAAGACTTTCAGACAAAAGAAGTAAAGACTACTATTCTCCTACCACATTTAATACTGCTAGTTTGCTTTTCTTTTATAGGTGAGAAGAGAAAAAAAGGCCTAGGTATTTTTCTATCACTCTTGCAAAGCTTATGGATGAGAACATTGGTTCTCTCCCTTTCACCTCATGCCCTGCTGCTTTCTATCTGAGATTACCCTCCATTTGTAGTGAGTTTATCTTGTAAGTACATAGTTATTTGTATACTGTCTCCATCATTAGAATGTGACTTCTTAAGGACGATACCTGATATACCTTTCTTTTTTTCCCATAATTTAGCACAGAGCCTGGTCCACAATAAGTGCTTAAAATGTTTGTTCAGTGAATAACTGATTCCTATCTCCATACTAGCCTTAATAGAGAAAAAAAATCTGAAAAAAACTCTGAAAGGGTGAATCCCTTTTCTTCTTATTGGTACCTATACATTAAGTAACATAAATTCTAGCTATAACATATCAAATAGTCTAGTTTTTGGTGTCAACATCTTTATCACAAGTCAATGAATGAAGCAGAAAGCAATTGGGAAAAGAACAAAGTTTCCAAAATTCAGCTTCCTGTCAAACAACCTAATGAGGTCAAATGAAAATGAGGAATAAATAGCACACATGGAGTGAAAGAAAATGAAGAGGAGAGAGGAACCTCTGTTGCTCCTCCTAGAGTCAGCTTTGGTAAGCAATAAAGATTCATTCAAGCCATATTTATTCTTGAAATATCTCCATCATTCTTTGATCCAATCATCTCTCTGCTCACATTGGCACAATCTCTTGCAATTCCTGTATCTAGCCACCATCCACAAATGTACCACTTCTATATTCAAGAATTCTGAAATCCCCTTATCCAATCATAATTTATTGGGCTTTCACCTCTTCTGCCTTTCCTTAGAAAACGTTATTTGTTCACATCATGGTCTCCAAACTCTTTACCTCCCAATTCTACCTCAAGCCATCTCCCCTGTACTAACCATTCTGTCCTCTTTTCCCCATCTTGACCCCTTTGTGAACTAATTCAACTAAACATGGTTCTCCTCTCTTGAATCCCTCTCTCCCTCATATCACTAATCATACCCAGTTAAACCTCACTCCTACCATTCATTGCTTCTACATGCATACAACTGAAGGAAGATGAAGAAAATCATGCAACTATTCTGAGAAATTTATGTTGTACAGGGCCCTCACTGTTATAGGAAATTCTATTATACCTTCCTTATCACCTCACTATCCCATTTTCCACAGAGGTTCTTCCAAATTTTTGATTCCTCCTTAAACTTCCCCCCCCCCTTGCCCCACTCTCTCATTTAAGAACTTTGCCAAATATTTTAAAGAAAATAAAAAAGTATTTCACTGTAACTTCACTTCTCTCCTTTTCCACATCTTTTGTCACCCCCATTTCATATAATGAAATGACCTTATTCCTTACCAAGGTAAATTCCTCCACTTATTAAAATGATCACATCCCATCCCATTTCTTCCAAGTAGCGTTTTGTAAGGAAAGATCATCGTCCCCACTCTTTCACTTATTTTCAGTCTCTCCTTGTCTACTTATTCATTCCCTACTGCCTACAAATATGCCCATGTCTCCCTATCCTGAAAAATCTGTTGATCCTTCCATGTCTGATATCTTTCTTTATCTCCTCAATCTTGTGTTACTAAACTACTTGAAAAGGTCATCAGCAATAGATGCCTCTATTTTCTATCTTCCCAGTCTCTTCTTAACCCTTAGTAATCTGACTTCCACCATTGTAATTTAACCAAAACTGCTTTCTCCAAAGTTACTAATGATGCTTGGTTGCAAAGTCCAATGGCCTTTTCTCTATTCTCATTTTCCTTGACCTCTTTGTAGCCACTGACAATGTTGATCACTTTTCCCTCTAAGTTTTCATGACGTAACTCTCTCCCATTTTTCCTCCATCTTTGCTGGATTCTCTTCCAGATCATGCCCTTTAGCCTCCATATCACATCCTCTGAGCATAAGTGTCCTTCAGGGCTCTGTCCTTGGACCTCTTCTTTTCTCACTCTATACTACTTCACTTGATTACCATCTCAGTGCTAGTCTCTCAGATCTACCACATCTTGCCACATTCTCTCTACTGACCTCCAATCGCATATTTCCAACTCTTTTTCAGTCTTCTCAAAAATGGATGTCCCATAGACATCTTAAATTCAAAATGTCCAAATCTGAACTAATTATCTTTCCCCTACACCCTGCCCTTAACCTTCCCTTCCTTGTTACTGTAGAGAGCAATATCATCATTCTAGCTTCTCAGACTCTCAACATAAGAACCTTCCTCAACTGCTTTCTATCTCTCACTTCCACCCCACATATCCATTCTGTGGTTAAGGCCTGTCAATTTTATCTTTGTAACATCTCCTGAATATATCCCCCTCTTTTCTCTGTCACTGTCACTTATCTTTTGAAGGCCCTTAATACCTCATGTCCTGATTATTGCATTATCCTACTGGTGGGCCAGCCTGTCTTATGTCTCCCCCCCACTTGAACTCAATCTCTATTCAACCACAAAAGTGATTTTCTTAAAGTGCAGGTGCAACTATTACACACACACACACACACACACACACACACACACACACACACACACTCTATTGTGCCCAGGTCCAAAGACAAAGTACTCTAGTTGGCATTCAAAACTCTTCATTACCTAGCCCCCTCCCACATGTACTTTTTGATCCAGTGACAGTGGCCTTTCCAGATACAAAAAACTCATTTCTCTGTTCCAGGGATTTTCTCTGGCTGTCTCTCACTTCTGGAATGCTCTCCTTCTGCTCCACCTACTGACCTTTCTTGTTTACTTGAAATGCTAACTAAAATCTCTTCTTTTACTGAAAGCCATTCTCAACCCTTCTTAAATATAGTGTCTTCCTTCCATTATTTCCTGTTTATCCTGAATACAGCTTGCTTTGTCTGTATTTACTTGCATGTTGTCTCCATTAGATTGTAAGCTCCTTTAAGCCAGTGGCCATCTTTTTCCTCCTTTTGTATTCCCAACACTTAGCATAGTGCTTGGCTCATGGTAGTCAGGACAACTAGGTGATGAAGTGGAGAGAGCACAGGGCCTGAAGTCAGTACAATTTTAGTTCAAATCTAGACCCTGATACTTACTGGTTATTTGACCCTGGGCAAATTACTTAGACATTACCTCAATTTCTTGATCTGTAAAAGAAAAAAATGGCAAACTGCTCCAATATCTCTGCTAAGAAAATTCCAAATGGGTTACAAAGAGTTGGGTTCATTTGAAAAACAACATAATAGTCACTTAATAAAAACTTATTGATCTTTTCATTGATCCAAGTGATTTCTTCTAATGTCTTCTAGAATTCTCCTCTTTTTCTTTGAACAAATATTTTTCCAATTAAAGGTCAAGGATTGAACCCATATTCTAGATTGCTGAGTAAACTTTATAGACTACAAGTTAGTCCCTTTATCCAAGTCTCTTCTTCTTCTTGAGTAGAGTCAAAGACACGATACACTTAAATTCCCTATCTCTTTGTCCAAAGCTCTGCAAAAACCCAAACATGGGATACCCCTAAGACATTGGGAGTTCTATTTCCACATTTTTAATGTGGAATTTAATTTTAATGTGGAATTTTAATTTATCACTATATTGGACCCTATTATTTTCTAGTCAAATTCTATATTTTATAAATGTGGAAACTGAGGACCAAAAAAGTTAGATGACTTTCCCAAAGTCACCCAGAGTATAACAGAACCAGGTTTCAAACCTTGGTCCTCTGATCCCCACATCAAGTATTCTTTCTACTGCTCCATGCCACCTCCTCTAAACAATTTATATGGCGAATGATTTTTCTAAATTCTTTTCTTAAAATGATTGATTCACCAGCACAATATAGTACCATCTCTAGAAAACAGAACCTTAAAAAAAGATCAGAAAACTTGATACGTGATAGAAATGTTGAATAGAAAGCATTTAATTTGTAATATCTTTGTGAATGATGATTAGACAATTGCAATATCATTGATGATATGGTACCTATTATATACAAGCCCCTAGGATATTCTTTCCTTTTTTCAATGAGTTCAGAGCTTGACTCTGAACTTCAATGACTAGCTCCTCCCCAATACTAGTTTACCTCATTATACATTTTTTTAACATACATGTTGATAATCCCTCAACAATCTAACTTCCGAGTTCCTCTACTTGTTTTTCCAGTAATACACAGTTTAATATGTATCATTGATCTTACCATTATCTACAAGCATTCCAAGTTGTTTTAAAATTGTATCTTATTCTGATCCCTCTACCAGATTTCCTTCTAATTAGAATACTGTTTATAAGTAATCAGTATAAATAACAATAGTAGGAAGTAAAATTGCAAGGTGAAACCTGGAAGTCATTTATAGACCATCCCATAGCTAAAGAGAACATATGGTTATTTGAAAATTATCTCATAAATTAAGAAAAAAACTTTATCCTAAGACTATGTGCTAAAATCAAAGAAAGTCAACAAGGTCACTTTAAAGGTCTGTTGGTCTTGCAAACTGCCCATGATCTACAATTTTCAGACAAGCTCCACTCATCCACAGAAAGACCAGCAAAGTCATTTATCTCTATACTTTCATGCCACGTGCCCCCTGTACCCTCTGTGCCTTTTTAAAGTGGGATTAAAGCATTACTTCCCATTTGTTGCCATCATGGCTTTTCCCAGAGTGTTCAAAAAACTGGGGATATCTGACTCTTCCAACTTGACCCATGGTAAATCCATTGTGGTCTTGTTACCTTATTCTATAAATCCTCAAGTTAATTAATTCTGAAATCCTTTTATCTGATCTTGATCATCATTTCACCTTTCTTTTTTTTTAAGACTCCCCCCAGTTCTTTGCCTCCACATTGACCTTCTGCCCCTCCCATCCTTCTACCCCCAGGTTCTTTTTTCGACTGTCACTTCTGCATGGTTACATGATCCTCCATTTACTCAGTACCTTAATGAACCAGTTCAACTCTACACTATTGTCTATACTCAAAACAAAAGTTAGTTTGGTCATTTCCTAACTGGAAACTAACTCCAATAACATCAATATTCAGTTCATTTGCACATTCAAGGAGAAGCCTACTAGTTTTAAGAGTGGCACAAAATTTAACATTTAGACGACAGCTTTGGAGTCACCAGAGGTCATCCTCAAAGCCAGCTTTGTCTTCAGGTGAGATCAGACAACTTTCATTACCTCTACTTCACTATCAAAAGTCATCATTTGACTTCTGTAGTACCATAGGAGGCAGCATACTTAATTTGTGATATTTGTCTGTATGGATTTGCATAGATTATCCTAGTGGAGATGCTCCAAGACTCTGTATTAACTGTATTTCAGTCTTGCTACCACAATCAAATCTTGCTCCTATAAACAGTAAATGTCTTCACTAAGGTTCTGTACTACATTTAACAGCATGAGAGGGAGTCTCTTTAGGAAGAGCTTTGTACCATCTTAGATGTTTTAGTATGTCACAAGGTGGGCAACATAAAAGGTATATTTTTGGTGCAGGATATTCATAGTAGTTAAAGCCTTCATCAAGGAAATTGAAATTAAATTCATCACAGCTAAAACTCTTCATGGTTTCTTGGTGTTTGTCTAAGTGCAACAAAACAAAACCTAAGAATTTAAAGACAAGCTATTACCAGCTTTATACCAAAGATAGCTCACCAGGAAGACAAAGTCCTGTTAAATAAAAGACTATAATTTGTACCTTTGGTGCAGCCTGGAAGTTTACAGCTTGGATGGAGTGGGCAGACCCAAAGAGCTCTTAATTAACCTCCCTTAGAATATGAGCTCCTTAAGAGAGAGGACTGGTTTATTTTGCCTCGGTTTTGGTTTTGATCTTTTTGCCTTTCTTTGTAATCCCAAGTGGTTAACAGTGCCTAGCAGGTATTATATTATAGCTAGTTTTGTGTTTAGGTTGTAAACCTAATTAGGTCATGAACTTTTTCTTTTTTTTTTAATCTTTGTATCTATTCCAAGGAAGACCATTTTCTTGGTTCTGGGGTTGATAGGTGGCACAATGTATGGAGCACCAGTCCTGGATTCAGGACTATCTTAGTTCAAATCTATGTCTTCAGACAGTTACTGGCTGTATGATTCTGGGCAAGTCCTTAATGTGTTTTCTTCATCTGTAAAATGAGCTGGGAAAGAAAATGTCAAGAAAAAGAAAACCCCAAAAATGGGATGACAAAGAGTCCAAAACTACTGAACCACTATTTCTTGGCTCCAAGGCACTCTGCCTCTAGTTGAGGGACTGAGTAGTTTCTCTTGGGACAGGATAATTCAAAAATGCTAAGAATTTAATGAAGTCCTCTTGCTGGCAAGAAGAACCTGAAGCCCTAACTCTCATTCTTGACTCCCTAGGCACAGAAGTACCAGAATGGCCTTATTTTGCATCAGGTAGTATTAGCCACAGATGGTCAATAAAAATTGCCAGTTGGTTTACTACTTCTGTCAGAGTCTTTGTGTGAAGGAAACACATTCTGTGCACCCAAGAGTTGCAGTGCAGTTCAAATTACAGAAGAGGTGGGTGGCCCCCTGGAGTCAGGAGTACCTGGGTTCAAATCCGGCCTCAGACACTTAATAATTACCTAGCTGTGTGGCCTTGGGCAAGCCACTTAACCCCATTGCCTTGCAAAAATTAAAAAAATAAAAAATACAAGAAGTAAAATAAACCCTAAAAAAAAATTACAGAAGAGGGTCAGTGAGGGACAAACATGTTTATGGGGATGAGTCCGGCAATCCACAGTCAGGAGGAAAGAGTTTTCTAGACTTTGTCTTCACACACACACACACACACACACACACACATAAACATACACACAAGCATGCACTTAAACACACACAAAACATACGCACAAATACACAAACATATACAAACACACAAAAACATATGCACAAATACACAAACTTATACATACACAAAAACATGCACAAATACACAAACATATACAAATACACACAAAAACATATACACACAAATACACAAACACATACACACAAGCACATAAGCACACACAAAAACATATGCACAAATACACAAACATAGACAAACACAAAAACATATGCACAAATACACAAACATATACAAACACAAAAACATACGCACAAATACACAAACATATACAAACACACAAAACATGCACACAAACACATACAAACACACAAAAACATATGCACAAATACACAAACATATACAAACACACATAAAACATATACACACTAATACACACAAACATACACATAAACACACACAAACACACTTACACACAAGCATACATACGGACACACACAGACGGGGCGGGGTTAGGAAGTTTCTTCCCAAATTCGGGAGTGAACCGGAGTCAGTTGGACTCACAAGGGACCCGAGATTTTCCCGCTTTGTCCATAAAAGAGGCCGGGACGGCTCCCCAGGAGTAGCCTACGTTGGCGCTTTTTGTTTCTGGCCGGCAGCACCCAGCTCTCGCGGGATCTCCCAGCGGGAGACGTGGGTCGGCGGTGGGACTCGCGACAGTCCCGGGATATAACGGCGCCCCCCTCCCCCCCCGCCCCGAAGCCTTTCTTTTCTTTCCTAGTTCCCAGGATACAGCGCGCCAGGACCGCGGCGCAAAGTCCCGCAGACCCGCCGCTGCCCCCTTCTTCCGGTTTCAGGGCGGAACCGGAAGACCCGGAGGCGGGGCCTCCCCTCCTCGACCGGAAGCTGCAGTCCAGCCGGAGCCGGGACACGGCCTCGGCCGCTCGCCCCGCCGCGGCTCCCCGGGCCCCCGGGTCCCCGGACTGTGGGTGTCCGGGCCGAAGGACGCGGGCCCCTTCCCCCGGCTCCCGAGAGGTATCATGTCTACTGCCTCCGCTGCCTCCTCCTCCTCCTCCTCCTCGGCGGGTGAGATGATCGAGACCCCCTCGCAGGTCCTCAACTTCGAAGAAATCGATTACAAGGAGATCGAGGTGGAAGAGGTGAGTGCCCAGCCCTTTGCCACCCTCTGCCCGCCTGCCCGCGATGGAACGCCCCGGGTCCAGCCGGGGCCGCGCCAGCCCGAGACTTGGAGCTTCGGCAGAGGGGCCGGGAAGGTGGCAGTGGGTGTGTGTGGGGGTCTTCCCTGCCCCCTCCTGCCTGGGGGAGCCTGCCCTTCTTCAGCTCGCCACAGTACCGCGCCGCTTTATTTCGTGATGCTGGGGAATAGCGGGCACCGCACACCCTGCTGAGCGGGACTTGGCTTCCCACTCAGCGAACAGTAGCCTCCTGGATGCGGGCATACTGGTTCCCAGTCCCGCTGCCCTCACAGCCCCAAGTCTTCCAAAGATCCAGTACTTAAGGATGCTGTAGTGACCCGTTAGGTCACTTGATTTCGAGCTAAAGGGACCTTGAGGCTATACAGTCTGGCCTTTTCATTTTATTGATTTTATTTGGATTTTAATATTTATTCTCTTTTTTTGTACAAATAACGATTTTATTTTACTTTGGGTCTTTTTTTTCTTTTTTTTTCTTTTTCATTTTACAGATTCGCAGACTGAGGCCCAAAGAAATGTTGAGTGATTTTTTTTTTTTTTTTTTTGCCACTGCCTGGGGTTTGAACCAGACTCCCCACCTGAGATAATAGGCTAGAAGTCACCTACTGGTCAGGACTTAGATTTACGAGATTTAAGGCACCTTAAAACTTATGTAAGTTCCTTATTTTTTCGAATAAATAAAACAAGGAAAGCCTTCAACTATGAACCGGGGAGATAAATAAATGGTAGGAGATTATGCTAAGGTACAGTCAATAGAATTTGGATTGTTCCTTTCCATCAAGAAGGAAGAATCAAAAATAACCGAAGTTACCTGCAGAATGGTGAGGACTTTAATAAAAAACTTAGACTTGGAGAAAAAGAGATTGGGAGTTGAGTTTTTTAACTACATTTATTAAAAGTAAACTTTTAAATTAGCTTTCTAGATATACTTGAATTATTTACATATTATTTGATGGAAAATTAATCCTTTTGCGTCGCTTTCCTGCTCTGCAGGAGTTACACTAACAAAATTTCTAAAGTATAATTAATTAGTCCCTTTGATTTCACAAAAATGGTGTTGACAGCACTTCACAAATGAATCTGTTATATAGGCTGAGACTTAATTAAACCATGATCGGGCAATAGTCCTGGAGTCAGGAGGACCTGAGTTCAAATCCGGCCTCAGACACTTAGTAATTGCCTAGCTGTGTGGCCTTGGGCAAACCGCTTAACCCCATTGCCTTACCTAAAAAAAAATTTTTTTTTAATTAAACTTTGACCTTAATGTAATATGTTTATATTACGTAAAATGGGGTATTAAAATTAAAGATTAAGATGATTATCATAAATTGTTCATATTAACAATCCTTTTCATATATGCAGCCCTGAGTGCCATAAAGAACACAAAGTTATGCGAAGATGATGCATAATCTAGAGTTGAACAAGAATTTTTTTCAAAAATAGTTTACTGTATGTTGTAAGGAAATTTGAATCCATTTCTTAAACAATTCTATTTTCATTTTTTTCCCTTCTATTTTTTGTTTTTTCAGTCTAGCTAAGGGAGAGAAGTACATTTGAGATTAAAGTATATATTAAATAAATGCAGTTTAGAAGAAAAATAAAAACAGGTACATGTTTTGCTTACCTAGCTGATTTGATAAGAGAATTTTTTTTCCTTTCCAGTTCTTCATAGTATTGAAATCATAAGTTCAGACCAAAATAACAAATTATGCATAAAGAAAATATTAAAATCCAGAAATTTGTGGAAGATTTTAAGGAAATTGACATTAGCATTCAACTGAGCAGCTTTAAAAAATTATAGACACTTACTGAGTACTATAAAGTTAGTGGATTTAGCCTGACTTCAGTTCTTATTTTCTACCTGTGTAGCCTTAGAGCAAGTCAGTTAACTTCCCTGAATCTCAGTTACTTCATCTTTAAATAAATGAGTTGCATGAGCTGTCCCCTAAAGTTTCCTTAAAGCTCTAAATATGTGATCTCCTATATTAGAATTCTCCTATATTAAAAGTATTTTAAAGAGCCACATATTAAATTGACATATTTACATTCCTTAAAGTACATAATCAGCTTTTAAACTTTACTATATTGACTTAAACTTTATGCTGTAATATCAGTTACTAATAATATACCAAGGTTTATCATTTATGAACTAGTTTTTTCTTGTGTGTAAGAATAATTTATTGAAGATAACTTTGTCCAGTTCTCTCAAAACTGATCAAGTTATTTACCAGAGTTGATATAGATAAGATTCTTATTTTGTAAATAAAGTATAATAAAAATGTTTGTGGTTCATAATGATTATTAAAACCAAGAGAACTCTTAAGAAGAAATGACACAACTTCATTATTACTTCAAATGAATTTCTTTTGGGGCGGGGAGTTGTTGCATGGCAGTGGGGTTAAGTAACTTGCCCATGGTCACACAGCTAAGTAAGTATTAGGTGTTTCAGACTGGTTTTGAAGTCATGTCCTCCTGACTCTGGGGCCGGTGCTCTACTGTACCACCTAACTGCCCCAGGAATTTGTTTTTTGAAACAAAATTCAAACATCTTTTTTTTTAACCTTATGGGGCCCACAGTTTTGAGAACAAAAGTTATGTCTCATATATAAAAATTGCAATGTTTTTCTTTAAAAATTTACAATATCAAAATGTTATCGCAATGAATCTGGGTTTGTGTAAAAGTCATAGTATGCATGACTGGCATTTGAGCCCTTATCTTGTAATTCTAAATCTTGTATTCTAACCCCACTACAGATTTTGTAATTAGACCTCTGTAGAAAGGTGGGGGAAAATCATAACCTATTTTCTAAGAGTTATTCAATTCCTGCTTTGTGTGCACAATACTACTAGAATTGTAAGACATGGCTTCTATTGATAAAGAAGTTGCAGTCAAGTGGAAAAAATAAAATACATACATGGGAAATTGCTGGAGCTGTACAGAACAAAGCCTCACAAAATCTTGAAGTTGGAAATAATCAGTGACATCTACTCTCATCCTCATAACTGTACGGGAATCACATCTACCACCCTCTTAACCATTGAATAACCATTCAGTCTCTGCTTGAAGACTCTTAAGTAAACTTTTAAGTAAATACCCTATCACTGAAGCAGTCAATGACATGTCAGTCCTAAAAACTTGCAACTTAAAAAGCTGTTATGCTCTTCCTCTGCCTCAGTGATCAACAGCAAATGAATGTAATGCAATCCAATTACTTTTGTGTTGAATGGGTTTCTCATCACAATTCATCAAAAAATATATGCATGAGAGTTTTCAGTTGGATTTTGAAGAAAAGAAGGAAAGTGAAGAAGAATATGAAGGGCATTGCAAATGTAGATAAAGGTAGAAACTGAGCAGACTTGCTGGGAGTCAGTAGATGAATTTAACTAGAACAGAAGCAGACATAATAGTAGAGCAGTGAGAAGTAATGTCATTTCTGAGACAGGGCCAAGTATTGTAGTAATTTAGAATTTCTGAGATGGGTTTTGATGCTTTCTTTATTGAAAACAAAGTGTGGTACTTTAGTATTGAGTGGAATGTATAAATAAATGCATGTCTACTTTCTCTTTTTGGTTTTTGCAAGGCAGTGGGATTCAGTGCCTTGCTCAAGGTCATACCACTAGAAAATATCAAGTGTCTGAGGTCACATTTGAATTCAGGTCCTCCTGATTGCAAGGCCTGAACTCTTATCCACTGTGCCACCTAACTACCCCTACCTTATGTACTCTTAAAGTTTAGTTTCTGAACTACCATGACCTTAGTAGCTTCAATTTATAAAATAGCTCTAGAATAAATATCCAAAAGACAGCATGCCAAAATTATAGTATACCAATTCTGACACTATTATATCAGTATTATTTTAATACTTCAGTAAAAATTAGATTGAGTGGTACATTTCCTTTTGGAGGGGCAATTAGGAAGAGAAATTCCAGACTAAAATAATGTTGGAGGGGTTTTTTTGTTTATTTTATATTCTGTAGTTTATTATGAATATAGTCAACTTTATTAACAAAATTGTTTACAACTCAAGAGGGACTTTTAATTGATAACTGTTAATTTCATGTGGAGTTATGGATAGTCTTGGTCTTCAGTGGTAATATTCATTTGTTTTTCTTTAGAAATTATGAAATTGTTTTGAAAGTCCCTCAAAAAAGATATTTATATAATATTCATTTAAACTAAGGAGATTGCATGAATTTGGCTCTGTAGTAAGTTAAACATTACATATAATACATGGATCAGAGGTCTTACGTATGATGAAACATATTAAAGTTTTCTACTGAAAAATTCAAAAATAATGAGCAAAGCTTCACATTTATGGTATCTAGGCTGTCTTGTCAGCAGATGGCAGTTCTACTCTGCCATATGTTTATTAATAGATTTTGAAGTTCTGAAATAGTTGGAGGGCCCTCAGTCTAAGATCTTTAGTGCTTGTTCTTGGTCCAGATTTCAAATAGATAATCAAATAACCAGCAAGCCCATTCATATACTGTACAAAACTGAACCAAGTTGCTGTCAAATCTATTTGAATCTAGTCACTGTCAAATATATTTTCCCTATAATTAAGAAGTATTTAACAAACAATTACAATCTTCAGACTATAATCTTTGAAATTTCTATTTAAAAATAAGATAGTATATTTTAAAAATTATTTGTCTTAGAATATTTTTTACATTACAGAGAGTAAATTTATTTCATATTTTATATTGTGTGCCCTTTCAGTTCTTGCTAACATCTAAACAGAACTGTGTGCCTTCTGGTTATCTTTGTTTTTCCGTTTTTGGGAAGGTTTTGTTTGTTTTGGCATATATAATTAAAATAATTTTAAAATTAATTTATCTGAGAGAAAGGGGATATTTTGAGGAAGTAATATTTAAGTAAGTATGAAATACAATATTCCTTTTATGGTATAAACTTATAATTATGCTAGAAAAATAATCATTTATAGGCAAGATTTTTTTTGGTTTCCTTAGTAAAGTCTCAGTTTGACATTTTAAGACATTCTGTTCTATCAGACTACCATATTAGAAAGAGGAATCAGTATGGTCATGTGGTTATAATGTTTGACTGGGTTATTTACAGGATTAGTGCAGATTGTCTATTAATGTCTTTTTTTAAGTCCCTTGAGGAAATGGCTTCCTGAGTCCAAAAATGGTAATTCCTCCTATAATCCCCCCCACCTCCATTTACTATCTGAGATGCATTCCTAGAAGCACTATATCGTTTAAAATTTCTCCTAGCACTAATCTAGCATCCTTTACTAGATTACTTGTCATATAGCTTTGTTATCATTTGAATGAATTCTAGTCTTAACTCTTAATAAATTTGTGACCATGGATTCACAACACTTAACCTCTGTGAGCCTCAGTTTCATTATTTATAAAAGGGAGAATAGCAATACTTGCATTGCTATTCACAGGACAGTTGTGAAAAAAGTATTTGAATCACTGTTTTTCAGTGATATTCAGGTGATGACAAAACAATTCAAACTAGTGATGACAGTTTTTTTTTTTCTTCAGTTGCTTTTCCACTGCTCCAACAAAATCCCACTTAAGAGCTATCCACTAAGATAGGGCTGCCTTTTATTCAGCTATACCTTTACCCTGGCTATATTAGATAACTCCACAGAAGCTATTCTTTCCCAACCACCATTTCTCACTATTATTTCTAACTCCACTATTCATGTTAGAGATTAGCAAAGCAAAATTCCAGTTTGGTAAGGAATGCAATTTCAGTTAATTCATAGTTCATTTTTTTCATATTGTTTTAACTTTTTAAAGACTCCAGAATTGCATCTAGTGGTTATTGAATGATTTAAAAACAGTATGTAAACCATAGTGTATTTTGTACATATAAATAGATAATATAATATTGAAATTCAGTACTAGTGATTTGCTATTTCTAGCACAGACTGATTTGTATTTTTAATTAATGATCTTTAAGTTTTTTTTAACAAGTAAAAATCCTTTTTTTCAGTCATGTCTGATTCTTCTTTATGGCACAGCTTGTAATTTTCAGTGTTTGGATTTGAATTTGTCTTCTTGACTCTAGGGGCAGCACTATATCTAGGACAGCCACCTTGTTGCTCCTTTGAAATTATAAAAGAACCATAAATTTTCCTTTCCTCATAGACTTTATACACACACACACACACACACACACACACACACACTCTTTATGTAGATAGTAGACTTTGAGTTAAAGTTAAAATTTTTTATTGTAGTCTACCTGTTCATTGAAGTATAAAAAAGATAAAATAAGATAATTTCTAATCTTTTAAGTTAGAATTTCTCTGTAGAACTAATTTTGTAATTAGAATTTTTTGTTTAATCTTTCTGCAGATAAAGTTAATTCCTCTGAGAACTTCCATTTTACATTTAAGAAAGAAGCATTTACCTTGTTTTACTAGGGATAATTTCATATCATAAAATCTGAAGCCATCTATGCCTACAGAAATAACTCTTTGCAGTATCCCTGAAAAATGGTCAGCTGCAGTCATTCTCACTGTTAACATCTGCCCAAATGGCTCTGGAGGAAAAAGTGAGGCTGGTGACTTAACACAGCACCCCCTTACTCAAATCCAATTCATGAGCTTGTTGTCATGGCAACACCTCCCTGATGTCATGATCTTTTTGAAGAATAAAGGACAAACATCATCATTAAAATATGCCCATTGCTCCTATTTCTACTTCTGGGACCAAGAAGACCAATTCCCTCTTCTACATGACAGACCTTCATATACTTAAAAACTACTTCCTTGTTCCTATCCTCTCTAGGATGAACATGACAATGGGGTTAAGTGACTTTTCCAAGGCCACACAGCTAGCTAATTAAGTGTCTGAGACCAGATTTGAGCTCAGGTCCTCCTGTCTCTAGGGCTGGTGCTCTATCCACAGATACAGTGGATAGAGCACTGACCTTGGAATTAGGAGGACAGAAGTTCAAATCCAGCCTCTGACACTTACTAGCCCTGTGACCTTAGGCAAGTTATTTAACCCTGATTCATATCTGGTCACTGGAACCAGCTGGTTCTGGAGGAGAAAGTGAGACTGGTGACTTAGCACAGCACCCCCTCACTCAAATCCAGTCTATGTGCTTGTCATGGCATCACTCTGTGATATCATGGTTTTCTTTGAAAAATGAAGGAAAACATTGTTAGGATGAACATGCCCATTTCTTTCAATGGATTCTCATACTTGTAATACCCTGGGCTTTTACCATCCTATTGGATGCCTTCTTGATGTTACTCTTCTTTTGTCATTGTCTTCTTTAAAATTTGATTCCCAGAACTTAATGCAGTGTGGTCTGACCAAGACAGAGTATGGCTTTTTAGTAGAGTTAAATTTGTCATCTACTACTTGTGAGGCCAACCACATACTTTTAGACATAAAAAAACCCAGGTTTTTTTTTTTAAAGCAATTTTTATTGATGCTTTTTGTTTTCATCTCACTGTTATATCTCAGTCATATATTGCGACATATATCTGTCTGCCTCCAAAATTAAATACTCCTCTCTTAAGAAAGAAAAATGGTTTAGCAAAAACAATTGATAGAGGTAATAACACATAAGAACATTCAGTTCTTATAATCCCCAATTTTTTTGCCCCAAACTCCAGAGCTAGGCAATGATGATTTTTCTTATTTCTTTTGTAATTTAGCACTTATCATTGTATTTGGCATAGTAATAGGACAGTTAGATGACAGAATAGATAGTTATCTGACCTAAAATCAAGGAAATCTTAATTTCACATCTTGCCTCTGACCACTGTGTGGCCCTTGGCAAGTCACTTAATCAGAGTGCCTCAGTTTTCTCATCTGTAAAATGGATAGTATCTGCCTCAAAGGTTGCAAACCTTGAAGTTATGTACATATGTGTATGTGCATATATGTACAAATATACACATATATGTATATATAGTTGTTGGTTGATTGATCTATGTACTCAAGACTAGCAAAGGAAACTGTGCCAGGTCATTTATTTTTGGAGAAGAAAATTGGAATAGTGAAAAGAATAACATTTAGAATTAGGGGATTGAATTTGAAACTTAATTTAGTAACTTTACCAACACTTTGTAAGCTTTTTGTAAATATAATTTGTTAATATCTCCAGGACTGTAAGCTTCATGTGGACAACGATTTTCTGTCTCTTTATGCACCTAGGACCGTGTGTACAAAAAAACTACTTAAATTTTTTTTGGAGGCAATTGGGATTAAGTGACTCCAGAGTCACACAGCTAATAAGTGTTTCAGGCTGGATTTGAACTCAGGTCCTCCTGATTCCAGGGCTGCTATCAGCTACTTAATTTGCTGAATTTCACTGGTAAAGAGTCAACAACTTCTTCAGGTATGCTAATAGTACAATCAGTATTTTAGTAAAAATTGACAATTATGACTTTATAACTTAAGGAGCTCATTAAAAGAACTCTTGACAGACTCTGATAGTCTGTTGAAATAAGCAAAAGTAGAAGAATGGTGTGAATGTGGAGTGCTTTTATGTGAAAGATTTTTTGTTGGTTTTTTTTTGTTTTTCTTGATAACAAACTCATTTTCTTTAAAAGATTAAATAAAAGTTCAAAGTCTTCATTATGTAAGAGTTTCTTCTCTTTAAAAGAATGTAACAACATCAACGTGTATCTTTCTAAACTTTAATTTATTAAAAGAGAATCAAGCAGTCGAAATACCACAAGAATTACTGGTCAGAATAGGGTATATTTTTCTTCCAGCTTCCCCAAACACAAGGTTAGAGATAGAGAACAAGAAAGGAGGCGACCCCCCCCCCCCAGGTTCTATTCTGGGCATCCAAAGTGGGAGAAGCCATTACCACTCAAGCCCTTCCTCCCATTGGACTGCTTGGGTCCAATTTGCCTCATGAAAGCAATGATACTAGATGTAGTCTGATTATTTTCCACTCTATTATCCCAGTAGTCTCTGTTATATTTCCAGTGTAGCAGCCATCTCCTTGTCTTTTCCCCCTTTATTATTTTTCCAACAACATGTATATATATGAAAGGTTTTTGTGAGAATCAAATTACTAAGAGAGAAAAAGCTCTGTATATACCTAGGAATACCTCATTAGAGGTACAATACAAACACAAGAATTTTAATAGCATTTATTTAGAATGTACTCTTTTCTAGTACTGTTCTAGGGAAGGAGTGCACAAAAGCAAAATGAAAACAGCCCTTCAGGCAACTAATATCCTCCGGGGTACAATTGCTTGACCAGGAACTAATGTAAGGTGAACCTCTGTAATGTCAGCTAGGAGGAACAGAAAGAGCTAATAAGCTAGAATTTATCAGAACACTGATAAATTAAATCATCTGCAAAAGGAAATGGAGTTTTCTGATAATCCCAACATAATCACAAGAGAAACTTCCATTTTCTCTGAGATTACCAGTTTCTGGCACTCCTATAACAACCTGTCAAATAGTGATATAATGATATTTGCATGTGTATATGTGTTTGTGTATATGTATGTGTATATACCCACATATATAAATGTCTGCAAGTGTATATGTGCGAGAAAATAGGATGAAGGAAATGTCTTGTTTAATAAATTCTTGCTTAGTTAAAAAAAAATTTGAAAATCAGAATTCTTTATCCATTGGTGATTTGTAATTACTTTGAGAGTGGGGAGCCAGACAGAAAGAAGATTGCCCATTTCACAAAGTTTTTGATCAATTTAACAAATAACACATGTATGTATGTATATTTGTATGGAGAGAGAGAGAGACAGATATGTACATGGTACTGGGTACTGAAGAAGTCAAGATATAGAGGTAAGTAAGACAAATTCCCTTCCTTCAGGAAACATCAGTGGGTTATATAGATTTAAATCTGGAAAGGACTCTAAAAGCTATCTGACCCAGACCTCTCAGTTCATCAGGAAGCATATAAGCACCAGACCCTGTACAAGACAGTGGAGATACAAAGACAAAAGTCATTGCCTTAGGGAGATTATGTTCTATTAGAGAAGACAGTATATAAATATATAAGTAGGGGACAAGTAAAATTGTATTACCCAAAGTCACAGATGTAAGATTCAGGCTTTGAACTCAGGTCTTCTGACTTAAAATTTAATGTTCTTTCCACAATATTACTTTATCTCTCTTAATGACAGATCTTAGTAACCAAGCTTAAAATTTCTAATTCATCTGCATTAACTAATGAGTAGACTTAGAAAATTCCCTTTCTTTTCCATTAATTTTCATCAGAATTTATGTCTTTATTTCACACTTTTCATTGTGGATATGTTTGTTATAAATATTTATTGGGGGATAAAAATAGCAAGCAAGGACGTTTTCTGCATTCCCAAATTTTCCTGTTCTGATCAATACTTTGGTGACACTTTATTCCTTTTTCTTCTTTTTTTAGGGTTTTTTTTTTCATTTTTGCAAGGCAGTGGGGTTAAGTGGCTTGCCCAAGGTCACACAGCTAGGTAAATGTTAAGTGTGTGAGGTCGGATTTGAACTCAGGTACTCCTGACTCCAGGGCTGCCCACCTAACTGCCCCCAACTTAATTCCTTTTTCAAGTAATCTTGAAATAGGCACCACCCTGGAAAAAAGTAGCAATTGTATATGCAAATGTAGCTACTGACTCAGTTGTCTTAATTGGTTTTCTTATGTGCATGTAACTGGAATTTTTGGAAATTCATAAAAATCTGCCTTTTAATCCTATTTATTGTACGTACACATATACATACACATGCAAAATAGGACAATTAAATAAATAAGGCAGACCATTCTTTAAGGGCCCTATTACTTAACACTAATAATTTACTATTTCAAAACTGATGAAAGAGCAAAATGACCAAAGAACTAATTATGGTAATCATAGTTAAATGTATTTCCTTTGTTTGACAAAATATTTTAAGGTCTATTAATCAGTGCCTTTTTAATAGACTCTTACTAGTACTACCAGTTCCTAACTAGTGGGAGGGGGAAATATTCACTCTTGATTTTTTTTTTACAGTACCCACTTCAAAACTATATAACAAACCCTGAAAGTATTTAAAATCAAATTCAATGGTTTTTAGAATTTGTGATTAAATTGGTGCAATCATTGACTGTAGCATTCCCAAATAGTAACCTTCCTTGCCCTAACAGAAAGTCTTGATGAATTATTGCAAAAAAAAAAAAAGATTCACCCTTTTAATGATAAGCCTCTGAATTTATCTAGACTTGTCTTCAGAAGCCCTTCTAACTTAGTAGAATTAGAATCTACCAATACTTGCATTATCCCTGGCATAGCCTATAAGAAATCAGTCTCCCTGTTATAACATTCTGAATAGAATATATATTTATAGTTTTTGTTGTTGTTAAGAAAGATTATTTCAGTGATTTAGTATAGAATCAGGTTGAAAAAGTGTGGCTGATGTAATAGTGAGCATAGACGGAAGACTTTTTTTAAAAAGTAAGACTATTTTGCCATAAATTCTAAGACACATGATCCAACAGTGAAGGACATTTCATGGGGAAATCAGTCCATATCTGACAAAAAAGAATGGGAAAAGGGGGTGGCTGGGTGGTGCAATGGATAGAGCACCTGCCCTGGAATCAGAAGTTACCTGAGTTCAAATCCGGCCTCAGACACTTAACAATTACCTAGCTGTGTGGCCTTGGGCAAGCCACTTAACCCCATTGCCTTGCAAAAAAAAATAATAATAATAATGGGAAAAGGTTCTTGAACATAGCTGGGAAACAGCTAGAGATTAAGTAGAGGAATGTTGTTGGGGGAGGAGTAAAAGGTTGGTTAGTTGATGAAGGTCTTTGAATACTTGCTTGACGAATTTAGATTTGATCCAATGGACAGGAGCTGCAGTATGTTCTTGAAAGAGGGAATGATGTCATTCAGCAATTTATGAAAGATGATCCTAGAGTTATATGCTGAATGAACAGAAGGGAGCAAAATGGAGAAAGCAACCCTAGCTAAAGGCTCGTAACTTCTTACATAACATTTATTTTCAGTTCAGTTATAAATATAATTGTTATTTTGGATTTCAGCTATATGACATTTAAATTTTGTGTTATTGATCAAAATGTGAGCTCTCTCAGCTGACACACTTCTTGGAGAAAGTGGCATTTGTTACAACTCAGATTACAAAATATCCTCAGTATATAGTTGTTGGTTTGATGTTGGGGATTTTTAATGTTTAAAGAAAAAATTACATCTATCAAAACTCAGGTTATTTTTTCCTTATCAAATTTAAAATTGTCATAATAGCAACATATTTAAGATGTTTTTAAGATTTAAGATTCCAAAACTGTAATTTTCTCTGATGACTAATGATAAATACTTTGGCCCCTCCATGTAGTCTGATACACAAGACAGAAGTCTTAGTAACTTTTAAACTTTCCATAGACTTTACTGTATCAGCATTTCCAAGAAGTTCTTCATGCTTGGGGTGAAATAAAATCGACTTTTTTACTTATATACTTAGTAGCTCCATGATTTCATCTATATTGGCCGCTACATTTCTGTCACTTCTTAATGACTTCCTTTTCTTGCACCTTCTAGACCATGCCTCTGTAACAAAGATGTACAGTTAAGTTAAATAGATCAATATATAGTCCATATCTGACAGTGTATTTTTTTTCTTCACCACTTGTTTTTCTACTGAGAGGAAGGAAGCATTCTCCTCTGTTGTCACATAATTGGTCACTTCGTTGATCAGTGTACTGGTGTCTGTCAGTGTTATTTTCCTTCATGATATAATTGCTCCAAAAATTGTGATTTTGCTTACTGTGAGGTTTTTTTTCATCATAAAGTACCCTCCCCAGTTGGTTCACACCCACTTTGCTTCTAGTTCAAAGGTGCAACTGTAAATATTTTTTGTAACTTTCCCCTTAATTTTTAGTCTCTTTGTAGTTTAGGTATAGTAATGGGATCATTGGCTCAAAAGGTATAAATTGTTGAGTTACTATAATTACTAATTGTTTTCCAGAAGAGTTGGATCCACCAGCTGTCCTTTACTGTGCCTTACTTCCCATAGACACTAATATTTGTCATTTTCATGTCTAATAACTGCACAGTAAAATTTCATTGTCTTCATTTACCTTCGTAGTTACTTGAACCTTTCTTTCATATTGATAAGGGTTTTCATTTCTCTTTCAGAACTAATTTCATATTCTTTGGCCACTTTGCTGTTGTAGAGAGGCTCTTATTTTAATAGCTTTTTATTAAAATAATACATCATTAAAATCTAATACTTTCACAAACTTAAGTTATATACAAGCTAGAGTAAAATTTGAAGAATTATAAATACCTAGGCACAAATTATTGACCTTAAACTATTGTTAGATACTGCTTACCTGACTTGCTTTTGTTTTTAGGAAAAATTTTGATATCCTTGATGTTTTCTGTTCATAGCTTTTATTATCTACTTTTTAACTATCATTAGTATAGATTGGGAGGGGGAAGAAGGGGGATCTAATTGCTTTCTGATCCTTTTTTTTTTATTAATCTGAAATTGCCCTACTCTTCTGCCCATCAGTACTGGATAAAATGATGTGACAACACCAAAACCTCTGATATACCCTCCTATGATTAAAAGGAAAGGGGGGGACCATATTCAGATTGATTCACTGCAATTATCTCTTTCATTCAGGGAGAACTTGCTTTCTGTACCACTCTAGTTTCTCCCTCTATTATTCTTCAGTTAATGCAAATAGCTGATTTCCAGGTTTCCCTTCTAGTTTCTACTCCCTGACTTTCTGCCACACAAATGACATGTTTATATTTATGAATAGTTCTTATCCATGTACATGCATACACATTAGCATTAACTTAAGTATTATCTGGATTTTTTAAAAGATAATTTTAAATTTAATTGCTGTTTTCACTTGAGTTTTTTCCTCTAACCTGTATTATAGGCTTGACAATCATGGGGTTAAACATCATGTTTTTTAAAAAATTTATTTATTTAAGGCAACGGGGTTAAGTGACTTGCCCAAGGTCACTCAACTAGGTAATTATTAAATGTCAGAGACAAGATTTGAACTCAGGTCCTCCTGACTCCAGGTCCAGTGCTCTATCCACTCTGCCACCTAACTGCCCCAACATCACTCTTCTAAAGTGAAAATGCCTGTAAAGGTGTAAAACACATATCATTAATATATATTTTTATGATAGTAAAAAAGCTGGTGATCTAAAAATCCTTTAGACAAAATATCCTTAGGTAAAAACCAGAATGAAGACAGCTCGATTGTAACATTTCTCCCACATTTTTCCAAAGTAACAATTGGTTGGACAACTTTAAAAAATTAAAATAGCTAGAGGAACATCTGGAAATTAGTCTGTTTTAGAAACATTTTATCAGATATTACCTAAATCGACCAAAGAATTCTCAATTCAAGAATGCCATTCTCCTAAGACATAAAGATCGTTTCCCTTTGCACTGTCATGTTTTTTAAAGGATCACAGAATTCCACATTTGGGAAGGATCCCAGTGTCAGCTACTCTACTTGTGTCCAAAAAAACATTCTCCACTGTGACACACAGGAAAACATTCATCATTTCCTTAATGACCTCCATTGACATAGAAACTACTGGTTCCCGAGGCAGTCTCTTCTACTTTAGAATAACTTTCATTAAGAAAACTTATACCAGGCCAAATTTGTCTCTGTTTTTAAATCAACCCATTGCCCCTAGCTGTATACTTTGGGGCCATACAGAAAAATAATAACCACCCCCAACAGTGAGGTAGAACAATATAGAACTCTAGGCTCTGTTCCAAAAAACTAAATTCAAATCTGATCTCAGACATTTATTAGCTGTGTGATCCTGAAAAAAAAATCACTTCGTTTCTGTTTGCTTCAGTTTCCTCAACTGTAAAAAAATGGGGATAATGACCCCAATTTCACAGAGATATTTCTAAAATAGCATGATACCTAGGCCCATACTGAATGCTTGTTTCCTTCCATATTTCCTTCCAAGTCATTGATAAAACTGTTAAACAGTATAGAACCAAGTACGGAGCTCTATGACTCTCCAATGGAGAGATTTCCTGCCAAATTGTCAGCAGTATTATCTGGTCTTTGAGTTTGGCCATTCACCTAAATCTGAATCCATCTAACTGTACTATTAACTAACCTATATCCTTTTCTCTTTTCCCCAGGAATAACTTTGTTAATGGTAAGTCATATCTATTACATTTCCCTAATCTATTTCCTGGTATCGTGACCTATTCTTGATGAAGCCATGATGACTCTTTGTGATGTTTCCTGTCTTTGGATATTCTTTAATACTTTCTATTATTTTCCCAATACTTGAAGTCAAAGTCACTCACAAATTCATTTTTCTTTTTTATTGAAAACCAAGGTATTTACCCCTCTTCAGTCCTTGCAATATCTCTCTCATACTCCACAACTTTTAACTATCACTTAAAACAGTTTAGCAGATATATCCAACAGTTCTTTCATTACCCAGTTTATATATGCCAAGTTATTTTACTTCATCAAGGATTGCTAAATGCTCCCTTACTGTCTCTTCACTTATTTTGAGGGTCAGCTTCTTGTTAGTCATTTTTGTTCTGTCTCTCCAGTGCAAAAGGCATTCTCTTTATCAGAGAAAACAGAAGCATAACCATTATTTGTATCTTTGTTTCCAAATAGAAAATAAATATAGACTCATACCTTTAAGGGAGAAAGGGACTTAAAGAGGTCATCCTGGCCAACCTCCTCATTTTGCAAAGGATGAAATTGAGGATTGGAAAGGTTATGTGATTTAC
Organism: Macrotis lagotis; assembly: GCF_037893015.1. Lineage (NCBI taxonomy): Eukaryota > Metazoa > Chordata > Mammalia > Peramelemorphia > Peramelidae > Macrotis > Macrotis lagotis. The sequence continues at coordinate 83,815,783 of NC_133662.1, read as the reverse complement.
TTAAAGTATCATGAGTAAGCTGCAAAGCGGGGTTTAAATTTGAGCTCTTGGACTCAGGAATTCATTCCTCAAAAATCACTGATTTTCTCTGGGGAAAGAATCATCATGTGGCTTTCTTGTTTTACCTATCATAAATGGATACATCTGGGAATTCCATAATACAAGACTCAACCCAATGAGCATTTTCTTCCTAAAAGAAGCTAAAAAGGTTATATTTTGTAAACAGTTTGTACCATCTCATTCTTTCTATTGTTTCCCTTTATGTGTTTAACTTTATATATGGGATTACTTATATTTTTATGGGAATACACTGTGTGTGTATTCTATTAACACAGTGTGTAGTACATAATAGCATTTAAAAAGAATTTTTTTCATTTCTTCTTCTGCATTCCTTTATTATTCCCACTGCCACTACCCTTTTTCATAAAAATCATAGCTCTAGATCTGGAATAAAACTTTAGAGACCTTCTAGTCCATCCTCCTCATTTTCTGTATTAAGGAAATTGAGACCTAAAAAGGTTAAGTGATTTGTCCAAAGTCATAAGAGGTCGATAGACCCAAATTTTATTTTTCTAGTTTCAGGATTCTTTGCCATCCCATATTGACATATTGACTTTTTTTTCAAATACAGGATTCTTGATTCATGTTTTGTGCATCGGGCATTGTTCTTGAGTCATTCAGTCATTTTTCTTTTTCTTTTTTTTTTTTTAGTTTTTTTTCAGTCATTTTTCTTGACAACTGGAGTGCTTTGCCTTGTCATTCCCCAGTGGATAAAGGCAAAGTGACTTTCCAAGGGACATACAACTAAAATCTGAGGCTTCATTAGAACTCAGGTGTACCTGTCTTGAAGCTCCCAGTGCTTTATCCATTGAGCTGCCTAGCTTTCTTGGATCACACATTAATCACCTTCAAAGTGAACCTTGCTGTTTAGTAGTGGAAATGAAACAGTATGATAGCCACAATGCTTAACATAATATGATATAACATATGCAGACATTACTAATTAAAACAAAACTTTTAATGCATCTAAGTAATTAAATTATCACAGATGGCTCAGTGGAAGAGGTAACATTTGCGTTGGGGTTCAATAGAAAGAATTAAATTCAAACCCTGTGACTATTTATTTCTCTCCATTGAAGCCAAGATGTTAACTCCTCCACAGAGCCTTCCCCAATATATTAACCACTTAGATATTTGTCTTTTTATCAGTCTTATCAGTCCTTGTTACTTATAATTATAAGGGTAAAAAAAAATCTTAATTATTGGAGTAAGATACTTAATTAAGTATAGGAAATACTGAATATAGGCAAATGACTTGTCTCATCCATATATTTTTTATTTTTAATAGCCTTATTTCATTAGATCAAATTTTCTGGTATCTCTGAATTTGAGGATGTACCTTATTTGAACTCTATAGCTTCTTCCTATAAAGTGATTCACTCCAAAGAGAATTTTAACCTTTATTGTGTCTTAGATAGCTTTGTATGTCTTTGGCTATCTGGTGAAGCCTTTGGACCTCTTCCTAAAATAAGATTTTAAATGCCTAAAATAAAATACATAAGATTATAAAGGAAACTAATTCTGTTGAAATACAGTTTATTAGGGCGGCTAGGTGGCACAGAAGCCCTGGAGTCAGGAGTACCTGAGTTCAAATGCGGCTTCAGACACAATTACCTAGCTGTGTGGCCTTGGGCAAGCCACTTAACGCCATTTGCCTTGCAAAAACTAAAAAAAAAAAAACAAGCAAACAATCAAAATATAGTTTATCAAAATGTTTTGGAACTTTTTTAAGTTCACAGATCCCAGGTTAAGAATCTCTGACTTCTAAAAGAAATTAAGTAGAAATATATGAAGGTTTTTATAATATCCTTCAAAATAAAACTACAGACTGTATAGATATGTGCAATTTTTTAATCCATCAGATGAATAAAAATAGGTACCCAAGTAGAATCATATACTATAGTAATAATGATTAATTTATTTCCAACAAAACTTTTGATTCTTTATAAAACAAATTTCTAGCCTTTAATGAGAACCTAGACTCAACTTTCAGTTGTACTAATATAAGAAAGTATTATCCAGGAGGATCAGGAGTTGTTTACTTGACTTTGGAGAGTATTTCATCTTTTTTGAGTTTTAAGTTAAACAATATTATTACTGCCCTATTTCGATTAAGGGTACCATCATCTTTCTAGTTCCCCACGCTCAAAAATCTCAGAAAGAATCAGCTTTAACACCTTTCTTTCCCCATTTTTTAATAATCTTGTCTTACAAATTTGCCTTTAAAATTATCTCATTGACATGCAAATTAAAACAACTCTGAGGTAACATCTATTAGATTGGCTAATGTGACAGAAAAGGAAAATGATGGATGTTGGAGGGGATATGGAACAACTAGGACACTAATGCACTGTTGGTAAAGTTGTGAACTGACCCAACAATTCTGGAGAACAATTTGGAACTATGCCCAAAGGACTAAAAAGCTGTGAATACCTTTTAATCCAACAATACTACTGCTAGGTTTAAGATATCCAAAGGGGGGGGACCCTCTTTTTTGTATGTAAGGATTGGGAATTGAAAGGATGCTAATTGGTTGGGGAGTGGCTAAATAAGCTGTGATATAAGATTGTGATGGAACATTATTGTGCTATAAGAAATGACAAGCAGAATGATTTCTGAAAAACCTGGAAAATGTAACATAAACTGAAAAGTGAAATGAACAGAAGCAGGAAAGTGTTGCACAAAGCAATAGCAATATTGTAAGATAAAAAACTTTGAATGACTTAGCTATTCTCAGCAATGCAATGTTCTAAGACAATTCCATAGAACTATAATGATGAAGCATTCTCTACCTCTCCAGAGAAAAAACTAATAGTGGTTGAATATGGACTGAAACATGCTATTTTCACTTTGTTTCATTCTTTTTCTTTTGAGTCCCCTTGTACAACATGACTAATATGGAAATGTTTTATATGATTGCACATGTATAACCTATATCTGATTACTTACCATTTCAGGGAGGGAGGAGGGATAGAATTTTAACATGTAATTGGGATAAAATAAAATATGTTAAAAATAAATTGTCTCATATTTATCTTCTTTTCATATGTATTGCCATTACTGGAGTCAGTGTCCATAGCTCTGGAGCTTTGAATTTAGTTCTATCTCATTTTAGGATGAAAATAAGCTGAAATGAGAGGAAGGCATCTATGATACATGAACTAGCGTTGTGTATTTAGCTATTAACAAAAGACCTGATATCTCTTTTCAAAAAAGGAATTAAATTTGTTTTTAATTCAAGATGGAAGAATTAGGAGCAATGGATGGAATTGACAGAGACTGATTTAGGATTGATTTAAAGAAAAATTTCTAATAAAACTGCCTTCCTTCTCACTGCAATCTCTCACTGAAAGACTTAAGATGAAGTCTGGATGACCATTTGTCTGTTTTCATGTAGAGCAAGAGTTTAAACTGGAGCCCAAGAAATTAGATGATAAAAATATATTATTTTCACTAACCTTTAACTGGAATTTAGCAATTTGTTCAATCATATATTTTTTTTAAAAAAACATTCTCAGGAAAGTTCCATCCTTGCAGAAAAATACATGACTGTTGTAGAGAAATTCTAAACTTGCTAAAGCTCTATTAGGATTGTCATTCCTTTGTTTAAAATCTTCAGTGGTACCCCATGAAGTATTGAGGTACCACAATGGATGGATAGAATGCCGGGTTTGGAGTCAGAAAGACGTGAGTTCAAATGTGGCCTCATTCACTTATAGCTGTGTGACCTTGGGCAAGTCATTTACCTTCTATTTGCTTCAGTTTCCTCAATCTGTAAAATGAAAATGATAGCCTCTACCTTCTAGGATTGTTTATGAGGATTAAATGAGATATTTGTAAAGTATTTTACCCAGGGCCTGGAAGATCAAGTACAAACTCCTTAGTCTGGCATTCTGGACCCTATTCTATAGTTTCAGCATACTTCTCCAGCCTTTTCTCCTTATCTCATACTGAAACCTCTACTCCATTCAGACTTGTCTATTTGTGCTCTTCTAAACTACCCTCTAGATTGCTCTCAAAATTCTTTCCAAGAAGGCTAACTTTGATCTTATTTTTCCCTTTAACAAATAGCATTTATTGTTCCTTCCAATTATATTAAGATATATATTAACTTACATTTAATTTAGTGCTTTTGCTTACTTCAAAAATGTCCTATATGGTATTATTTTCTGCATTTTTCAAATGAAGACTACAGCTCAGAGAATTAGCCCAAGTTCATCTCAAAGATTAGTGAGGGCCCTTTCTACTGTTCTATAGCTACCTCCTTTTGTCATTTATTGTCTTGTACTATTAGTTGCATACATTTATACCTTTTCACCCAAATTAGGCTATAATTTAAGCTTCTTAAGGAGACTCTACCTCTTACAGGTTTCTGATTTTAATAAAATAGAATGAAAATTGTATTAATGGTTTCTCAGTACTTTTGCATCAGAAACCTTCATTTATTTGTCCACTAGATGGCATATGAACATCACTAAGGAGAAATGACTATACTTTGTGCTAATCCATATGTACTAGATATTGGTAAATATCTCTGAGTGAGCAAATTAAGGCAATCAGAAATGAAACATAGGTGTTTCTGGTCCATGTTTAATGGACAGATAGATAAAAATACAAATTGATAAGTAAAAAAGGGCACTTCCTATATAGGCCAACTTTCACTTGATGGCAACAGTAAATGTCAATTGTTGGTATTTAACATGAACTGATAATAAATGTCAGGTAAATGAAGTTTCACTTGGAGTCAGGAAGCCCTGGGATCAAGTCTTTTTTTTATGTTTTTATGATACCAGAAATAGTTCTTTTTTATTTTTTTCAATACTCATCCACTTACATATTTATAGGTTACACAATTTTCTTCCACCCTCTCCTCAATGGCAAACATTCTAGTGAACATTACACATGTACATTTGTGTTTAACATGTTTTCATAGTAATCATTTTGTGTATGAAGAATAAGACTTAAGGGAAAAGAAAGAAAGAAAACTATAGGATAGGAAGGGAAAACATAAGAGAAATTTTTAAAGAGTGAACGTTGTTCATTTAGCTTCTGTGGTTTTTTTGGATCTGTTTGGGTTTTTTTGGTCTGGATTTGGATAGCATTGTCCAATTTATCTTGGCTCTCCAAACTGCTGAGAGAAGCTGCATCCATCATAGTTGATCAACTTATAATGTTATTAATGTGTATGATGTTCTCTTGGTTCTGTTCCTTTCTCTCAGCATCCATGCCTCCCTGCAGTCTGACCATTCATGGTTTCCTATAGAACAAAGGTATTCCATAACATTCATATACTACAACTTGTTCAGCCATTTCTCAATTGATAGGTGTCCCCTCAATTTCCATTTCTTTGCCCTTACAAAAAGAGAAGCTACAAATATTTTGAAACATGTGGGACTTTTCCCATTTTTTATGATTTTTTTTCCTGGATACAGGCTTAGTATTGATATTGCTGGGTCAAAGGGTATGATCAGTTTTATTTCTTTTTGTGCATAATTCCATATTACTCTCCAAAATGGTTGGATTAGTTCACAACTCTACCAGTTGGGATCAAGTCTTCAAGCTATTATGGCATGTTACTTAATTTCTCTCCCCTGAGCAATTTTCAGAAATAAATATCTGGTAGCCTTGACAGCCTAACCCAACTCAGCTGTCCTCCAGAAGAGAAAAAGAAACCTTTCCTTCAGACTTTCACATGAACCCATGACCTTTTAAGGGACTGAATTGGGTTAACTTTAGGTACACTCACAATTATTTCAGAAGTTTTTCTTAATATACCCTCTCCGAAATTTATGTCTTCCTTTAAAGATAGTCTTTCATTCTCTGACTTAACTTTGATTAATTTCACATTGACTGAACTATAGACAATCTTTAAACAAAGATAAAAATTCAATGCTAATTCCTTTACCAGTTTTATGAGGAAACTAGGATTGGAGAGCAGATGACTGCCTGTATAACTTGGGGAATGGAAAACACAGATAAGAACCCAAGAATACCAAAGACTAATGACCTCTCATATTTTTTTGTTTTGTTTTTTAGATTTTTGCAAGGCAAATGGTTTAAGTGGCTTGCCCAAGGCCACACAACTAGGTAATTATTAAGTGTCTGAGGCCGAATTTGAACTCAGGTACTCCTGACTTCAGGTCCCCCCCCTTAGGTTTTTAAAAGCACTGGCCAGTTTACCGAATGAAAGCTAGTATACTTTCTCCTTTTAAGTTCATGACCTAACCCATTGTTTTCAGTAACTCCCGCAGATATATAGATATATATGTACTGATGTACTTAATTGAATGTTGTATAGTCTGAACAAGATGCATGTTTCAACTATTTAGTTTTTACTCTGTGGATTTTTAAGCCAAAACCTTGAGTAATCATGGAACTCGTTGAAGCATGATTTAGTCAGTATTTTTATAATGTGTTTTGTTTACCTAATCAAGATTTTTTTTCATCAGCAAACAATGAACATTTTTCTCTATCGGAGATACCTTGTAAAAGGTACTTCTTTCCTTTCAATATTAGGTTACTGTCAGCAAAAAGTCCCAGTTGGGGACATATTGTAGAAGAAATGAAAGCTGTTTTCAAATGAAGGACTATCAAATGGAAGGAGCAGTAAACTTATTCTCTTATTCCTGAGGACAAGGCCTAGTTAGAGCCTATATATTGTGATTTTAGGGATGCAGATTTCAGTTTGTATGAAAAAACTTTGTAGCATTTAAGATTACCCTTTCCAAAGAAATGGCCTGCTCACTTTTACTAGACATGTTCAAATATAGACCAACTGATCAAAGATATTGTAGAGGAGATTTTTTTTCATTAGGTGGAACACTGATATGCATACCCACTAGGGTCATTTCCAGTTCAAATAATATGGATATTTTATTCAAAGAGCTTTATTTTAAAATTTTTATATTTTATGTATTTATTATTTTTTCTTAATATTGATGGTCTTTACCAACAAAACTTTTCCCTTTCATTTTTTCTTCCACTTTATAAATCATTTATCAATCTGTCCAATCAAATTTCTCCCATCATTTTCTCATTCTTATTTTATAAGTGTCCTCACAGCATCTTTGTTTCACCTCTATGGTTCCTGAAGACAGGAACTTTTAAAGACATCTCCATTTGATTCTGTACCTGTTTGTTTTTTTAATTAGTTCCAGTACTATACATTCAAATGCAAATCATCATAAGTATTTTTCAATCACTGATTTTCAGAAGGGCATCGTTAAATTTTTTGAATCTTGCTTTGCACCTGATTACAATATTTTTGACTCACAGGTTGTTGGAAGAGGAGCCTTTGGAGTGGTATGCAAAGCTAAATGGAGAGCAAAAGATGTGGCCATTAAACAAATAGAAAGTGAGTCTGAAAGAAAAGCCTTTATTGTAGAGGTAAGTAACCCAGTTTGTTGTATCTTAAGAAAATATCTTCTGCTATTATAGTTCTTTATTATATGGGTGTACTTAAAGTAGTTATATCAATAAAATGGCTATTTTATATATATTTTTAATATATTTACATATATTTATATATTTTTTTTATTTTTTTCTTCCCAAGTAATTCATTTAGTCATTAGAACATCAGAGCATTTCCTGGTTAAAATATTGGAAATAGAATTATAATTGCTGTTCCTTACAGATTAACTACATTGACTGAACTACTTAACCATCTCAAGATTAATAGCAAGCTCCGGCTCCTTATCTTGTTACCCAAGCAGATAGAAATTACTTTTTCTCCCATTACCTGAACTGAGCTGGGGAATGTGAATATATTTTTGTAAATTATTTGTCATTTTTTTCCCTTTAATTCAAAGTAGATTCTTTGGAGAATGAAAATTTTAAATTTACTACTTCAGAGAGAAAATAATGAACTCTAATCTTATTCAGTCATGAAAAAATCCCTAGAATTCAGTAACTGAAAAAGTTTTTTTTCTTTTTAAGCTTATATTTATATAAAATTTCATATTTTATCTGCTAAAAAAGATAGTTATATAATAGTTATGAAGCCTTTCTGTTACTGCATTCTTTTCTTTTAACCTAAATAACCAGTGGATAATTGACTTAGGCATTTGAAAATTTGATGTATTCTGATAGCATATTGTAGTTTGTACTTTCATTTAAGCCATAATTTTTAAATAATTGGATTAAAGATTAATACTTTTTTAAAGGGTTACTTAATTTGTTCCAGCTTCGGCAATTATCCCGTGTAAACCATCCAAATATTGTGAAGTTATATGGAGCCTGTTTAAATCCAGTAAGTATATAACTTTCTCAGTGGATATATTATCTGTAAATAGTAATAAGTTGTTTTGGGGTTTGAAGTTTGCAAAAGTATTTTAACTTCTAGTGGAAAATTTTCTCACTGCAATTTTTTTTTAAATAGGTTTTTTTGATGTTTTTATTTTTGCATCACTGTAATTTCTAATGATTCTCTCTTCCTTCATTTCTGACTATGTATATACAACATTCTGCCTCTCCCCCAAAAAGGAGGGAGATATATTTTATTATCTGATCCCTTAGAACAACTTTGGTCCTTATAGTTAATATATTTCTTTGAAAACAGTTTTTAGGGGCAGCTAGGTGGCACAGTGGATAAAGCACCAGCCCTGGAGTCAAGAGGACCTGGGTTCAAATCTGGTCTCAGACACTTAATAATTACCTAGTTGTGTGGCCTTGGGCAAGCCACTTGACCCCATTTGCCTTGCAAAAGCCTTAAAAAAAAAAGAACGAAAACAGTTTTTAAAAATGGTGATATTTGATAAGTAGTTTTAAAAATCAAAACATTTCCAACTAACATTTGGAAAGAATGCAGATCCTAAGTTGATAAGTTAGAAACTGAATCGGCATATGATTGTAAATGCAAACTCAAGTTGAAATATAGTTAATTATATTCAAACTTTAAAATAAACCAGTAGTTTACTTAAAACAATTTCATTCTGTCAAGCAAATTTCACTTTTGTCCCTTATCCATAGATGTGGTAAACACATCTTTCTTGTTCTACTCTTAGCCATCTTTTCTTTTCTGTAAAATTAGAACATGTTTTTCTACTGCCTTAAGAATTTTTCATCATTGAATTTTATTTGATTTTGTCCTTAAATTAGGAAAAAAAAATTTTGTTTACTATTTCTTCAAGCTAGTTAATTCTGTTTGTTCCCTTCCCACCCAAAAGAATATTAGCTTCTTCGGGGCAGGGAATTTTTTTTTTGTTTTTGCTTTTGTATTCTCTCAGCATCTTGAATATTTCCTAGAATCTAGCATTTTAAAATTGATTTTTTGCATTGAGTTGAATTCTCCACTGAAAAAATAACTGATTTGTTTGTATTTTAAATTAACTTAAGAATAATTTCACTCAGTAAATATTTATTAAGTTCCTGCTGGACACCAGAGTATTAGAACTACAAAGACAAACAACAAAATGATACCTGTTCTAGTGGAGCTAATGTTCTTTTCAGAGTTTAGCCATTCCTAAAGTTCTCTTATTTTGAACCCCGTACAATTCAGATAATTATGAATGTAACTTTACTTTTGGTATTCTGGATAACCTCAGGAAACCTGTGTTTAAAGTTTTCATCCTGCCATAAACTAACAATACCTTAGCCAAGTTAATTTCATTCCATGTCATAATTTCTTCTTCTGTAAAGCGGCTTAAAATAAATATGTGCCTTCAGTGTCAATTTGGGGATTTCTTTTCTGTGTTTCTATCCTGATGTACATCATTTTTCCCCTTTAGGTATGCCTTGTAATGGAATATGCTGAAGGAGGCTCTTTATACAATGGTGAGTATCAAGAATACACCTTTCTTTAAGAAATAAGTTTTTATACAAAATGAAAACAATTTTTGCTTAGAACTCTAAGTAGTTTAAACATAAAGTACTTTGAATGCCATTCAATAATGTTATCATCAAGATATTAAAGGTAATAATTCCTAAAAACTCATAAAAACAATGGTAAATTATTTTTAAAAATACAGGTAATATATGTGATATATGAGAAAAATGGTCATAAAATAATTGTAATCAACATATTTAATCAATTCTTTTTTCACCTTTATTTAGGATTTCTTTCATAATTTAGAAAGAATTTTGTAATTTGAAAAGCACAAAATAAAATAAAGCCTCCAGTTTTTAGTTGTTTCAGTATGTTCAACTTCATGCTTCAATCTTTTCTTAAATTCTTTTTGCGCCCTCTCAAATTTGGGTCTTTTCATTTCCCATCACTACCTGGCTTACCAATAACTGGTATTAATTTTTCTTTAAAAAAGAAAATTTTAGAAATTCAGTTATTTCAAAGAATATTCCAGCCTTAAGAACTCTATTGTTCAATTAGTTCTTGCTTATCTTTTGTGCTAGAATTTGATTACAATCAAATTAGTCTCAGTTTTTTTAATCTTTCTCTGGGAAATATTGGTGAGGGTTTGTATGTATAATTATGTATTTTTATATATGTATGTATGAATATATACTATGTGTGGAATATGATCATAATATAATCATTATTATGTGATTGGTAAATTTTCTGATTAAAATTAGGTGGGGGTAGCCTGGCAGCGATTAATTTTGTGTATATAGTAATAAACAGTAAAGTTATTTCTAGTTTGTGCCTCTTTTTTTTTTTAAGTGCTGCATGGTGCTGAGCCTTTACCATACTACACAGCTGCCCACGCAATGAGCTGGTGTTTACAGTGTTCCCAGGGAGTGGCGTATCTCCATAGTATGCAACCAAAAGCTCTAATTCACAGGGACTTGAAACCACCCAAGTAGGTTCCCATTTCATGATCTTTTGTCAGAAAGTTGATTGCAAGATAAGCTGATATTTTAAAATGTCATTTGTAATGATTTTTTTTAATCTGATAAAGCAGTATAATACAGTGGAAAAAGCACTTGTATCGAAAAGAGTTGTGAAAAAAAGGGGGGGGGGTTAGGTGGTGTAGTGGATAAAGCACTGGCCTTGGAGTCAGGAGTACCTGCTTTCAAATCCGGTCGCAGACACTTAATAATTACCTAGCTGTGTGGCCTTGGGCAAGCCACTTAACCCCATTTGCCTTGCAAAAAACCTTAAAAAAAAAAAAGTAAAAGAAAAAAAGTTGTGTTACGGGCCACTCTAAAACTATTGTGATTGTGAGCAAGACACTGGAGCTCAATTTCCTTACCTATAAAATAGATAATAATGCTTGTATTATCAATTTAACAAAGTTATTAGGAAAAGAGTACTTTGTAATCCTTCTTCTTGCTCCCTTTTCCCCTCCCTCCCCAAAATATGTCCCAGACTTGTGGTTTCTTTGATAGAAGAAATTATCTCTCCCCAAAGCACATTCTGATCATATCACCACTCTACTTAATAAACTCCCAAGGTTCTTTATTACCTCTAGGATTACATACACCTTCTTTTTTTTGGCATTTGAAACTCTTTATTACCTGGTCCCTTCTAGTATTTCTAGTCTTCTTGCACATTGTTTATCATGTACCTACTAACTAGAGAGAGAGTTCTCTTACTGCTTCTGTACCTTTCCACTGACTGTCTCCATACCAGGAATGTTCTCTCTCCTCACCTCTGCCTCTTAGAATCTGTGGTTTCCTTTGAGACCAGCCCCAACCTCCACCTTCTTGAAGCCTTTCCTGATAATCCACTGTTCCCAGCTGCCTGTCTCCCTCACCAAGATCCCTCCCTTCCCAAATGACTTTGGAATCATTTGGTATATACTGTGTATATATTTCTGTCTTTGATCTTGTATTTGTATCTCCATTGCTGAGTAGCTGCGTGGCGCAGTGCGTAGAGTACTGGTCCTGGAGTCAGAAAGACCTGCATTCAAATGTGACCTCAGACACTAGCTGTGTAACTCTGGGCAAGTCACTTAACCACATTTGCCTCAATTTTCTCAGTAAAATGTACTGGAGAAAGAAATGGCAAACATCACTGCAGAATCCTTGCCTAAAAAACTCCAAACTAGATCACAAATTATGAAATGTGATTGAAACAGCAGAACAGTAACAAAATCTCAAGTGTTTAACATAGTGCTTGGCACATAATGGGTACTTACTAAAATTTTATCACTTTATTGATGCAGAACAGATCAGAATTTGCTCTTCAACTTGAATTTTAAACCTTAATGTAATATTAATGTCAGTTGTTATGATCAAAATTGTTAGCATTATGATCATAATTGTTATTATTTTAATCTATCAGCCTACAAAAATAGTCGACCTTTTTAGCCTCACTGGATCTAATTTTTGTATTTTTGAGTCTATTGGTTAACTTTCAGATTTGCTGCATATAAAGGAATTAATTCAATTCATAGTTGATCTAGGTCAGAATTATATTTTGCTTTACTTTATACCTTGGATTGTATTTTTATTTATTTTGTTAAACATTTCCTTATTGCATTTTCATCTGATTAGAGCCACTTGTGACCCAGCCCCCAAAGTTGAGACCTCTGAACTAGATTATCTCTTTTAACCATTCCACATTCCAACCCTTCAATTGTGAGCAGTATTCCCAAGTTGTTAATATGTACTCGTAGCTTTATCTTATCTTTTTGGATTATCTTGTCTTTTATGCAGCCTTTATAGAACTTCTCATATCTAAATGTGTCCCACTGTAATGGTCTTTCAGTTCATAAATTCTTGTTTATATGCTCATAACAGAAGTCTTATTTTATCAATCTTATCATGTTTCATTGTATCCTAACTACTTCTGAATTGGGGGAGTGCATATTTTGTGATTACCATACATCTGGTATCATTATTATTTCCTTACGTTAGTGTTTTTATTTTTGAGCTTTCAGTGTCTTCTTTTAACTGTTTAGCACATTTGTGCTAGGTATAACAACCCTTAAATATTTAAGTTCAAATTTGCATTAGAGAGAATAAATAACCAAATGGATGAAATCAAAGATCATTTAAAAAAAAATTTCAGCTGTGCTCTATTACATATGTATATGATCTTTGATGTGCCATTTTGTTAGAATGCTGAACTACATGTGTGCTGCCTATTAATTTTGTATATAATTATATGTATATGTGCATATACATAGATAGCATATATAAGAATAGACACCTATCTGCCATGAATATATCAACACTATATATTTCTAACAACTAGAAATCATGAATTAGTTATTTGACTAAAGAAAACTTTGAATATGTATATGTCCCATGTACATACATATGTCCCATGTACATACATATGTTCATGTATATAAATAGTATGGATAAAAAAACAAATTATATAAAAAAAACTAAGTTTAAGTTTCTGACAATCCATTAGTTGAATTACTAGCCCAGACACAGTTTATTTTTCTTCATCACTTATAACCTATTGTTCCTTTTTTTATAAAAGAAAGATTTTATTTATTTTGAATTTTACAATTTCCTCCCCAATCTTGCTTCCCTCCCCCCCACCCCCCAGAGAAGACAGTCAGACACAGTCTTTTTGACATTTCCATATCTACATCTAGTGAACTGTTCTCCAAAGTTGACAACATAGGTATTAGGCATGCTGATCCAACATTTGCTATGAGAGGCTACTTATTTTTCAAGTTGTCTTAATTAAATTTAACTATAAATTCTAATTGATCTGCCTAATCAGCATTAAGTTATATTATTTCACATGAGAGGTTAATTAAAACTGGTAATTAAAGGAAATGTTCTGATATGTTCTTATTAAAGTCTAAACTGCTGTGCAAAAGACTTATTTTACTACTAATTCATTTTTCTCTTAATTGGCAGAGTCAGAGAATTGTTTCTAGGTAAGAAAACGTTATTTGATAGTGATAGTTCTGACAGTGTAATAGTTGTGCAGCCTAGAGTCTAAAGGTCAGAGAGTTACTGAGTTGGCATTTCATTTAATCATTTTAACCATACTTGGTTTAGAGGTTTTTTTTCTTTTCTTTTTATCCTCTTTTATAAAATGATAATGTTTAGTTGCAACCATCTTAGCTTTGACATTTACTTAATAATTTATTCAAAAGAAGATTCCTTTTACTAACTCTAAGTAAAACAAATAAATGCTTCTTCTTTCCTTTGATGTACAGGAACTAAATTGAAAATATCATTGACTTTCAGCATTGCAGAAAGCTGTTCAGATTTAATCTGTAAACCTGACTTTTCATAAGAAAAAACAAGTGCCTTAGAAAATTATGGCACTGATTTTATGGACACCAAGTTTATACTTCCTCAGTTACAGTTATATCTTATATCTATAAGACAACTATATATCTATACTTAAAACTTGGGAAACAAGTGATGATAAAAAAAGTACAAAAACTTTGACATTATGAATAAAGAAGCATTATATCACAGATATAGAATATCGTCAATGACTCACACTTTGACTAGTTAATGATTTAAAGTGGTTTGTTGTTTACTTCTAGTCTATAATTGCAAATAAAAAGAAACACTTTGTATTTAAATGTTTTTATTGTTTTAAAGTATTTGAGTTTTCATTCATGTCATAATTCACAGGAATAACTAAAAAAGATAAATTACGTGGTTTTTCTAATTTTTTAAAGACCTCAGTCTTTGTTAATGAGACCTACAAAAATGAAATATAAACAGTGGTTTACATAAAAGGGAGGAGATAGTGATACTATTTAACTTCTTTACCCAACTTTCCTTTTAGCTATTACCACCTTTATTTGCTGAAAATCTTAAAAGCACCTAATTTTATTTATTTATTTATTTATTTTGCCAGATAGATACAGTCAGTAACCATATTGTGATAAAGGTTATGAGAGAATGACTTATAGGAAGTGTGGGTCTGGGAATTCTACTGAATAGAGGTAAGATGGAAATAAGTTAATTTTGTACTATCCTTTAATCAAGTTCTGGTGCCATATAGAAATAAAGTGATTACCTATTAACTCTACAAAAGTTGAATAGTAAGTCTTTGTTAATTCTACCAGTGACATTTGTTAACCATTTAGAATTACATTGGTCTTACAACAATTGTTGTTTTAACAGCTTACTGCTGGTGGCTGGGGGGACAGTTCTAAAAATCTGTGATTTTGGTACTGCCTGTGACATTCAGACACATATGACCAACAATAAGGGCAGTGCTGCTTGGATGGCGCCTGAAGTTTTTGAAGGTAAAAATGATGCTAGTTTATGATGATCTAATTCTTCTGTTTGATCAAAAAATGATTTTTTTAAGTTCAGAAATCATTTATATGTTCTTAACAGTAAAGTATAAATCTCAAATGTAAATATAATCTTAGGTTCTACATCCCCAAAGCAAGATTTGCATCATTTGTATCTTCTTCCATACACTCAAGTATATACTTAAGAAATTGATTTTAGTACTAAAAATTTAAGAGAGTATGATGCAGAAAGAATTCAGAGTAATTGAACAAAAGTATATTTGAGAAGACTACAAATAGCAGTATTGGACTTAAAGGAAATGCTTATATTGCCTTTAACTTTCTATTACATTTCTATTTGCTACAGATTCTTGGTGATTTTAATTTTACACTGTGCTTCTGTTCAGACAGAGGGCTATTTTAAATCATTTCAATGAAGCCTTTTTTTCAACTATAAACATTATTCCTTTAGGAAATTAGAACTGTAACTAGATTAATTTCAGTTTAATGATTGACTTAAACAGCATTTCCCTGTTTTATTTTGTTTACAAAATGCTTTAATGAATTTGGTACATTTCTAAAGAATCACTTTAACAACCTGAAAAAATTAAGGAACCCAACAAAGAATGGTTTCGCAATCTATATATCAAGTTGTTCTTTACAACTTTTTAAAAGGTAATTATTTTATTCAGTGTTGTGGAGAAAAGCCATCAGATTATAACTACTTTTTTTTTCCAGGTAGCAATTACAGTGAAAAATGCGATGTCTTCAGTTGGGGTATTATCCTTTGGGAAGTGATAACCCGACGGAAACCTTTTGATGAGATTGGTGGTCCTGCTTTCCGTATAATGTGGGCTGTTCATAATGGTGAGTAGAAGGAGAAAAAAGTATATACATACATGCATGTGTGTGTGTTGTGTGCTTGTTTTTGTGTGTGGGTGTGTGTATGTATATGTGTGTTTTGCACTTCTGTGTAATAAAGTTATCCTTTTTTTCCCCCATAAGAATTTTCAATATTTGTGGCAAATTAATTATCTCATTTTAACAGATTCCTTGGGAGATCAGAACAAATATTTCCCAAAAGAATTGCAAACTATTAACAATCATATGAGAGATTCCTCCAGGTAACTAATGATAAGAGATATGTGAATCAGAAGAATTCTGGAGTTTTACCTCACACATCCAGAAATATGACAAAGCTGACAAAAGGTAGAAAATGTCAGTGGAAAAAGATAACACACTAATGGTGGAACTGTGAATTATTGTAATCATTTTAGAAAGCCAATTTTGGAATTATGCAAATAGAGTGACTAAAAACAAGACCCAAAAATAACACAATGAAATATATATACTCCAAGTTCATTAATTTTAAGTCTCCACTTACAGGAAAATATTTATATAACAGCACTTCTTGTGATATCCAAAAACTGGAAACATAAGTAGACACCCATCAATTGAGGAATGGATGAACAAATAAGATGAATTTAATAGAAGACTACCATAGTTTAAGAAACAGCAAATGTGATGAATTCAGAGGAGCATGGAAAGACTTAAATGAACTGATACAACATGAAATAAGCAGAGCTAAGAAAGCAATTTACATAAAGAGAACACAATGTAAATGGGGAAAAGAATAAAAAAAATAGAAGATTTTTAAAATTACAAAGAACAAACATATCTCTAAGAAGAGATAGCTTCCCCTCTGCTCCTTTTTAGAGGTGGGAGGTTCATAGCATACAATGATTGCCTGAATTATTTTCGATTTCTTGATCAGAGTTGCTGCTTTTTTTCTTTATTTGTTTTTCCAACAATATGCAACAATAGTTTTCACCATTTTTTGCAAGGTTTTGAGTTTTACATTTTTCCCTCCCCCATAAGAAAGCAATCTAATATAGACCTTCCATGTGTAGTTATGCTAAACAAATTCATCTTGTGAAAGATGAATCAAATCCAAATGGAAAGGAAAAACATTAGAACAAGAAGACATAATACATAAGACAACTTTTAAAAAATGAAGATTTTAAGCCTTGATTCACATTTAAACTCTACAAGTTCTTCTCTGGATATAGATGATATTTTCCTTCACAAATCTTTTTGAATTGGTTTTGAATATTGTACTACTGAAATGAGTTGATTGTACCCAGTGTTGTTGTTTGTATATATATTATGTTCTTCAGGTTCTGCTCATTTCACTCAGCATGAGTTTATGTAAGTTCTTCCAGGCTTTTCTGAAATCCCATCCCTCATGATTTCTCATAGAACAATAGTATTCCATCACATTCATATGCTATAATTTGTTCAGCCATTCCCCAATTAATGGACATCCCCTCAATTTCCAATTCTTTGACACCATGAAAAGAGCTGCTCTGTGGATTTTTTACCCTTTTTCTTGATCTCTTTGGGATACAGACCTAATAATGGTATTGCTGGATCAAAGGATATGCATGCATAGTTTTATAGCCCTTTGGGCATAATTCCAGATTGCTCTTCAGAAAGGTTCGATAAGTTCACAACTCTATCAACAATGCATTAGTATCTCAGTTTTCCCACTTTCCCTCCAGCATTGATCATTTTCTATTTTGGTCTTACTGGCCAATCCTATTGGTGTGAGGTGGTTCCCCAGAGTTATTTTAATTTACAGTTCCCTAATCAGTTATGATTTAGGACAATTTTTCATATGACTACAAATAGCTTTAATTTCTTCATCTGAGAATTGCCTTTCCATATCCTTTGACCATTTATCAAATGGGGAATAACTTGTTTTCATATAAATTTTACTGTTCTCTATATATTTTATAAATTTGTTATTTATCAGAAACAATAGTTGTTAAAAAACTGTTTCCCAATTTAATGTATTCCTTTTATTCTTGGCTGCATTGGTTTTGTTTGTGCAAAAAAACTTTTCAATTTAATGTAATCAAAATTATCTATTTTGTCTTTTATAATGTTCTCTATCTCTTCTTTGGTCATTAACTGCCCCCTTTCCCATAGACATGACAGATAAACTATTGTTTGTTCTCCTGATACTGTATCCATTTTGCCCTTATCTTGGTATTGGGGGTGGTTTTTTCTTTCTTTTAAAAATATTTTTTGTTATGTGCAATGGTTCTCAGAGTGGGTTGGGAGGGGGAATACATGAAAAAGTTTAGTTAATTATTTTAAAAGAATAAATCCTTTGTGAGTCTAATATGAAATCATTTAAAGCAACAAGAAGTTAAAGAATGTACTTTTCTGTATAGATTTTCAACGCGTTTGGTAAGAATAAAAGGTCCAGGGGGTGGCTAGGTGGCATAATGGATAGAGCACCGGCCCTAGAATCATGAGTTCCTGAGTTCAACTCTGGCCTCAGATACTTCACAATTACCTGTGTGGCCTTGGGCAAGCCACTTAACTCCATTTCCTTGCAAAAACCTTAAAAAAAAAAAAAAGAATTAAAAATCCAGTTTAAAGAAGTCATCATTTTAGCTATAAATGAAGGACTTCTACCTACTTCTCTTAAATTACATGTACCATATATATACTGACCTAGTCCCTATTATTCTTTTTATTTCTTTACAGTCAGTTTATTGAGATTTCTTCTCTCCAGCAAAAGAATGTGAATTGTTTTTTGACCTCCCAACACACAACTCTGTCCCTTTTTCTCATCTTTTCCCAGGGCAGTTGAATTGGTAGAGGAACAGGGTCAAATCCTATTATCCTTCTCTGATTCCTTCCCCGTCACTGCCAATGTTCTTCCCTCCCCTACATCCATTTTGCTTTCCCTCCAACCCCATTTCATTTCACAACTAAGAAAACTGAGATCCAGAGAAAGTAGGTGACTTGCCTGAAGTTACATGAGGAGCACTAGTAGTAAGCATCAGAGGAAGGTGCTTTGACTGACTTCAGAATCACTTCTTTCAGCCTCCATCAATAAGATTTATGCTACAATCTCACATGAAATTCCAGGAGAAGCTGATCCAGGTTTGCCTCAGAAATAAATGTAGGTGAATCTTCAGTCTCTTTAGAGACAATGACTCATCATTAACACCTCCTTGTAGTTTTTTTCTAAGATATTTCAAGTTGGGAAGAAAAGAGAAAGTAAATCTTGCATAGGAGGGAAGTATCTTTCCTATCTATTGTTCCTTTTGTTTTTAATAGTAAAATCTTTAGATAATGGCTCACATGTTGTATGCTTATGTAGTTGCATTTCATTCTCCAGTAGAGAATTGGAAAAAATAGATAATGACAGGAAATGGAAAATAGCTTGATCTGGTCTGCTCTTAGAAGAAAAAAGGATAATGAGAGAGAGCCAATTGAAACTGTTTGACAGACCCCTCTTGTCCTTAATTATGTCTTATCTCTACCCTTTTGGATCACCCTGCCTCCACTCTCATCCCCTAGCTCCTTATAACCTACGCTTTCCTATTAGCCACTCTGACACAAACCATAAACAATCAAGGAGATATTACTACCAAATATCCTAAATTGGAATTTTATATGTATTTTCTCATAAAAAAGTCACACCTAATGAATTAGAGTCTAAGGTACTTGAAACTAGAGTCTAAGGTACTTGAAACATAAAATTATGCATTAAGTACAGATGTCTTTTTTTAACTTAACTGTTTAAATTGTTACTTCTTTAAACATTCAGAATTGGAACTAATGTAAGTGTTTATTTTTTTCTCTAATTTTATAGGTACTCGACCCCCATTGATCAAAAATTTGCCCAAGCCTATTGAAAGCTTAATGACTAGATGCTGGTCAAAGGATCCTTCACAACGACCTTCCATGGAGGAAATTGTGAAAATAATGACTCACTTGATGCGGGTATAGCTCTTTTGAGGGATTTGGGTTTTGAGGTTTGGAAAAATTTCACTTATATGAGATTACAATTAATTCTTTAAATTTAAGGGAGTTATAGCTTATTGATCACTTGATTAAGACTCAGGAGGTCCAAGGTTTGTTTCTGTCTTTGTTATTAATGAACTATGTGATGTTGAACAAGTCATTTTTGGGACTTCAATTTCTGATCTTCAGTGTCCTCACCTTGATGTGAAAAAGGCTCTTACCCCTTCTAATTCTAATTTTCTATAATTCAAATATGTCTTTGATAAGTCAGTTTAAATTATTTTTAGTATTTTAATTTATTTTGAACAATTATTCCTCTTCATCCAAGAAATGGATATTTATATTTTCAGTGAAGATTTCTTTATATTTTATTTCTTTCATTTTAGAAATACATTTAGACATTTCCTCTCTGGTTTTGAGTGGGATTTTTGAGTACTGTTTTATTTGAAGGTGTGGGGCGTTTTCTAAATGATGATGAGGTTAAAAATTTTTCAGTCAGAATTTAATTAATTCCTTTCATCAGGCTCATTCCCCGTCATAAAAATTGATAGTTTTAAAAGACATTCACATCATAATTCAGCGGCTGGAATGATAGTCTTAGAATCAGGAAACCTTTGAATTGTGCCTTGTATACATTTAATAATTCTATAACTGTGACAGAGTCACCTAACTCCTTTTATTTTCTCTTTACAAATGAAGAGAGTAAAGCATGCTGTCCATGTCACATAGGTTGATGAAACCACCATCTAAATGTATCTTTTTATTGGTCTTTTTTATAATCATCAATTTTTTTAATCATTTTGGTACATTACATAGTTATTTTCCTTCTCCATATTTTTATTTTTCTTTAATTTATTTACACATTACTAAAATATTCTTGTTTAAGAGGAAACATAATACCCCTCCTCCACAAAAATATAAAACCTCATGAGAAATAAAGTAAAAGAAAGAGAGAAAAAAATGTGTTCTGATACCCTCATCTCTGTCTTAGGTGGATCATTTTCTTAATCATAAGTCCATCATAGTAGTTATTTCCATATTTTTCCACAGTTGCTGTTGCTGATTGTAATTCCTTCCATCCATCCCTCCCCACTACTATCTATTATATTTTCTCTCTCCTTTCACTCTGCCCCATTTCAAAAATGCTGTGGGGCAGCCAAGTGGCACAGCAGACAGAGCACAGTCCCTGGGGTCAAGAGACCCCAAGCCATGGCCTTTTTTTTTATTTAAGGCATTGGGATTAAGTGACTTGCCCAAGGTCACACAGCTAGGCAATTATTAAGTGTCTGAGGCCAGATTTGAACTCAGGTACTCCTGACTTCAGGGCCAGTGTGCTATCCACTGAGCCACCTAGCTGCCCCCTATTGCCTTTATTTTTAAAAGATAATGTTTATGTTAAAGTATCTGAGTTCTCAGGAGTGGTTTTTGTATTGTGAAAAGTCAGATGAACCATTTGAAAATGGATTTAGATAGGTTTAGCTGCAATGATTTAAGATAACTAGTTGTGTCTAAGTAATGTTGAAGCAAACATCATTTGGATCATTTCAGTTAAGTAGACATTCTTATGAAGATAATTAAACTAATTGATGCAACTGATGCATCTGTAGTTAGTTAATCAACAAATCTGAAACCAATTCTGTAGATATAGAATCAAAAGATGTGATCCTTATCCTCAAGAAACTTAATGGTTGTGGGTTTTCTTGGATTTGTGTCAAGTAACTTTCTTGGTTAGTTTGGCAAAAAAAAAAAATTTCCTGATTACTCATTTTTCTTTTTCAGTCTGTATGCTCTAAGACTTTTAGTTTAGAGTGTGTGTGTGTTTGTGTGTGTGTGTATTCACATACATATATACATAACTGGAGGTGAGCCTAATCAAAATGATCATACTGGATCTTGTGGATGTTTAAAAAGATTATTTCTGAGAATTATTGAGATTACCAATTCTCAGTAGTCTTAATTGCTTGACCTTAGCAGTTATTTCAACATTTGGCTATCATTGATGCAAATACATTATATTTTTATAATTTTTTTATTTAAATTTCCTTTTAAAAATGTTGGTAGCTCTGTAGCTGACTCTGTGATTTTTCTGACTCCACTGATGTAAACCAGTCCCTTCTTCACCTTCTCTATAGTATGGTTTTTG
Source organism: Macrotis lagotis (assembly GCF_037893015.1). NCBI lineage: Eukaryota > Metazoa > Chordata > Mammalia > Peramelemorphia > Peramelidae > Macrotis > Macrotis lagotis. The sequence continues at coordinate 83,793,685 of NC_133662.1, read as the reverse complement.
TAGATGTCCTTCAGTAACTACTCTATAGTGGATCTAACATGGAGATAGCCTTACTGTCATTTTCTTAATATTTCTAGGATACCAATAAACATTTATTAGTGCCAAAATGGACAACTTTTAGTGCAAAGAAAAAGAATATTTTAATGCAATTTAAGAAATAATTTTAAAATGAATATATTCTTTATGTTTTGGTTATAAAAGTTGTTATGATCTATCTTTGAATCAAAAGAAATATTTATCTTCCTGTGTTAGTGTTTTAATTCCTTCAGAATATTGATAACTTAGTAACTGTATTTACTAAGGTATATCATCCATGTTGAGATGTAAACTATATATATAAGAAATGATAAACATCTAAGGCCCCAGCTCTGTCTCAATTTTATGGGGGAATATAGCATTGAGATTGCTGTTGGGAAATAATCAAGAAGCTTTCTACATATTGGACAAGTACTTAATAATTAGTTCTTAAATTAATAAATTCCAGCAGCCTTTGATTTGTATTTCCGGTCAAGTCAAATTATAATTTACGTTTTTATACAGTACTTTCCAGGAGCAGATGAGCCATTACAATATCCTTGTCAGTATTCAGATGAAGGACAAAGTAACTCTGCCACAAGCACAGGTATGTGGAGAAATTAAAACAGTAATAGCATCCTTTTCTCTAAATCAATGAAATTATCATCAACAAGCAACAGATTGACATTTAGATTTGCATTTATTTTTCTTCGTTTCATATGATAGAATGCAATTTTAGTTTCCAGGTGCATCAGTCAGTGTCACAGTATCCAGACTAAAAAGGTGCTGTAGACCATAAAGAACTGCTAATAAGTTTGAATTCTCACATGATTATTTGTAAATGAGTTGAATATCATTTTGGTGTTGGCTTTTTCTTTTTCTTTTTTTTGCATTTTATAAGGGGGGAAAAGCTAAACTGACTCACTTCTATGCATGCTTAGTTGGAAAGCTGAAGTTTAGTCAAGTGTTCCTCTTTAAGGTTCCCAAATCTTGTATTAAAATAAATGATGATGGTAGCTATATTTTATGGTCACCAAAAAAAGTATCATAAACCTAACAAAAACTGCTTCACAAAATTTAGTTTTGCAATTTGTAAAAATTTCAAATTGCAAAGTTAAGTTAAAATTACAACTTAGGAAATATTTCTTTGCTGAGAATGTTGGCTTTTTACTTCATTTTTTTCGATTATAGGTACTAGGCTTTACAGAGCAACTACAGCATATGAGGAAAGTTAGAAAGTACAGATATCTTGTATATTAAAAGATTTTTCTGAAGTAATAACAAGGAAAAAAATTGCTCAGGGGTCCCTGGGAATTTATTTCTCCTAACTCAGAGCTACAAGATGTTCAGGATCCTCAAGCCAAGGCAGAAAGTTATAATTTCTTAAAGTCACATGAATTTAGATTCCTTTTCCTCTTCTTTTACTCTAATTTACATCCACTTGGCTGGACTATAAAATAAAGTCTTGAAGAATTTTCCCAGCTTCTAGTATCATTTTAATCTAGTCAAACTGCCAATATAATTTTAATATACAATTTTCCCAACTCAAACCACCTTTGAATGTATAAAAACTTCCCCATCTTAAATATCTTCATTCACTGTTGCCCATAGGATAAAACAGTCTCCGTAAACTGGTACATCTTCCACAAATTGAATGCCTCTTACCCTGCCCCTCTTATTCCCCCCATCCCTTCCATTCCCTCCCCCCCCCCCACCTTTGTATATATTGTCTGCCAAACCTGAAACATGCTGCCTCATCACATCTACTTCTTGAAATCCTTCTCTTCTCTTCTTTCTCGGCTCAATGCTTTAGAAGCTTGATCATGAATTGAGATTTGAAGTTACCTGCAAAAAGCCTGAGAGAGGAAAGCATTCTAAGACTACAGGACACCATTTATATGGGAGGAGGAGATGAAATTTCATGTGTGGAAAGTATCAGGCAGATCAGTTTGGAAGGAATACAGACCATGTGAAGGGGAGAAATCTGAAATTTGTAGAAAGCATAGACTGGAATCAGATTGTGAAGAGTTGTAAATACTGAGCTGAGGGATTTATATTCTATCTAGAGGCAATAGGGAGCTCCTGAAGCATCTGGAGTAGGTCAGACCTGAGTTTTAAGAATGTTATGTTGGCATCTTTATAAAAGATAAATGAGGAGGGTTGGAGACTAAAAACAGAGAATTCAGTTAGGCAGCCATTACAGTATTTCAGATAGGAGCTGATGAGATTCTTTCAGGGTAAGAGAAAGAAACATTATTGTGGAGGAAGAATTATACCAAGGCTTCTCATACATTGGGCAAGGGAGAATGTGGAGTCAAGGACTGTCAACCAAGATGGTGAACCTGGGTTCCTAGAAAGATGTCCTCCCCCCCCCCCCCCCAGAAATAGGCATAAAGGAAGACAAGGCTTAAGGGATAAAGAAATTGAGCTCTCTTGTGGACTTGCTAAATTCAAAATTCCTCTAGCACATCCAAATAGAACTGTCCAGCAGAGAGTCAGTGCTGCAGGGACTAAAGCTTCTCAGGAGAGTGGTGAGGAAGGTAGAAATCTAGAAGAGCCCAGGTCCCTGTATATGCACAGAGAAAATAGGACTTGGATGACAATTGAAGCAGCAGAAACTGAAAAGGAGCAGCCAGGCTGTAGAGAGATAGGAGCCAGCAGAGGAGGGAGTACTCAGCAGTGTCAGATGTGGCAGAGTCAAGGAAGAGGATGATTAACAAAAGACATTTCTTTTTAGATGATCTGAAGTAACCAAAGCCCTCCCATTCCCACTTCAACTTGTTCTTATGGTTATTCACATGAGTGTACCTTCTTAATTAAATACAGTAAATCTGATGGAGGAAGACAAAGGGGGAAACCTCAGCAGAGGGAATGCAAAGGAATTAAGGGGACTTAAAAAAAGACTTTCAGTAGAAAATGGGATTTTATCAGGGACTTGAAGGGATGGCCAGATATGGGGAGGAAGATCATTCCAAGCATGGTGGGGCTGGGCAGCATAGTTAGTGAAGTTGCCTGGAGTTGGGAAATGGAATGTCTTGTAGAAATAATTAGGAAGCTAGTGGAATTGGATTGCAAATTACATAAGGAAACATTAGAAGCAGGTTTCGGGGCAGCTAGGTGGCATAGTGGATAAAGCACTGGCCTTGGAGTCAGGAGTACCTGGTTTCAAATCCGGTCTCAGACACTTAAGAATTACCTAGCTGTGTGGCCTTGGGCAAGCCACTTAATTCCATTTGCCTTGCAAAATCCTTAAAAAAAAAAAGAAGAAGAAGAAGAAGAAGCAGGTTTCAGTATAAGAAGTTTGGAAAAGTTGGGGGAAAGAGAGTAGTTGTGAAGGCCTTTGAGTGCCACAAGATTTTATATATGATTCTGAAAGTAATAGCAGTGTGCAGATGTTCTTAATAGTATTTTATTACTATTAAAAAAAATTACACTACTACTACATCAATATATTGCTTTAAGGTTTACACACTTTTCCTCATATTATATTTATTATTTTAAATTAAATTTTTTTAAACAATTTTGCTTTTATAGGTTCATTCATGGACATTACTTCTACAAATACCAGTAACAAGAGTGACACTAATATGGAACAGATTCCAGCAACAAATGATACCATTAAGCGTTTAGAATCAAAATTGTTGAAAAACCAAGCCAAACAACAGGTTTGTTCAGTGAAAAATTATATTTCCATAGTATCATTACTAGAAACACTTCTACATAAAGAGAATAATTTTTCAGGATGTTGTATCTTTTGTTTACATTTTCTTCCCCTGTTGTTTTGTGCAGTATTCATTATTTTCCATTATATAATTCTCTGTCCTCTTATTACAGCTAGATCAACCTGGATGGCCTAATTGTAAAATTATTTTTTCATTTCTTTTTTTTATAATGGTTATCTATTTGAAATTATTTCAACAATCAATTTTATCCATGTGCCTTAAGGCATTTTAGCAAAGGTCAGTTAAGAAATGAAGGACAATTATATCCTAGAAGTAAAAGGACTGCCTTCCTGAATATTTCCAGTATCGTAAAATTATCCAGTCTTCCTTGGTTTTCTAGAAGAGATAGTCCTGAGGGGGCAGCTAGGTGGCTCAGTGGATAGAGCACCGGCCCTAGAGTCAGGAGTACCTGAGTTCAAATCCAGCCTCAGACACTTAATAATTACCTAGCTATGTGGCCTTGGGCAAGCCACTTAACCCCATTTGCCTTACCCAAAAAAAAACCTAAAGAGAGAGAGAGAGAGAGATAGTCCTGAAAAAGAATCCCATTAGCAACCTCCTCCTTCCAGATTGTCCCCTGAAAGAGACTTCATCAGAAATTTTCAAAGCATCAGTTACTCAAACAGTTCTAAAATTTTAACAGAGCGATTCTGGGCGTTTAAGCTTGGGAGCATCTCGAGGGAGCAGTGTGGAAAGCTTGCCACCATCATCAGAGGGCAAAAGGATGAGTGCTGACATGTCTGAAATAGAAGCAAGAATAGCTGCTACCACAGGTAAAAAAGGAAATGCAAGTATCTGAGGCAGAGAACTATAGCAAGTACATTATCAAGTGAATAAGTTTTCAAATATATTTAAACAGGTTATTTTTTTTAGTGATAATGGTTTGTGTTTTCTCAGTATTTGGTGTTTGGTGGTGGTTGTTGATGTGTGTTTTTTTCTTTTTTATCTTAAGACAAAAAAGAAGTTGGGTTGACAATATACTTTCTAAGTTTTTATCAGTTATTTGAGGATATATTTGTTACAAAGATTAATTTGAAGATAAATATGTTCCTTCAAGTTCAGTGGGAAAAATGGAAATACTTTCATTTACTTTAAATTATTGTTTATATATGTCTTTATCAAGTATTATTCAATTCATATTTGAACTGAAAAAACTATTAGAAAAAATCAAAATTCTTGCCAAAGATTAACATATCTCTACCAATAGATTGTAAATGATGTGATTTATGAAGGTTATTTCCTACTCAATGACAAAATATTTTGTTTTAAGTTTGGCAGTAAACTATGTTCTGAAGCCCAAGATTAGATAGTCCTCCCTGACTGCTGTTTCCCATGTGAGCATGAATAATTAAATTAACTGTGTTATTTTTCATTCAGAGAAGTATTCAGTAGTTTTTTTAATTGGATTCTTAAAGAAAATAGTTTTATTTGTACTGATTTGGTTTTGTCTTTCACATTCTTAAAATGTTTCATCATGAAATATAGCAGATTGGAAATTAAAGGATACATGCTTATTTAATATAATGGAGTTACAATGAAATCTATACCTTTTTCCTAGCCAAGTTATAAGTTACTTTTACATATACATACATACATTCATACATATATGTATGTACATAAATACCTAGATATTTAGATATTAGCCTTCTGAAGAAAGGTAAATGGTTTCCCCATAATACCAATCAGAAAAAAATATCCTGGACTTTGGGGTTGTTTTTTTTTTTTGGTTTGGTTTGGGGTTTCTTTTTTCTGAAACAACTTGCTATGAGGGTGAGTAAACCAGTCAATAGTCAAAGCTGGCCCTATCAATCAAGGGCAGACAGGCTGACACATTGAAGACAGTATGCTTTGTCTTTGAAGTGAATTGCACTTTAGTGTGTGCTTTTGAAACTATTACAAATCTACTTATATGTGTTTTAATACAAGGTCCACTTTTACCTAAGAACAAGTTTGTGTGATTATAAGGGTTTTTATGAAAGGTTAGAAATAATTTGTCTTTTTTTCAGTTATATTTAGTTTCATTCTACAGGACAACTGATGGGCATGGTCAAGAAAAGAAGCATCTGCTTTTAATATATTCATATATTTTCATATTTTGTGTAATTAGAATACTACTATCACTCTAGTATCTCATATAATGCTAAATAGGCAGGTTCCTTCCCGCCCACAGACACTTTTAGGAATTACCCTCCTCGTTGCCATGCAGCTTTGTCCATCTTTGTCTGTCTTTGTTTTGTTTTTATTCTGCCTCAATTCAAACTAATGTGTCTGAAGTGTTGTATTGGTAGTGTGGTTTGCTTTTAATCTCTGCTTTTCTTTTGTAAGCATGGATGAAAAGTTAGATAGTGCTGCATGTAGTTTTGCATGGTGTTAACATAACTATAGCAAAAATATTCTGTTTTTGTAGTTAATCATTCTGTATGTTACTATTTGTAGTGGTTTGCATGTGTATTGTATATGTGTGTTTTTGCAGCCTGTTCCAAGCCTAAACGGGGCCATCGTAAAACTGCTTCATTTGGCAACATTCTGGATGTCCCTGAGATCGTCATATCAGGTATCACAGACCACATGAGCTGGTCTAATAACTAAGAAGCTGAAATAATGACCTACCGTATTAAAATAAACAAAAATAAATACTTTTTGCTCCAATTTTTAGAGACCATGCAAATAACTACTTAAGGCAAAGATGCCTTCCATGAAGTGATCTAGTTGGCCAGCAGAAACATTATCAGAGTGTTGAGCTTGAAAAATGACTCAGATTCAGAATATAATTTAAAAAGCCAACATTTTCTATGAGGGGAGAGCATGACTGCTGGAATTGATAGAATTCCTCTCATCTTGAATTTGGATAATGTGTTTGCTAAATTAGAAGGATGTCTGTCTTCTTAGTGCCTGACAGAAAGAGGCAATGACTTTTAATTCTCTTACTCCCAATTCCTAGGTCCTCTTCTTCAGTGTATTTCTTTTTGCCCTCACTACCAGCTTAACATTTTGCCTCTTTCTGTAGGTAGCAACTGAAATATGGAGTTCAGAGGAGGAAAGGGGATTTCATAATTGTTTTTTGCTTCATTTGGAAAACAAAAGCAATGTGGAACTCCAAAATTCAATGTTTTGCTGGATATGTTACTAAAAAAAAGAAGTCTTACCTACCAAGAATATAGTTCTGATTCTTTACTATTATCAGAATAATTATTTAAATTGGAAGATAGTTTGTGGTTTTTGCACCTAATTCACACATGGTATTGTACAGTCTTAGACTGGTTTGGGGTTTGTTTGTTTTTGTATTTTACCCTTTATTAAATGAATGTAAAACATTATTCTTTGAAAGCAGAATACTATTTCATTTACACTATATTTAGTTGACTGTCCCTCTCTCAATTCCTGATCTTAAAGAGATTGTTTGTAGGAATTTTTTCCCCTTTGCATTATTTGTTTTCTTGGGAACTGTTTTATTTATCAGAATCAAAAGGAACTTCTCTCTGGATTTAGACCAGCAATTAATGATACTGAGATGAAACATTAAAATTTTTAACTTCGGGGCAGCTAGGTGGTGTAGTGGATAAAGCACCAGCCTTGGAGTCAGGAGTACCTGGTTTCAAATCCGGTCTCAGACACTTAATAATTACCTAGCTGTGTGGCCTTGGGCAAGCCACTTAACCCCGTTTGCCTTACAAAAACCTAAAAAAAAAAAAAAAACTTTTAACTTCTTGATTTTTGAAGTTTTAAATTAATAAAGTTAATATGTCATAGAGTTTTATACAATCAAAAATAGCTGTTGAGTTTAAGTAAATAATTTGTAAGATACCTATGCTCCCTTTATCACAAATATTACCATTCTTTCATGGAGCTAAATCCAGACTGAAATGTTTAAAGGGATCAGGAAAGTAGCAAGATATCCAGTCTTATAGTTGAACACTAAATTCTACACACACAAAAAAAGCAAATTTAGATTGAGAGAATCTAAGGAAATAACATGGAAAAGAGAAGACTTAGGAGTGACTATTTAAAGGGCTGTCATGAAAAGGAATTAGACATGTTCTGCTTTGCCTAGGAGCAGTTAGTTGAATGCAAGTTGCTAAAAGAAAAATTTAGATTTGATAAAAAAAAAGAAACAGTAACCCAATAATATTCAGAGCTATCAGAATTAACAAGTAGTTGACCACTTATTTGATTTGTTGTATGGAGTATATTCAAGTATAATTTGAACTTGATTGAGGATTCTTCTGGCTCAAATTCTGTGTGATTCTGTACATGAGAGGAGAAAATTACATATAATCTACTCCAGTAGTGTTAATGATATTGAGCATGTGGCTTTCTGCATGGCTATGCTTTATATGATCAATGTTGTGTTTGGAAATTCCTTGCCTCCATTATAAATAAAGATGCAACTGTGCTTTTAAATCATAGAAGACTATCAGCTTTTATAATTTTAATTTACATTGTTATTTTTGAATTGGAATTATCTTATTTTATCATCAGTTGTAGGATCTATAAATTCATAGAATGGCTGTTTCATTCAACAGTTTATTTTTATTTTTGTGACATTTTGCCATATTTTCTAATTAAATCTTTAGTGCAAATAATTGAACACTTTTTTTGACAAAAGAGTACAAATACCTGGACTCAAAGTAGTTTTGGGGAGAAAAAGACATATCTTCTATATGAAGTTCTCTAATAGTTTTATACAAATTAATATCAAAATATCACCTTTTTAGAGAATGGGCCAGATTTCCTTAATGAAGGTAGAGAGTATTTGATATCTAGTGATTCTTAATTCCATAGTATTTCCTAAGTTTGTAATTTGGGTTTTTGTTTGAATTTATATATTTCTTAGAAAGTTATTTAGTAGATTGCAAAAGAAAAACTTTTTGATGTATTTAAAATGGAATTTAGTACCATAGAAACCTGAATGAGAATTCATACACATGCATATTTTTTCCATTAAGATTGAAGTAGTCTCAGTATTGTCTGTAATGATGTTTCTAAAATTGAGATTTTTTTCCTTTGGCATAAAGCAGTATGTACAATGAAAAATAGTCCCTGAAACTCATGTGTTATTAGAATTAACTTAATTATATTAAATACAGGCTGCTTTGTTTATGTAATCTGTGATCCTTTTTAAAGTTTTATATTTCTTTAATTCTTAAAATTTCCACATAGAGTCCCCAAAAGTCAAAGACTTTGACTCTGAAGATCTCAATCACTTTTTGCAGTGACTAAATCCTGGAATAGTAGCAGCATGGTGAAGCAAATGTAAAAAAAAAACACATAATATTCTTACATTTTTGTCTCTTCCTTTAGTGTCTTCTGCCTATAAAATACCTGACTATTAGCAAATAAATTACTCTTGCTGAAAATTATACACGTCCCGCCTTTTTTTTCCTATTCAGTCACCCAGCAAAAGTAATCTTTTTTTTTTAAGGTTTTTTCAAGGCAAATGGGGTTAAGTGGCTTGCCCAATGCCACACAGCTAGGTAATTATTAAGTGTCTGAGACCGGATTTGAACCCAGGTACTCCTGACTCCAAGGCTGGTGCTTTATCCACTACACCACCTAGCCGCCCCAAAAATAATCTTTCTATAGGGGCAAGGACAAGCTAACCACTTAGATTTAAATTAACATGAGAGAATCAACCTCAGATCCAAACAACAAAATATCTGATCTATACAACAATAACATTTTGCATAGCTTTGTTCTAGCCTAGTTAGACCAAAGAGTATTTTTTAGCATTTATTTTTAGTAAATATGGATATTCCCAACACCAGTGCAAATTATAGCACCTTTATTCCTCAGGAGTCATTTTCATGAATTGCTCTAGATAGCTCTCTAAGATGACTTTTCTGAATTTACTTACGTTGGTCTTTGGCTGACAGATATCTATCAGTAGATTCAAAACCAAAGAGACTTTCTACCATGGTTGAACCTTCTAATGCTTATGCTTCATTGACAGCCTTCAAGAACCCAATCATTTCTATCCCACAGTGAGGTATCAGATTAGAAAATTAATCAAAGGACATATGTCAATACTGCATACTAATAATGTACTCAACAGCCCCTTTAGATGGGTTCTGAATTGTACATCCTCACTGTATCCACTAATTAGCATAATATAACTTGGAAACTTGAATAATGGTGATAGAAGTGTTATGCTTCTGCTTCTACAGTTGATTAGGAATATTCTTTCCCCCTCAGTTCTGTAAAAAGATATATTTGATTGAGAGACCATGACATTAAATGATCTATTGTCTATCACTATTGTATAATCAGTCTTTCATTTCTAAAAATGAATTTCTGAGTTCCTCTTGACTTGACCATTTTACCCTACTTGAACTAATTTTTACTGTCAACATAGCTGACCTTTTTTTGATGATGCATATTATTAAGATTTGGTAGATAAGAAATTTTAAATAGAACAGAGTAATACCATGAAGAATTTTATTGAGGATTCTTTTGGGGTAAAGTTTCCTGTTTAGCTGCATACCAGCAACTAATACACAGGCAGAAACCAACCTTAACAGAGTCAAGCAGACCCTGGTATTTACATACTTTATATTTCAATTTATAGGCATTATATCTAAAAAATAGTAGAAATCACCCAAAAACTTAATAGAAAATTCCCCATTAGAAAAATTTGGTGATGAAATTTATAGGATATGTCTGTCCATGATGTATCTATTGCAGGAGGGAGAAAGGTGGAAAGGCATTCCAAGCGGGGGGGGGGGGGGGGGATGCTAGTGAAAATGCATGAAGTTTGGGAGATGGGCTGTCTTTTGTGAAGAACAACAAAGAGGTCAGTGCCACTTGACTGTAGAGTACAGTGGAGGGGAGAGTAAGATGTAAGAGGACTAGAAAGGGAGGTAGAAAGAATCTAGGCTACGAAGTTTCAAAAACCAAACAAAAGATTTTATATTTGTTCCAGGTCTTGTTAAATTACTTATCTTAATTACTTTTATAGGTAGTTGAGAAGAGCACAATGATTTTTTTAATTATAGTTTTTTTCAATAAATTTTCTCTTTCCTATCTATCCTCACCTTTAAAAAACAAAACCTTTATAATATGTGCATATTCAAGCAAAATATTTCTGATTCTACATCCTGAGTCTGTTACCTTTTTGTCAGGAAGTACAAAAAAAATGCTTCATCATTCCTCTGGAATTATGGTGGTTCTTTGAATTATAGTTCTTTTTTTTTTTTAAGTTTTGTTTTTGGTGGGGATTTTTTGCAAGGGAAATGGGATTAAGTGGTTTGCTCAAGGCCACACAGCTAGGTAATTATTGAGTGTCTGAGGCCAGATTTGAACTCAGGTACTCCTGACTCCAGGGCCGGTGCTCTATCCACTGTGCCACCCAGCTGCCCCTGAATTATAGTTATTATAATAACATAATAATATATGTATATAGATAGATAGTATATATAATTATATATAATTATAGTTATAGTTCTTATGCTTTCAAAGTTGTTCGTTTTTGTTATTTTTATTATTTTGTTATTACTTAAATTGTTTTACTTTCTTCATTCTACATCAGTTCATACAAGTCTTTCCAAATACCTCTAAAATCATTCTCTTCCTCATTTCATTTGATCTAATAGTATTAAATAAAAGTTGATGTTCACCCTCTTGGTTTATAGTTCTTGCTGCTACAAAAAGAACAGATATAAATGTTTTGTTCTTTTTCTTTGAGCTCTTTAGAATATAGGTCTACTAGTAGTGTAGTATCACTGGAATAAAGGTTAAGCATAATTTAGAAAATCTATAGACTTAATTCCAAATTACTTTCCAGAATGGTTATTGCCGATTTATAGTGTCACAAACAAATATTAATGCACGTATTTTCCCTCTTACATTTGTTGTTTCCTTTTTCTGTAAATTTTATCAATCTGATGAGTAGGAGGTGTGTCCTCAAGATGGCACAACTAGTGATTTGTTACATTTTTTTTATATGGCTTTTGATAGTTTGTATTTCTTCCTTAGGAAATTGCCTGTTAATATCATTTAGCCAGTTACCATTTGGGGGAATGGGATACCATCATCTTGGAAATGAGAACCTTATGAGCAAAACTTGCTGCAGAGATTTTGTTCCCAGTTGTCTGTTTGCATTCTAATTTTAATTGCATTTGTCTTCTTTATCCAAAACCATGTTCAAAATATTATTCTCCCCCATTTGTATTATAGAGGAGTCTTTATGGCCCACAATTAGCCCATTCCTTTAAAATTATTTACCCACTTTTTCTAACAAGTATTAAAGTTCTCAGTCCCCAAAAATTTTAATAGCTTATATAATAACAGAATTAAGACAAAATTATTCCATTTCTGTTCACTATTACTCTATTCCATTCAGAAAACAAAAGCAACTTAGATCTAAAGCATCGTTAGCCTTTAATTCAGTAAATGAGAACTATTTGTGAATTATCATACACCTTTGCCCTCAAATAGGGATGATACAGTGAAGTGAGCAATCCACACCAAAGGAAATATCAAATGTGTCATCCTTAATTTAGGTAAAAGCATCACTAGAGCATGCAATCCTGCTTTGTTTTAATTTTGTATAAAAGGTCTCTCCAAGTGCCTGACTACTGCCTCAGTAAATTAGAGGTTGTTGTTGTTTGTTCATTTTCTTTTTTTATTATTATTTTAATTTTTTTTTCAAAGAACATGTAAACATAGTTTTCAGTATTCATTTTTGGAAAGATTTTTGTCCTTCATTTTCAAAGAGGACCAAAGACATCACAGTGTGATGTCTTGACTTGAGCATGAATTGTATTTAAGTGAGGGAGAGTTGCACAAAGTTATCAGCCTAGTCATTTTAATCTGAGCCATTATAATCTTGGAACTAGGGCAGAAGTCAGGATGACTGGCAATTGCCTGGGATGCACTGAATGACCTTGGCATCTTTGATGCCTAATCAAGCACTTTAGTGCTCTCCTGTGCCTGCTTCAGCTGCCTTCATGACCATTGGAGCAAATTGTTTTCATCCTCCCACTCCTCCAAGGAAAGCCTTCATGTACTTGGTAGCATCCCCCAAATTATCAACAGGTTTGAGAATAGTCAATTACCTTCAACCTCATTTAACCCATCTGCTAAGATGGCTTACTGGGGTGCGGCTGCTGCATGTTCTCCAGCTTCGGGAAGCCACAGGCAAGCCCTTTCACCTCGGACCTGATTACCTTGGTAGGGGACAGGGAGCAGAGGACCTTTATATCATATCCAAAAGGGTCTCAGTTAAGTATTCAGACTAGTTGACCTTGCTTTATATTGATTTATTGAACCTTTTTTGTGAGCTAGTAAATTTGGGATTTTGCAACCATCAAAGCTTAGGGACCCTAATGCTTGTAATTTCCATGTCTTAAGTCAAAGTATTATTTTATCCCTTTTTTATTGAAAATTTTAGGTCTTTTAAGTCTTCTTGAGTTAAAATTGCAAAAATGTGGAAATCTTTGTTTACTCAATTATCTTCTGATTTGCCATTTTCTATGTATTTTTTATAACTTTTCTTATCCACACCAAATATTTTTTTCTGAGTGACAGTACTTTTTTCAAGTGTTGTTTGAAAACGTTAATAATAAAGTGGAGATTATGGTCTTGAAACAACTTAATAATTACAGTAAGAACTGATCCATTATATCATACCTATATTGTATAATGAACAAGGGTTTTGTTGAGAGAATGGGAGTCACTCAGTAAAAAGGAATTGAGTGGTTTTGGTTTTAAGAAATTCAGAATTTAAGGATTTGGGATGACTTGGCCTTCAGTCCACAAACAAGCAGCAGAAACTAGCCAGTTAAAAAAAATGTCTGTTAAGGACAGAAACTGTCCAGGTAGATAGTACTAATCAGGAATTCAGTCTAACCCTTGGGAAACCCAGAATATTGTTCATGTTTTCTTATATACTAGTTAAGCATAGACTTGACCAAACTATTTAGCTCTCTCTTGAATTATATAATACTGGCTTATTTCTTAATAAAACTAACCAAGTGCATTTTTCAGTTGATAGGAGAAAGGCACTTTTAACAGAACCAATTTTATCTCTAAAACGTTTGTTTAAGATACAGAAGTCTTCATAATACTCTAGTAATAACATTAATTTCCCATAGTATAGCCTCAGATTGATTTCTGTCTTTGTAAAATAGCTCCTCTTTTCAGGGAATTTTACATTCACACAATTCTATTAATACTGTTATAAGATTCTAGCATTCATGACTCAGAGTTGACCTATTAACTTAATCTAAGACAATTTTTCCCCTCCTCTTTCACTCCCAACCACTTTTTATAAGCTCTTGAAATTTCTTCATCAAGCATATGGATTAAGGGAATTTAAGTACTTCAGTTTAAATTTTTTTTAAAAGTAGAGCAGCACTTTGCTATCTCTTTTGTAACTTCTGAACCTAAAATAATTGAGTAAAAATGCTGAAGTGATTTAAGGTTTTAATGAATAATATGCTCAACATCTTATTCTGAGAGAAATTTTTAAATAAACCTTTTTGTAAGGTCTTTTGCCTAACCACCTTCCTGTCATCTTTTTTAAGTATAGCTTTCCAGGATTTTGAAGAGCTTTTTAAAATTATATCTATCTTTATACATAAGAATTCCTTTAGAACTTAATAAGTAGATATCAGGCAATGTATGTTTTTAACCTTTTTAAAATTAAAGTCCCTAGTAACTCAAGATACATGCCTCCATTCTCTTTAAACTGTCAAACCTGGTACATAAAAAAAGACTGGTTCTGATTTTTTTTAAATGACAGTCAAGGTTCTCTTTTTGTTTTGAGTAAAGTAGAATCATACAGTCACTAATCTCTGTTTTTGCAATGGTAGTTGGAGATGGAGTCAAATGCCTTGTCATTTAGGGAATATTTTGTAGACAATGTTGCTAATGGGAAAAACAAGAAAAATTCTGTAAATGCTGAAGATATATAAAGGGACAGGGGAATGGTAAGACCTTTATGATGAAGTAGAGTTTGTAAGCTAGGAAATTTTATTAAGTGCATCACTGCATCCCAGTGCATTTTAGGAAAATCTCTTACACTGGCAAGTAACTAGAAAAGTCACCTAAAATAGTTGCTACAGTATCGAAGTCTTATTTTATCTTCATTTCTATGTGCTTCCTTTAGTACAATTTGAGCCCAACATGAAGGACAGCCTGATAGTATTGACCTTAATGGGATCCCTGAAAAGATAACTTCTCACAGGGGAAGTTTTGAGGAAAGGGACAAAAATTTATTGAACTCCTGCTGTGTGTGCTAAGCACTTTATAGTTATCATTGATCTGGAGACATTGGTCCAAAGTGATACCTTACTCTACTTTTATCTCTAAACAAATACTGCCTATGGGCTTAATGGGGATCTAAAGGTGCACACAAATTAAAATGTCTAATTTTGAATAATAAATGATGTAACAATAATAATAGTATGCTATTAGCATGTGAAGAAAGATATCATGTCTCATCAGCAGAAATTTGAATAGTTAAAGCTCAAAAAATGCAAAATCAAAAGTAGAAGACGTCTTACATATATATAAATATATGTGTGTGTGTGTGTGTGTGTGTGTGTGTGTGTGTGTGTATATATATATATATACATATATATATATCAAAGTAGATATAGGAAGGTTATCTCAGGGAGGGGGAGGTCATTTGGAAGAAGGTATGGAGTGTATAAGTGACAGGAGAGGAAGAGAGGAGAGAATTTTTTTGGGAAATTTTATTACAAGAAGGGTGTGAAGGGAGGCAACTAGGTGGTGCAGTGGATAGAGCCCTGACCCTGGAGTCAGAAGTACCTTAGTTCAAATCTGGCCTCAGACACTTAATAATTACCTAGCTGTAAGGCCTTGAGCAAGCCACTTAACCCCATTGCCTTGCCAAAAACCTTTAAAAAAAAAAAAAAGGTGTGAAGGAAAGGGGCCTTACCTGAGCCAAAAATGTAAGAAATCTAAACCAGATATTTTTCAGGAACATCTGATTCCAATTCCTAGACCAAGGAAACAAGTCCATGTAAAAGCCTTTTTTTTTTAATTTTCAACAGGCCCAGCTGATTTCTCTTTCTACTGCCTGAGAGTTGGATTTAGTGATATAAGATAGATCAGTCATAAATAGCTTTCCCCACCTAGCATTTCAAACTATTTGGCCTGTCTAGTGACCCTCAAGTAAAATACTATACTAAGAAAGCCCTATTCAGTTGTGTCTTTGACACTAGCAATGGTATTCCTATCATCACTTAAGAGTTTTGATCAAGAACTCATTTATCTCATTTCACTAGGTTTCAGCTTAATTCTTTTACAGTACCATGTGTAATGTAGGGTATGAATTTCAGTAAAATTAGTGAGATGCCAAATTACTATTCTATAGGGTAAAAAAATTAGAATCAAATCAAAATTTCCTTAGGAACAGATCTAGTAATTTTCATTTGATTTAACAGGAGATGGATTATTTTACATTCATATTTCCAAATTATGACTTAAAGCTTAATATTGGAGCAACAAGTATTTGTTGATTGCAATCCTTTTTTGCTTTGTGTGAACTATTTGCCAGATGGTTTCTGCCATGGTTATGCTAATTGAAATGCATCACCCAATACTGCTTGCTTTGGCTCTTCCTACTAGCTTGAAAATTCCTCATTTAAAGGCATTCTTTAACTCTTTGACTCTTAGTTCTGCTTTCCCCTATGGACTTAAAAGTTTTGATTCCTTATTCCTTCCCCAACCCACTGAATATTTTAGTTTGTTTTTGTTTTTATTGAAATGATAATCTAATGATTTCAGGACACATACACCAGGTTCCTTAGATTCACAAATGTTGCTAATGTGAAATAAGAATCCCAGACACTTTTATGAGTCTCTTTTATCCAAGCTAATTTTAGAATTGGGTTGTTGAATGAAATGTGTCCGAAATTGTTTTCAGTCATGGACTATTATATTTATATCCTCAAGAAACATTGAATTGACTGTATTATTATTATTATTATTATTATTATCATTTTTACCTTTATGTACTAAGTTTTCATTATTAAATAATTTTTTAGAACTAGATTTTTTCATGTTAAAAAGGTTGAATGCTTTGGAATTTTTGACTGAAAATGCAGATAAATGTAAAGATAATTCTCTTAAAAGTATAGGTAAGGGAGGCACAGTGGATAGAGCACCCACCCTGGAATCAGAAGTACTTGAGTTCAAATCCAGCCTCAGACAATAATTGCCTAGCTGTGTGACCTTGGGCGAGTCACTCTTAGCCCCATTGCATTAAAGAAATAAATAAAAAGTATAGGTAAGAATTCAGTTTCATATCACTAGAATTTTGAGTTATTATTTAGTTAAATATATTCATGCAGAAAAGCATTATTATTTGTTCACTTAAATTTGTGCCAGATAAGTACTTTGTGATGCCAAAAGCACTAAGTGTACTTAATTATGCCACCAATTAGAGCCAAAGTTGGGGAGTTCAATGTGATGTGTAGGTTACGAAACACAAGTATGAATGGTATGTGCTCATAGGGTTACAAGTGCTAGAATGAATGTTTCTGAGTGCTGCCCGCTAGTAGGAAAGTTACGTAATGCAGCTTTCAAAGTCAAAAGAATGTAGAGCATTGTGTCAGCTGTTACTCAGAGCATTTTGGTGTTTCCTTTTGGACAGCTGATCTCTCATCTTAGGAGATACTATATAAACAATCCTATTCCTAAAACAAAAGTACTCAGTGAAATTATTGCTTAATTCATTCAGTTTTAAAGATTTGTTTTTCTTTCATCAACTGATAGGATTTTTTTTGATGTCTGTTTTCAGTCTATTCACAAAAACAACAAAGTTTGTTAGAGAAAAGGAGAATAGTTGTTTGACCATATAGGAAAACGAAGGGAAGTTTTTGTTTACAACTAGATAGTTAAATGTATGTTCAGTTCCGCAAATTTATTAAGCCCCTACTGTGTGCTAGATCCTGAATTCTTATGAAGGCTAATAATGAACTAAAAATTTCTTAATGTAAGCAGGTAAGATGAGCCTAAAGAGCTTGAAAAAAAATAACAAAAAGACTACAGGTTAAAGCTAGTAGTGTCTTACAGCATGCTTAGCTGTCTTGCATAACGTAAGGCCCTTGAAATAGATGCCGTCATCAGCCCCAGCCCCCAGGCATTAATCCTATTTAAACACATGACAGAAGATGGTGGAAGAGAGAGTAGCAGCTATTCATGTGGTAGGAGTGGTTATTGTATTAGGGTATACTTTCTGTTGCAGGCCAGCATTTTTTTAGTTAAAACATTGCAGCTGTCTCTTCTTTCCTCTTCTTTCCTTCTCTCCCTTTTTTTTCTTCCTCTGCCCCAAAACTGTCATACTTTTTTTTCCCCCACACTTTGTTTCTCTCTTTGGATTTATCTAAAGTGCAACTTCCTGTTGTACTCCTGTCTGATTTCTAAATAGATGTAAGTGTTATGTTTTTTTTTTTTTCTCTCTAGCAGGCAACGGACAGCCAAGGCGTAGATCCATTCAAGACTTAAGTGTTACTGGAACAGAACCCAGTCAGGTAAGATAATTCTTAAGTTCTCTGAAAATAGTAAATGAGAGATGACTGCAAGTTATTGTCTAATATATTTTTTACAATTTGTGTTGTAAATTCAAATAACTTCTTTGACATGAAACTGACCAAAGTTTTTTGCTCTTAAACTTTAATGCATAGATAAAAGCTATAATTGCAGCATAATTTGACTTGAAGAATATCTTATGAACACTGATAGATTAAAGTTCAAGTAAACACAGATAAATTAAGTTTTATATTTGAAGGGTTTTTTTAGTGTTTTATATCAACTAGTTGCAGTTCCACTCATAATCTTGAGAAAAATAATTTAATAAATTCACTGTCACTCTGTAAGATGGACCAGTGCCACTATTCCTCTCTTGTAGCTCAAATAGACTGTCATATTCCCAGGAAATCATTGGCATACCTGGAAGCTTCTACCATATTTAATATGGCATCATTTATCAAAGTTATATGTATATGATTATATAGTTTAATCCTAACAAAGCATTACTCTAAAAAGTGAGAAATACTGTAAATACTTTTATCCAGATTATGATGTATGTTCATTAATTTTAATAATGTAATTTCAATAATTCTTTTCTAATTTTCTATTATTACTTTATCACACTTTTCTACCTGACCCAGAAAGTAGTATAATTTTTCAAATGTCAGTGTTATAATCTCACCTAAAATAAAGACTTTACTTATTTGACCTATATGAATAGTTCAAAGTTTCTGACTTTCTCCCTAATTTTTATCAACTTACTCTGAAGATAATTTCATGCCATATTCTATAGAAATGATAATTTTTGGTCATTTTTATTTAATATTTTGTTTTGATTGGACTGATTGTATTCATATAAAATACATCAGAAATATTCAAAATTCAACTTTATAATTCTATTCCAGAATTCTCATATAAAGTGTTCTTAAATATTGGCTACTTTATACATTGTAAGTATTTACTTATTGTGAAATATTTGATTGCTTTTCATTCTAAAATGGTAATCCATAATCATTTTTAATTTTTATAATGCACTTTAAATGTTGAATCAATTGCAGTCAATATAGATTCAAAACCTCACAACTCCCTTAGGGTGCTTAAGTAATGGGTATACTCAATCTCCATTTTCTAAATAGAAAGACTTTTAAAAGAGAATCTAAAATGTTAAAATTTCAGGTTTTTTGCTCTTCTCATTGTTCTTATAATATTTATAAAGTGTGGGGGGTTTTTCATCTATTTCTTGAATTTTAAATTTTGTTTCTACCTAATTAGCTATTTTGTTCATTGTTAATATTTTATTTTATGATTAATATGAGCATTCCATTTTCTCCTATTTTCCCACCTCAAATACCATATTTCTTAATTACTCACAATTAGTAGCAAATAGTTGGACATCTGGCATCTGCTCTATTTCCTAGAGGCTTGATGATCTCATGCTTTGAAACTTTCTTTACTACTGTCATTGATATCCCAATTATGATCCTCCTTCTAGCCAAGAGTTACTCCTTATACCAAGAATGTGATGCTTCCTTTCATTCATTTCACAAGGGACTATAATTCCTTTCTTTACACTAAAGAATAATGGCATTGCTTTGAATTAGTGCTCTTCTTTCGGCCTTATTAATTTTCCCACTAGTACACTCTTAGTGAACATTGATTGCTTTCTCATTCCTTTATTTCTAGTGCCTTCTATTGTAAAAGCATAATATATACATGCCAAAATATATAGAGTAGAAAAACTATTCTGTTCAGTTGTCATAAACTACTCTTAAACATTTCTGGTTTTTATTCAGCTAAGTTGAACTACTTAAACTAGGTTTTAGAAAACCCAAAGCTTCTAGTTTCCTGGGCTGCCCTTTGTAAGTGCTCTTCCTTTTCCATAAATGTCCATTTTGTGTAATACAAACACTAAGTATCCTTTTCTCTGTAATTTTGTAATTCTTATGTAAATATTATAAAGGTATTCTGGAATAGTGGACATATATACTGGCCATAAAATTAGGAAAGCCCAGATTCAAAACCCATCTCTGATAAGTACATTGCAGCTGGATGCACAAGTTATTTAAGTCATATTAAATCTCAGATAATTCTCTGAAACTTACATCTACCAGATTATATGTGGTTCGAAACCTCAAAAATGCTGAAAGACATTCCCACACCTACAGAATCACAGATCCTTGACTTAAGAAAAACATTATATCTTCACAATGTAGTTTAGAATCTAATAGGCTCCTAGTACATGGAGCTTACTTAGTATTAGAATTTCCTTATTCACTTTTCCACAGAACAGAGAAAAAGATGGTTCATTGTGATATACCAATTAATCTGATATCATTATTCAATTAAATTCAGCAAACATTTATTAAGCACCTATATACAAAACACTTTAAGTGCTCGGAAAACTAATATTGCCTTTTTTATGATACTGGAAATGGAATATGGGAATATTGTCTAGAGAAAGAAACCAGGTTCTATTTCTAGCTTAACCAATGACATGAGGTAGACCTTTAATAAAACCATTTTAATAACCTATTTTTCCCTTCCTCAAAACTAAAATAAGTAATCTCAGTAATTTTTCCATATGGAATAAGAGATGTAGATAACCCTTATTCAAAAATATCCTTAATAAATATATATATACATAAAGAGTTGAGTCTTCAAAATACACATTAAAATATTTTTGTGTTACTAAAAAGTATTTGTCAAACATTGTTATAAACTTGGCACTATAGGTAATGGTAATGTTTAGGGACAAAGAGAAATACATGAATCTTATTTTCCCACCCCCAAAAAATGTGGGGGGATGGGTGTGGGTGTAGGTATTCAATAAATACTTGCTGTTCAGTTTATTCCTTTAGGTCAAAGTCACAGATAACATTTAAAGTACAGACTTTATTGATGCCTGGCACCAAGGACAACTACCTTATATGTTTTCCTTTTTACATTAAGAGACACAAGCCTATATAAATAGGGGACATGGATCAACTTTTATTGTTGGGGAATAATTCTATATTAAGTTATTTTCGGTCCTGTCCAACTCTTTATAATCTCATTTGGGGCATTTGTGGTAAAGATACAGGAGTGGCCTGCCATTCCCTTCTCCATCTCATTTTATAGATAGGAAACTGAGGCAAACAGGGTTTTGCCTCAGTTTCAAGTTACTTGACTGAGGTCACAAGCTCTCAAACCACTGCACCTCCAAGCTGCCTCTAAATAATTCTCTGCTATAGTTTATTGCTTTATAGCTAAAACTATATGCAGAAAGTGGTAAGAGCAGCATTCTTTTTTTTCCAGAGTGATTAAAATGTTTTTTATTAAGAAGTCTTACCAAGATGGCACACCTCTCAAGGTGGGAGAGAGGGGCGAGGAAATCCCAAAATGCAAGATCTTTTATGTACTTTGAAAGGCCTTCTTCCTGCCCCTTCATGTTAATCATAGGCTGGGGTCACAATCTAATTGATACATTGGTCCCCATACATTTTCCCCACCATGCTCATTATACTAATTATACTAATGAGCAAAAACAGCTAGATCTCCTTGAGCATGTACAAAGAAGGTCAGGACTCCAGGTTAATTTAAAAACAGGTGGGACAATTCATCAGTTTTTGATCAGCTAGAGGCTAAATCTTTTATCTTAACTCAGTACTTGCTCATAGGCAACAATATAGGAATACCCTAGTCTTTGTAGTGTAAACTAAGAATCCTCCCTTCACATTCTTGGGGAACTCAAACACCCACATATTCCTCACAATTGCCCCTATTCTTTTTCTTTTATAATAAGGTTCTACACCTTATTAGTGATTTCTTTCTTAAATCATTGTTCTTGTCATGACTACCAACTTTTTCTTCTGTCAAGATTTTTACTTCCTCATCATCAAAGACATGGACTTGGCCTTTTTCCAGGTTTGTGCTAGAGCACATACAAACTTTAGGCAGCAACATGATACATTTAATTTACCACAAACTCCTCCTTCAATCAACAGATTGTCTAATAAAATCTCTATGTTGTATAACTTTCTTGTTTTCAGGGCTTAGTCAGCCAGCAAGTCCAGGACCCTAGCTGTATAAATTATTTCCACTACAGCTTAGAATTTAATCAGGATATAAACAGCCCCATAAGTCTAGATAACAACTCCCTGACCAATCCTTGGTGGATGGATATATGCAGTGGTAATCAATTTCCTTTACCATAATGAATCCTGATAAGAAATCCAGGTATCATCATTACATCTCACATGAGTCTCAGTCCACCTATCTTTTTAAGTTGTACAGCTTTCCAGCATTCTTAAACAAAAATACAATAATTAGTTCAGGTTGCTGTTCTACTGTAAAATAAGTAAACTACATAAGAATAGTAAGTTTTCGTATTTTCCAGATATTTGCAGTTTAAAGAAACTGTAAAATAAAATCAGAATTACTTTTGAGATTAAGCTTTGGGGTTAGTAAACTCACCTCTGACATACATTGGCTCTTTGATCCTGGGCAAATCCTTTAAGACCAGGGTTCACAGACAACTCTCCCACAACACTCTAAATTGTAGAGAAGGGGCAGACCTGCATTGGTGGGGAAAGTTCCTTGTGGAAGACACAAAATGCTTTAGTTGTAATGTGTAAATTATATGAATAAAATACCTGTGCTTTTTTTTCCCATAGCATCCAAATTCCTAACTATTTGTTGATGTGTAATAAAATTGGTATTGTCTTCACCATGTTACATATAGTTGGAATGTTCAGTGAGCAGTCATTTATTAAGCAGCCCAGTAATTCACTATGTACTATTATATTTTTTGCATATATATATATATATATATATATATACTCCTGCAAATACCCAGAGATTTTCATAGATTCAGAGAATTACAACTGAAAGAAAACTTTAAAGATCAACCTAATCTAACTGGTCCTGGAGACAGAAGGAACTGAATTCAAATCCAGCCTTACATAAATTTACAAAACTTGAGCAAGTCACTGTTTGCCTCATTTTCTTTTACTCCATTCTTCCACAATAATACAAATGGTGACAGCTCATACCTACCTCTCTGAATTTTAAGGATCAAATGAAGTGATATTTGTAAAGCACTTAGCTTTACAAAATAGGCACTATATAAATACTGGCTATTTTTATCTAGTAGAAGCACTTTATTTTATAGTTGAGGAAATGGAGGCTTAGAGTTGTGAAATGAATTTCCCCTCCCTGCACAGTGGATAAATGACCAAGCTCCTTGGAAAGTCAGCCTAAATGGTAGCACTAGGCAAAATTTAGTAACTTTTGAAAAATATGGTCCCAATCTTAAAAGTGAGATATAGAAATCAAAAGTCACCATTCATATACTTAAAATAACTCTTGATTCTTTTTATACACCTAGAAATTTGATGTTGGGCAGAGTAACTGGTAAAATAGCTGTGCTAATTACTTATGCAATTTAAATTTGATTTGTCACATTCATTTCCAATGGCAAATCAGATTATTTATCTTAAGAATCAGGTACTCATTTTTCAAGTATTTTAGATGCTCTAACTTTTTTGAACGTTTTTAATGTTTATCTGATGTCTTTGATGTTATGAAAGCCACTGATTTTTTTAAAATTATTTGCTTCAAAAATTTATTTGCTTCATTAAAAATGACAAAAATTTAAGCACAAACTAATTGGATTTTCAAATTAAAGATTAAACAGATGACATATCTTTTATAACACTTACCTTATACATATTTTTAAATGTGGAAGTTATTGTTCCAAGTTTTGATTTGTTTTTAATTGAAGTTTACTATTAACTTTTATATCCAACACAGTGAAGCAGCATTATGTTATTCATTGAGTTGATTATTTTTTCAAGTATTGAGAGTCTTTTGGCAATTTATGGATTGGAATTTAACTTTTTATAACCTTTGCTGTGGTCTTAAATTAGGAAAGACAAAATTGGAAACTGGTGACAAAAATATCAGCTTCATTCCCTAGTTTCAAAGAGACAGGAACTCTATAGGAGAGCAACTGTGCTGGGTACTGTGAAGAGAGACAGGTCCTGTGGCAGATGAGAGGTTGAAAAAAATTCTTAAGTAGGAAAATATATTTTCAAATGGACTTAAACTTCAGAAGTTTGATGGTTTATATTAAGTTTTGAATTGTAGGATTAGCCTTACTAGCTTTGATCATATTTTTTGCATTTTCTACATCTTCATCCACTCACTTCTGAACCTCTTTGTGGTTTTACCATTATACATTTCACTCATTGTCATGAGTCAAAAATTTTTCTTCTCTTTAAAAAACTTATATTGTGAATTAAATTGATTCTTAAACTTTTAGTTGCTGCCTGATTTACCTTCTGAAAACATGGGTGTAAGCATCTGCTGGAAAAGATAAACTATAGTCAAATCCATCCAACATTCCCTGTTAACCCTAAGACCTTTAATTATTTTAAAAAGCTAAGCAGAACTTGGAATCTATTTCAGAATATTTAGATTTGATTTATTTGGGACATTATTTCAGAGTGGGGTACCAAAGTAAGAGTTGCTCCTAGAAATAACAGATACTATTGGTTTCTATTCTATAATTTAAGGTATCATGGAACATTGGAAAGGACACTAGATTTGGAGTAGGGCTCCTGAATTTTTTGGTCTTTGCTCTCCTATCATTATTTTTGTGACTTTGACTTAACTTGTCAGACCTCAGTATTTTCATTTGTGAAAGAAGAGTTTTGGACTAGTTGATCTTTAAGGTCCCTTTCTAAGGTGAGGTTGCTGAACCTGAGATAAAACATCAAGATGCTAATACAACAAAAATTCTGAAGAAGTAAAATATTCCTTTCAGTTCTAGATTTGCTAATCTCTTGGCATTTCTAGTAGACAAAAACCTTATAAATTATTATATTTTATTACATTTTCATATTATGTACATTCTTTTTCATTTCTTCCTGTTTTACACTTTTGTAAAACTCAATATTCAATCATACTTCTTTCTATATAAAATTTACCTGGAATTGTTAAAGAATCCTTTCATGATGTTGTTTTTTTGAGTTGGGTTTTGGTTTTTTTGTTTGGGTTTTTTTTTCACCACCTTTCATTTCTTCATATACAGGTGAGTAGTAGGTCATCCAGTCCTAGTGTCAGAATGATCACTACCTCAGGACCAACTTCTGAAAAGCCAACAAGGAGCCATCCTTGGACCCCTGATGATTCCACAGGTGACTTGTTGCTTATTTCTCATTTTTAATAAACTGTATGAAAGGGATTCTTTTATATTTATGTTCAATTAATAACATCACTTGTCTGTGTTATACCTACTCTTTGCCAGATATTTAGCTAAGAAATAGGGATACCAAAAAAAAAAAAATGAAGTCCCTGTCCTCACAGAACTCACAGTCTAATAAGTAGATATTTACAAAAGTAAATCAGAGATAGTATTAGAATTAAGAGGAGTTAGAAAAGGCTTCTTGTAGAAGCTGGGATTTTAATTGGGATTAAGAGATAGCCAATAGGCACAAATGAATAGGGAGCGCATTCCAGGACTTGAGGATATAGCCAAAAAAAAAATGCCCAGACCAAGAGATAGTATACCTTGTTTGTTAAATGGCAACAAGATCAGTATCACTGCATCTAAAAGTTACATACATGGTAGGGTGTGAGTAGACTGAAAGGAAGGAGGTCTAAATTATAAAGGACTTTGAATACCAATTAGAGCATTTATTTGTATTTGATCCTGGAAGTGATAGGGAGCCAGTGGAGTGTATTGAGTAGGGGAAATGACATGAAGGGACCTTTGCTTTAGGAAAGTCACTATGATGACTGCACAGAGGATTTAGAGGGAGGAGAGACAAGACAGGCAGACTCACCATCAGGCTAGTGCAGTAATCACGGCTTGAGATAATGAGGGCCTGCACCTGTGTGACAGTGTCGGAGGAGAGAAGGAGAATATATTTGAGAGCTGTTGCCAAGATGAAGTCAATAAACTTTGGCAACAGATTGGATATGGGGGGGGGGGGTAGGAGATACTGAGGAGTCTAGGATGATTCCTAGATTTTGAACCTAAAGGAGAATGGTATTATCCTCTACAATAATAGGGAAGGTATGAAATAGGGAGAGTTTAGGGAGGGAGAGGAATGTCAATTGGTAGAATCTTTACAAGGACAAGATAATATTTAAATTGTTCAAGAAGCCAGTGGGATCATATACCTTAGCATTAGTAAAATAGAAAACTAGATTTATGAACACAGACTTGCCTTCTGTATTTTTGTTTCCCTAGGTTTGGATAGTTTCCCTGATAGGAGACATATAATTTGAGGAAGAAGTATTAGATGGTGGTTGGGTGTTTTTTGGTAATTGCTTTTTGTTTTATGGTGTTTCTAGCAAAAGAAATGTGTGTGTGTGTGTGTGTGTGTGTGTGTGGTTTTTCC
Source organism: Macrotis lagotis (assembly GCF_037893015.1). Lineage (NCBI taxonomy): Eukaryota > Metazoa > Chordata > Mammalia > Peramelemorphia > Peramelidae > Macrotis > Macrotis lagotis. The sequence goes on along the minus strand of NC_133662.1, from coordinate 83,767,062 downwards.
TTTCTCATCACATTTCTACTTGATGACAGAATCATTTAACTAGCTCCGTTATATACTAAACTAATATGTTATGGGGGGGGAAGTCATCTTGGTCTTCACCTGCTCAAGGATATAAATTAAGTGGTGTCCTGGATAGAGTTCTGAATTTGGAGTTCAGGAAGGCCTACATTCAGATTCTTCCTCTGATATTTATTGTACTATGTGACTGTGGGCAAGTCTCTTTACCTCTCTGAGCCTGTTTTCATCATCTGTATAGAGTGTATTGTCCTTTAAGGTATCTCCCAGTTCAGATGATGATAATTGCAATCCTATCATGTAACCAAAAGGGAAAAAAAAATTATTTCCTTTCATGGTCATGAATCTTTAAGTCTTTCCAATCCAATAGCTAATTTAATACATTGTGAGATTTATTTTACAAGGTATACTCTTTATAGGCTACAAGAAATCCTGTTCCAGCGTAAACACATTCACAAATACAGATTTAAAAATCAGCATTTCACATTGGACTTCAAAATGATGAAGTAGTTTCATTAAAAAACATCTGTAAACTCATCTCAGTCACAATGAATCGAATATGGCCTAAGGCAAAAAGACATATTTTAGAGTGTCCTGTTATGTCATTATCAATATCATCTTAAGTGAAGTACTATAAAAAGAATATTACTGTCCTTCATAAACTACAGAGTGCTGTAGTTTTAAGAATACTTCGGTGCATATTTGTAACTGTCACGTCTAGTAAGAAAACACAAGCAACTTGAGTCAGCACATAGCTCTAGAAATGGTGCTGTGGAAGTCAACACCCAGGGTGGAATTCCAGCTGCCACTTTCTTCTGTCCAAGTAACCTCAAGCAGGCCCCCCTCACCCCTCTTTGAGCCTTAGTTTCCTCACCTTTAAAATAAAAGGATTAAACCACATGACTTCTAAAGTAATTTCCAGCCTTAAATCTCTGTGAGCTTCAGTGTTCTTAAAAGAATTTAGAACTTTTGAAAATTTATGTGAAACTAAGCATATTTGGTAAGTAATAAGTGGGAGTTTGCAAGTCCCACGAACATTCCCATTCATCTTTACAGAAGTAAACTATTATCCATATATGGCCATAGATATTTGGCATGCTTTAGTCATGTTTATAATTTAATTAAAACTGAACTGGGTCACTTCTCTTCCCATGTGTGTCATGTAGGATAGCACTATATTTAGCACCGGGTGTGCTCCCTGGTTTTTAGTTAGTTTAAATTTAGTGGTAGCTTCTTCACTCCTAGCAGAGCACAGCCTGAAGTGGCCCAATATATTTACCACTAACTATATATGCCAAATTTATCATCAACCTGTGGCAAAGTCATGCTTCCTCAACCTCCAGCAATGGTAGAGAAACTAGGAAACATAATTTTTAATGGGTGGTAACTTAAATGTGTATATTTCAAAAAGTCAGGCTCTTCCTACTTGGTTCCTCAGATAAAGGAATTTCCCCCTTACTCTGTGTGTGTGTGTGTCTGTGTGTCTGTGTGTATTTTTTTTTATTTATATTTATATATGTGAGTGTGAGTGTTGCTTTAAGACCTAAGAGCAGGGATGGCTAGGTGGCGCAGTGGATAGAGCACCAGCCCTGGAAGCCAGGAATATCTAAGTTCAAATCCGGCCTCAGACACTTAATAATTACCTAGCTGTGTGGTCTTGGGCAAGCCATTTAACTCTATTGCCTTGCAAAAACGAAAAAATAAAAATAAAAAAGACCTAGGAGTAAATACATTAAAGTTTTGTGTAGAATTCAGCACATAATATCTGATGAATTTTAACAGACATTTTTATAAATGTTTATTTTACATGCCAGGAAATATTCAGTAACACACACAGGAAGTTTTTTGATGTAAGTTATATTTAATAGAGTTGAGTTTCAGAAACCCTTCCAGTAGAAGGTAGCATGTAGGGGATGAAATTTTCAGACCTTTTCCAGAGCTCATAAATTCTTTGTCCTGCAACACTGACCTTTGATCCTAATTCTGGCATCCAGCTTAACCTTGTCTCCCTTCCTAGCCTGAACCAACACTCAGTTTGACAAGCATTTGACAGATTGTAAATTTATATTTTAAAGTGTTAAGATTCTTCTGAACAAACACCACTCTGGGTTTTTTTGCCCCTCTTCTCTTGTGTTTGGTATCAGAGATAATTGATGGTAGTCAAAAATCTGCCTTAGGCCAGGGAAAATGAAATTTCACTAATGTTAACTAGATTGCCATTGTCTTGTTGATATTTCATAAATGTTTTCTTACAATTTTTTGGCCAATATTATTATCAGGCAATAAGTAAATATTGTAAATTCTCATTAGTTCATAATACTAATTTGGAATTTGTCATTATTAATTGTTAATATTATTAATATTAAAGCTTTCCCCTGTAAAGACAGGGCTTACATGGTAAATTAATAGTATAAACAGTGTGACAAGTCATAAGGATGGGAAAACCTTTCTAAGTTGAGGGACATTGACTTCAGGGGAAATAATAGATCACAAATGTAAGAAGAAAATATACTAGGTTATTTTTGTAAAAGGAAAACATTTTCATTTAGGAAAGGGAAACATGCAACTCTTTTTGATTAAGTGCAGCAATTAAAGAACCCTATATTAGAACCTAATTAAAGTGAAAGGAGTGGAAGAAACACAAAGAAATAGAGAAGAATGAAAGATACTTCTGAGATGGAGATGAATAGACATAAAGGGTAAAAAAAGCTGTACATCACTCCTTCAGGAATTTCAGTTAATATAGAAGTCTGAAACACAGTCTCTATGTTCAAATGTATTTAGGAAGACCAAGAGCAAACAGTATATGACGAAATATAGTCAGGTGTAAGAGCTAAAGAGATAGGGGGTGGCTAGGGGGTGCAGTGGATAGAGCACTGGCCTTGGAGTCAGGAGTACCTGAGTTCAAATCTGACCTCAGACACTTAATAATTACCTAGCCCTGTGGCCTTGGGCAAGCCACTTAACCCCATTGCCATGAAAAAAAAATCTAAAAAAAAAAAGCTGAAGAGATTCTGTCAGAAAGGCAGTATCAATGAAAGCTGAAGGGGTAGAACTTAAGGAAAAGCACAGTGATGACAATGATAGGTTTCACTTAAGTGTCCCCCGTATGCAGAACCCTATGGCAACATGTAATGAAGGGGGTGTTAGGTTTAGAGAGCTGTAGTAAACAACAGGATATAATGAATGCATTAGTAGTAAAGCAGTGCTCCCTGAGGTCTGAGTGAAATGAGACTAGGATTCAGGAAAGTGAGGAGGCTCTGGGATTCAAGTTGTTGGTTGAAAGATTAGTATTAGTAAGGAGGAAGGATGTCTCTCCTCTTATCCCAGGAAAGAATAGATGTGAAGAGCCTGAGGCATAGGGAATGGAAGAGAACTGTGGAAGTATCTATTCGGTTGCCCCAACATTCTCAGTGAACAGCTTTGATTTCTTCTGTAAATATGGAAGGTGAAGACTCATTTGAAGGGGGGTTGGGGGTCTGGGAAAAGGGTAATGCCAGAGGGCACAGAGAAGGGAAGGAGAAAAGAAAAAGTTTTAAAAGGTCAATATAGAGAGTCAGTTAAAGATAGAAGGATTGTGAAGTCACAACAAAGGTTTACATTGAAATTTATATACCAGTAAATTTTTAAATCAATCTAATTTCTAGACTTAATTTCTCTAGTAAAGTTTAGAGTCCCCTGAGCAAAAGCAGAAAAAAATTGTGTGAGAGGAGGTGTTTTCAAATCAACATGCAGATAATTTTAAGGTTGCAACCACTTAAACATTAGAGTGTCTGATCATCTGATTAAGGCTAGGAATTAAAGCTAGGTAAGAATGAAGAACTGAAAGAGGCAACAAAGGGATCTCAAAAGGCATGGTAAGGAGTAAATTTGCTGTTACTAAGGGAATGGGGAAAGTGCCAGGATAGGATGAGAGTGGAATTTAAAAGTTCAGACCATGTAAATTTTTAGGTGAGATCTAATGTTTCACCAAGCCGGTGTCACCAAAATGCATTTGGAAAAGACTGTTAATATTGCAAAGACTGAAAAAATGATGGGATTAGGAGAATCACGAGTATGAATACTGAAGTCCCTGAGAGTAGCAATGAATGGATTGAAGAGGAAGACCATCAGACAGCTACTAAAATCAATAAGAAAATTGGGAGGGTGAATTGGAAGGTAGGCAGGTAACAAAATCAGAGGTGTGGAGAGAGACTGTGAAAGAGAGTACCACCAGCTAAAGAGCAATGTAAATTAAATTGGATATATAGAGCAGAACCAGATCATGAACTGCCCTGAAAGGCAGACAGGAATTTAGACTTGCTATAGTAAGTGGTAGAGAGACTAAACGTTCATGGAATAACTTAAAATATTATTGAGACCATTTAATAGGAATCAAGATAAGAAATGAACCTATGATTTCAGTAGTATTGGGAATCCCAAGTGAGAAATCATCCCTCTACCAATGCCAGTGAACAACTCAAGAGTCTCAGTTGCCTAAAGCAGAGGTATCAAACTTGTTGACCTAAGAATTTCCATGGCTCCCAGAATCAGATTAAAACGTAATTAGGGCATATTTAAAAATATATCAATGTTAAATTATGGTTTATTAAATCTATATGTGGCCAGCAGAGATCCTTTTTCTCTTTTGAGTTTACACTGGCCCAAAGCACTAGATATCATGTGACTTGTCCAGTGTCACACAACCAGACTGGGTCAGAGAAAGGATTGGAACCCAGAGCTTCCTGCCATCAAGGTCAGTCTCTAGCCAAAGATGCTACTACATTTTTCTGACTATTGTATTACTGAAAACTAAACATGTTTTGCTTGTACAACTGTAGGCGTAATTGAAATGCTTCTTGCCCAACAGGAAGGCAAGTCAGCCATTTGAAACTGAGCTCTCAGTCTCAAATTCCCCATGCCTGGGCTAAATATGTTAAGTAGATATTCAAAACAACTGTTTGGTTCAAGTACTCAAGCATTTTAGAAACACATAGTAATTATTCATAAGCAACTTTCTTGGGAACCTCTACCAGGCAATAATACTTTGTCAGCCCATTTCTGTGGACTGGAGCATACATAAAAATAATAAAATGCCTCCCCCCCCCCCCCCAGGGCTCTATAAATTTAGCTAATTCAAACGGGTTTTCTTTACCTTCAGTTTCCCTTCTTCTACACCCCCTCCTCCCCCAACTTAGTCTGAAACTTTATAGTTTTTACCTTATTTGTTAAAAACTTTTTTAAAAAAAATTTCTTTTTTAAAAAAAAGTTTTTTGTTTATTTTAAGCTTAAACATCAACAAATATAAAAATTTCAAAGTATACAAAGAAGAACAGAAAATTAAGATTTCACCTGAAACCTGTAGACTGATTCAACACAACTAAAGAACTTTTAAGATACTAGGGAGGCAGGATGGAATACAGCAGGAAGTAGCAAATCACTGAGCAATAAATCTGTCCTATCCTTCTGTCCTTGTTTTCATTTCTAGCATTCCTTGAGGAGTACTAATTAGTATAATGCTAGCAGCTCACCATTTTGTCCTCTGGTTAAAAACTAAGGAAGAATAATAGAAAGTGATGTTAAAATTTTTAAGTCATTCTACCACTTTTCCCCAGTACATTCAGATTGTTTTAGCAGAACTAGCTAGAGGATTAATGCAACTAAATTGACCAGTTAGGTCACTGTGTGAGCCACAATCTTATTAAATAAACTTAATATAAAGGGGAAATGAGGGAAAACAGAATTTGGCTAGATAAGATTTGTTTAGACCAGAGTTTAAACCATCCAGTTGTCAAGTCTGCCAGAAGGAAGACTGATTAAAATGAATTGTGTCAAGTTCTATTTCATTTTGGTCTTATGGTCCCAGGCTGTTTTAATAAGTGCTATAGTTGTTAGCCAACTTAATGCTAGAGTACTAGATGGTAGAGAGCATGGTGTCAAGAAAAGCATCTGGTAAATCCACATCTCGTTTTACTTAGCATTTATATAAACATTTTATTTTTTGTTCTATAATAACCTGTTTTTTTATTTATAATCATTTTGGATAAATATTGATATTACATTATTTCATTTGGAAAATTATAAAATTCCAGGCATATTCCTCAATTTCTTTATGCAATTACCTCTGTCATAAAGTTTTAAAAAATGTGAATGCTTGAATTATAGATACTAATGGATCAGATAACTCCATCCCAATGGCCTACCTTACACTGGATCATCAACTACAGGTAACATGTTTCCTTCCTGAATTCTCCTTAATTTTAACTCAGTACCTTTACCAAAAAAGAATTTCTCTTTAAACCTGACAGTTATATTTTTGGCTAGTTTTTGAATAAAGTTACAATAAATTGCTTTTTTAATTTGGGTAATTAAATGAGAAATGTTCAGATTAATATGTTCTTATAGTTATTTATTCATTTTAAGGGACCACAACTATTTAGCATAACATTTTTATTCTTTAACATCAGAACATTAAAACATAGTAGTTATGTGAGTTATTTATTATTTGATGTAGTCTGTAATCCATTTTGATATTAATGGTAGCTGAATATATAAATAATAGCAAGGTTCAGTGCCTGTGCATGAATTATATGAGCTATAAACATCTTTTGGTATAATACAAGTATTTTGGCAACCTGAAATTTAATATCCTTAGCAAAGAGAGCTTTAGTCATGGTTCTGTGTAACAAAGAAAGTGTTAAAACAGCAAGTGCAAATTTAAGTTCTGAGTTAACCCTGGCAGGAGTACACTGAGATTTTCCAGGACATGGTTTAGCACTTATTTTTAAAAGCTTACTGGTTTGTGCAACCTGGTAATGGATAAATATATTACAGTCACAGTCCAACTAGCTAGATTAGATAATGAGATTTCATTTGATTATGTTTTAACATGTCTGATTTATTTTCAGCCACTAGCACCATGCCCAAACTCCAAAGAATCCATGGCCGTGTTTGAACAGCATTGTAAAATGGCCCAAGAATATATGAAAGTTCAAACAGAAATAGCATTACTGTTACAGAGAAAGTAAGTTCACTCTTTTTTTGGGGGGGGGGGGGCGTTGCAAGGCAATGGGAATAAGTGATTTGCCCAAAGTCACACAACTATTAAGTGTCTGAGGCTAAATTTGAACTTAGGTACCCCTGACTCCAGGGCCAGTACTCTATGTGCTGCCCCTGTAAGTTCACTCTTCATCAACCCTATAAATTTTCATCTATAGTGTAACATGTTTTTGAATATGTTAAAAGTTTGGGGTAACATTTTTGCAAAAATGAAGATTAACATGTCTCCAGAATTTATAACTATGTTCCTAATGTCAAACCCTCATTCACTATCTATTCCAAAGTCTAAATATACTGCTATTAGGGATCAGAAAAGCCTTTAGATTGCACTCAAGTGTGTGTCTGTGTGTCTGTGTCTGTATCTGTTATGTATAGACACCATTTTTAGTACTAAGGGAGATGCATCAGTACTATTTACAACTCAGTTTCCTGCACTTAAAACCTTTAAAGTTAAAATGATGCTGAAAGACTTAATCAAACAAAAAGACTTCTTCAAACTATTTCAGTTGACTCATACTTAGTAGTAGTATTATTATTATTATTATTATTATTATTATTATTACTAAGATGTGATGATGATTTTTTAGGACCCACTGTGCATTAGGGAACTTGAGGGGAAGAAATTGCTTTCAATGCAGATCAGCATCTGCACAGTGATTTTCTAGTCTTAGAAAGTTATATAGAGCAGTGCTGTCAAACATAAAGCCATACGTAAAGATCCCATTGACTTAGAAAACTTATCTATTAACGTTACCTATGTTTTTCTTATATTTTTCTTTATTTTATTAAATATTTCTCAATTATATTTTAATCTGATTTGGGCCTCTTATCTATGGTGTTCAGAGATTAAATAATTTCCTTAGGTCACACAGCTAGTAAGGGTCAGAGGAAAATTTTTAACACAAGTGTTCCTGTCTCCAAAGCCATCATCTCATTACTCTATACTACAGTGCCTCTCCTTCAATCTCTTATTTTAGAAATATAATATTCACAGGAAAAAAAATTTTAAAACACGAATCCTCCAAACATTTAGGAAAGTCACTTTATTCTGAAATTACAACATACTCATAAGAATACCTTTCATCCTAAATCAAGGTCACTTCGCATTTCTTTCTTTTGTACTTCTTTTCCATTTTAGACCTTTCTACAATTATATTCCTCTTAGTCTTAAACTTGATCCTTGATCCTCAGGAAATGCATGTCTTATCATGATCAAATTGGTGCTGGTGCTGGTCTAAATAAAATTGCCATGGAAAAAAATATCATCTGAAGAAATATGCTGAAAACTTGTGTTAATTGTCTCAATTTTGGTATAGGATAAATTGAAAACTGAAGGATACTACCTTAATGAAGGGAAGTAATTTGTTATAAGTTATTTGTTATAACTTGCTATTCTGAGGGTTGGGTCTCTGAATTTTAGTAAATTATTATTATTGATTACTCACTGGTATAGTTGTTACAGGAAAAATATTTGAATGAAATATTACCAATTGGAGGTGGAGTAAGATATAAAACTATCATTCAAGAAATTTTAATTCAAGATAATAAAACTGTTGACACTTGGTGTTAATTTTGTTGGCACTTTTTAAATTAGCAAATTAAATAAATTTTTCATTCAAGGGGAAAGAAATTGAGAAAAATTCTAAATAAGAAAGGCAAAGTATTTTACCAGGCTTTAGACTTAATTTTTTCATTTTATATTCTTTTTTAAAAACTTATCCTATTTGAGAATTTTATAGTAATTATTCTCTCCCCAAAGTCCAGTTCTGAAATACTCATTTTCTAAGTTAACATTAAAGTCTCTTAATTTTAAAAGATTTCAATAAAAACAAGCTCTCTAAGCTAGAATCCTGCCAAAGTCTTTTCTGAAAATAAATACAGAATCAAGTAATATAATCCAAATGTACTATTATGGGGGCTTACATGTAGTAATCCAAAGTATGCTCAGTGTTTCCAGCAAAATAGTATATTCTAAAACAGGAAAGGGATTTATGTTAGATAGCATCTATTTCAATTAAGGGTTTGGGAATATCTTATCTACATCTTTGGCTGAGCTGAAAATAGTTAAATATGATTCTGACTTCATAGCATGAAAGTTGAAGTAGAATTTGTATGATAAAACCAAGCACCCTATTCTCAACCCCTAGTCACAAGAAATAAACTTTCCCTGGCTGAAAGACATGTTACTCCAATTTTTCCCTGATTGATTTTACTATAATTTTTGTTACTCTTTTAGTAGTTGTGCATTATATAATTATATTAGGATTTTAATATGATAAAATAATTTTAGAAAACACTTTCTATCCCAGTATATTGTGATATTATTTGAACAGTGCACTTGGCTTACATAATAATGGACCAAATTTAAAGTTTCAATTACTTGAACTACCAGTTAACAACAAATACTGTGTAAATTCTTCCATCATAATTAATATTGTATGTATCATTTTTAGGCAAGAACTAGTAGCAGAACTGGACCAGGATGAAAAAGACCAGCAAAATACATCTCGTCTGGTACAAGAACATAAAAAGCTTTTAGATGAAAACAAAAGTCTTTCTACATACTACCAGCAATGCAAAAAACAATTAGAGGTCATCAGAAGTCAACAACAAAAACGGCAAGGCACTTCATGATTCCCTGGGACCTTGGATTTGAAAATCATGCACAGAAAGACTTTTTTTTTCGGGGGGAGGGAAAACATTAATACTTATAATTCATGAGTGTTAGCTTCTTGATGTGTTCTGAATGCATACTCCCTATATTTGCTGCATTTGTACATCATTTGTTTTTCATATTCTTCTGGTGGACATGCAGTTCATCAGTCCTTTTGAATAACATAGGATATCCGTGACTTGAATAAGCAGCAGAACTCAGCATTTAGGCAGATACAGTGAACCATGACTGTACATACATGCTTATTGTGTCAAGGCTAGTCTGGAGGTGGGTTAAAATGGCTGCTATATGCAAGGTCTTCTTGATTTTCATATTAGGATTTTACCTCAGTAAGAACAAAAACAAAAACTTGGAGGAGTTTTGTTCTTGTATCTCATCTCAAGCAAATTTAAAATATCACTTTTAAGTGAAAAGAAGCTTTGTCCTAAAGTTTAAAAACAAAATGTTATCCTGAAATAATTGGTGATACATTGCAGAGACATTTGACCTATAGGCATGATGTAAAATGGAAGGCAATCTGATGCCAACAACCCTGCCTTAGTGATTTCCTTCCATAAGATTTTTGGAGGTAAGTAAGCAGCTATTGCTTCTTTGTAGAAAAGGTGCAGTTTGACCTTGTCTTGTTGAACTGCAATTTGATGGCACTACAAATAAGCAAAATATCTCTCTTTTTTAAATGTTTTTAATTAAGTATGATTGTGTGTATGCATGGGTTGAAACCTCAGAACTTTTGTGCCTCTTATATCTCTTAAATGAAACTAAACTAATGAAAATGATCTATCTTAAGTGATCATTCCTTCCAAAGTAATATTTGCCTGATTTCATACTACATATTCAAAAAGCTATGAAAAAAGAAGCAGGATTCTTCACAGATCCAAAGATTTGTTCTGGCTTGAAAGACTTGGACTTGTTAGCGAAAAGGAATCCATCAAATGAAGAATAAAAGTTAAAAAATTGAAAGGGTCAAGTCAGAAAGTAAAAGCAAACAGCATCAAATGATCAAATATATTTTAGAGTCCAGATATCTGCTCCAGACAAGCCTATCCTAGAGTAAATGTCTGCTACTACATTTATGCCTGAAGAGAAAAGGAGCCACACTTCATCAGCTAGAAATGGAAGAGAAAGAAAGCGAGACCGCAAGCTCGTGTGTGTGTGTGTGTGTGTGTGTGTGTGTGTGTGTGTGTGTGACACTATCCTTCATTGCCTACAATCATGTGAGATAGAATTAACTTTGAAGTAATAATAAAAGATCATGGAGCACTTAGGATTTCTACAACCTAGTAATATGTTTTCAGCTGTCATTAAAGTCAGTCCCACTTGATATTCTCAATTTTTGAAAGCATTTATATTTTCTGAGGGAAAAATATTTTAAATAAGTTGCTGTGTCATCAAAATGTCAAAAATTTGATTGAAATTTATATTTGGGAGTGTTTAGTTCTTTGACTGTACTTCAGATAATCGTTTAGTCTTAATATCAGAATTGTTAATTAAAATGAGTCATTAAAAGGACATTTTTTTCCCTTCCATTTTCTCTACCCTTTAAGCTTCATGGTTATGTGTTTTTTGTGTGTCCATATGTGTATTTATGTGCACAGGCATTTATTTGTATGTGTTAGAGAGAAAGAATAGGCATTGTAAAGATGAAGGATGATTTGTTACTAAAGATTGTCATTTTTATCATAAATCTATTATTGGGAAGTCTCTGGAAGCTAGAATTTTCATTTTTTTAAAATAAAGGGAGGATATCATTCCCAAATAATTTGATTAGCTAGTGGAAACTGATATTGGGATCAACTTACGGGCACACATATTTATAGCAAAATGTAATTGGGAGAGAAAATAACTGTAGAATTATGAATAGCACAGTTATCCAAAGCATTACTGCTTTCATACATCTGTCAATCTAGTAAAATGGACTTAGTCCATGATCAGTGAGTTTCATAACATGTTTCAAAGCATGATGCATACCAGCATGGATGTGAAGGCATGATTTCACCTGCATGGTTGATAATTGCAGATGTCAGATCATATCCCAGGATAACAACAACTGGTTCTTGCTGTATCACATCACTACCCATATATAAAAGGGAAAATAGAATTTCTTTAGTATATGTGAAGGTTGCTAGTTTGAGGACGTGGTACAAAGTTCAAATGGCCATTTAGAGCAGTTACTTCTTTGTTTACAGTCAACTCGTATTTTTAAGTACTGTAGTTATATGTTGAGTGAAATTCAACTTGTTTAGTTCTTAAGTAGTTTATATTGCCAATGTAAAGTTACATGTGTTTATTTTTGTTTTTATTTCTTATCAAGGGAGTAAAGAGAATGACTAATTATCCTTGATAAGGGGGACTGGGATAGATGGCATGAATCATTTTAATCCCCCCTCATGTTAACCAATCTCTTCAACACACTCTCACTTCAGACTTCTGGTGTTTTATCAAGAAGCCAATTTTAAATAATTCATTCTACTTTTTACCTTCTTGCCTTGACTATCATAGATGGATGGGTTTGAGAAGGAAGAGAAGCCAAAAATTCCAGGTGATCTACCAATAAATGATCATCTCTTGATTACTAAAAGTTGGTTCTACCTATGTAAAAGTTACTTACCTTAAAAAGGCCTGTGAAGAAAAATACTTTGTTCCGCTAAAATCTATGCAGTAGCAATGACTTTTTTTGAGTCAAAAATCAACTACCAGTATTTTCCTTATAGAAACATTAGCATGTTCAGAAGGTTTTTGTTTTACAGTTGTTTACAAATGTTGTACTTGTCTTTTTTTGTTTAAATATTTTGGCCTGTTGACTATTTTTCATGTTACTCTTATGTTTCTAATTAAAGTTATCCCTCCATATATTCATTGAGGTGAAGTATCTATTTTTATTTTCTTCGTCCTTCACTCCCTTTTAAAAAAAATTTGACTCATCTCTTTGTTTCTCTGCCTTAAATAGGTAATGAATTCTACTTATATCATTCAGAATTTTTATGTAAGATATGCTTCTGTATTCTATGTGATTCTAACCCCAAAAGTGCTTTTTTAAGATTTATTTTTGTTTTTGATGAAAAATTAAAGATTGTAATTCAAAACTTGTATATAAAATGGCAAATGAATATAGGAATGAGCTGTGTGGCTTTCTGCTGCAACAGTATATTTACCTTCACAAAATCTAATAAAAACTGAAAATTTTCACTATTCTTGTAATACCCCTACACTTATTGTTTAGAGAAGTTCTATGTTGAGGGTGGGGATTGGAAGCTATTATTTCTATTACCTTTTCTAGTTCAGGCTTCTTTTAAACACATGTACACACTTCTTACATACATATCTGTGTCTTCTCTCTCTGCTCCATGTATTCTTACAAGACCTCCCATCTTTAGCAGAACCATTCAGAATGGATCTCTTAGGTGTTTATGGTATAATGCCAAGTTGATCTTCTTCAAGTATTTTAGTGTGTTGACCACTGCACCCTTCAGAATCACTTTTGCTCTTTTAGGTAAAACCTCTTTCTGTTATCTTTTAGACACACAAACACACACACACACACACACACCCTAAATTGATTTACTAATAAGAATGGTGAGCTTGTGCACTAAATGATGATGAAATGCTATAATCAGAAGACCCTGAGACATTACCTTTTAAGTTTTTGCCCTGATAGTCTCCTGAGTTTAAAGAAAAGACAGGTATTTAAAAATTAAACCTTTTATTAGTCTCTATCATTTCAAAGCAATTAAAAAGAGTGACTCTAAAAGAACATTTTCAAACATCTTTACAAGATCTGGTAATTCGTATGGAAACTAGGCATTTTAGATAAATATCTTACTAGTCCTTGATTCTGTACTGCATAGAATCACAGGATTTTTTTTCTCTTATTGGAAATCATTTTTTTTGATTCCTTCATTTTACAGGTGAGGAAACTGAGCAGAGATTATATGATTTTGTATAGGTCATTTTAATGGCAAGCATGAAACTAACCTAGTTCTGATTCTCAGTGAAGTTTAAATTATTAGTAACTTCACAGAATTATTTGCTTTGTTGTGCTACACAAAGGCTAGTTAAATCCCCTCATCTATAGTAAGTCCACACATCTGTATTTTGACCATGCATGGCAATATAAAATCGGTGGTACAAAGCTTGTTTCCTAATAAGAGGATAATAAATTAATTTGGCCAGCATCTAATGCCTGTCTACCTTTTCCAGAGCCCTATGCTAGACAAGGAGGGTGGGGTGAGGAGTTTACAAAGTTCCAGTAAAATAATCCTTGACTTTCTAGAGCCTGTATAATACATAACATATTCATATTTATGTAAGGATGTATAACATTTAATGGAATTGTAAAAAGTATCAAAATGAGTAAGGAGTATTAAATAATCATTATAGAAACTTAGAACTCAAAAGGGATATTTGAGATTATCCACCCCGTCATTCTGTATTCGAAGAAACAGACTCAGAAAGGTTGACTTATCTAGATCATTGGTTGTATCATCTCAATGGATCCTATCTTTAAGTTGATAGATTTATTTTTTATCAATATTTTTGTTTTCCAATTATATACAATAGTAGTTTAAGGATTTGAATTTTACAATTTTTTCCACACCCTCCCTTCCCCTACCCCCCCCCACAGAAGGCATTCTGATAATCTTTACATTGTTTCCGTGCTATACACTGATCAAAATAAATATGTTGAGAGAGAAATCTTATCCTTGAAGAGAAAATAGATAGAGATAGCAAAAATTATGTAGTACATAAGATACTTTTTAAAAAAATAATTGAAGGTAATAGACTCCACAGTTTAAACTCCATGGTTCTTTTCTCTGGATATATATGGTATTCTCTGTCGCAGCTACTCTAAAATTGTCCTTGATTATTCCATTGATGGAATGAGCAGGTCCCAAGGTTGATCATCACCCCCATGTTGCAGTTAGAGTGCACAAATGTTCTTCTGGTTAGTAGATAGATTTATATCAGGAAAAACAAACAATAGATCTTTCACATCAGCAACTGTTTTGAATTTTTCAACTAGCTGTACCCATAGGTGCTCCCTATTAAACGTGTCAAATAACTCCTTTCCTTCCTAACTTTCCCATTCAGCTTGTGTCCTCAGTCATCCCTTGCCTTCTTATTCTCCCTTATTCCCCATATCCAACCAGTCACCAAGTCTTGTCAATTCCATCTCCATATCTCTAGCATTTAACCACTCATGGAGCTACCATCCTATTACGGACCCACATCTAAACTACTCTAAAAGATTCTTAATTGATTTGCCCACCTCAAATAAATAAACATGCAGGTGAACTTCCACACTACATTCTTAAAGTATAGTTCTGCCCATGTCACTACTTTTCTCAGCCAGGTGGTAGAGTAGATAAAGTGTTGGGTCTGGAATCAGGAGGATCATTTCTATTTCCTCATCTATTTCCTCCACACCTACCTTTAAAGGTTGTGAGTATCACAAACTGGCCCAAAGTAAATGCTTTATAAGAATGTTATCCATTATCACTAAATTTGGATTTTCCCATTTGATATTTAATGCCCTTCACAATCTTGTGCTCTCCTATCCTCTCAATTTCATTTCTCATTATTTCTCATGCCAAAGTGACCCATTTGCTGTTCCAGATGCATTACATCCTATTTCCTATCTCCAGGCCTTCTGCACAGGCCATTATGCCTCAAATGCATTCATCCCCTCAACCTCTTTAAATCCCTTTCTCCAAAACCCTCTTCAAGCACCATCTCTTCTAAAACTTCCTGATCCCTCAACTATTATTGCCTTCTTCCAGTCATGCTCTCCCCCCCCCAAAAAAAACTATCTACATTGTATATGTTTTATAATTTCTTATTTGTCTACATATTTATCTGGAAAGAACACAAGCTTCTTAAGGGCAAGGAATGTTTCTTTTGTTTTTTTCTTTGTTATCCTAGTACTAGATAGGACAGTGACTGAAACATACCAAACGATTTAATATTTGTTGATCAATAAATTAATAAAGTGCCTGCTCAATTGTCCCATTTTTCCAGCCAACTGACCTACTTATTCCTTGAACAGGACATTCCATTTCCTATTTTCATAACTTTATACTGACAGCCCCCATGACTAGAATGTTCTATCTCCATACATCTGCCCTCATTGGAACCCTTAGTTCTCTTCATGGCTTAGCTACAAGAGGCCTTTCCTTATTTCTTCAATTGTAAGTCACACACAGAAACACACAAACTGTGTATTTTGTCTATTTGCATTTCATTTTCTGTTGTTTCTCCCCAGTAGAATGTAAGTTCCTTGAGGAAAGGAGCTTTCATTTTTCTTTTTTTTTTAATTTCCTGATTTCTCAGTGCTTGACAGGGTAGGTGCTCAATAAGTGCTTGTTGATTCAGTTAATAGTTACTATGTCTAGAGCACCAGGGAAAATCTGTTTCAGTAAGACATGGACCTGCCATCTAGTAGCTTGTAATCTAGTTCATAATATTAAAGAATCCTAGAATTTGAAATGACCTCAATAACCATCTAGTGCAAACCAAACAAAAGGAATCCCCATTACGGTATATGCAGCAAGTGGTCAGCCAGCCTCTACTTTAAGAACTCCAAGTATTGACTACTTCTTCAACTGTCCCTCTATAGTCAGCTCAGATTGTCAGGTTTCTTCCTAATACCAAGTCTAAATATGCCTCTGCAACTTCCTCCTGTAGCTCTTGGTTCTATCTTCTGGGGCCAAGCAGAATAAATGTAGACCCTCCTCCACATGACAAACTCTTAAATGCCTGAAAATGGCTCTCTGTCCACCCTCCCCTTCACCTTTCCAGACTAAACACCCCAAATTCCTTCAACTGATCCTCACCAAAACCACACTTTATTTTGTACTTCTCCAATGTTCTTAGGTTATATTGTCTTGTAACTATAAGAATCTGAAGGGCAAGTTCTTTACCAATCTGCTCAATGGAATCAACACTCCTAAAATCTCTCTATTCAGCTATAGGCTCCCTCCAAGCTCCAGTTCCATGTCACCAAGTACCTGCAGGTCATTTTTAAACTGGATATCCCATCAGCATCATAAACTCAGTTGTATCCAAAACAGCTCATTATTTCTTCCCAATATGAATCTCCCTATTCTTATCTAGGCTACCATATCATCTCAGGCACACAGTTTTAAAACCTCATTCACCTGATGTATCTGATCATTTGCCAAATACTGTCATTTCTGTTACAGAGACTGTCATATCCCCTCCTCTCTCTAGTGATGCAATCAAAAATCTGCTTCAGGCTCACAATTCCTTTCAACTGGGCTATTTGAATAATCCCCTAATTCTCCCTTCCTCAAATCTCTCCCCATTCCAATCCATATAGCTGCAAAGGTGATTTTCTTTTATTTTTTTTTATTAAAGGTATTATTTGAGTTTTACAATTTTCCCCCCAATCTTACTTTCCTCCCCCCCACCCTCCCACAGAAAGCAATCTGTCAGTCTTTGCTTTGTTTCCATGTTGTACATTGATCCAAATTGAGTGTGATGAGAGAGAAATCACATCCTTAAGAGACAAAAAGTCTAAGAGATGACAAGATCAGAAAATGAGATATCTTTTTTTTCCTAAATTAAATAGGGAATAGTCCTTAAACTTTGTTCAAACTCCATGGCTCTTTATCTGAATACATATGGCATTCTCCTTGACAGACAGCCCAAAATTGTTCCTGATTGTTGCACTGATGGAATGAACAAGTCCTTCAAGTTAACATCAATCCCATGTTGCTGTTAGAGTATACAATGTTTTTCTGGTTCTGCTATCTCACTCAGGATCAGTTCATGCAAATCCCTCCAGGCTTCCCTGAAATGCTGTCCCTCCTGGTTTCTAATAGAACAATAGTGTTCCATGGCATACATATAACACAGTTTGCTAAGCCACTCCCCAGTTGAAGGACATTTACTTGATTGCCAATTCTTTGCCACCACAAAGAGGACTGCTCTAAATATTTTTGTACAAGTAATGTTTTTACCCTTTTCCATCATCTCTTCAGGTTATAGACCTAGTAGTGGTATTGCTGGATCAAAGGGTATGCTCATTTTTGTTGCCCTTTGGGCGTAGTTCCAAATTTCTCTCCAGAAAAGTTGGATGAGTTCACAGCTCCACCAACTGTAAGTGTCCCAGATTTCCCATAACCCTTCCAACAATGATCATTATCCTTTCTAGTCATATTGGCCAGTCTGAGAGGTGTGAGGTGGTACCTCAGAGAAGCCTTAATTTGCATTTCTCTAATGTTTTAGAGCAATTTTTCATATGGCTATGGATTGCTTTGATCTCCTCATCTGTAAATTGCCTTTGCATATCCTTTGACCATTTGTCAATTGGGGAATGGCTTTTTTTTAAAAAAATATGACTCAGTTCTCTGTATATTTTTAGAAATGAGTCCTTTGTCAGAATCATTAGTTGTACAGATTGTTTCCCAATCTAATACATTTCTTTTGATCTTGGTTACATTGGTTTTATCTGTGCAAAAGCTTTTTAATTTAATCAAAATCATCTAGTTGGTTTTTGGTGATGTTCTCCAACTCTTCCTTAGTCATAAACTGCTCCCCTTTCCATAGATCTGACAGATAAACTAGTCCTTGATCTTCTAATTTGCTTATAGTATTGTTTTTTATGTCTAAATCCTATAACCATTTGGATCTTATCTTGGTAAAGGGTGTTAGATGTTGGTCTAATCTAAGTTTCTTCCATACTAAATTCCAATTTTCCCAGCAGTTTTTGTCAAAGAGGGAGTTTTTATCCCAATAGCTGGACGCTCTGGGTTTATCAAACAGCGGATTACTATAATCATCTCCTGCTTTTGCCCCTAGTCTATTCCACTGATCCACCACTCTATTTCTTAGCCAATACCAAACAGTTTTGATGACTGATAATATAATTATATTTATATTTATATATATATAATAATTTATATTTATAATATATATAATATATATTTATAATATAATTTTAGATCAGGTAGGGCTAAGCCCCCTTCTTTTGTACTTTTTTTCATTAAGCTCCTGGAAATTCTTGACTTTTTATTTCTCCAAATGAATTTACTTACAATTTTTTCTAACTCATTAAAGTAATTCTTTGGAATTTTGATTGGTAGGGCACTAAACAGGTAGTTTAGTTTTGGTAGAACTGTCATTTTTATTATATTAGCTCTACCTATCCATGAGCAGTTGCTATTTGCCCAGTTATTTAAATCTGATTTAATTTGTGTGAGAAGTGTTTTATAATTGTTTTCAAAAAGTTTCTGAGGGTGCGGCTAGGTGGCATAGTGGATAAAGCAGTGGAGTCAGGAGTACCTGGGTTCAAATCTGGTCTCAGACACTTAATAATTACTTAACCCCATTTGCCGTACAAAAAAAACTAAAAAAAAAAGTTTCTGAGTCTGTCTTGGCAAATAGACTCCCAGGTATTTTATATTGTCTGAGGTTACTTTGAATAGGATTTCTCTTTCTAGCTCTTCCTGCCATATCTTGCTAGACATATATAGAAAAGTTGAGGATTTATGAGGGTTTATTATATAACCTGCAACTTTGCTAAAATTGCTAATTGTTTCCAGTAGTTTTTTGGATGATTTCTTGGGATTCTCTAGGTAGACCATCATGTCATCTGCAAAGAGTGAGAGTTTTGTCTCTCCCTTCCCAATTCTAATTCCTTCATTTTCTTTTTCTTCTCTAATTGCTGAAGCTAATATTTCTAATATGATATTGAATAGTAGTGGTGATAATGGGCACCCTTGTTTCACCCCTGATCTTATTGGGAATGCCTCTAGACTCTTCCCATTGAATATAATGCTTGTTGATGGTTTCAGATAGATACTGCTAATTATTCTAAGGAACAGTCCATTTATTCCTACACTCTCTAGTGTTTTTAGTAGGAATGGATGCTGTATTTTGTCAAAAGCGTTTTCAGCATCTATTGATCATATAATTTCTGATAGGTTTGTTGTTGATACAATTGAATATACTGACAGTTTTCCTAATATTGAACCAACCCTGCATTCCTGGGATAAATACTACTTGATCATGGTGTATTATCCTAGTGATAACTTGTTTTAATTGTTTTGCTAAGATTTTATTTAAGATTTTTGCTTCTATATTCATCAGGGAGATAGGTCTATTATTTTCTTTCTCTGTTTTAACTCTTCCTGGTTTAGGTAACAGCACCATATTGGTTTCATAGAAAGAGTTAGGCAGAGTTCCATCTTTACCTATTTTTCCAGAGTTTATATAGAATTGGAACCAATTTTTCCTTAAATATTTGGTAAAATTCACTTGTGAATCCATCAGGTCCTGGAGATTTTTTCTTAGGGAGTTCAATGATGGCTTGGTGAATTTCTTTTTCTGAGATATGGTTGTTTAGGTATTTAATCTCTTCTTCATTTAAACTGGGCAACTTATATTTTTGTAAATATCCATCCATTTCACTTAGATTATCAAATTTATTGGCATAGAATTGGACAAAATAATTTCAAATTATTACTTTAATTTCCTCCTCATTGGTGGTGAGTTCACCTTTTTCATTTATGATACTAGCAATTTGATTTTCTTCTTTCTTTTTTAAATCAAATTGACCAGAGCTTTATCAATTTTATTGGTTTTTTTTCATAATACCAACTTTTGGATTTATTTATAATTCAATAGTTTTTTCTTTTTCAATGAACTAAACATGCAACTAAAAAAATTAGAGAAAGAACAAATTTTTAGAATTTCTAATTTGGTATTTAATTGGGGATTTTTAATTTGTTCTTTCTCTAATTTTTTTAGTTGCATGTTTAGTTCATTGATTTCCTGTTTCTCCAATTTATTCATGTAAGCATTTAGAGCTATAATATATCCCCTGAAAGCCACTTTGAGTGAATCCCATAGGTTTTGGTATGTTGTTTCATTACTGTCATTATCTAGGATAAAATGGTTAATTCTTTCTATGATTGGTTTTTTTTGGTCCACTCATTCTTTAAAATGAGGTTATTCAGTTTTCAATTTGTTCTGGGTCTATATCTCCTTGGCCCAACATTGCATATGACTTTTATTGCATTGTGATCTGAGAAAGGTGTATTCACTATTTCTGCCTTTCTGCAGTTGATCATTAGGTTTTTATGTCCTAGTACATGGTCAATTTTTGTATAAGTTCCATGTCCTGCAGCAAAAAAGGTATATTCCTTTCTATCCACATTCAATTTCCTTTATAAGTCTAACATATCTAGTTTTTCTAACAATCCTCCTTAACTTCTTTCTTGTTTATTTTATGATTCAATTTATCTAGATGTGAGAGTGGGAGGTTGAGGTCTCCCACTAGTAGAGTTTTGCTGTCTATGTCTTCCTGTAGTTCTTTCAGCTTTTCCTCTAAGAATTTGGATGTTGTCCCATTGGGTGCATATATATTCAGTATTGAAATCATTGTATTGTCTATGGTACCTTTTAGGAGGATAAAGTTTCCTTCCTTATCTCATTTAACACTATTTTTGCTGCTGCTTTGTCTGAGATAAGGATTGCTACCCCTACTTTTTTTACTGAAGCAAAATATAGTTTGCTCCAACCTTTTACCTTTACTCTATATATAGTTTGCTCCAACCTTTTACCTTTACTCTATATGTATCTCTCTGCTTCAAATGAGTTTCTTGTAAGCAGCATATTGTAGGATTCTGGTTTTTAATCCACTCTGCTATTTGCTGACATTTTAAGGGAAAGTTCATCCCATTCACATTCAAAATTATGATTACTGATTCTTTATTGCCCTCCATGCTTTCTTCCCTCTGTTTGTATTTCCCCCTTCCCCCATCCATATTCCCCAGTGTTTTGTTTCTGAATACCACCCCCTTCAGTGTGTTTGCCCTCCTATATCATGCCCTCCCCTTTTTCCCTTTTCCCCTTTTTTAGTTCCCCTTTTTTCCCACTCCCCCTCCCTTTCTCCATACCCCTCCCCTTTTCCCCGTCTAATACTTGAAAAGTTAGATGTTTTTTAAGTTAACTAAGTATGTGTAAGGTGACTTTAAGCCAAGTCTAATGAGAAGATTCAGGTGTTTCTCATCTCCTCCCTTCTTCCCCTCTATTAACATAGGTATTCTGTACCTCTTAGTGAAATGAGATTTACCCCATTCAATCCCCTCCCTCCTCCTGCCTCCTTCCTGTCCCCCTTTTTAAGGAGGTAGTGTTTTTTTAGATCATTCTATCTGAGTCATAGAAAATTCTGAGTATCTTTCACTTCTAGCTAAGCACATTCTATCTAATAGAGTTAAAATTCTTGAGAGTTATTAGAGTCTTTCTCCCAAGTGGGGTTAAAGCCAGTTACATCCCATTGGATAGCAATCTCATGGATAGGTCATGAATGTCCATCACTCCTGGCTAGGTATAGTCTCTCTGTTAGAGTTACAATTCTCAAAATTTATAAGAATCTTTTTCCCCATGCTGGAATATAGCCAGTTTCAACTTATTGGACAGCAGTTTTTTTTCCTTTTTCTGCACCCCCCTCTTTCTTTAACTTTTTCATGTGTCTCTTGAACCTCCTGTTTGATGTCCAAATTTTCTATTTAGCTCTGGTGTTTTCATCAGAATTTTTTGAAATTCATCCATTTCATTAAATGTCCATCTTTTTCCCTGGAAGAGAAGGCTCAGCTTTGCAGGATAGTGGATTCTTGGCTGCATTCCAAGCTCCCTTGCTCTTCAAAATATCTCATTCCAGGCCCTTCAATCCCTTAATTTTGATGCAGCCAGGTCCTGCGTGATCCTTACTGTGGCTCCTTGATATTTAAATTGTTTCTTTCTGGCTGCTTGCAGGATTTTCTCTTTAATCTGATAGTTCTGGAATTTGGCCACAACATTCCTTGGTGTTTTCATTTTTAGGATCTTTTTCTAGAGGGGATCGATGTATTCTTTCAATAACTACTTTGCCCTCTGGTTCCATGATACAGGGCAGTTTTCCATCACTAGATCCTGTAATAGTAAGTCATGGATATTTTCTCTTCAATGTTTTCAGGAAGTCCAATAATTCTCAGGTTGCCCCTCCTTGATCTATTCTCGAGGTCAATATTTTTGCTGATGAGGTATTTTACATTTTCTTCTATTTTTCTATTTTTTGATTTTGTTTAACTGGCTCTTGCTGTCTCATGGGGTCATTAGTTTCTTCAGACTCCGTTCTTATTTTTAGAGAGGAGTTTTCTTCATGAACCTTTTGCAACTCCTTTTTCAATTGGTCAATTCTACTTTTGAAAGAGCTTTCATTTAACCAGTTGAGGTTTTGAGAGAATTATTTTCTTTTTGCATTTGCCCAATTAAGGATCTGAGAGAATTATTCTCATTTTGTATTTGTCAATTGATGATGTGAGAGATTTATTCTCATTTTGTATTTGTCAATTGATGATGTGAGAGATTTATTCTCATTTTGTATTTGTCCAATTGATGATCTGAGAGATTTATTCTCATTTTGTATTTGTCCAATTGTATTTTCTAAGGATTTGTTTTCTTGTTGCAAGATATTAATTGTCTCTCCCAAATTTTCCAGTTGATTTTTAAACTCCTTCCTTATTTCTTCAAGGAAGTCTTCCTGTGCTGAAGACCAAATCGTATTTTCCTCAGAGGTTCTAGGTCTCTCTGAGTTAAGGTCTTTCCCTTCCATGAATTTTTCTATTGATCCACCTTTCCACTGACCCTTCTTCATTTTGCTAAGACCTTGAGTTGGGGAGGGGCTGTTTCACAGGAGCTTGGGTATAGCTAGAGACTTTACTCACTGAGTTCAGTTTCTCTGGCTGGCCAATAGGAAGTGCTGGTTGTTTTCTCTGGAGTGTCTGTGACCTTGATTGAGGCCTTCTCCCTTAGCTTGAAGGGAAGGGTTGAAGCTATTGAATCCTTTTGCCTTCAATCAATGGTGGGCTTTACCCTGGGGTGAGGTCATCCCTCTCTCTATTGTCAGCTGGGCTGGTTCTTTTGCTCACACACCTGTGCCTGAGGTAGAAGTAGTCTGCTATTGTTTATTCCAGGAAGAGGCCTCAGCTGTAATGGAGGCGTGGACTCAAGAGTTCCTCAGACCAGAGGAGCCCAGGAATGGTGTCCCCAGCTCTGCGGTACCAGGAACTCTCCCCCCAGCCCTGTCGGCAAGCTCCAGAGGGTCAGCGCTCCTCTGCTCCCTAGTTGACTCAAGCCCCCGCCATCTAGCCCCACCACTGATCTAGTAGGTCTGGCAGACTCCCCAGCTCCAATTCAGCCACTAATCTGGCTGATCCGCGGCTGATCCGCCCTCTGCGCCCAGACTCACCTGCCAAATTCGCCCAATGCTGCTGTGGGAGACAAATCCTGAGGTAGATGTTCTTTTTCCTGGCTTTTCTTTCTGGGTTTTGTGGGTCAGATTTCTGTTAAGAGGTTTGTTTCATATGATAGATGGGGAAAGATCAGGAGACTTTAGAACTATGCCTGTCTTCTCTCTGTCATCTTGGCCAGAAGTCCAAAGGTGATTTTCATAATATATAAAGCTGACCATGTCATTCAAGAACTATTCAAAAATACCCATTATTTCAAAGCCCTTTCACATTAAAAGTCCTTCACAACTTGACCCATACTCAGCCTTATACAATATTTCTCTTCACATTAGTCATTTGAACTGCCTTTTTGAAGTCTCTCATATGCATCATTCCATCTCTTATCTCCATGACTTTGCATAGGTTGTCTCCCCTATCTTCCATTTTCTGTCTTCACCTTGACCTCTTGGTTTTCAAGGTTTCTTTCAAGATCCAACTTAAATGATAATATCTACATGAGGCCTTTCCCTGGTTCCCTAGTTACAATTGATTTCCATTCAGGTATTACTTTCAATCTGCTCTATTTTGTACTGTGGTTAATCTCTCTCATCAGAATGTAAGCTCTTTGAAGGTAGCAACTATTTGGCCTTTGTCTCTAGATTCTGAGCCCACAGTACAATGCCTAGCCCAGATGATTGATTGTCTGTATCAGTGTTTTATAAACTCTAGATCCCAAAAAGTATTCTAAGTTTTTTTTAATTTATTTTTTATTCTCATTTTGTACAAATGTTTTTCTTTACATTAATACAATATACTTGTTTACAAATAAACAAAATACCCCTCCCCCATGAATATAGATAGACTTGCTTGGGCAAAAAAGTAAAGGGGGGAGAAAAAAATTAAAATTAAAAAATAATAGTAATAATTGTAGGTATGGCCAGGTGGTGCAATGGACCAAGCACCAGCCCTGGAGCCACGAGCACCTGAGTCCATATCCAGCCTCGTAAACCCAATAATCACCCAGCCATGTGACATGCAAGCCACCCGATCCCCACTGCCCTGCAAAAACCAAAAAGAAGGGGAAAAAAAGACCCAAAATGAAATAAAATAGTAATAATAGTAGGGGTGGCTGGGTGGCAGACAGAGCATTGGCCCTTGAGCCAGGAGCACCCAGGTCCGAATCCGGCCCCAGACACCCAAAGATCACCCTGCTATGTGGCCCCAGGCAGGCCACCCAGCCCCACTTGCCCTGCACCCTCCCCCAAAAAATAATAACAAAAAATGTACTTCAGTCTTTGTTCCAACACCAACAACTCTGTCACGGGTGGATCTCATTCTTTATGATAAGTCCATCACAAAAGTTACTTCCATATTTTTCCAACGTTGGATCGCAACTCCCTCCTTTCTTATTTCTCCACTACCATGTACTCTATTTTCTCTCTCCTTTCACTCTGACTCTGCTGTAGGGTTGCTGAGTGGCACAGCAGACAGATCCCTGGTCCTGGGGCCAAGAAGCCCTGAGCCCCCATACCACCCCTTAGGCCCAGAATCCACCTGGCCCTATGGTCCTGGGCAGGCCATCCAATCCCAGCCCCTTGCAAGAAGTAAAAAAAGAAAATGTGTTATATCTGACCACTGTCCCCCCATGGTCCATCCTCTCCTCCTTTATGCACATCTCCACCCCTTCCCCCTGCTCCCCCCTCCTTCTTACTCCTGTTGTCTATACCCCATTGAGTATATTTGCTGTTTCCTCTCCTAGCTCTCTCTCTTCACTCCCCCCCTCAGCTCAATGGGCTCGTGCCCTGGGGGCTCCACCTGCTTCTGTTTCCGGGTCTAGGATGCCGAAAGACCAGGCTGCTGGCTGTGTGTCCGGAGGGCTGGGCTCCATGTGCTTGCTCTGGCAGAGGTCCCCTGCTGTTCCCCCACTTTGTGCCGGTGCTTCCCGGGGTGCAGCTCGTCTCACAGCGCCCTGGGGCTGCCTCCAGGAGGCTGAAGTTCTTTGGCTCTGGCGGGCCACCCCTCTGGCAGGCCGCCCCTCCGGCCCGGGGAGCAGAGCCTTTCTGCTCTTTTCCAGGTTACCTTGAGTAGGAGAACTGCCTCATTGGGTCCCTTTGTGGGTTCTGTCTCTCGAAAGTTTAGTTAGAGTCCTTAGTTTCACGTTTTATCAGAGAGCGCCAAATTTTTCAAAATATAATATCTAAATAGAAGACAGGGCAGTGTTGCACAGTGGATAGAACAATTGTCCCAGAGTTTAAAAAGATCAAGGTAAAAAATGTATCTCTGACAAATTCTGGCTTCATGACCCTGAATAAATCATCTAAACTTCTCAGGGTCCCAGGAACTGAGTATGTAAGTCCTTAAGTTGCAGAGAAGGTTTTTCTTTTATCTTCTTTGGTTAGTTTCCTCCATGGATGAAATCACAAGGAGAAACAGAGAGAGAATGTTATTTTATAGTCCTTTTGAAAATTTCGCATTGATTTAGGAAAGGGTAAATTCCCAGTGATCAAGCATACAGAAAGTTATCCTTCATTTCAGTTCCAATGAATGACCTCTAGGAGAATAGTTATAATCTTGGAATTGGGCCAGTGGAACAGCATCTCTCCATAGGGGCTTTATTTGTACAATCAGCACAATAGACAAGGTCTTTCTCAAAAAGCAATCCCTATTCCCATACCCAGCACATGACCCAATATGGGTCTTATTATATTCAACCTGAGGGAAAGAAGGGAGAAACAGCTGCCTCCAAACACAAGTGGAAATGGAACATAATATTGTAATCATCATAAATTGTAGTGATTATTTGTGTAAAACCATAAATGTACACTATGGCTAAATGAGTCATTTACTGAATATCCTTTCAGTTATTAACTTGGCATAAATACTAATCCCTAAAGATTAAGTTGAACACTAATCACTTGGAGCATTGGAGGACCTTTTGTGATCCAGTGGCTGGTATTTACATATGGTAATTTCCCCGGTGGCAGCTGAGTAAGGCTGATCGGTGCTATGTAAGCAGTAACACATGCTGCAATAAGAAATGAGTTTTTTCATCTCTTTCCCCAAGCCCTCCTCCCTCTTCACTCCCAATTGGGGCTTAATTAAAACTCCTCAGTACTTGGCTCTGTTTAACCGGACACAGGAGCCCTGAAATGCTGACACAGATCCTCAGATTTCACCTGCTAGGTCAGCTCATTAAGGGTTGTAATTCTACAGCTGGGCCCATGGTGGCCAAACTACAGGTTATTGGGGAAGAGAAACAACCTTTCATCTGAGGGACTAAGCCTCGTTAAGTCCAGCAACAATCTGACCCATTTAGTTTTCAGTACTACAGGTGCCTCAATTTCGCTCTCACTCAGTTTTTTTTTTTAAATGGTTTGCCCCTCCACATTGAATCTCCTTCCCTTGATTTTTCTTTAAACTGAGCCCCTAGGCTGGAAGTGTAGGGACTAACACTGATTAGTACAGGAGTTTCATTCCAACCTAGTCCAGTTTGCCCTTCCTAGACAACCTTTACTCCTTAAGTAGCTCACCATATCGATTCTACACTTCATTCAGATATCTCATTTGCATAGTTTAAAATAACTCAGAATTCCCTACTGCCTACCTTAGTTTCCCTTTGTAGTTGAAATGAAAAGGTAAATCCCACCAGACCTTGTTTTCCATCATTCCTACTCTGTACAGTCCCTCAGCCTTGAATTTGTCTCTTTCCTCCACTCTTACTTCTAGACATTCAATCACTACTATAAAAAATCATAAAGCCTTACCAGTTAGTGAAAATTGATGCCATCTAATCTTAAATCTCCCCTTCCTAGTATATGGCTATCATTTTGTTCATCTCTTATCAACTCACTATCCCATGTCTACAATGACACTTTCAAACTTTCTCTTCACCCCCATTTCAAAATTTCATGCCTTATTTCTCAGAAAACAACCTTAACTCCTAATTTCCTGACTATATTGGGTCATTAAATATGAATTTCCCCAACTCTTCTTTCCTAAAATTCTCAATTACCAAAAAAACCCACAAAATTTTAGAGTCTGATGGAATGTCAATAA
Source organism: Macrotis lagotis (assembly GCF_037893015.1). Taxonomy (NCBI): domain Eukaryota; kingdom Metazoa; phylum Chordata; class Mammalia; order Peramelemorphia; family Peramelidae; genus Macrotis; species Macrotis lagotis. The sequence goes on along the minus strand of NC_133662.1, from coordinate 83,739,045 downwards.
CCATCTGGTACAATCCAGATAGGAAAACGATTCCAACAATAACAAGTAGTAACCCACTATCTGCTTGAAGACCTCCATTGAGAAGAGACACAACTTCCCAAAGCAGCCCATTTTCCACTTTTAGCCAGATTTAATTGATGGACAGTTTCTGCTGACATCAAGTTAAATATGTTTTTTTGAAACTGCTGCACTTTGGGGGCGGCTAGGTGGCGTAGTGGATAAAGCACCCACCGGCCTTGGAGTCAGAAGTACCTGGGTTCAAATTTGGTCTCAGACACTTAATCATTACCTAGCTGTATGACCTTGGGCAAGCCACTTAATCCCATTTGCCTTGCAAAAAACAAACAAACAAAAAAAAAACTGCTGCACTTTGTTCCTGGTTCTGCTCTCTGAGGACAAACAAGACTATTCTCCCTTCTATATGACAATCCTTTAAATAATTGAGCACTATTTTTATGCACCATCCCCAAGATCTTCTCCAGATTAAAAATCCAAATTTCTTCAACTATTCAGTCATTTCTTGTTCATGTGTCTAACAAGCTAGATAATGGACTAGGCATTTTCTCCAACCCCTACAAACTCTCAAAACACCAACATCACCAGAGGACTTATGCACTAGAGTAATCATAGCTGTTTCTGCAAGATATTAAAGTAACAAATCCAACAAATTAACAATATTATGAATCAACTAGAGAAAGCTAACTTCCTCACAATGCTCACTCAACACCCCTTCCTTCACCTGGATGCCCAAACTGACTCACTGACTTGTGCTTTGGGACACATTTAGGAATTTTTCTTCTGCTTCAGTCTCTTCCATCCCTCTTCACTCTCTGCCCTTTCTTTCTGTTGCAATTAGAAAAGACATCAACTCTACCCGGAAAGAGGAATTGGGCAATGGAGAGGTTGCATTTCTAGGGTAGCAATTCCAAAAGCAGTGGGTACCTGAAATTTTGCGTGGAATAACCACTCTATCCTTCTTCCAAACTGCTGAAATAGCAAGTTGTCATTTCAGCCCAGCCAGTGAACTAAAGAATGGAAGGAATTGGGAGAGTGGGCAAGAATATGGGATCATACTGAGACTAAAGCAAAGAGGACTGCAATATAACTAGGGTCAATTTTTGTACTCCCAAAAAGCTGTTTGATATGAATCCAGTAGGAGTAGAAAGATTAGTGAAGGAAGAAAAATTAACAAGGTAGAGATAAAAGCAGAAGGCATCTAGATTACAAAGGCCTCTAAATAAATTTTATAAACAAAAAGAAATTGAAACAATATCTGATTAATAAGAAATCCCTGTGAATTTCCAAGGTACCAGTATGCCTCATAAAAGTTCAAAAGAGAAACCAGTATTTTGAGAAAAATTAGAGCTAATAGGATAACAGAATTTGTGGTCTGAATAAAAGAAATGAATAACAGAATAGAAAAACTTTAATCTGTGGGAGAATCTATCAAAAAAGCTAATGAAAGCATAGGAATAGAAATACATTGAAGTTAAGGGCTCTATTAGAAGAGAATATATGTATATGTATACATACATATGTATATAAGAAGGGTAAAAAGAGGGAGAGAAATTGGAACTGAAAACAAATTGAAAAAAATTTTAGAGCTTATTGTCTCTCTGCAAACAAAACAAACAAATTGATCTTGAAAACATAATCCATAAAAATAATTTAAGAATCACAGACCTTCAAGAAGAATATGAAAAGAAAAAAAAAACTGAACACAATAATGCAAGAAAACTGTTCAAAATCCCAGAATAGAGAAAGTAAAAACCAATGGAAAAAATTCTCTCAAAACAAACCCTACACTTCAAATACCAAGCCACACATGGTGGATAAATTTAACATTTACAGTGACAAAGATCAAATTCTGTAAGTCACACCATGAAAATATCTTCACATACAAAATAAAGGAAATTAGAACACTTCAAGACTTTTTAATACCTACCAGAAGACACAGTAAGGAATAGAAAAATATTTTCTGAAAACCAAAAGAGCTCAAGATTCAATCCAAAATGGTATACTATATGCATTCATGAATTGGTCATATATATATATATATATATATATATATTATATATGTGTGTGTGTGTGTGTGTGTGTATGAAAATGGTAGATAGTCAAGAAAAGAAATGTAATTAAAGCACTCTTGAAAACATAAGAACAGATTATTTGATTTGCAAAGCCCCTAAACAACAAAAATACTTTTAAAAATGTAATGAATTGGGGACGGCTAGGTGGCTCAGTGGATAAGAGCACTGGCCCTGGAGTCAGGAGTACCTGAGTTCAAATCCAGCCTCAGACACTTAATAATTACCTAGCTGTGTGGCCTTGGGCAAGCCACTTAACCCCATTGCCTTGCAAAAAACTAAAAAAAAAATGTAATGAATATGATTACAAAGTAAAGCCCAAGTACTGAAATTAAATAACCGCATCTCTATGAAAAGGAAAAAAAGCAGAAAAAAGTTAAAAAGAACAGAGCATCAGATACAACTGAAACACCTTAGCAATAACAGCAACAAATATATGCTATCTAATCTCAATTGAAACAAGGTAACTTTTTCACTCCTATTTAATTCATTATTCTGTTCACCCCCAAAACAGGCTTTTTTTTTTTAGGTTTCACAACCATGTGAAAGAATGTTCCATATCACTAATAATAATAAATGAAAATCAAACAACTCAAATACCTCACCTCAAACTCAACAAATTGACAAAGATGACCCAAAAAATGGTAACGCTCAATGTTGGAGATATTGTAGAAGAAAAGACATAATACATTGTTGAATATATATGAATTGGTACAATCATTTTGAAAAGCAATTTGGAATTACATAAAGTGACTAAAATGTCCATACTTTTTGAACCAGAGACATCATTATTAAACTTATATCCCTAAAGAAGCTATCAATGGGGAGAGAGAGACAGAGAGACAGAGAGACAGAGAGACAGAGAGAGAGAGAGAGAGAGAGAAAAACTAATGTAGATTTTCCGTGCCCAGAAAGTAAGCCTAAGTTTAGCAGTGAGCTATGTTCTGATTAGAGATGTTACTACTCTTAGATGAGAGGTTTGAGATCCTAAAGAATTAGACTCCAGCACTATGCACAAACATTCCTGGACTCTTCACCACATTTTCAGTCTTACTGCACTTCATATCCCTCCCTATAATATTTGATCCAACCAAACTGCCTTTATTTCTGAATCTTTGTAGTGACAGTGTCCATAGGTAGAATGTGCTGTCTCTCCTCCCTTCTGGTTTAGAATTTCCGGTTTCAAGACTCAGCTCAAATGCCACTTTCTACAGTAGACCTTTAGTTTTCCACTATAAAGTTGTTTTTTTTCTAACCTGTATATGCATATATATATGCCTATAAGCATATATACATAAGCATATATACGCATCTATGTATACAAATGTCTTGTATTTGTCTATTTATTTACATGTCATTTCTCCCAGTAGAATGTCAGCTCCTTGGTAGAAGGCCCCATTTTTGCCTTTCTGTGTATTCCCGAAGCTTATCACAGAGCCTTACCACAGAACATAGCAGGCACTTAATAAACACTCGATAAATCATAGATTTATTGAATGGTTATTTAGTATGCAATTTCTTCTCACCTCTTCCATGAAGAATCTCTTCTTTCAATATGCAACTCGAGCTACTAGAAGTTTTTCCTGATTTCTCCCAACCACCGGTGTCCTCTCTCCTTAATTTGTAGTTAACTGCCTTATTTTTATTTGAATTTAGTCTCCTTACATTTATTATGTGTATATTGTTCTTGTCTCCCCAGTAGACTATAAACTTCTGTATTTGTAAATGCAATGTGAAGCAGAGTCTGGCATGCTTCGTTGTTCTTCAGTTGTTTTCAGTCATGTCCAACAAGATCTTCATGACCCATTTCAGATTTTTTTGGCAAAGATACTAGAGTAGTTAGCCATTTCCTTCTCCAGCTCATTTTATAAATGAGGAAACAGAGAAAACTGGTTTTAGGTGACTTGCCCAGGGTCACACAGCTGGTAAGGACCTGAGGTCAGATTTGAAGTCAGGAAGATTAATCTTGCTGACTTCTGATCCTGCCCTCTATCCACAGTGCCACATAACTGCCCCTATCTGGCATATATTATGGTAGATGTTAAACAACCGACTTCCCAAAAATATGCACACAGGACACATTTTTGAGTTTAATCAGTATTAAAACATTTTATACATTACTTTCTTAAATTAAATTTCTGAAGTGCTAAAGCAAGCCTTAATTTATTCCTTTTACCAATATCATAAGGTGTACTTGCTCACACACTGAGAATTTGGCCAGAAAGTGTGAGCTGACCCTAGTGTATCCCTGGTTTTGAAGGTAGTAAAAAAGATTAAACTAATGGAATATCCTTATAATAAAAGAAACCTAAGATAGCAACCCTAAGGGGGCATCAACATCAATCCCTTTAGGCATATACATCCTAAGGAAGAGAATTTTTTTTTTACTGAATTTTAAAATAGTATTTTATTTCCCCCCCCCCATTACATATCATTACAATGTTAGTAATCTATTTTTATGAGATTTTTGAACTCCACATTTTTTCTCCCTCCCTCTCCTCCCCTTTTCTGAAAATGGTAGGCAATTTTATATAGTTTATACATGTGCTGTCATGTAAAACATATTTCCATATGTCTCAATTATAGAAAAAGAAACAGTTCAAAAAGAAAAAATAATCACACAAGAAATAAAGAATTTTTAAAAATATGCTTCGATTTGCATTCAGAGTTCTTTGTTTGAATATGAATGGCTTTTCCCTTTGTGAATCCTTTGTTCTTGTCCTGGATCATTGCATCCCTGAGATGAAATGGATCATTCAGAATTGATCATCACATAATGTTACTGATATTAAGTATAATGTTCTTCTAATTCTGCCCATTTCACTCAGTATCAGTTCATACAAGTCTTTCTAGGTTTTTTCTGATTGCACAATAGTATTCCATTGCATTCATATACTACAGCTTGTTTAGTCATTCCTCAATTGATGGGCATTCCCCCAATTTCCAATATTTTGCAAACATATAAAAGGGTTGCCACAAATATTTTTGCACATGTCTTTTCACCATTTTTATAATTTCTTTGGATACAGACCTAGTAGTGGAAATGCTGTATCAAGGCTATTTATTTTAGTTGCCATTTGATCATAGTTTCCAATAGTTAGATCAGTTGTGAAGTGGCATCTCAGAGTTGTTTTAATTTGCATTTCTGTAATTAAAAGTGATTTGGTGGGGTGGCTAGGTGACACAGTGGATAGAGCACCAGCCCTGGAGTCAGGAGGACCTGACTTCAAATCTGACCTCAGACACTTGATAATTACCTAGCTGTATGGCCTTGGGCAAGCCACTTAACTCCATTGCCTTGCAAAAAGTGAAAAAAAAAAGTGATTTGGCACAGTTTTTCATGTGCCTATTGATAGCTTTGATTTCTTCATCTGAAAACTGCTTAATTCTTTTCCTTTGACCATTTTTCAATTGGGGGATGGCTAGGAAAGGAATTTCTTAATCAAAAATTGACATGGGAGAGGTGATAGTTCAAACAACTGTAGATCATGAATACATCCTAGAGCTCTAATACTCAGCCTGTGCCTGGCAAGTTCCTTCCTTTGTCTATAGGTTCTAAATTAATCACTTTTTTAGACAAGGTGACTTAATAGGTATCATGATCTAAGACAAATTTTTTGATTCTAGCCAGTTCAGGAATTGGTTTTCCTTGACTATATTACTGTATTTGTATTTCTTGACTATATTACAAAGGTTTGGTGTTTTATTTTGTTTTGTTTTCAGTATAGCTAGTGGTAAAGGAGGGAAGAGAAAATAAATTTTTAACAATTGAAAAAAGTCAAAAGAACACCTATGTCTCATTCTGCACAAGATATCTCTTGGTGACTAACCACAACCTCATAATGCAATATTCAAGGTACTATGCAGCCAGAAAATCTGGATAACATTTAGTATTTAAAACCAACCATAATCAGTCCTCTCTGCTAGTGTCCTTTTAGCTTTTAAAATGAAGTCTCAAATCTTTCTCTCTGGGAGATTACATTCTAGTGGGAGAAAAATACACATAAGTTTTTAGCTGCAAGTCACATGGAAAGACTTCATGGTCTTTAGGGTACAATGGCACAGCAAATAGTAATGTATCATTTTTTTATGTCATTTCCACACCATGTAAGTTCCTTATGTTGAATCATTGACAGGATCAAGCACTTTGTTGGTAAGAACTTTCTTTCCTGGATCTTCAGTAGCTGTGACTATTTCCTTTACAGATGTTGTGGCCAGATTACAGTTCCTCAGAAATTAGTGTTGGTGGGTATCAAGGAAGGTGGTTCCTTTTTCCACAATGATTTTTCCCCTCCTTGATGTCAGATTAGAGTCAAAGTCACTGGTCTTTAGGGATCTTTGGTGCAAGGTCCTGTGCTATTTCCTTCAGTTATAGAGTATATGGTAACTAAAATGGTGATGGCAATTTAACCTTCCTGGCATATTTCTCTTCTTGACTTTTCTTCAGAAGGTTGGTTGCTTCACTATCCTAGGTTATTTGATTGTCTAGATCAGAGCTGTCCAAAATGCAATCTGCAGGATGTATATGGCCTACAGTGCTATTTTAAGGGTTTTATTTTAAAATTTAAGGGTTTTAATTTTCATGAGCAAAAATATAAAATAATAATTCACATGGAATGTGTATTAGATTTTTAAATTCCAACACTAATAATCTCACTGATGTTAATTTTCTTCGGTGTTTTTAAGCAGAATTACAGATGGAACATATCTAATGGAATTGTCAATCCATCTATGGGATGCATTCCATCTGTACAATGCAGCCATTATGAACCTACCTTTATACTATTATGTTGTTGCTTTGTTGTTTTGTGTTTGCTTTCTTGCCTTTGCCTGTTGAAATGATGACATGTGTTCCCCCACTTCCTTAGAAGTAACAAGTACTATGACTTTTTGTAGCACTTGAGAAACCTAAGGTAAGACTACAAATTAAGTATTATATTAGCGTATTGTACTTTTTATTCTGAGTGAGGCCCTTGAATGATTATTTTATTTTAATGTGACCCTTAGAAAGCCTAAGGTTGGACAGCCCTGATCTAGATAATAGTAGATTTTGAGCTGAAAAGACTCTAACTTCTGATTTAAGAACACAGTATTAAAATGAAATCTCTGTGACATGACAAATCAGGAGTGACCATTTCACATCCCTGCTCATTAAAGTTCATAGCCTAAACATATCCTACCTTTCCATTGTTATATTAACTCATTTCCCCAAACTCTACACTCAAGTCAAATAGAACTTCTTGCTAGAATACCCTTAAGAAATAACACCCTCTCCTATTTCTGACCCTTTGTCTGGCCATCTATATTGCTGGAGTATACTTCCTCCTTATCTCCTCCCCTTAGAATTCCATTTTCTATAACACATTGCTCAAATAATGCCTTTTAAATGAAACCTTCACTCAAAATGAAACATTCCATCTAACTTCAGATAGAGAGCTGAAAGATTCAAATAGAATAAAGGATGCAAGTTTTCTTTATTTTCTATCCTTTCTCCCCTCCTTCCCTCCTTCCTTCCCTCCTCCCTCCCTTCCTTCCCTCCTTTCCTTCCTTCCTTCCTTCCTTCCTTCCTTCCTTCCTTCCTTCCTTCCTTCCTTCCTTCCTTCCCTCCTTCCCTCCTTCCTTCCTTCCCTTCCTTCCTTCCTTCCTTCCTTCCTTCCTTCCTTCCTTCCTTCCTTCCTTCCTTCCTTCCTTCCCTTCTTCCTTTTTTCTTGTTATCCCTTTCCCTCCCTCTCTTCTTACTTTTTTCTTTCTCCTTCTCTTTCTTAGATAGGACTGTTGCAAGATTTTTTTTTTCCTTGACAACTGGTTTGACTTTATTTTCTTCTCAATAGCTAGAACAAGGAGAATGATCAGCATAGAATTCAAAACTGAAAATAAAATTGAATTTAAAAAATAAATGAAGCCTTTTCTAGTATCCCTAACTGATAATACCCTCCTTTACAATTAATCTCACATGATAAATATAATACAAAGTAAATTATATGTATTGTAAGTAAACTATATTAAATATATGTTATACATAATACAAGATAAATTTTGTATATGTTACATATATGTATTTTATACCACTATATATAATATATGTATGTATGTGAATAAGTTTCCATTGATGGTATATAAGTCTCTTGAAGGCAGGGACTGTTTATTTTTGCATTTGTATACCCAGGACCTAGCACAGAGCCTGACCCATAGTAGTAAATGCTCACTGATTGGTTGATTGGTTGATTGACTGATTACAATCGTTAGCGTTCTACCCTTCCTGGTAACCAAAAAAGCTTCCATTCAATTATTGTCATTAGTCCCACCAAGCCTGAAAAAAAAATGAAAACCTGGGGTCAAGAGACACTAGGGTCATGTTCTATGTTCATATCTCAGCTGCTTTGCCCACCAGGATGGGGAAGGGGAGAAAAGATAGAAAGAGAAAGAGAAGAAGCATTCTTAAGGTTTGCTTGGTGTACTTCCTCTGGTGGTTAGAGGTTCTGTGGTCTTTAACTGAAAGGCAGAAGAGGGATTGCTCATGTCAGACATTTGCTTAACTTTCACAGGTCAGACACAGCCCTGATCACTTGTTACAAACAAATAATCTGTGATGTTGCTTTTTACATTTAGCCCACAGATAGTGGGAATTAAAGAATGAGACACATGTACTCAGCACAGTACAGAACTATATTCTTTACCCAGAGAGACAAACTCAATTCTCACTTTCCTGCAATTACATTGGGAAAAGTCATACAGAAAACCGCATATTTCTCCTCAGGGTGCCAAAAAGAAGCTGCAGATTACTTCTCAGGAGAAAAGAGCTATATCCTACCCCAATCAAGAAGTATTAATGTGGTTGCTCAAACTGAGAGGCAAAAGAAGGGGAAGGGCACTAAGATAAGATACATATAGACTCTGCTTTTTTTTTATTAAGTTAGCTTATTATTCATTCATGCATGCATACTATATATTCATTGTGTCTAGTAGGTGAAAGGTTCTATGAAAAGTAGTGAGAAAGATACAAATAAAAATAACATGTTTTTTTCCCTCAAGGATCTTATAATCTAGTAAGAGCAGGTATAATACATATATAGATAAATATATTTGTTAAACTATGATTAGTGTGTATGGGTGTCATGAAATAGATGAGGGAAAATCAATTCTAGCCTAGGACATCAGGGAATGTTTCATGAAGAAAGTAATATTTGAGATGAACTTTAAAAGATAGGTAGATTGTCAAAATGCAATAAGATGGAAACATTCAGGTAGAGGGAATAGTCTGAAAATATTCTGTACAAAAACACATACTTGAGAAGGGATATAAGAATAAACATACTATCTATAAATATCAGACTCTGTGATATCTGGAAACTTTCAGAGAGATCTATGCATCCCATAGATCCTACAGGGAAACACATTCCTAGGAGCCATCATTGAACAGAAATACTTTACTTAAAAAAAGATATAGGAATACAAAGTGAGTATATTAACTGTGCTTAAAGAGTGGCATAGATACAGAAATCTACAAATCATCTTCATCTGCAAGGCCTCCAAAGAACTAGAGACTCCACAAGAAAAAGAGAGAAGAGAGCTAGTCTATTCACAAGGAGGGGTTCTTAATCTAGGGCCCCAAATTTTTAAAAAATATGTTGATAACTGTATTTAATACATTTGGTTTCCTTGGTAATTCTTTGCCTTTTATTTTATGCATTTAAAAACATTATTCAGAGAAGTTTATAGTATTCCTTAGACTGCTGGAGGAGTCTACAACAAGGAACACCACAGGAGGTAGCAAGGAAAAAGGGAGAGAGAGACTAGAAAGACAGGGAGTCATTTGATCGGAGGAGCAATGGAGGAACAATCTTAAACCTTGTATTTCTCTGGGATTGTGAGTCACATGCACTGTGTGTAGACCCAAAGAACAAATGACTCTAGTAAACCTGTGCTTCATAGATAATACTATATGTTAGAAAAGAATGTGCAGTCAGTATGAAAGAGTTCTCTTAATTATCTATAGACATAGGTATCATGTGTGTGTTTGTGTGTGTGTGTGTGCATGTGTGCTTGTGCCTATGTCTGTGGCTATGTTTCTGTTTTCCAGGTAAATTAAAATCTCTCATATTCATATGTTGATAGCCTAAGTTCATTTAAGAAATCTGAAGACCTTTTGGAAAGACCAAAGATGAGCCATATACCCATAGTCCTAGGGTATCCCACTTGGAAAAATGGATGAAGGTAGGTTGGAGTCAGGTATAAAGTCAAGGTATGAAGAACTCTGAAAAATAGTCTAAGAAATTTAGGGACAGCTAGGTGGTGCAGTGGATAGAGCACTGGTCCTGGAGTCAGGAGGACCTGAGTTGAAATCCAACTTCAGACACCTAATTGTCTAGCTGTCACTTAACCCTGTTGCCATAAATTTAAAAAAAAAAAGAAATTTAACCTTTATTTAGAAGTCAGTGCTGGCTCAGGGAGGGAGTGGGATCATTTGGATATTTTTGATCTGTGGAGTTATGAAATCATAAATGTGTGTTATGTCACTAGGAATATTAACCCTGGGAATATTCCACTCATGTGTGTAGCAGACCACCAACAGAAGGCCAGTTACTTTTAATAATAACAACAACAATCATAACAATAATAACAGCTAACATTCATACAGTAGTTACTATGTCCCAGGTTCTGTTCTAAGTGCTTTACAATTATTATCTCATTTGACCAATACAGAAACCCTCAGAGGTAGGTGCTATTATTATTCTCATTTTACAGTTGAGGAAACTGAGGCAAATAAGTTTAAGTGACTTGCCCAAGTTATTAAGTCTTGGAAGCGATAATTAAACTCAATTTTTTCCAACTCTAGACTCTCTCAATTACACTGTATATTCTTAACTCTCCTTGGAAATACCTTCATAATATTACAATCCAATTTTACCTCCTCTGCTTCCAGTAAGAGGGTATCTCACTTGACATTTCTTTGTCTTCTACAGAGTTGTAGCTGAAGACAGATTGGACATACTGAGTTTAATCTATCTCCTGGATATCCAATTCTAGATGCCTGAAAGCAGTTGGAGATGGATTCTGGAAGTCAGGAGAGAGATTGAGTCAGGAAAGTTGATTTAAGAATCAACAGTACAGAAATGGCAATTAAATCATGTTATTCACCTGTTCAGACAATGTTCAGTTGCTTCCCAGAATGTTTGACATTCAAAAGCTCTCTGCAATCTGACATCACCTTATTTTTCTTATTTATCTCACATCATGCTCTACCATGGAATCTACTCTTCTCCAATCCTGAAAATTTCTCTATTTCCCCAATTCTCACTCCCTGGGCTTTCCTATTTCAGTGCTTTTGCTTAAAACTGTTTCCTATACCAAATGTACTTGTTAAGCTGCCATCTAAATAAAGAGCCAGCATAAGGCAATAGGAAGATTTGGAGTCACGGAATCCAAAGTCACACCCCATATTTTTGACTCCTACATAACCTTGGGCAAGTCATTCTCCTCCTATGGGCATCGGTTTCCTCAACCATAGAATAAAGCAGGGGAGAAGAGGAGTTAGACTAGATGAACTTCAAGGCTTTTGCCAACTCTACAATCCTTTGAAACTAAATGCCACATTTTCCCCAAAGCCCTACCTGATTATATATGAATCTTCTCCCTTGCTTGAGTCTACCCAAAGTATTTTGTTCTCTTTTTTTAGTTCATTTTATTTTTAATAGCTCTGAGTCAGAATTTGGTTTCAAATAGCTTTTTCTATATATCTATTTTTCTGAATGAAAATAAGTGACAATATAATTTTATATTTTCAAAATTTTCAAAATTTAAATTTTATGAATTTGATCCCTGCCAAAATGTCTACCTCTACAATTTGTGGTAATTCAAGTATTGTATTCTTTTATCAGAGGTACATGCTGAAGAAGTAAGGTCCCAATAACCTCGTTAAAAATTTTTTAATATAATATTTTATTTTCCCTCAATTATACGTTAAAACAAGACTGAAGAATGCTCTTTTCACATTCTTTTTTAAATGCAAATCTTCTTGTACAAAATGACTTATATGAAGTTTCACATGATTTCATGTATAAACTACATCAAATTGTTTACTATCTTAAGGAGAGGAAAGAAAGGATAGAATTTGGAATTCAAAACATTAATACACTTTGCTCTTTAACTCTTTCTAGGACTTATCATGTAATAATATGTGTGTTTATGTCTGATCCTGGTACAGTCTAAATCTGTTTTCTGAGGGTCAGTCTAGGGATAGAGAGGCCTAGTAGTCTGGTCACTTAATGTGAATTCTTCACCCATAGCAAAAAGTGAGACAAGTACTATTTGATATAAAATAATTAACAGCAGGATGGCAGCTTGTCCTCTGACTGACTCTGAATTCCATCCAAAAAGACAAGAAGAGAGTGATAATAATAATAAAGCTCTCAAAATATTGAAACTTAGCAGAAGACATAATATCCATGTAAGAAAGGGGAAAAGTTCTTACCCTTTATGTCATCCTCTGTTTTTGAAGCTGATCCAAAGATAATTCCATTGAGTCTACAGAAAGTAACTCTATATCCCAATCCTCTCATTTTATTTTTTAAGTCATCATTTTATCCATCTCTGGAACAGTATACCAAATATATAACATAAAAGAATAGTAGTAGAATAGTAACTTGTCCCTAGGACTTCAGGATATGCTGGAGTTAGCTAAAATCAGCTCATGAAAGTCAATTATTCAATTTGGGGGGTGAATATATATCTCAGAATTCAGCAAATGCTAAAAATCAGAGTCAGAATTTTATTATGGTTGAAAAAAGAAGCAATAGTGAAATGTTAATAATGTAGATTAAACTTAAAGTGTGTCGTGCATCCTTTTTTTTTCCTGGAGAGCCAGATGTTAAACATTTATTAATGCACTGCTGTTCAAAACCATTCCTTTTTGAATTCCATAGATACTAAAAAATGTAAAAGATATAAAATTGATGTTTACATAGAATTCTAAGGTTTTCATAGAGATTTCTTTATTTTATCTCTTTTGAGATAAAACTCTGAGAGATGTTACTAGTGGTATATGATTTCCTAACCCTATGTCTGATCTTGGCAGAAAGGTTAAGTGACTTACTAGTAGTCACATAGCTAGAATGTGTTGGAAGGAGTATTCTAAATAAGAGACATAACATTCCAACCCAGATCCATGATGTCAAATCCAATTTTAAAAAAGTATTCTAGAAACCTTAAAGAAGTATCCTAATGTGAGCCATGATTAAGTCTCTGTGTATTTGTATGTATGTATGTGTATAGGGGGTGAGTGTGTTGGTGTGTGTGTAAATACTTTGACACATACATAGCATTTGCCTATTTACTTGACTGTTATAACTCCATATAGCCAACTGTAAATCTTGCAGACAAGAAAAATATATATATTTGTCAGTATTGCAGGAATCTAGAAAAGCTCCAATAGCAAATATAAAGAATTTAAAAATCTTTTTCCATTGAAACTTTGCATCTTCCAAACAAACTGATGAGGAAGAACTTATATGTGATGTAGCTCTCATGAATGTCACCTGAACAATTAAAATTGCCAAAAATAGCCACTCATTGAAAGAAGAGAAGCAAAACATAGGTATTCAGAATTATAATCTGCAAAGTGGATAATTATCCATGGTGTTCACTCATGTATCTGGAATCTTTCTTGAAAATATCTTATTAGAACATTATATAAGAATGAATGAATGAAAAAAAAATTTGTTGAGTGCTTACCAAGTGACAGGTACTGTACAAGGTGTCGTGGTACAAATACAAAAAAAGAGATGGTCTCTTCACTCAGGAAGTTTCCATTCTAATTGGGGAGAAACCATATTTAGGAGAATGGAGGTCATAGATGGGTGTTTTGTTCTGGGAAGTCACAGGAGTGTGAATAGAATAACAAGGGTAGTTAATTGACTAGCCTTTCTAGAAGCAAGGTAATATTATTTTGATTCTTGTTCCCAGAACATGAAATAGAAACAAGTGGGTGCAGCTGAATATGACTGGAGTGAAGAAGCATGGCCCCAAGATTAGAATTTGGGCACAACAAAACTGTCTAATCTGGACTGTCATACAGTCTAGAATGTAGACTAGGAGAGTTGAGACCTAGAAGACCCTGGGTCTATGCATACAGACACTTTATACAACCAAGTAACAAAACTCCAGAAGTGATTGAATAGAATGCACAACACAAACCAGTAGTCCCAGGCACCATTTCAAAGGCAGTCACCCTACCTAATCATTTAAGAGAATTTTCCAGCTTATAACTCTGAAAAGGAAGAAACCAAGTTGCCATGGAAACCAATGCTCCGTTGAAAGGAAGATCAACTCTTCATCCTAAGTCCCTGATGTGGATTTGGAAATAGGAAAAAGAAAAATGATGTAAAGTTTTCTCTCCATGGTTTAAATTTTACCAATTAAATGTTCCTGGGGATCTGGCTCAAAGTTGCTTTATTTGGCTTTGCTATTAAGAATTCTGAATTTGATCATTTGTGAGAATTCAGTAAAAACTAACACATTTCCTAAACTCCTGTTCTCTGCTTAGGTCAAAGAAAAGCAAGATAGTGTGTCAAAACTAAGAGTTCTAACATAGGCAGTATGGTCTAAAAGAAAGGAAAAAACTCTGAGAGTAAGAAGACATAGGTAATAGTCCCAAAATTGAAATGTCCATGAGCAAACGCTTTCAATTCTCTGACCCTCTGTATCTTCAGCTATAATGGAAGGGAATGGACTGGATGATTTCTAAATCCCTTCTGTCTCTGTCATTTAATGATTGTATGCAAGTGGCATAAAATTCCTCTTAAAACTCTAGTTACTTCTTATCTCTCTACCTGACTGCTTAGGTCAATGACCCCTATGTAATTTAGTAGATAAGCCTCAGAAGGTGAAGTGACTTGCCTATGGTCACAAAACTACTAAGTATCAGAAGTAGAATTTGAACCCATGTCGATCCAACTTTAATTTCACCATTACAGATCACCATCACTGGTCTTTGTCAAACATCTTCTATGAAGAAGATAATATACTAAAAGAAAAATGAATTGAAAGGATTGAAAGAGACCAGTGTTTCTCATTTATTTCTAGCTAAGGATTCATCCAAAGACAACTACAAAAATGTGAATGACCTGACACTTAAGAAATAGATTCCTAGTTCTACAGATTGTTGGAGCATTCAGAGTTGAATCCCTCCCCAGTATCATACAACAAATAAGGAAGCCTAAAGGTTAGATTAGGCAGAATGCAAATTCCTTAAAGACAAGGCCCGTTTTTTGTCTTGTTATCTCTAACACCTAGCACGATGTCTTGCACCAGCAGAAATCTAATAATTGCTCTTTTATCAATTGATTAACTCATGAAGGTGGCATAAAGTTAACTGTAACCCATAATTTTCCAAACCCAAGGTTTATGACCCTTAGTCCAGTATTCTTTCCAATGATAGAAGGTGAGGATGCTTCCCCATAAAATGATTTCAGAGATGAGTGTCTAATGTATATTAAAGAAATGTTGGGATAAATATTTTTAAAAATTTAACTAAAGAAGTGGTTCTTTTTATTTGTCAATCAATTGATGTTTTTTAAATTTAAATAATTTTTGAATTTAAATATTTTATTTATTTGTTTTTCCAACTACATGCAAATTGTAGTTTCTAACCAATCATTTTTTTGTAAGGTTTTGAGTTTTACAGTTTCCCTCCCTCCCCTCTGTCCCCCTCTGCCTGACAGAAAGCAATCTAATATAGGCTCTACATTTATAACCATGCTAAACAAAGTTCCAAATTGATCATGTTGTGAAAGAAAAATCAAATCCAAGTGAAGAAAAAAGACATTAGGGAGAAAAATGACAATAATACATAAGACAACTTGTAAAAATTGAAGGAAGTTTGATCTTCATTCAAACTCCATAGTTCCTTCTTTGAATATGGATGATATTTTCCCTCACAGGTCTTTTAGAATTGTTTTTGATTATTATACTGCTGAAATGAACAAGTCCATCATAGCTGATCATCACTCCAATTTGTTGCTGGTGAGTACAGTATTCTAGTTCTGTTCATTTCACTCAGTATCAATTCATGCAAGTCTTTCCAGGATTTCCTGAAGTCCTGTCCTAAAGGGGTGGTTCTACTGCTTTAAAATTGACTTCATAGTGTTCTATTAAATGCCCCCAACAAGACTCCTTTGCCCCAAAGCCTCTTTTCTCTGCTTTAGAAGTCAGATCCCTTTCCACCTCCCCCTACTATCCCAAAAGCTTTTCTCCATCTCTCCCTACTCCACTTTATGTAATCTAAAGGAAG
This sequence comes from Macrotis lagotis, assembly GCF_037893015.1. Classification (NCBI taxonomy): domain Eukaryota; kingdom Metazoa; phylum Chordata; class Mammalia; order Peramelemorphia; family Peramelidae; genus Macrotis; species Macrotis lagotis. The sequence continues at coordinate 83,722,671 of NC_133662.1, read as the reverse complement.
ATAAATTCCATAATCCTTGCAGGTCTAGGAAATAGAAAGTGTTGTGTATTTAAGTGTCAGAATTATGCAGAGTCTTGGGTGCTTCCTGACTCTTCAGGAAGAGCTGCTCTATATAGGGCTGAAATAACTCATAATAAAATATGAAGAAAGCATATCTAGCATATGAAGCATTTCCTGCGGAGTTTTTCATTTCAATCAGAGGAATATTTTATAATTAAATGCTGTCACAGATTTCTTTAACAAGTTGCCATCTAATTTTCCCTTGATCTGTCTTTTCCACATGGATTACAAGATTTTACAGAATTCTCCCCAAACATTTGGAATATGTAGGAATCTGGTTCCATTTTTATTAGGTTTCCGAGACAAAAATAAAAAGCACCACTAGACCAACCAAGAATTTTTACATTTCATAAATCACACTAACGATGTATGGTGTTTGTGGCCCTTGAAAAGAAGAATGGTTCATGTTTATTAGAAGAAAATACTTTTCTCCTGGCAACTGCCACAAGGAGGTAATGCAAGCCTAGTATCATGGGAAAAGCAATGGAATTTGAGTACCAAGCTTGCCTCTTAGCTCCACTGTAACTTTGGGCAAGTTAAATTGACCTCTATGTTCTCCAGTTTCTTGGATTCAATGCATACGAGTTCAAATCTTGACTGGTTCCCTTACTATTTATGTGATCTTGGTCATCACTGCATCTCTCTGGGTCTTAGATTCCTCATTTGTAAAATGGAAAAGTTGGACCAGAGTCCTAAAAGCTTGTCTATTATCTCCTTCCATCTATGACCATCTATGGTCTGCAAAATTAAGATTTAGACTAGATTGAGATTCCTTATAGCTCTAACATTTTACAGTAATGATATTTGCTCTAACTTTATAAATTAAGAAGCTGAGAATAAATGAATTCATCAGGATCAGTCAACTAATGAAGGTGGAGATAGAAGTTAAATCCAAGTCTCTAGTCTCCAGGTCAATTCACTGCACATATCCCCTTTGCTGAAGATGTAAATAATTTGGTGTGTAGTTTCAGCAATTCTGCCTCAGACATAAATATCCTAGCAAACCATTCTCCCATTAGTAAAAGAAAAACTATAATTAGAGATTAGTCGGGGTCAGCAGAAAGAAGCATAATAATTCTAGTTCAAGTAAGCCGAGGGATAACTAGCACCTGAAATTTCTGCTTTGGGTACATTTAGTGTTCCTGTATCACAGGGGAAGAGGGTTTAATTAAAGAAAGCTTGGAATGAAAACAATTTTATTTCTATACAAATGCCTTTAACTGTTAGGTTTTTCAGGAAGTTTAATTATCCCTTGTTTCTAGCATTCCTCCAACCTAAAGGCACATTTCTGTGACATCAATACCTGGTCCCAAACAAGAGTTAAGATCCGAGCATTTTTCTTCAATCAAATGTTCAGCCCCATCTGTCATTCCTATTCCCTAATATAAAATGATACGTTATTAACCACTATGCTTCCTGAGCCTCTCTATAGCACCCAGAAATGCTTTTACCTCTTGAGTATGCCCCTTTGTGGGTGGCATTGCTCTTATTAGTCAAAGATTGGGTATGAATTATCTAGTCAAATCATTCATTCATACCCTTCTTCTGTGTATTCTTTAAGGGTTTTACAAAGACATGCTTATAGGTAATTATTAGAAATTAATATGAGCAAGCTAACATCAATGGGCCTCACTTCCCAATTCCACATACCTCATTAATCCCGCATCAACCTCTCAGTGGCTGGCAGGCAAAAAGCCCAGACTTTTGGTTCCCTCCCTCTTCCTCCACTTCAATCACTCCCAGTGGGATGCTGATGAGGTGTTCCCAGGGCTTTTTGCTCACAACCAATCTAATCCGTTTCCATTGATGTTCTATGGGAGCTCAGACTTTTCTGCTGGTGTCTCCTGAGGTCAAATACTATGATGTTGGGCAGTTTCATTTTCAGAAAAATGAATCTCTGCTTCCTGATTGGTGTTTGAGGTGTGGGTCTTTAATTATACCTGAACTTTTTTCATAAGGAACAAGAGTGATGGAGAAGAGGAAAGGAGGAGGGAGATTCCCCCACACACACACTCCCCCAGCTAGATATTAGCTGCCTGAGTATCCATTCCACTCAGTTAGTGGCAGGGGGGAGAGAACACACAGGTTCCACTAGCAAGGTGCCATTTGCTTTCAAATTCAGTGCCATCCTATGTCCTAGATCACCACTTCTTCAATATGTTCTCTGTCTAGGAGGCAATATTAAGTAATGTCTAGGGAGATGATATTGGAGTCTAGACGACCTAGGTACAAATCCTGCCTCAGATTAGCTTGCATGATCCCTGGGCAAGTCACTTTAACCAGAGAGAACCCCAGTTTGCTCATTTATAAGAAAAAAGGGTATTGAACTATCAGAATACCTCCAAAGTCCCTTCTAATTCTAATATTTATGATCAATGGTCAAATTAAATCAATGAAACTATGTTGTGGTTATTCAATTGTTTCTGATTTCATGATCCCATTTGGGATTTTGTTGGCAAAGATACTGAAGTGATTTGCAATTTCCTTCTCCAATTCATTTTACAGATGAGGAAAATGAGGCAAATGGAGTTATGTGACTTGCTCAGAGTCACAAGACTCATAAGGGTCTGAAGCCAGATTTGAAACCAAGAAAATGAGTCTTCCTAACTTTAGTCCTGAACCTATCTACTATGTCACCCAGCTGCCCCCAATGAAGCTATTATGACTGAAAGGCAATTAACTAAGCAGAAGCCAAATTCTCTAAAATTTTGCAACTTTCTTGAGATTGGAGCCATGGAGCAATTGGTTGACATGTCATTTTTCAGTACTGATTTGGTTATTTCCAGAACAAGGGAATTGAAAGGAAAAGGAGCAGAGAGGAAAGAATATGGAAGGATGTGGAGGAACATATATAGTGAACTCTTAATCTGTCAGAAACACAGGATCTGAGGGGAAGAAAAAATAAGAAATGTGTTCTGGTATGAGTGTGCTGGTAAATATTTAACAACTGTGCTCTTAGGAGGAAAAATGTATGCATACACCCATTTAAATCTAATATACATTATTTATGTTTTAAGTTTAGACAATCAAGAAAACAATAAATCAAGTCCTGATTTGTAATGGTTATTGTTATCTGAGGTATAAATACCCACATTTAAAAATTTAACAATTGACTCTTGCAAGTCAGGACTGTCTCCAGACCACCCTTGTGATCAGAGGACTAGCTAAAAGTTTAGTTGTATCCAGACTAGGGAGAGTCTTAATTGTGAACAAGCATTTTATAGCTAGATGGTCCAGTAGATAGAACATCAAACCCAGAGTTAGGAAGACCTGGGTCCAAATTTGGCCTCAAACACTTAATAGCTGTGCAACCCTGAGCAAGTCACTTAACCCTCTGTGCCTCAATTTCCTCATCTGTAAAATAAACTGGAGAAGGAAAAGGTAAATCATTCCAGGATCTTTCTCAAGAAAACCTCAAGTGGAATCATGAAGAGTCAGAAAGGACTGAAATAACTAAACAAACACAATAATAAAAATTGTGTAGAATCAAGAAGTCCTGAAAGGAATTTGATATGTTCCTCACTCCATCCTTACCTTGCTGTATGGCCTAGGAATAGTTGCTTATCCTCTCTAGGCCTCAATTTCCTCTCCTACAGAATGAGGGAGATGAACTTTTAAGGTCCCTTTCTGTTTTCACAGTCTAGGTCAGGTCAAGAAGTCTGGATTTTAAGCAAGAAAGAGTAATTGAAACCTTTTGAGAAATAAAGTGACAAAATTAAAACTGCATTAAGAAAATTCATCTGATAGCAGGGTATAGACTGGAGTGGAGTGGTCAGAGATTGGTACAAGTCAATAGTATGAAATAGCTGTCTAAGGAAAAAAAATACTCTAGGTCAAGGAAGTGCAAAGGATGTTATATTTGGAACTTAAAAGAACCTTAATGGTTATCTGTTTCTTCCTCCTCATTCTACAGATGAAGTCTAAAGACCTTTCTAGTGACTTCCTAGGGTGACCTTGGCATTAAGAGGCAGAGTTAGGATTTGAACCTAAATCTTGCAACTGCAAACCAGAGATCTTTCTAATAGGTTTTGTATTTGGAGTCTTAATCTTACTGTCATTTGTACTGGTCAAAAAACATCTGCAGTAATGTGCACCATTCTTGATGCTATATTTTATGAAGGATGCTGATAAACTAGAATGTGACCAGTATAGTCATTCAGGATAATTAGGAGCCTAGAAACCATATCATTTGAATTGCATGTCTAGAACTAGAAATCCAAAGTTCACCTAGTCCAGCTCCTTCATTGTACAGATTAAAGAAACTGAGGCACAGGAAAACTCATTCCAAGATCTTATAAGTAGTAAACTTCAGAGGGTGAGGAAATGATTATTTTCTTCAAGTACTTTCAGGTACACTTGCTTATTATCTATTGCTCTAATTCTTCCCCATTCCTACCTTTTATATTGTGGAGTACAGAATCATCCCCCCAGTCCCTCAGATTCAGAACCTAGAAGTCATCTTCGGCTCCTCATTCTTTCTTCCTTTTCAGGCTTGTTTATTTCACTTGTGCAACATCTCTCAAAAATGGTTCTGCTTTCCTTTGATATGGCCACCATTCTAGTTGAGATCCTCATCACCTCATGCCTAAACTATTGCCATAGCCTGCTAGTGGGTCTGCCTGCTGCACATCTCTCTCCATTACAATTCGTTCTCCATTTGACTCTCAAAATATTTTTTTCTAAAGTGTAGATCTGATCATGTCAACCTCTCTACTCAATAAATTCCAATGGGTCTCTCTCAACTCCAGGATCAAATACAAAATGATCTCTTTGGATTCAAAGCCTTTTCAGGATCTAGCTCCCTCCTTACTTTAGAGTCTTTATGAACCTCACTCCCACCATGTACTCTTTTATCCAGTGATTTTGATCTACTGACTTTTCCACAAACCAAACACTCCATCTCTCAGCTCTGGGCATTTTCTCTAGCCATTTCCCATACCTAGAATGTTCTTCCCTCTTCAACTCTGCCTACTGACTTCCCTGGATTCCTTTAAATTCCAAGTAAAATTCATCTTTTTACAGGAAGCCTTTCCTAAACCCCCCTCCCCTCTTCATTCTAGTGCCTTTCTTTTCTCTGTTAATTGTTTCCTTTTTATTCTTTTTATAGCTTGTTTATATAGATTTGTTTATGTGTTGTATCCCCCTTGTCAAATGTCAGCCTACTGACATGTGCGGCCACTACCGTATAGGATGCAATGGGAAGCGGCAGGTAGTACTGCATATCCCCATCTATTTCCTTTTGGTTGAGCCATAGGATAATATCAGGGTATCAAGATCAGGAAATAAAATCACGAATAGAACAAATAGCCATACAGATCTATATATTTGTATATGAGAGGGAAGCATATCCACAAGAACATCTTTCATATCAATTGTGTTTACAGATATATGAATAAAGACATAATTCATATGCATACATAATATGCCTGCACTACTAGAAGGAACTTGTTTAATTTGCCCTTTTCAGCAGCAGAATGAAGTCAGAGGACTTAGAACAAGGACTCTTAAATATCATCTAGAATAGGTCAACCCCTCATTTCACAGAAAATTAAGACCAATAGAGGCACAGAGACTTGCTAAAAGTCACAAAGCTAGAAGCAGAGTCTCAAAGAAAAAAATGTGAATTAGACACTAACCCAAGTATTCCTGGAAAAATTGAAAAACGGCTTTTAAAAATCAAATGAGAAAGGTGAAGGAAAACTTGAGAAAAGAAATGAGAGAGATACAAGGAAATAATGAAAAAAAGGCTCATAAGCACAAAAATTACTGAAGAAAATGACATCTTAAAAAGCAGAATAGGTACAAAAAAAATCCTCTGAAGTGAAGAACTCTTTAAAAAAGCAAAACTGGCCAAATGGATAAAAATGTACAAAAAGTCACTGAAGTTAACAGTTCCCTTAAACTTAGACAAGGGCAAGTTAAAGACTCCATGAAACATCAAGAAACAATAAAACAGGGGCAGATAGGTAGTGCAGTGGATAGACCTGAGTTTAAATCCGACCCCAGACACTTAATATTTCCTTAAGCTATATGACCTTGGCCAAGTCATTTAATCCCATTGCCTTGCCAAAACACCCCCCCAAAAAAAAACAATAAAACAAAATCAAAAGAATGAAAAACTAAAAGAAAATGTAAACAATCTTTAGAAAAACAACTGTCCCAGAAAATAGATCAAGAGGAATTTAAGAAATTCTTGTGCTAGATATCATATTTCAAAAAATTATCCATTAAAAACTACCCTGATATCCTAGAACCAGAATACTCCTGAAAGAAATATTTACAGGAAAAACAGTCAGGAATACTAGAGTCAAATTCCAGAGTTCCAAGGTTCTAAGGCTGCAAGCAGCCAGAAAGAAACAATTCAGATATGGTGGAGCCACAGTTAGGATAACACAAGATTTGGCAGCTTCTCCATTAAAGAATCAGAAAGCTTGAAATATGATATTCTAGAGGGGAAAGGGGCTAATATTAGATCTAAGAATCATTTACCCAGTAAAATTAAGTAGAATTCTTCAGGGAGGAAAAGAATATTTAATAAAATAGAGGACTTTCAAGTATTCCTGATGAAAAGACCAGAAAATTTGACTTGCAGATACAAGATACAAGAGAGAGGCATAAATAAGTAAAAAGGAAAAAAAAATCCTAAGGAATTCAATGAGTTTAAATTGCTTATTTTCCTATATGAAAAGAGGATATAACTCCTAAGAACTTTATCATTATTAGAGTAGTTAGAAATAATATGCATGAATTGACAATGATGGGATGACATACAAAAAGTACATTAAGGGGTGAGAAAGAAGAAAGAGGAAAGGGGGAGGTACAATGGGGCAAATAAATTATCTTACATAAAAGAGGCAAAAATGAGCTTTTACAAGGGAGAAAAAGATGGTGGGAGGGAAGATTGGGGAGGTGGTGTCAGAAGCAAAATACTTTCACAGGGTGAAAGGATAGATGAATAAACGGGGGGTGGAGTAGAATGGAAAGAAATACACAGTAATCATAACTGTAAATGTAAATGGGATGAACTCACTCATAAAACAGAAGTAGAGAGTAGAGTAGACTAAAACCCAGAATTCAATAATATGTTGTTTACAAGAAATACACCTGAAACATAGAGGCACTCAAAGAGGAAAGGAAGGGGGCTAGAGTAGAATATATAATGCTTCAATTGTAGTTAAAAAAAAAAGGAAGGTATCAGTTGTGATCTCAAACAGAGCAAAAACAAAAATATATCTAATTAAAATAGATAAGCAGGGAAACTACATTTTGCTAAAAGATGCCATTGACAATGAAGTAATATCAATACTAAGCATATGTGCACCAAATGCTATAGCATTCAAATTATTTTGAATTTAAAATGTTTTGGACCCCCAAAAAATCCCCAAATGCAATCAAAATTAGAAGAAAAGCAGGAAACTGGATGGGTGGGTGGGGAATTTTACAGAAATTTTCTTTAATAAAGGCTTCATTTTTCAAATAGAACTGAGAACTGAGTCAAATTTATAAGAGTGTAAGTCATTCCCCAATTGATACATGGTTAACTTTCAGATGAAATCAAAGTTATCTGTAATCATATGAAAAAGTGTTCTCAATCACTACTGACTAGAGAAATGCAAATTAAAACATTTCTGAGGTACCACTTCATACCTATCAGATTGGCTAATATGGCAGAAAAGGAAAATGACAAGTGCTGGAGGGGATGTAGGTAAATTGAAACATGACTGCATTGTTGATAGAGTTATGAAAGACTACACATGTATATTCAATAGGAGAGAAATTGGAACTCAAATTTTTTTTTAAAAATGTTAAAATTTATTTCTGTATGTAATTGGAAAAATAAAACATTTAAAAAGGAATCAATATACACACATATTTGCATATTAATGTGTATACACGTGTGTCTATATATGTAGATACATGTATATTGTATATTCATGTGTATATGGAGACATTTGCATGTATATGGCTGAGATGCAGCATACTTTCATCTTTACCATTCTTTCCCGCCTCATCGCCATCTCTTAGTTTCCCTGCCTTCAAATCTTAGTTAGAATTCCACCTTCTACAATTTCCCTATCTCCTTAATTTTAGTGCTTTCCTTTTATTGATTATTTCCAGTTGATCCTATTTATATCTTGTACATAATTGTTTGCCTGGTGTCTCCTTTATTAGACTAAGTTCTTTGAAACCAAAAGCTGTCTTTTACCTTCCGTTTCAATAATGTTTCTTACAGTGTCTGATTACATAGTAGGCATTTAATAAATGTTTCTTGATTGACTAACTGCTTTAAAAATATAGTTTGCCATTTGTAAACTGTGTATTTGAGAAGGGACTGGCCAAAATATGAGGGATTCTGGCCACACCCTGACAGAAGATTAAATGCATTCTATGCCCAGGCCTAAGTAAACTAGACAGGTCCACCTGAATGACCAGACAGATAGAACCTAAACTCAAGACAAATTAGGAGAAGGCAATCTGGACTGGGCTTGAAAATAGAGTACATCTATATCTGGACTGGGAGATGGCAGTTCAGAAAAATTACAACTTTCCATCACAGATCTATGCCCATCACTCTACTATAGCCTCTTTTATTTGAGGGTCAATGAAGTGACACACACATATAATTATATACAAACAAAAAATTACATCTAATTCTTCCTCCCAATCAGACTTATCCTTTGGACCCAATTGTTAAGCACGCAATCAGTTGGGAAGATTATTACTTAAGTAACAGAAATTGCCTAGAAGCAGACAACTGGAAATCATTTCCCACCCGACAACTCAGAAAGGGTATGGCAAGCCTAATTCTTTGAAATGTAGACTTTCCTCTAGTCATTTAGCACCCAAATGGGCCCAGCTCAATCTGCTCTTCACATTTTAGTAATTTAAAAGGACATAACCGAATTTTATTTCAATAGTAATTGCAAACTCATGCAGAAAATGTAAATGCACATTTCATGATTAGCTTGCAGCATAAACTATGGCTTCTATTAATGTATTCCAATTTGTAATTCTTTTCACAGTATGAGATTTGAAAGCTGTGATTAAAATTAATTAGGTTAAGTAAAGTTTATCCCCCCTGAGCACTGCTATTGGAAGAAAGCAATAGTAAAACACCAGCTACATCTGGTACGGCAGTAAGCGATGGCTTCAAAAGGTAGGACTCCCCTTCCTCTCCCCCCACAGAGTTGCCCGCTGCTTATTTGGCATATCTCAAGCACCATGTATCTCCTCAAGGAGTTAATTGAACCATTAAACTGCTCTTCGCTGGCTCACAAAACCAAGGAGGCAGTGACTACATCATCTTCAAATGAGGATATTAAGTAGATCCATCAATTGTTTAAACTCAATAGATCTCAGAATAGGAAGAGAAAAATCATCCATATGGTGAACTAAAGCCACTGGCTGTTGCCACCCAAGATTTAACCTCTTAGTTATTGGTTTCCCCAATTATTAGTATTCCCCCTCAAAAAGCCCCCACAAACAACACAGTATTTATTGTGAATTGATTTTCTATTTTCTAAATGGTGTACATATATCCAAATCTTACCTCATACTAGATCAATGACCCTTAACAAGTCATTTTACATCTCACAGCCTTAGTTTCCTCTTCTGTACAATCAAGAGTACCTACCTCACAGGCTTATTATGATAATCAAACAAGATAATGTGGTTAAAGTGCTTTGGAAACCTGAAGAAGCAGATAAATGCGTTGTTATTGTCATTGTTATTGCTATTATTAGTCTCAATCTTCTGTTAGGAAAACAAGTGAGTATTGAGTGTTTATTTGGGGCCGAGTACTGTGCTAAGATCTGAAGATACAAAAAAAAAAAAAGAGAAAGCACAATCCCTGTCTTATAGGAGCTCACATTTTGGAGGAAAGAACATGCAAACAATTGTGAAATACATAATATTATACAATGTAAATAGTAGATAATCTCAGAGGGGAAGGTGGGAGGGGGGGAGAAGGGGAAGAAGAGAGTGACTTGCAAAATGAGTGATTAGAGCAGAGTATTGAAAGAAGCCAGGGAAGCCAGGTAACTTCTCTTCTATTTTGGATAAAATTGACAGAGAAATGGTCCTAGGACAAGAAACTGACGTTATTCTTTTATTTTGCAACAGTAGATAGTGCTTTCTGGCAAAGTTAGGAGATTAGGTAGAAAACAAATACAAAAGGAAAAGATAATCATTTTCTCCTCCTGGTCCCTCTCTTGGATATTGAGGACAGGTCAGATTCTTTCCATTATTCCTCCCTTAGGGGCTGTGACTTTACGCCATCTATTAGCCTGGCATGAGTAACAATGCTAAGGAGTTGAAAAAGGAGATAGACTGTGTGTTAGAAGGCCACTTTGTCTGGACTGTAAGTGTAAGGGGAGTAATATATAATAAAATTATTAAATTTAAGAGTGAAGTACCCTAAAAACCATGCAGAGAGGTTTGTAATTAATTGTCTTTTTTTAAGGTTTTTTTTTTTTGTAAGGCAACCGGGGTTAAGTGGCTTGCCCAAGGCCACACAGCTAGGCAATTAAGTGTCTGAGGTCAAATTTGAACTCAAGTACTCCTGACTCCAAGGCCAGTGCTCTATCCACTACACCACCTAGCCGCCCCTACTTTGTAATTAATTGTAAAGACAATAACGTTTGAGACAGTAAAGACAATAGGAGTTTGAGAGAAATAGTGATATGATCAGACATTCACTTTAATGAAATCAATTCATCGGTTGTGTACAGGATGGACTAAAGAATTAAGAAATATGAGAGGGAAACTAATTAGGAGGCAGTTGCCGTAATCTAGGTAAGCAGTGATGAGAACCCAAACTAAGATGCAACTTAGAAGTTGCTATGCAAGTAGAAATAAAGGATCAGATACAAAAAGATACTGTGGAAATAAAAAGGACAAAGTTTGGAGACTGATTGGATATGTGAAATAAAAGAAAATGAAGAATCAAGATTTACACCAAGGTTGTAAACCCAGTAGACTGGAAAAATGATATTGTCCTCAAAAGAAAAGGGGGGAAATAGGGCTGTTTTGAGAACAACAATAATGAGCTCAGTTTTGGACATATTGTCCAAATCATTTTGAAATATTTAATAGTGTCAGGGTTTTGAACCTGGATCTTCTTTCTGATTCAGCACTTTTTTCACTTTTACTGGTGGAAAGGGACTCAATATAAAGCATATTGGACTTATTAGAGATTGGGGACATAATTACTTTTTTCCCAACACCCTTTCTTTCTATTGTCTACAACTGCTCTTGAAATAGCATTCTTTCAGACATCTTTAGAACTCCTTGGAAGGTAATATTAGCTTAGTTCAGCATTCCTTCTAAAATGCTTGACTCCAACTACTTTTGGAGGCTAGGGGTGAGGGAAATGGGGGGGGGTTAGTAATCTGATACCTTCTCTTTAAGTAAGAAAGGGACACTCTATTGTTTGTTTAAGGCTGTTAACCTCTGCTTTAAGGTTATAATTGCCAATAGCCTTTTGTTTGTAAATGTTCCCCTGTGAGCTAGTCCATTCACATCTACTAAATATAGAGCATAAATAACACCAAATACAAATTCCTACATTCCTAGAAAGGAACTAGAATTCCTTTGTTATAAAATTTTGAGGCGATATCACTATTAGAGTACTAGATGTGGAGGCAGGAAGGACCAGCTTCAAATTTCATCATTCACCCCTCAAGACAACTCATCTAACTTAGCTGAGTTTTAGAAAATTCTTGAGTTTATCAGTATATAGTCAAGAGCTTGGTGATATTTAAGTATTCTGTGTGTAATCTGTTATGGAAACATTTCAGAATCCTAGCAGTTGTACTGGGGAGGAAATAGGTTAAAAGTGGGCAGAATGAACTTGGAATCATTGGACCTAAGTTTAAAGCTGAGATTTTCCATTTATTATCTTGGTGATCTTGAGTGAGAAAATTTCTTCACTGTTAAATGAGGATATTGTACTACAAAAGGCATCTTCCAAATCTAGGTCTATCACTATGCTTTCACCAGGTGATAGCCCTCTCTCCCTTTGTGCTTGCAGACCCAATTACTAGGTGGAGCAGTTTTGGAGTCAAGAGGATGAGAGTTCACCTCTAGCCTCAGATGCATGACACTTACTAGTTGTGTGACCTTGGGCAAGTCACTTAACCCTGATTGCCTCACATCCAGGGCCATCTCCAATCATCCTGATTCACATCTGGTCACTATACCCAGGTGGTTCTGGAGGAAAAAGTGAGACTGGTGACTTAGCACAGCACCCTCTCACTCAAATCCAATTCATGTGCTTGTCATGGCATCACCTCCCCTGATGTCATGATCTTCAAGAATAAAGGATAAACATCATTATCATTATCACCATTATATAGACTTTTTTTAAGGTTCTTATGAAATTTCAGATTATCAGGCAGATCCTAAGGATTTACCTACTAGGTAAACCTCCTTCCGAATGGAGATTTTACATACAATTCCCTACTTATGTCAGCAGAGTTTTGAAAACTGGCACTAGAAATAAACATGCACAGAAGACAAGGTCATTTCCACTGTTTTTTCCCAGCATTTATTGAAGGAAACTTCAAATCTACATCTTGATACTATGATCATCTATTCTTAAAATGTATTGCCACGAAATTCAGGCCCTATAAGAAGTCTGTTTTTCACATAATTGTTCCTCAAATATATGAGTAGGAGGTGTGAATAAGGGTGTTGTTTATTTTCCGGAAAGGTTTGGGGCCAACCCTAGACAAAGCTTGTCATTGGGACACCACCTAACTCTCTTTTCATCAATTCCCTTCCCCCTACAAGTGTTCAGTATCAGAGAATCACAAATTTAGAGTAGAGTGGAAACTTAGGTATTATGCAGTACAATGCTTTCGTTTTATGGAAGAGTAAACTGAGGCCCGGGGAAGTAAAGCAACTTGCTCAAAGTCAAACAATAAGTAGCAGAACTGGAATTTGAAATCAGATTCTTTAATTATAAATCCAATGCTCTTTCCCCTATAGTCTTGGCTTTCATGACCTTATGTTCCAAACCATTCCATCCCCTACATCAATATCATCCTATATTCCATTTGCCTAGAGACCTGTGAGGCTTTCCACTAATCTGATAAAACTAATTTTTTCCTCATGAGGTATTATTAACAATATTTTAGCATTTTAGAGCTAGATACCTAATATTTGTAGTTACAATAAAACCATTTCATGCACATCATTTCATTTGATCTTCAAAACTAACCTATGATGTAAACAAGGGAAGGCAATATTATCTCTATGGACAAAGAGACTGAGTTTTAAAGAGGTGAAATAACTAACCCAAGAGTATGCAGTCTAGTAAATGTTACCCATGCCAGGATAATGGATAGAGGGAAGGCATTGATTAAGAAAGAGTCACAGCCCCTAAGGGAGGAATCATGGAAAGAATTTGACCTGCTCCCAATATCTAAAGGTGGGACCAGGAGAGAAAATGACTGACATTTCCTTTTATAATTGTTTTCTATCTAAACCTCCTAACCTTGCCAGAAAGTACCATTACCAGAAAGTAACATTAGTTACTTGTTCTAGGAACATTTCTCTGTCAACTTCATCCAAAAAAAAAAATTAAGTCACCTGACTTCCCTAATAAGTCTAGTCAGAATGGAGACATTTTGATTCCAAGTCTAGTTTTCATTCCATTGAACTGTGATGGAAACTATCTGGATATAAGATGCCCTTCAGAGTCCTCCAAAGAACCCCATCTAAGTTACTCTACCCATACTTAATGGCTAAGTAAGGGTTTTCCAAGGTCTTAGAAGTAACCTGAAGTTTGAAGGAAAGTTATTTTCAGAGAGGATTAAGGAATTGGTGGACATCTCTTCAAAGGGCTTTTACTTAATGAAATTCATTTTTTTTTTTTGCTCCCAAGTGTCTGCTCCCAGAATTAGCTTAGATTTACTTGGAGTGTTCTAGATTGCTAACATAGTGCTGTCTGCTGAAATTCCTCCCTGGTACAATAAAAACAGGAATTTTAAAAAGCAACTTAGGTGGTTTAGAGACTAAGAGCTGCAGGCCTAGAGTCAAGAAGACCTTCATTCAAATTTAGCCTCAGACACCCAGGGTTCCTGGCTAAGTCACTTAACCTCCAGATGCCTTTTTCCCCTAAATAATAGCAGCTATCTCTCAACATAGTTATGAGGAGTAAATGAAATATTTGAAAAGTGCCTGGAAGTATTGGGTGCTTAATAAATACTTTTTATTTTCTTCTTATTTTCTAGTATGGAGTAGTAGGAAACAATATGGTATAGTGCAGTTTTGGATTTGTCATCAGAAAACTTGCCTTTGAGACAGTTCTAAAAGATTTGTGGTGGAAAATGCCATCCAGGGGCAGCTAGGTGGCACAGTGGATAGAGCACCGGCCCTGGAGTCAGGAGTACCTGGGTTCAAATCCGATCTCAGACACTTAATAAATTACCTAGCTGTGTGGCCTTAGGCAAACCACTTAACTCCATTTGCCTTAAAAAAAAAAAAAAAGAAAAGAAAAGAAAATGCCATCCACATGCAGAGGAAAAAACTAGTCTGAATGCAGACTAAAGTATACTATTAATCACTTTTTAAAATTTATTTTGTGTTTTTCCCCTTTTGTTCTGATTCTTCTTTCATAATATGACTAATATGGAAATATGTTAAACATGATTATGCATGTACAACCTATATCAGATTACTTACTGCCATGAGGAGGAGAGAGGGAAGGCAAGAAGGCAAAAATATGTAGAACTCAACATTTTGTAAAAAATTAATGTTGAAAATGATTTTTACATGTAATTTGAAAAAATAAAAAAACAAAAAATACTTGTCTTTTGGTCTCTTTTGATTGAAAAGTTTCCTTCTCTGATATGAGAGAGTTGACTTAAAAAGCTTTCCCTAAGAGCAGCTAGGTGGCCTAGTGGATAAAGCACTGGCCCGGGAGTCAGGAGTGCCTGGGTTCAAATCTGGTCTCAGACACTTAGTAATTACTTGGCTGTGTGGCCTTGGGCAAGCCACTTAAGCTCATTTGCCTTGCAAACCTAAAAAAAAAAAGCTTTCCCTGTTCTAAAATACAATGATCTAGGATAATAATAACATTTGCTAATATTTTTACAGTGCTTTAAAGTTTGAAAAGTACTTTATACATATTTCATTTGATTCTCTCCATAAATCTGTATAGTAGATACTATTATCCTCATTTCTCAGTTGAAATAGAAACTCACAGCTTCAGGAAACTGAGACTGATATAGATTAAATGACTTACCCAGGGTCACAGTTAGAAAGACAGAATTTGAACTCATATTTTATCCTGAATCTGAAGGCTAGAATTCTCTCCACTGTTCCGCCTAGCACCTGGGCTAGCTACTGTCATTTAGGTCTTTCATTGCATATAAAAGCAGCTGTATAAATAGATACATTTGGATTCTTGTTTGATTTTTGTGGAAGTTTTATGTTCCTTGGGGTTGGAGAAGGTATGGAAGAGTAAGGGAGGAAAATGGATGAGGGGATTATGTTGAGTTTTTAATTTTTATATTTTGTAGTGCTTTTAAAGGACAAAAAGATTCAAAAGCCACTATCCTAAGTTGGGGGAATGGGGGAAGAAAAGGAAAAAAAGGCTGATATCTAAAAGAATGAGACCAATATCCATCTCATATACTTTTTTTAAATTAATTTTTTTTATTTTTTAAGAATTTATTTTTTCCTCCTTCCAACCTCCCTACCCCCATAAAAAGAAAGTCTTTATAACTAATAAGCATAATCAAGCAAAACAAAATTCCATATTTACCATCCAAAAATATACCTCATTCTGCCTATTAGTCCATTACCTCTCTGTTGGGAGGTATGTAACATTCTATATCATCAGTTCTCTGAAATCATGATTAATCATTTCTTTGATCAGAGCTCTTAAATCTTTCAAAATTTTTCAATTTTACAATGTTGATGTGTTAGGATAAATTGTTCTCCCAGTTTTGCTCACTTCATTTCACATCAATTCAAACAGATCTTTCCTGTCATATGCTTTTCAAAAGGAAAATTCAGAATACCAAAAAGAACTGTGGGGAGGATGTTTGAATGTTATGTCCTCCTTATCTGAGCATGGATGCCAGAAATCTATACCACTAGATGGCAATATAAGTACAGTCTTCTCTTAAAAGATTAGCCAGAAACTAAAAGCATTGTTCCATTCCAGCGGTTTCTTTGCCATGCCAAGATGAGTCATTTGGAACTTCCAGTGCCATGGTATCAGTTTCAGTGCACTGGGTGAATTGGAGGGTTCTTTGTGCTCTACAGACTAACCATAGATGTGTGGTTTATCTGGGGGTTGGTACCTACCTCATGACCTTTTCCTGTAATGAATATGGTAAGTGAATCACAGAAAGTCAGAGTGAGAAGGGATTTCAGAGGTCATTTAATTCAACCAACACCTGTAGAGGAATGCTCTCTATAGCCCTACCAAGTAGACATTTTATTCTGACTTTGAAGACCTCCAGTGAAAGAAAGCTCACTAATCTTAAGAGACAGTCCATTTCACTTTGGGACAGGAATTAGTTTCTATGGAATTAGTTTCTATGAATGAAATCAATCTAGATGCTCTCACTATGAAGTTAGATCAACCTAGTTGATTCCCCCCCCTCTCTTTCCACCTCCCTTTGGCTGCCATCAAACACTTTCCAATTGTATAAATAATTAAGTGGGAGACTTTGCATATTTACTAAGTAATACATGAGGAAGGGTGGTCTCCCAGCTAGGAATCTGTTTCTGACCAACTTCACAGGATAAATATCCCATGTCTTAGGATAATGGTGCTGATAAGGAGAAAGAGGAGGATGAAACTTCTTATCCTTTAAGAGCATTCTTTTTAAAAAGTCACATATTTTTAATGCTAGATATTGTGTAACAGAAAAACACTATCTTAGAAGATGGGAGACCAGTATTTGACTCTATTCTCCATTCCCTACTCATTACCTATATAAGTTTAAATAGATCACCTAATCTCTTTGGAGGCTGATTGCCTTCTTTGTATGGGAAAATTGGAATAATAAAATATCATACTGCCCAAAGGTAGGAGACCTAACTGAGAAAATCTTAAGGCATCCTACAGGTTAAGATCTGTGATTCTTCTCCAGTAAATTTCAGATTTGTAATATTAGGTCAAATTCATTCCAAATACGGGAACATATTTGGCATGATTTTAGGAATCATCAATTTCCTCATTTTACAAGTAAGAAAACTGGGGCAAGATGTAAAGTGAGTTGTACAAGGTTAAGCAGGTGGTAAGAGGCAGAACTGGGATTTGAACCTACATCTTTTGCTAAATTCAGTGATCTTTCTATTATATCAAACTTAACATAAGCTCTATTAAAAGTGCTTATAGGGGCGGCTAGGTGGCGTAGTGGATAAAGCACCGGCCTTGGAGTCAGGAGTACCTGGGTTCAAATGCGGTCTCAGACACTTAATAATTACCTAGCTGTGTGGCCTTGGGCAAGCCACTTAACCCCGTTTGCCTTGCAAAAAACTAAAAAAAAAAGTGCTTATAAAAGGATATATATATATATATATATATATATATATATATATATATATATACACAGCAAAAATGGTAAAGGGGTTCAAAGAATTACATCTTGTAGCAATATTCAATGCCTACACTAGGAAGTATCACTTTTATTATTTGTTGTATCACATTCTGGGATCATTTTGCAACAACCAGTTCCTGTTTGTAACAACATTTGACAGAGTTCTTTCCATTGTCCCATATCCTTCCATCACTTAAAAAGCAATTTTCTTGATCTGAACACAATATCAGCAACATGTGAATGCAAAGGTTTGAATCATTGGGTCTGCTATTTACTATTTATTGGACAGTTCACCTCACCTCTTTGGATCTCCTTTTTTCATTGATGAAAGCAGACAGTTGGGACTAAAGGAACTAAGTCCCTTCCAACTCAAAATCCTAAGGTAATTTAGAATGGTTCCCTCCTTGTCTAACTGGAACTTTTCTATTTCTTGATATGAATCTTTAAAATTGTTCTTTATTTTGGATTAGACACAATCAAATTGTATTATTTGGATTTTACAAGGTTACCATAAATACATTTTTCAAACTATAAATAAAGCAAAAGAATGACATAAAATATTATTATTATTAATGACTTGAAGATGTGTTCCAAAGAACATAGACAATATTGACATTCTTGTTTTCAGTCATGACCAGCAATTTTCCAGTGTGGAAGCTTCCTCCATTTATAAACATGGCAACTTATCTGTAATAGATATTCTTAGAGCGTTGACTTGGGGCATTGAGTGGTTAAGTAACTTATACCCATGATCACACAGCTAAGTAAGTATATGTTGTTGAAAGAAAAATTATGTACCATATTTTCAGCATGTCTGCCAAATATAAATCTATTAAGTTATTCAAATTCTAAACATTTCTGCTAAGAGGAAAAGTGAAATTCAAAAAGGAAAGACTTTCCCCATAAATCTCTCTGAAACAAACCATTTTCACATTTTTATTTCTCAAAGATAAAAATTTTGCAATAAGATTAAATATTGTTTAAAAAAGTTCAGGTAAAAATTCAATGAACAATTTTTGATTTATCAAACAAAACAATAGTCACTTAAAATATTGGTGTATCCTAGGAAGAATCATTTCAATCTGGTTGAGGATACAGGTAATGACCTTAATTAGTTTAAGGAATTCCCCAATCTAAGTCTGGTTACACTTTAACCCTTTTTTTCCCTGTGAGCCTAGTTTCCCCTTAGATTTTGACCCAGTTTCCTCTCAGAAAGTGGTTAAACCTTTTGCAAGAAAGAGAAAGAATTTAGAGTATAGCTCCTTTTTTTCCTGAAAAGCTAAAATAAGACTGAAAATTTCTTATTCAGGTAGGACCAAGAACTGTCTTATTATTATTTTATAATACATATCTGAAAGAGCAAAGGCTCAGTTTATTTCCATATCTTAGAAACACAATTGAACCTAGGTTTTCCTTACTTTGTAGTCAGTCCTTTATTCTCTCGTTTGGAACTATTCAAGTGAGAAATCTAGTCTTCCAACCTAACAGGGAGTCATCTTCCACCTTGGAAAGAATTTTGTAAGAGATCAACCCCTCTTTAGGTTTCTAAAGGAGAAAACTGAGAAGACAAGAGAAGAGTGGGTAGTCTTCATCATGTCTCTATTCTCAGCTTGCTATTCTAGAGACTTTAGATGTTGCTCCTTGAGAAAAATCCTAGAACACTCTCTCGGTTGAGCTGTGATCCCTCCCAATGAGAGAGTCCCTTGACTGAATTATCTGGCATATATTTTCCTATGTTTACCTTCTCTGATTTTGTTCTGCTACAATTTGGATAAATGGATTTCTTTGTCATTCCTATAAGTGTTCATTGTGCAACCCACGTTAGATGAAGGGTCAAACCAACCTTGAATATAGAATTCATGGACCTCTTGCTCTCCACCCCCAAATGACAAAACTATCAAAAGTTATGTATCCCCTAGACTAATAATGTTTAAGTTAGCAGCTAGATATACTTCTAAAGTGGCAAACCCACTGTCTGAAGAGAGCAGAGTGGTGGCCTCAGGCCCTAATTTTGTATTTCCTTTTCTGACAGAAATGAAAACCTCCATTGCAGAAAGATAGAGGATGAAGAGATGTCTATTCCACTTCCCTTTAACCTACATAAAACAGCTTCCATGATGGGTGAACCACCCTACACATGAGGGGTCCACTCTCTCTGTCCTTACAGGTGGGCACTCTGCCCGTAGGAATATAATTTTTGATTGTTTATTTTTCACAAGATAATGGGATTTTTTTTTGTTTTGTGATTTTTTAAAATCTCTAAACACTAGGACAATATTTGTCCTGTGCTTCTTCAGTATTTTTTTCTCTGGACCAGCCCAATGTGTTTCAGATGGGTCTCACTGACTCTATATTAAAGCCCAAATGCCATTAGACTTTTATTAAAGGCCAACAAAAGCTCTCAGCCCAACCTTCATTTATATTTTGATGACTTAGAATAGGTATAAATAGGAATTGGTATCCACCAATAACAAACTATCATGTGAAACTTGGAGGATTACCCCTTTCTGACTAATATTTCTGTGATGGTGAATCTTAAGACCACCTCATTTTATCTCAATTCTTGCCTAGCCTTTAGTGATTGAGTTGGAGTTACCTAAAATATGCAAATTGTGCATTTCCTGATTTAGTAAGAAAGTTTTAGACATTTCCCTTCAGCCAGGTCTATTTCATACATAGGACTTTTGTCTTCTGATTTTGGAAAACTTTTTTTGCTTGAATTTTTTGTTGAATTTTTCTCTTCATAGGAAGTAGAATTTTTTTAGTCACTATTTTTCTTCTTTTTCATTATATCCTGGATTTTTTTAAAAAATTTACATATCTATATAGATACATATATTATATATATTCTGTATCTCTCTCTCTATATGTATATATATATATATAAAGAGAGATTTATATATGTATATATATTTGTAGATATGACAAACTCTAATAGAGTTTGAAGCTGTAGACTCTGAGAATGCAGGAAAAAAATTACCCTGCAGAGACTGCTCCAGGGCTTGATATATGATCTTCATGCATCTGATGCCACCAGAAACCACTGCCAACTATGGTATTCATACATCCTTTTATCAGAGGTGATAAGCATCACTGTTGCTTCTGTAGTCTTATTAACAGGCATTGGAGTTAATTTGATGTCTTGGTAATCCATAGCCAAGGAATCTTGATTCCATCAAAGAAAACACCTGAATAAAGGACCATCTGAATACTTTTTGGTTATTGAAGCCCAACATGATACTCCTGGGGTTCAGTTGACTAGAAGACAGGATACCTTTTCTATACTGCCATCTAGTGGAACTAGCATTTCCTTTGCTCACTGGAGTTGATGGCACAGAGGGGGTTTCTCCCCCTTTGTATGAGTATGTGTATTCAATTAGGTGATGACAAGTGGAGATATGTTAGCATGAAGAAATTTGGGTTTTCCAAATGGTGAGGAAAGAATTTGGAATTAGCAAGACTCAAGCTCCATAACCATGTGGCCAGAATTGAAAGCAGGTGTCCATTCTTTCATTCTCTGTACTCTGTCCAACATGCACTACCAGAAGGGCACCATCCCAGAGATGTCTAAGGAGTGTTACCAACTTGAATACCAGTAGTTGTAAATAAGCATAATAGAAATAATTTGAATCTATTATAAGAACAGTCTCTCTCACACAATAAAAAAGGGAGGCATAAGTTGAATCTTTGGGGGGAACTGCCAATCTGAGAGGCATAGGGAATGAAATACTGGGGTCAGAGTCAGGAAGACATATTTAAATCCTACTTCAATATACTATCTATATGGTTCTAGGAAAGTCACTTAAACTCTATCAACTTCAGTTGTCTCAACTCTAAAATGAAGAGGTTGAATTCAATGACCTCTAAAGCATCTTCCAGGGCTCTTAGCTCTTCTTTTAATCTTGGTGTCAGGATCTGTTGCTTCAATTGCATCCCTGAAACAAGATGGTGAAAGTGAGAGTCAACAGTTTTTGTTGTATTGGAAGCTGGTGACCAGGGCTGTGTTCAACTCATTCAGAGTAGACACCTTCAATGATCTCAATTACATGGTTTTATGTTTCAATAAAATCATGGTTTATATGATTCAATATGATTGTCAAGGTTGAGGATAGAAAGTTGGTGATCAGTGAAAAAGCCATTACCATCTTCCAGGAATGGGATCCAACTAATATTAAATAGAGAGATGCTGGAACTGAGTACGTTGTAGAGTCCACTGGTGTCTTTCCTTCCATGAAAATGGCTGGGGCTTCTTGTAGGGTGGAGTCAAGCAGATCATTATGCCTGCATCTTTTGCTGATGCCCCAATATTCATGATGGGAGTGAACCATGAGAAATATAATCCATCCAATAAGATCCTTAGTGATGTCTCCTGCACTAGCAACTATTTGCTCCTGTTGACCAAAGTCATCTATGACAACATTGGCATTGTGAAAAGACTCATGATGTTAGTACATGCCATTACTGCTACCCTCTGGCAAACTGTTTCATGATGAATGTGGCATCATCCCTGCTTCTCCTAGTGCTGCTAAAGTTGTAGACAAGGTCATACCTGAGCTGTATGGGAAGCATAACCTTCTGTATTCCTATTCCCAGTGTTCTGTTGCAGATGTGATCTACCACCTGGATTAACCTGCCAAATATAATGATATCAAGAAAGTGATGAAAGGGTCCAAAGGGACCCATGAAGGGCATCTTGTGCTACACAGAGGACCAGATTATATCCTGTGACTTTAACAATAACTCCCACTTTCTCCCTTTCATGTTGGCTCTGATATTGCCCTCAACAATCATTTAGTCAAGAATATGTCCTGGTATGACAATGAATATGGTTATAGAGGCTGTGGTCTCCATGGCCTCCAATGAATGAAGTGAAAAGCCTTAAAAAAGGAATTTTGTCACTGGGGACATCCCTTCCCTGTATTCCTATACTGGAGATCCCATGTCCCATTTACATCCTTGTCCCAAAGCACCCCTATGGTAGGGAAGAGAAGGTATTGTATGCCATCAATAAAGTTGCCATATTCAATGCAAAAAAAACCCAACTATCTTCCAGATCTAAATCTATGGTTGTAAATTGTCTTTTTCGATAAGGTTTTATTCTCTCTTTGTGAAAGTACATTTATGTAGGTACAGGGAATCTTCAGCTTATAAATGTCCCTCAATCCCTCTGGCTTTAGTACTTTCCCCCTCTCTCTTTCCTTTCTCTCAAATCTTTAGCAATATAACTAACTCAATCTCTCCCGTATCATCATTGTCCAGAACTGTGGCCCTCATTCACTTCTCCCATACGATATAGAAGTCATTCTCTTCACTGTTGAATTATACCATGATATAGCCTAGTATTTTGCTAAACTGTCAGAGTTCCTGCCAGGTCTCTCTCTTCTCTCCTTCCCCTAGTCAGTCAGTTAGTCAATATTTATTAAGAGCTACCATGTCCTATGCACAGCGATAAATGCTGAGGTTACAAATATGAAAAAAGGAAAACAGCCTTGAGAAGCTTACAATCTTCTGGGGGAAGACAACACAAAACAAAAGTGAAGATGGGGTAGGATGCAGTGGAATAGGAAAAGTACTAGCAGTGGCACCATGATGGAGTCCAGTCCAAAGGAATACAACCTGATGGGAAATGAAGAGATGGATAGCTTGGGAGCACTCTTTCAATGGAGGCAGAAGCTCTTCACTTTGCCCTTGAATCAACCAGTAAACATTAAGTACATACTATGTGCCAGACACTATTCTAAGCCCTAAGGATACAAAAAGAGGCAAAAGACAGTCTTTGTTTTCAAGAAACTTTAAATGAAATGTGTTACATCTTGCAAACAATTTCAGAAATAAGCTATATCCATGTAAATAGTAAATAATTAACAAAAAGGGCATTGGAATTGAGAGGTTAGGACAAGTTTTCAGCTCTCTAATCAGAGGGATTGAGGTAATGTGCAAAAAACAAAACTGCTACAGTCTCACAGGATGATAAGTTTCCTGATGATGGGATCTCTTAAGGGAATAGGAAAGGTGAAGGGGGTAGAGAAGTGGGTCCAGTCAACAGCAATCTGATGGAAACATTAATGGTTGTTTAAGTTTAGAGTTCACATATATACTGAGATTGCTATTCAGCTGCATCTGTAATTAAAGAGGCTATTATCAGCTACCCCGGATACCTAAATATGATTTAAAAGAGGATTTCTGTGGGAAAATGTATTCCAAACTCCAAGCAACTAACTATAACTAAAAAGAAATGAGGACTTCTAGAAAATGACTCATTTTAGAATGGG
This sequence comes from Macrotis lagotis, assembly GCF_037893015.1. Lineage (NCBI taxonomy): Eukaryota > Metazoa > Chordata > Mammalia > Peramelemorphia > Peramelidae > Macrotis > Macrotis lagotis. The sequence goes on along the minus strand of NC_133662.1, from coordinate 83,698,775 downwards.
GAATTCAGTGCCTATAAACACATAAATCTCCAGAGGGTAAAATTCATTTGTGCAATTTAGCTAAATATCAGTTAGTTATAAAAATGTCATGTGGTTTAAATGAAGTTGGAGAGGCAGTATAGTAGAGTGGCCAGAAAATAGACATTAAAATATGGAAGACTTTATTTCAAGTCCAATTCTGATAGGTGCTTATTGGATGATCCTAGTTAATCTAATCTCTCCGTATTCTAGGAAACTCTCTAAGATTCTTAAATTGTGAGATGGGGAAACTCAGGGAATTTAATATTTATTATTAAACCACAGACATTATCAGAATGGTAAATTTTTTTTAGGTTTTTGCAAGGCAAATGGGGTTAAGTGGCTTGCCCAAGACCACACAGCTAGGTAATTATTAAGTGTCTGAGACTGGATTTGAACCCAGGTACTCCTGACTCCAGGGCCAGTGCTTTATCCACTGTGCCACCTAGCCACCCCTAATGATTCAGAATGGTAAATTTATGACAATAATATTATTTTGTATAATTTTTATATTTTTATCATATCTTTCTTCCTCTTTTGGGGAGAGGATTTGATTAAACTTTCAATTCCTCTCCCCTCAGTGTTTCAGTAAATTTATTTTTCATATGGCTAAATATTGTGAATATGAACTGTTTTAAAAATGTATTTTTACACCAATAGGCAGTTCGTGAACTGTTATTCCTGATAACTGAGATATTGAATAATCAGAATTATAAAATTTAGCAGTCATGACTATATTGAAATGAAGAATATGAAATTAGATATATTCTAAAATGCAAAAGAAAAGAGTCCAGTAGTAAGAATAGTTTAACCAGTGAAGTGAGAATAATCTTAAAAAAAATTTTTTAATGGACCTTTTCCTTAAGGATATGATTTCTCTCTCATCACCCTCAATTTGGATCAATAGATACCATGGAAACAATGTAAATACTGACAAATTGACTTCCGTGGGGGGTGGGGGAGGGAAGTAAGATTAGGGAAAAATTATAAAACTCAAAATAAATAAAATCTTTAATTTTAAAAAAATGGACCTTCATTGAAATGGAAGACTCTCAAACATTCCTGAGAGGGGGAAATAAACAGCTGAGAAGAAACTTTGAAATACAAATAGGGAAGTCAAGAGAAAAAAATTTAAAAACCCCTTTGTGCTCAAAAGAGTCTTCATAAGGATTGTTTGTTTAAATTCTAAGAAAGGAGAGAAATATTAAAATTTCTTTCAGAATCCTCATAAGGGATCAGAGAGGTAGTCAGATCTGAAAATGATTTAATATTATTTTCTTCAGTATTTTTTTGAATATCTTTCACCAAGTATTTGCATCACTCTCATTTCTCCTCCCAATTTTTCCTCCATCTCCCTTAATTGCTTTTCAAAGTCTTTTTTGATCTCATCCATAGTCTGAGCCCATTTTCTATTTCTCTTGGAGGTTTTGGATACAGAAGCTTCGATTTTGTCATCATCTGAGGATGTGTTTTGATCTTCCATGGGAGTGAAGTAATTTTCTTTAGTCAGATTCTTCTTTTTCTGTTGTTTACTCATTTCCTCAGCCCAAGACAGCACTTCCAAGGCTTTGGGTTTTTTTTTGGGGGGGGGGGAGAGGGACACCCCTGAAGATGCTTTAAAAAGAAAGAAAAATGGAGAATTAAATTAACAATAAATGAGAGGAATGGTTGAGGAATTTGTTAAAATGCATAGTTGGGTTGCACACAAAATCATATGCAAACATAAAAAGAGAGAGGGGAAACCAGTTACTTGAACTTCACTTTTACCTTAATTAGTCAAAATAGAGCAGAATACACACAGAGTTTGGGGTAGGAATACATTCAACTCAATATGTGTGTATATCTATCTGTCTATCTATCTATCTATCTATCTATCTATCTATCTATCTATCTATCTATTTGTGACAATTAAAACAAACTAAGCTTATAGATAGGATAGTGAAGAAGAGACCAAAAAGAAAAGAAAGGGTAATAACTTGAAATGAACAAAAAAGAAGCACATAGAGAAGAAAGTGTATAAGGGAATAGGATGGAAAGAAATAAACAATTAACTAATAACTGTGAAAGGTATTTTTTTATTCACCCATAAAAAGGAAGAGAGAAATAGGATAGATTAGAAAACTAAGTCTAATCACATTATATTTATAAAAAATATATTTGAAATATATTCACACAAAATTGCAATGAGATGAAGCAAAATCTGTTATGCCCTAAACACACAAAAAAAGTAGGAATAACAATTTCAAACTAAGAAACAGCATCATTCAGAGCAGCTAGGTGGTACAGTGGAGGTGCAGTGCAGTAGATAGAGTGCTGGTCCTGTATTCAGGAGAACCTGAGTTCAAATCTGAACATTTAATAATTGCCTAGCTGTGTGACCTTGGACAAGTCACTTAACCCCATTGCCTTAAATAAATAAATAAATAAACCAGAATTGTTCGCTATCACCACTTTTATATGACTTAGTACTCAAAACTGTGGCTAGTACAAGAAGAAACTGAGGGAATAAACTCAAGTAAATATGAAATAAGATTTTTACTTTTTGGTGAATGATGATATACTTAAAGAGCCTAAAAAGTCAACTAAAATTTATAACTCCAGCAAACTTGTAAAATATAAAATATATTCATGAAAATCAACATTTCTATACAATACCAATAAAACCCAAAAGGAAGTAATAGAAAAGAAATGTGATTTCAAACAACCATGGAATGGATGCATCAAATACTAGGTAGTCTTAACTTCCAAGAAACAAGATCTACATAAATATAGTTTCCAAACCACTATTCACATAAATTAAAAAGTTAAGGAAGTTAATTAATAGCTGTTATTATTATATCATCATTTGATCCTAACAATAACCCTGGGAGACAGATTTATTATTATTATTATTATTATTGTTCCCATTTTACAGATGAGAAGACTGAGGTTGAGAGAAGAGACCTGACCAAGGTGATAGTAACAGTGAGTATCTAAGTTAGGATTTAAATTCAGGGAGCAGCTAGGTGGTGCAGTGGACAGAGTACTGGTCCTGGAGTCAAGAGGACTTGGGTTCAAATTCAACCCCAGACACTTAATAATTGCCTAGCTGTGTGACCTTGGGCAAGTCACTTAACCCCATTGCCTTGCAAAAATCCCCCCCAAAAGATTCAGGACTTCCTGGCTGCAGGTGAAACACTTTATCCATTGCACCCCCTATTTATTCTCAGTGTAAACAAGTAGTCATTTTTGAAAATGGCAATCACCAGTTTAAAACAAATTTTAGATTAAATTCAAAAATATCACAATCTAGTACTTTTTGGATTAGTTGATGCACTTTGCTATCTATTTATAATTTGATTAATTTTGTCTTCTACTGTCTCTTATGGATATATGTCCCTCCATGTCATGTATTATAAGCTGCTGTGGAGTAAGAATTGTGTGTAAGATCCATTAAGGACTACAGAACCTGTCACAATATCCCACAATACCAATATCCTTTTCATTTACCAGTGCCTTATTTTTGCTTTTGTGATGTACTTCATGTATTTTAGGGAACTATTACAGTGGATAGAATACCAGCCCTGAAGTCAGGAGGACCTATGTTTGAATCCAGCCTTAGACACTTGACACTTACTTGATGTTTGACCTTGGGCAAGTCACTTAACCCTGATTGCCTAGGTTCCAAGGCCATCTCTAGTCATCCTGATTCATATCTGATGGCTCCAGAGAAGAAAGTGAGGCTAATGACTTTGCACAGCAACCCCTCACATTCAATTCATGAGCAAATCATGATATCCTTCATGTCATGGTCTTCTTTGAGAAAAAAAGGACTAAAAACAATAATTTCTATTTGCAGAAATAAAATTAAGTGATAGCATCAAGCCATTGTTAGTGTTATTAATATTATGATTACTTACTGTCTTTTTTGGTAGCAAGGTGACACTGAATAAAGTGCTGAAATGGAATCAGGAAGACAAGAGTTCCGATCTAGCCTCAGACATTTACTGTGATCTGGGCACAGCCTCAGCTTCTTCAACTGCAAAATTAATAGAATCTGTCTCACAGAGTTGTGAAGATCAAATGAAATAAAGTACTTTTTTGGAAACCTTAAAGAACTAAATAGATGCTAGCTACTATTATTATTACAATATCATCAGTATTATTTATGGAAATTGCAGGTACTGTTCCCATTTGGGGAGACTTTTCCTAAGTGGAAACACTTTTACATTAAGTCTGGTGTATTGTAATTATTTTTGCTTGCATGTTAACAGTTAATAGCATAGCTGCCAGTAGCCTCACTAACCTGCTTGCTAAAAAGTTCAAAAGGTTTTTTTCCCCTTTTCTTGTAACTTCTGCAAATGCCCTTCCCACTCACCCAAACCACCACCTTACACACACACACACACACACACACACACACACACACACACACACACACACACACATTCTAAGACAGGAGTTTTTAACCTGAGGTCCATGAACTTTTGTTTTTGTATTTTGACAATTTTGTTATTATTGTTTTCAGTCATTTTCAGTTGTGTCCAACTCTTCATTGACCCCATTTGGTGTTTTCTTGGCAAAGACATTGGAGTGGTTTGCCAATTCCTTCTCCATCTCATTTTACAGATGACTTGCCCAAGTCATGGACTATCATGCCCAGTGACTTGCCCAAGGTCCTACAGTTAGTAAATATCAAAGGTTAGATTTGAACTCAGTAAGATAAGTCTTCCTGATGCCAGGTCCTGCATTCTATTCACCACACTTAGCTGCCCACAACTATTTCATTTGATAACTATTTTAATGTAGTTGCTTTACTTTTTTAATTTTTATGTACTTTGAAAAATTATTCTGAAAAGGAGTCGCTAGACTTCACCAGACTGCCAGATAAATAAAAAAAAGTTTAAGAATTCTTACTTTAAAATAAAAGTAGCTTCTGTCAAGGTGATTTTCAGAATATTTATGAGTATCCAAACTGAGCTGACTGGCCATGCTAAGAAAACTGCCACCTCCCAATGTCACCGACCATGTATCATCTTTAATTATGAAAACCAGCTTAACACAGATTTCCTTCCAGACAAAGGCACCTATCTCTAAGGCTGCTGAAGATCTTGAATATATGCCAAAGCTATGCTATCAATTCTGAATGTGGAAAAGACTGTCCATGAGCTAGGCTTCTTACGCCCTTGCCAATTAATGCTCATAAATTTTCAAAAAGACCTAATGAGAAGTCCTTACTTAAAGAACTGATATCATAAATGGGATATTCTTTGTATGAGCAAGAGCAATTTAGCCCAAATAAATATATATTGCTAACTGAAGATTCTTCTTCAAAACAAAACATTGCTGCTTCTATAAGCATGGAGAAAATTGGAGGAGGAACAGAAACTTTACGAACATAGAGAAGCATATCCCATATATGAAAGTACTCAAAACATGGCTTTGATAGCATTCACACTCCCTGTGTTATCTTTTCAACTAAAGTTTTTATTATAATTTAAATCTTACAATAAACACTATTGAAATATGTTCATTCAGTTGTGCTTTCACTTTTAGTGGTTTATAAGTAATGCTTACCACAGTTATTTACTTAGAGAGCATTTTCTCTTAAATATTGGGCAATGGTCTGGAGAGTTTGATCACCTTTCCAGCCCTGATATAGAATTAGCCCTACAGACTAAGAACAACTGCCTAATATTTTTGTAAATATGTATTTCTGCAATGATGATAGACTTGTAAAACCCACTGCTTTTCAAAAATGAAAATAATCTGTAATTGAAGAAATTTTTTGAAAACTGAAATCAAATTCTAATCTCTCTTATGTTTTACTGAGAAATAAAAGACACTTTCTATTTATGTTCCATTTTCCAATTGAGAAACTTAGTATAGCAGTAATAAATGATTATTCTCAAACTATACAATGTAGCTGTGTTTAAAGCTTTCATAAAACTAGACTTTTGACATGGTTCCCAATTTTAAGAAGAATGACAGAAAAATTTAGTCTCCATCATTAGACTGTAATGCCACGGTTCATTTCCCATTGTGGATGACTAAAGCTGGTGAACAAGCATCCCCAGCCCATAATAGTTAATCCTCAAGGGAAGAAAAAAGTGACTAAAGCATTTAAATGGGAATTGGGGAAAGGATTAGCTTTAATTCAATTATGTAAACATTTATCAAGGATTTACTATTCCTGGCATGAAAGCAAAAATGAAAGTGTCCCTGGCCTCAAGGAGCTTCCATTTTATAAAAATTGATCCAGGGAAATGAGAGAGATTTAAGAGGATGACTAAGAATCAAAACCTTGAACAAGAAATGGTTTTGCTAAAGATCAGGGGAAATTTGACAATTTGATGAGTTTCATTTTGAAACTCTTTTAACCCCTAAACTCAAATCGAAACTCAAAAGGGTGTGAACTCACAGGAATCAAAACAAAAACAGGTTTGTTCAAGTGCCCTACAAAGCAAAAAGTGGATTTTCACATAGCTCTACTTATCACCACCAAACTCGTGACTTCTTTTTTGAATTCTGAAGAAAGAAAAACAATGGTTTGGGGCATGTGTGTTTGTCTTCCACACTGTTGGTATGTTTTTGTGAGAGTGTTCTAAAATACCATTTGTGGTGATCTTCACAGATTGCCCTTTCACATTGTGGTAAAAGGAAACTAACAGAAGGTTCATGCTTTTGTTTTGGCTGGGAAACTTAGATACAGCAAAGACCATGCCTTGTGGATCTTAGGGTTTTCAGTTATTTTATTTATGTCTCCATTTGCTTGCTCTTTTCTATGAGCATCTCTTTTGTAGTAGCTTTCTCACTGTAGGAACTTCTAATTAAGGCTGGAAAACCTAGCACACTCTTAGGGAAACATAAGACCATTCCCATTACCCTCATCCTGACCCTCAGTTCTCTACTGGTGCTGGAGCAATATAGTACATTCCAGATTTAGATGAGGAAAACAACCCTCAAAGATTTAGACATGGTATCAAATGATCTAATGATCAAAGGGTCATCAATTAGATCTGGTAGGGGCCTTAGAAGCTATCTAGTGAAAACCCCTCATTTCACAGATGGAGAAATAGAGACTCAGAAAAATTAAGCAATTTAGCAAAGTCACGCAAGTATTAAATACCAGAGTCAGAATTCAAATCCAGGTCTTTTGACTCCCAATATGGCACTCTTTCTAATGGACCAAGCTGTCTCCCAAACAAAGCCCAAGAAAGTTATGTGATCTGACCAAGTTCACACAGATGACTGGTGGTAGACTAGGATGAGAACCCTGGTTTTCTGACTTCCAATCTAAGACTCTATTCCTCTTTACCACAGTTACCTGTGATGCTGCCATGATTGGCACTCCCTCTTTCATACTCTGAGTCCCCAAAAAAAGAGTCAAATAGGAACCACCAAAAGAAGCATCATCACCCTAGTGCTGTCTCCAGATTTTGGTGTAAGGGAAAGTATGCTGGACTTGTTTTTGTAATGGATAAACTTTAGGTTGTCACATCATTGGAATCCCAGAAAATTTCTAATTCAGCATCAAATAACAATTTCTATTCCCCAAAACAATTAAACTTATGGCATTTTATCTCAATTTAATAAATAAGGGATGAATATTTATTGACTGAAAGTTTTGTTACCATTTAAAGGAATCTTCATTTTATAGAATTGTAATGATCTGATGTAGTATTCTTTTAGTTCTACTTTCCTCATTCTGCATCACTTCTTACAGAATGTTTTCATGCCTGCACGAACAAACCATGCTTCAAATTCCCTCTGGATGCCCATCCTGGTCCTTCTAGCCATCAATAGCTCTAGAACAAACCATCAGAAAAATGCCTCCAATCCCTGGGGAAGTTAATTCATTCAGCTTTAGAACCTTTGACATCAACAAAATTGTCTTGATTGATGAACATAAACTCAAATATAAGTAACCAGACACATCACATTCCACCCTGTACAGACTTACCTATTGCCATGTACATGGTACTCATCTCTTGAACTAATTCAGTAATTCGAATAAAAGGATCACTAGGTCAAAGAGATGAAAAATTTTGCAACTTTCCTTGTTTTACAACTTTCCTAGCTTTAGATCAGATGGATTAAATCACAAAGTCACCTATTTTCTGATAGACCTATCAATTCTGATTTATTTTCTCTTTTATCATCTTTGCCATTTTCATGATTGTGAGATAATAACTTAAAATGTTTTAATTTATATTTCTTTGTCCATTACAATTTTGAGTATTTTTTTCATTTGTTATCAGTAGTTTTGTTTCTTCTTTTGAAAACTATTTGTTTTTGCTCATTTCTAATTTAATTTAATATCCTCTTTACTTATCTCTGGGGAAATGATACAACTAAATAGGTTTGTGTCAATTCCTCATAAATTTTGAGTACTAGAATTTTATTAGAAATCTTTAATGCAAATATTTCCCCTTGTCCAAATGTTTTCTTCTTCTAGCTTCATTGTTTTTATTCATTGAAACCCTTTTTCTATATATACTCATCTATTTTGTCTATTATAGTCTTATCTGTATTATGACTGATTAGAAATTTATTCTTGAAATTGTGAAAAATATAACTTTATGTTCTCTTCTAATAGTATGAGATGTTTTATTTTCAGACCATTTAGTCAACTGGAATTTTTTTTTTGTAATAAAGGTACAAGATATGAACCAATTTCCCGTAAAACTACTGTTTCCCCCCATATCTGTTCCTATTGAATTAAAAATTCTTCTTTCTTCAGGTTTTTACATTCTTAGATCTGATAAAGACCAACTTATTGTGCATATTTCCTTCTAAGGTATGCTCTACTAATCAATTTTTCTGTTTATTTTTAAAATCCAGCATCAGATATTTTTGATTTTATCAAAGTTATTTTATAATGACATAATTCAATCTGAAAACTAGCAATGTAAGCCACTTTTCTTGCTTTTTAAAAAAATTCCCCCTTATCAACCTTTTTTCCCTCCATATAAATTCTGCTATCCTTTTTTCTAATTTTATAAATTATTATCATGATAAATTTATTAGTATAGAGTTAAATATATAGGTCAGTTTGGGGACCACAATTATTATATTGGTATAACCCAGTCACAAATATAATATTACTACAATTAATTAGGTCTTTATTTCTGTGACCTTTGTTTTGTCATATTAATGTAAGTCCTCTGTCTTTTGGCTATCTACCAAGAAATTAATCTATGTTGTTGTTGTTTTAAATGTCATTTTCTATCTCTTCCTAGTTTTTGTTAGCAATATACAGAAATTATTTTTGTGGACTTATTCTGAATTCTGCAACTTTGCTGAAGTTACTGTCTTAATTTTTGTTGATACTCTAGGGTTTTCTAAGAAAACAGTCTCTCAGCTACAAATGCTTTTTCTTCTTCTGCTCATATATATTTTCTTCATTTCTTTTTCATCTCTTATTGGTATAAGAATGGTTGATAGTAAATATTTTGACTTTGCTTCAGATCTAAATAAGACAGCTTCCAGTGTTTCTCCATTACAAATAATGCTAGATTTTGGTTTTAGAAAGTAATGAGTTCAGTTTTAGACTTGCTGTATTTTAGATATCCCCTGGATATGCAACTTGAAATGCCCAATCAATAATTGATGATAGAGGACTGAATTTCAGAGGAAAGACTAGGGCTGGATCTGTGAGTCATCTGTATAGAGATTATAAAAGGATCCAGATTATTTGACAAATTCATCAAGAAAGAATGTAGAAAGAGGAAAGTAGAAAGTCTGTGATAGAACCTTGAAAATACCCACAATTAAGGAGAATGATATATGATGTCCCGTGAAGACTGAGGAGTAGTTAGACATATAGAAGGAGAACCAGTGTTATCAAAAATCCACAGAGAGAATATTTAAGAGAAGAAGTCAATAGTTCAATGAAGCATATGTTAAGAATAAGATCTGTGAAAAGATGAAATTTGGTTATTAAGAGATTATTGCTAACTTTAGAGAGTGATTGAGGTTCAGGTTGGAAGTCAGATTAAAGAGGATTGAGTGAGAGTGGAGAATGTGGAGACAGTAAATCCTGATAGATTTTTCTTGAAATTTATCTTTGAAAGGGAGGAGGGATACAGGAAGCTATCTTGAGGGATTGATGAGTCTAGTGAAAGTATTTTAAGAATGAGAGAGATTTTGAAAGAAGTAGATAAGTAGCCAGTAGATAAGGAGAGGTTGAAGGTTAGAGAAAGATGGAGGATGCTTTAAGTTAAAATTTGCTTTTGTAGAAAAGAGTGGACAAACAACCCATGAAGAAAATTTGACTTTGACAAAAAAAAGAAGATTCCCTTTATTATCAGAGATTTTGAGAAAAGGAAAATTGAGGTAAATTTTGGGAAAAAGAGTTCAGGTCAAATGGTCTTAATTTTTTTTTCAATTAACAAGGATTTATTTTCTTTTCTTTCTACCTCCTTCGCTTCCACACATTCCTACTGAAAAAGAAAAGAATAAAAATATTTAAAACAAATATGAATAGTAAATAAAAATTCCACAATTGTCCATGACCAAAAATGTATGTCTCATTTTGCATCTTGCATCTATCACCTCTCTGTCTAAAGGCAAGTAGTCTCAATTTTTTTCAATTAAGTAAGAATTAAGGCCTGTAATGAAATGAAGATGGGGGGATTGCATCATGGAGGGAAAGTATAAAAGACCTTAGGGAAGACAAAAAAGGTTTAGTAGAGCTTCTCTGGGTAGTGACACAGGGATACAGGAGGTATTGTTTTGCTGACTGTCTAGACTTAAGAAAATGAAGGAAAAACTGTTAATGATTCAGATTAAACTTAAAAGTGGGTCATGGATACAAGTTATTGGTGGGGGGAGGGTTTCTCCCAGAGAGTTAGTTGGTTGTTAAACATTTGTCAGCATGCCATTGAGCTGAGGCCATGTGACATCATATCAGACCCACTGTTCTTTCCACTACACCACAGCAGCCTACGTTGGAAACAGTCAGACATTGCACAAGGCAGGATACTTAAGAAATGCTGATGGTGATTGGGAAGACATTTGACCACTTAGATCTTTCCATCCCATAAGAAGAAGTGATAGCCTTGCTCCTATTATTACTACTTTAAAAAGAGCTTGGATGTTTCGTTTTGACCTGAGGGATGCCCCACAAGGATATCCCAGCTGCTTGAGTTCCCAGTATATGCAATAGAAATGAATCAGGACTTTTGAACTGTTTAGCAATTTGTGATTAAAAGAATAACTTAGTTTCAGATGGAGCAGTGGGTTTTTGTGGTGGGTTCTTTTCCTGCCACTGCTGTTGTGGTTTTACTGTCTACCTGAGGGTTCTAAGCTACTTGACAATATTTAGCAAATTAGTTTCAAGCATGAATTAGTTTCTCTTTCCCATACGGCTCCACACACCATATCTAGACCGTTAAAACACACACACACACACACACACACACACACACACACACACACACACACACACACACACACACACACACACACACACACACACACACACACAGACAAACAGACACACAGACACACATCCTACTATGAAATCAATTAAGTTCAACAAGAATTTATCAAATGCCTGCTATCCTAGATATTGGGGATTCTAAAGAAAGCAAAGCAGAATTTATATCCTATTGGGAGGAAGCAATATGTTCACAAATTAAGAAATTTTACAAAATTACTTGAAATTACAAATTTGTAATGTAAAATTACAAAGTAATCTTTTTGTTGTTGTTGTTTTTGCAAGGCAAGGGGGTTAAGTGGCTTGCCCAAGGCCACACAGCTAGGTAATTATTAAGTGTCTGAGGCTGGATTTGAACTCAGGTACTCCTGACTCCAGGGCCGGTGCTCTATCCACTGCATCACCTAGCCACCCCTATAAAGTAATCTTAATGAAAGGCTCAGGTATAATTATTATAATTAGGGGAGACTTGAAATAAAGAATATTATAAAAATAATAATAAGCATCAACAGTAATATTTTAAAGCATTTTAAGATTTCCATAGCATTTTTCTTTACAACAGTTCCATGAGATAGTTAAGTACAAAGTTTTTTTAATCTAATTTCATGATTATTTTTATATATTTTGCATATATATATATGTTTTCCATACACTTACATGTCTATATTACATATCCCCCATTAGAATGAAAACTTTCTTAAAGGCAAGAACTTTTATTTCTGCCCTTGTATTGTTGATGCCTAGCACAATGTTTAATAAATAGTGGATGCTTAATAAATGTTTATTGATTGGAAACTCAAAGAATTTCAAACTCAAAGAATGATTTTCTTCTGGCCAAACAGTAAGTGTGAAGGCATCTCTGTATCAGAGTCAATATATTTTAGAAGATTTGCTATCTATAGTGAAAACAGGTTAAATTAGTTATTATGTGGCAGTTATGGTAAGAATATTATTTCAAAAAATTCATTATTCCATCAAAGTAAATATTCCTCCTTTGATGCAGATTGCAATCCTTTAGAAGGCAGTGCTCATGACTATAGCACCACCACTCTACCACTCCTGCCAAATCATCCTTTTGTGACTAATTTGTCTTGAAAATAATAATATTGATCACAATGATACACAATATGAATAATTTACTGACATAGTACTTTTCAATTACAAAGCCTTTTTGCTTATATTCTCTCATTTGATCACAGCAGAACATAAGCTACTTGAGATATGGCAGAAACTACCTCACTTCTGTCTTTTTGTCCAAGCATATAGCAAGTATTTAATGAACTTTTATTGAATTATGAACCTCATAACCCCCTGCAACATAGTTCTTTCAAATATTATTATGATCATTTTACAAATAAGGAAACCAAGAGCAAAGGAAAAGTCGTTGACCGTCTCAAATGCTATTAAATAGTGGGTTGGACCCAGACCATGATCTTCTGACTTCAAATGCTCTGGAATAAGTTAGGGGAATCACTGAAGGGACTTCATTCAGCTTTCAACTTGGTTTCCATTCTAAAAAGAGCAACTTGGGAAAAGTTCGGATTTTCTTGCTGGAAATGATTTCTCAGTACAGCTGACTAAAATCAACTCTAAAACCAGGCAGCCCCAAAGGGATGTACTAATATAGATGCAGGCTAAAAGCTTAACTGGAAACGACGAGCTTCGTTAGACACACATGCCAACAGAGCTGCCAACCAGCACACCCCCAAGAAACTGGGAAGTTTCTTTGAAGGATACAGGGCATGCCTGAAGGACAGCAAAGCTAATTGGGAGAAAATAAATGAAAAGAAAGGACAGGAAAAGGAAACTGTGAAAAGAAATGTTGCCAAGAAAACTCTTAGACACTGTCAAATGACCCACATATGCTACTGCTTTTTTATTTTTAGAAACAATTTGGGACACTCTTTTCAAAATTCAGCCTTTTCTTGTTACAATTCTCCACTTCATCTTATCCTATCTAGTTAATCAGCTGTCCACCCAAGCTATCTCACTATCTAGTGACCTGCTCCTCTCCACCCAAACCAGAACTTTCCACATGGAAACCAGACACCTGGATCTTTGTATCAGGGTCTTCCTGATTTTATGCCACAGACTCTAGAGAAGTTGATACCCTAAACCTGGAGCTCCTGCCTTGGGACTTGACAAAGTTGATTGATGATTGAGTAAACCTAATATACCTCTCCATTATCCCTGTAGTGTTTCTCTAAATTTCTTGAGGATAGGAATTGTCCCTTTTTTAATCTTTATATCCCCAGTGCTTAACATAATCTCTAGCCATTAGTAACCATTTAGTAAATGTTTTTGTCATTTATTTGGTCTCTTGAGTTCCTACAGGCATCATGTTATAGTGGAGAGACCTGAGGACTAGAGTCAAGAGGACTGGATTTCTGGTTCTAGCTCTGCTGGAAATTTGAAGTGAGAAATTCAGTAGATCACTCCTCCTCTATAGAAAATGAAGTTGGACTAGGTAGTCCTTAAGTCTTTTACAGCTCTGATATTTTTTTATTATAATTAGTCCCAGACCTGTTCAAGGCTGGTATCTAAACTAATCTTTAAAATGAAGAACAAAGTCAGGTTATCTTGAGTTCTAGATTGCTTATTCTCACTTCCTATAGAAAAGTAAAGAAGATTTCCAGATTTAGGGATTATTTTTCCTTTGAGTAGTCTCCTCATGCTGGGTTTATTAAACTCCCTTCCAGCTCCAAAGATCCAGCTTGCTATCTGGGCTAGGACAAAGAACAGAGTACCTATATCTGCTGCTTCTCTACAGCAAAAGGCTGTATGGTTAAGCCAATTGGCACCATTTCAGTTGGCCCATTTATCTACTTCTAATTTCTATACAATGTGGTGACCAGAGTTATTATAAGAACTAATTAATTCAGTGTAATGAATTCCTTTTAATTGTATACAAGCTATTGCATAAACTTGCTTTTGGCCATTTGAAGGAGCTGCTAGTTCCTTTCATTCAAGGTCTGGTGCAGGCCAGAGCCTCTTGTTCATGGCTCCTACTTTTGAGGAACCTACTCTAACCTTTCATTGAACAGTTTCCATCAATGTACAATTTTACTGTGAATATATTATTCCATGTGCACTTAAGTCAGACTGTAATAGGGTCATTCTTTTCCACTGTCAAATCATTTTACTTTGTTAATTCCTCGGACTCAAAGGTTAGTTATTTTTCTAATTTGTAATGTTCATTTGATATTTTCCAATTATCCCATAAGAGCTTGCTTTTCTGGACTCTAGTAAAGTCATTCTGCCTCATAGTGCCTCTAAGAAGCCATTCTGGAAGAAAAAATCAATGGAGAATGTAAGATAGGGTGTAGACCCCATCTTAACATATGTTCCTATTACATATATCCTAAGAAAGATGGAGACCCAATGTTGTGCATTGGCTGTATGGTATGCCAGCCATGGAACATTAAAAAGTGTTTTACTCAACAAGTGAGAGGAAGTCTGAATGAGAGTGTGTGTGTGTGTGTGTGTGTGTGTGTGTGTGTGTGTGTGTGTGAATGTGGAAGTATTTTCTAATGTATATCAAGCTAATTTAAACTATGAATGTTAGGATGCCAGTTTCAGATAAATTTCCTATAAGAAGACTAAGAAAAAGAATTTTTTTTAGAATTTTAGTACTTCAATAGAATTTGAAATTCATCTAGTCCAGTCTCATTTTCCCAAAAATGAAACTGTGACCCATTGAGGTGGTATGACTGGACCCTTTAAGCTCCTTTCATCTTTCGATTTGTGCATTATTAGGGGTTTTATTCCAATTTCAACTGAACTAAAAAGAAGAATAAAGCTGTGCTTGGTGCCTCATAAATGTAATCTTTGTGAGGTAATAGAGAGGTGTTATGACCCTTTTGTCTACTACATTCTCTTCATTATGGATTACTGCAAGTTTACACTTACCATAACAGTTTTAAATTTTTTTCCATCAATAATAGTTTCCACAAGTTCATGCATAAAGAATTGTTTAGAGATTATAGCCTGAGAGAATCCAAGGGATAATATAAGTAATAAAGGTCAGTTAATCATAAGATAAAAAATAAAACATTAGCTAAACCTGGTCCAGTTGATGCTTTTATCCATCCTAAAGTAAGTTACTTACTAATCTCAGAATATAGAAAAGGAATTATTTCAGACATGTCTTACTATCTACTACTTATGATTTTGGACTATTTGGAGATAAAGTCAAAGACTTAATCCTAAAAAATGATACAATCTTCCTCCAAAAAAAAGGTCACACTTCTCTGAAAAATAATTACTTAGACTTAGTTTGACATTGAAGAGTCTTTATATCTTTATATATCATCTTGAATATCTGACCTGCAATTACAGGCAAGGTATTCCTGGGTCTGTCAAGTATAGATTTTTATTATATAACAAATTTAATATTATATATGGTATATATTAATATATAGTTTGGGGTCTTAATGTCAAAGAATTGAGTTGTGGTAAGGAAAAGAACACTATAAACCTTAAGGTTCTTAAGGGCTCAGATTACACATGTTTCATTTTTGTATCTCAAGTGCCCAACACAGTAGGGCTCAATAAATGCTTATTGAATGGTTCATAGGTAGAAATATAATCATTAAATCATTAGTACAAGTGACACCATGTTATAGTCAGTCAATTAGCATCTATTAAGCTCCATGTAAGTGTCCAGCACTCTTTCAAGATCTGGAGATACAAAGAAAAGAAAAAACCATCCCCTGCCCTTAAGGAATTGACTGTATAAAGGAGGAGATGATATACGAACAAGATATATTAGGGTAATCTCACTCAGAATGAAGGCAGTAAAATTAAGGAGGCCTGGGAAAGGCTTCTTGAAAAAGATGAGACTGGCAAACACTTAAAGGAATCTAGGGAAGCCAAATGATAGATAGGAGGAGGGAGAGAGGTCCAGGCATAGGGCATGAAGATAGAGAATAGTCAGTGAAAACTCTGAGTCTGGAGATGTAGTATCTTGTGTGAGAAAAAACAGAAAGGTCAGTATTTATAGATTACAGAAAATATGCAAGGGAGTAAAATGTAGGAACACTAGGAAAGCAAAAAAAAAAGATTATGAAGGGCTTTAAAAACCAAACATTATTTTTTACCCTAGAGGTAATAGTGAACCATTGGAGTTTATTGTGTGAGGAAAGGGGAACAATATGATCAGACATATACTTTAGAAGATCCATTTGTCTACTGAGTGAAAGATAGTTTAGAGTGGGGAGATTTGAGACAGGGAGCAATAATCCAAGCTTGAAGTGATACCCAAGTGACAATGTCAGAAGAGAGGAATCTTATACAAGAGATGTAACAAAGGTAGAAATGTCCAGATAACAACTATTTGGATATTAAGAGTGAGAGAAATTGAGAAGTTGGGGATGATACATAGGATGCACCCTTGGGTGACTGGAAGGATGGTGATACCCTCAACGGTAAGAGGGAAGTCAGGAAGAAGAGAGAGTTTAAAGGAAAAATATAGTAAGTTCACTTTTTGACATGATGAATTTATGATATCAATGGCATCCAATTCAAGTTGTCCAATAGGCATGTGTAGATACAAGGCTAGTGATCAGGGGTAAGGAAGGGCTCTTCAAGTAGATTGGAGAGTCATCTGCATAGAGATAACTGTAAACCTTAGGAATTAGAGATTACCAAGTGAAATAGTATATAGAGAGAAAAGAAGGTCCAGGCCAAAATCCTAGGGGACTGCTGGGGCAAAGTGTAGTGAAGCCTTTGAGTCAAGAAGATGGGGATTTAAGTCTCTGGCATATTATTAGCATAAGGATCTTGACAGTTAACAACTTAGTGCTCCAGACAGTTCTCTAAACCTAAATTACAAATCAGTTTACCTTACAGCTCCCTATGCTGATGAACTCACAAGTCTGGACCAGTGAGAAAATTGGTTGCAGTAGTAATTTCATGACCAATAACTCAATTGAGGAAACAGGGCTGCTAAGCTTATTTTTTTTCCTTTCTAATTTTTTTTATTTTTTATTAAAAGGATAATTCTCAGTTTGAGAAGTGAAGTATATATTGAGAAATAATGATGATGCAAAAATAAAATACAGTAATAAAATTTTAATTAATGATTGTACTAATGTTAATCTGAGAATCAGGACAAAAATGAATTTTTATGTTAATAAAAATTAAAATAATTAATGGATGTTAAAATAATTTCTGTAATTAACAACCTTCTAAAAACAGAAACTTTGAAGCAGACAAACATTAACCAAACTTTATATAACAAATCATAAACTTCTATCCTTTACAATCTAATATATGTAATATAACTTTAATGAAGTAATATCAAATACCCTATTTGTTTACATATCCATTTTTTAAAATCCTCATTTTCTAAATACTTTACAAATTTTGAATGTGTCATCCTCATTGACATCTATATAATAATCATTTATATTGGTTCTTTTTATTCTAATTTCTTCATTCTGTGTCACTTTATAAAAGCCATACATTTTCCACTTGATATAATTTTCTATCAAAAATAGACTCATTTTATATCATCATCCTGTATGTCAAAAGAATGCTTTTATTAGGAAAAGTCTTGGTTCAATGCCTTTAATTATTAAGCTGTGTCATCCCTATTCTATCAGTGGCTCTTGGATATAGTAACTATGTGACCTTGAGCAAATAACTTAATATATCTAGGCTTCAATTTCCTTATCTATAAAATGAGGAGTTTAATTAATTCTGTACTTTAGAATGTTTTCTTAACATAGACTAAAGGAATATATGAAGGAAGCAGAATAGGAAAGGGATATAAATAAAGAGGGGGATGTTGTAGAAAAAAGTAACTCGTAAGAATATTGGAATAATGGCGTTTATTTAAAATTTAAAAGGTTTTGCCGTAAGGGCTGTCTTCTTTGTAATAACAGATCTGTCAGTGCAGGGAAAGACCTCTCTTAAGATAGTGAGGTTCTGATAATAAATTTATGTTTGCTACATGTTATCTGCAAACTTTTTCTTTCTGAGGCCCCATGACTGATTCCAGGGCTTCATAGTTTAAAAGATACCATTTTTTCAGCAAAGGTTTCAAGCAGTTCTTTAACTGGTCTACTTGCTGTTTCTACCCCACTCCTAATCCATAGGACATTTCATCTCCCACTTGTGCTTTTGTAATAACTGTCCTAGATGACAAATAAGAATACTGTCTACTCACCTCTTACTCTGGAATCCCTAGTAGAAAAAACAAAAAAAGTTCCTTTCTGTAAGGAGTATATATTCTAATGGCTGAGATAATATATAAATTGGACTACAGAAAAGCCAATTGTTCCCTCCATTGCTTCCTTTTCCATAAGATAGAAGAAATTCAGGTTTTTATCTACCCTATGACTTTTCTTTTTTCAATCAAGAGAAGACTTCCCTCCTTCTGACTTTCTTTTTAAAAATTGCTTAAGGGAAATTCAGTAAAAGCTTATCCGCATCCCCAACATGTTTAATTGATAATTTAGAGGAATCTTGGGTAAATTAAGTTGCGGATTCAATTGTTCCCTTAGCAACCATCATTTCGAACACAGATGCTTTTGAAATAGATTGGAATTAGGGAAAAAAAATACTTCCTAGGAGTGCCAATGCTTCTTTTAGGGAAAAAGATTGTATTTAAACAGAACAAAGCTTTTAGTATTACAATGCTTGTTACAATACTTACAATGTTTACTACAATACTAATTAGAATGAGTTCCCTGACTACTAAAAGCCACTTAACTTAGTCCAAAGAAAAATTTTTTTTTCCAATCACAGATAATAGCACTAAACTCTTCAGACTTCTTAGAAATGAATGCTATTGGTCAATGGAGCAACAGAGATGAGAAAATTTGGCTCACAATCCATCATTACCACAGGACTAGCAATTCAAGTATGATCTCCTGCTGATATTGGGTCAGTGGCACTGTTGTATAAAAAGTAAATTAGTAGTCATCAAAACTGTTTGGTATTGACTAAGAAATATAGTGATGGATCAGTGGAATAGACTAGGTGCAAAAGAGACAGCAGGAAATGATTATAGTAATCTGCTGTTTGATAAACCCAAAGAGTCCAGCTTTTGGAATAAAACTCACTCTTTGATGAAAACTATTGGGAAAATTGGAAGTTAGTATGGCAGAAACTTGGATTAGACCAACACCTCACACCCTGAAACAAGATAAGATCAAAATGGACATAAGATTTAGATACAAAAGAATTATTATAAGGAAACTAGGAGATCAAGAAAGAGTTTACCTGTCAGATCTACGGAAAGGGAGGCAGTTTATGACAAAGGATGAGATGGAGAACATCATTAAAAACAAACTAGATAATTTTAATTACATTAAATGAAAAACTTTGCACAGACAAAACCACTGTAACCAAGATCAAAAGAAATGTAGTAAATTAGGAAATAATTTTTATAACTAATATTTCTGACAAAGGACTCATTTCCAAAACATGTAGAAAATGGAGTCAAGTTTATAAAAAAGCAAGCCATTTCCCAATTGACAAATGGTCAAAGGATATGCAGAGGCAATTTACAGATAAGGAAATCAAAGCTATGCATAGTCATATGAAAAATTGCTCTAAATCATTACTGATTAGAGAAATGAAAATTAAAGCATTTCTGAGGTACCACCTCACACCTCTCAGACTGGCCAATATGACCAGAAAGTACAATGATCAATGTTGGAAGGGATGTGATCAATGTTGGAAGGGATGTAGGAAATCTGGGACACTAATAAATTGTTGGTGGATCTGTGAACTCATCCAACCTTTCTGGAAAGCAATTTGTAATTATACTCAAAGGGATTTATATTCTCCTCCATTTCTCTCTAATTTGGATTTTTTCTGAATTGGGATTTTTCTGCTTTTCCTCTATAAAGACAGCTCTTTATTCTCTTCAATTATTTTATCTCTTCTCCTCACAGTCCAGTCTCTCTCCTCACACATTATCCTTTTCTTTAGTTTTTGGGTTCCGCAAAAATCATTAATTCTTTTTTTCTTTCTTTTATCAAGTTACCTATTTTTTTCCTGCTTCCCAGTTAAGTAGTCAATTAAAATCCTCCTTCTTTCAAATTTTTATTTCATTTCCTGCACCTTTTTTCTATAAGGAATTTCTTTCTCTCCTCATATTTATTTCCCTTCCCTTTCTTTTCTAGACTTTTATTCTTTGATTCATAGCTCTTATAATTATGTATTCCTTCTTGGGATTCCTTATTTTTTAGGGAATTCAAAGATTTAAGATATCAAATTTTAGTTTCCACGTTCATTTTTTGTTTTTTGTTTTTGCAAGACAAAAGGGGTTAAGTGGCTTGCCCAAGGCCACACAGATAGGTAATTATTAAGTGTTTGAGGCCAGATTTGAACTCAGGTACTCCTGACTCCAGGGCCAGTGCTCTAGCCACCGTACCACCTAACTGCCCGAGTTTCCACTTTTCAAAAAAATTAATTCCTTTGTACATCTTGCTTCCATTTTTTTCTATTTGTATCTCATTATTGAAAATACCAAAAGAGAAGATAGAAATATTGGTCCAAAGCAGAAACTTTTCTTTGCTCCTCATTGTGTAGTTCTTCAGTACTCTTTCCCCTCCCAATTTTTTTCTCATTTACCATGAAATTTCTTCTAGTTTCATGCCCACCCACTTTTCTGGATGTCATTTTCTCTCCAGTGGTTCTGGTTCCCCATGGCTTCTCTCAGAGATAATGGATGATCCAAATTCTTATAGATTATACCCATTTTAAGGTCATCAACTCCTATTATAGAATATCTCTCATCTCCATGGAGAGCATTATTCATTGGAACCACCTCCCACCACTAAAACAAGATCTCTCCCCTCCCCCATTTCAATGCCTCTCTTTTACCACCTTAACCAGTTCCTTGAAAGCCTCCTTTTCCTAAAAATTATTTTTCCTTTTTATCAATAATTTTTTGGATTAATACATCACATATCTCCCCTTCTCTTTTTTATGCCTTCCTCTTCTTCCACAAAAAAATATAGTTTCATCTGTAGGCAGGTGTTTTAAGGTTTAGAGCACAATGTTTAAGTCCTGTTCATCCATCATCACCTCTTCTATTTGATTTCTGCTTTCACCATTCTCTCCTCTTAGAAAAAAAACTTCATTATTTCTCTATGGCTATTTGGTGTTGGTGTTGTTGCTATTGTTGTTAATCCCATAAATGTCTCTATTTATATTTTTCCCATTTTTCTAATGTATTTTTTTGTCATGTACCTTTCAAAGTTGCTGTCATTGTTTTTAGAAATGGCTTAAATATCACTTTTATATTTAATATTCATCCATTCATATTTAATCTTAAATTTGTTTCTAATTTTAAATTCTAAATTTATTTCTAACCTTAAAGTCCATATTTTCTTTTGGTTTGTATGCTGATGATGAAGGTCTTTAACTTAGTTTTCTACCTCCTGAGATCTTTGGTAATCTAACCTTTCTTCTTTGTATTTCCCTATAGCTCACTTTCTGACTCTTTCCCCTCTGGTAGTAGTTTTCTTGAGAAGTTAGATCTCAACCTCTTCCTATATTGAGGAATTCATATTTCACCATCCTCATTCTCTGTCTGAAGTTAATTCTAGTGGATAGAATTGACAACATATGGATGCCAGTTCATTTTCCTTAAGGCATGATAGAATGCTCACACACACACACACACACACACACACACACACACACACACACACACATTGGTATTATTCTCTAGTTTTCTTTGTCCCTCTATTATTTGACTGAGCACTGTTGCAGCACAACATGTTGCCATGCCAGGTAGAGTAAGTATTTAGTGAGTTTACTGAGCCCATTAGTGATCTGAAGCTAAGTGAGCCATTAGTTATTAAGGAATTAGATTTTTCTGTGTTTATTTCATTGGGCTGCTACTTCTTTACGGTTTTTGGAGTCTTCGATTTTGAGACAATTGAAATTCTTTATTCCTTGTGCATAAGTCCTATTTTGGAGAGGTTTAAGAAAACTTGAGAATCAGAGAGCACATCTAGTCCTCCATCTTGTCAAATAACCAAGAAAATGTCATATGACCCAAAAGTCAAATTTCTTATTGATTTCCCTTCTCTAACCTCCAGAAATTTCTACTGTTGTCTGAAATAAATTCAGTCCTGGGGAACCTAACCTCTACTTAGAGAAAGCATTAATAGAACAACATAAAACAAGATCCAGTAACAGTTACTATAATCTGCTGTCTAATACTTAAACATCATCAAAACATATAGCAGTTATTTTATATGAAGGACTTCAAATGCAGGAGTTCAAATCCTACCTCAGACACTTAATAATTACCTAGCTGTGTGACCTTGGGAAAATCACTTAACCCCATTGCCTTACAAATACTCTCCAAAAATGTTAAGGTTTGGTTCAATGTGTCCAACTCCAACTTTTTGGACCACAGGGTTTCTTGGACCTCTAGAGTTTATCAGCTTAACTCCAAGTCTAGACATACCACTCTAAGAATAATGTTTGAACACCTAACTCAGAAAGCAAACACAAAAAAGAAAAGGAATCCAGCTCACTTAATTAAATCTATGCTCCAGAAAGGAAAGTAGAGAAAGAATGAGAATAAGAGTACCATACATTTCTCCCACCCCCTTTTTTTGTGGAGAATCTAGGATAATCTAACTTGCCACCTAGGCAAGTTATAGAGGCTGACCCAGCAACTGTTTCCTCTTTGAACTGATACAACATAGTACTCCCCTACCATTATCTTGTGGTATAAGACAGACCAAGGGACCATTCAAGTCTTTTCACTTTAGGTAATACTGTATGTTCTCCCAATGGAAGCCCTAAAGTTTCAGTGTGGCCAACTGGAAGCAGGAATGGAAACTCTAAGAGTGAGTGATCCATGGGATGGCTTCTGTTACAACTTTTTTGGGGAGGTAGACTATACCAGATTTTCTTTTATATAAATATTTTTTTACCTTAAAATTTTTTGTTCCTTTTACATTCAAGCTGTTTCTCTTCCTCCATCCCAATTGGAGAAGGCCAATATCTGATACAAATATGTGTGTGTGTGTGTGAAACTACACAATGAACAGTTCCAATATCAGTTCTTGTTCAAATATTCATATGCCTCAGAATAACTTATCCACTCACATTTACTCTTTTTTTTTTTTGTCAAATGTTAATTTATTGCAAATAGTCTCCTTTTCAGCTTTTAACTTGCTGAGCATTCCACTGCTCCACTATTGATGTCATCAATGACATCATGAGGATGTCTGACATCAATGTTGCAGCCCACAGACTGGGCTGTTCCAAGGATCTCTTTAATAGTTCCAGAGAGTTCTCTTGCCAAGGATTGGTGCCTCATCTGTCTAGCAATGTTGACAATCTCATCGAAAGTGATGTTTCCACTATGTTTAATATTTTTCTGCTTTCTGTCTGGAGGAGGTTCCTTTAGAGCTTTGATGATCAAGGCTGAGGCAGAAGGCACCACCTCAGTCTGGGCCCATCTGTTCTGAATGATAAGTTTCACTGTAATCCTAAACCCTTTCCAGTCACCAGTTGCCTTGGCAATGTCATCACCAACCTTTTTTGGAGACAAACCAAAGGGACCAATTTTGGGGGCCAGAGCTGATGTGGCACCAACTTCACCACCAGTGCACCTTAAAAACACGACTTTGATTTCATTAGGATCAAACTTGGGAGACATGGTGGCGAAGAAGGTGGAGGCTCAGTCTCGATGCTGCAGGGTGGCTGCCGGTGTCGGATGAACCCAGATTCAAGATGACCAAAAGACCACCATGAGCTGGAGCCAAAAGCTCACATTTACTCTTTAAACATTGCTGCTACTGTAATGTTCTCTTAGTTCTAATCATTTCATTCTTAATTATTTTATGCAAGTATTTTTGTGTTTTCATATTTTCATAAAAATCAATCTGCTGAATGGATTTCAGAAAAAAACTGGAAAGATTTAAATGAACTGATGGTAAATAAAGTCAGCAGAAACAGGAGATCATTGTGTGCCTTAACAGCAACATTATGAGATAATCAACTACGATAGACTTAGCTCTTTTCAGCAATTCAATGATCAGAAATAATTTTAAAAGAATTGTGATGAAAAATGCCATTCACATTCAGAGAAAGAACTATGGAGTATGGATGCGGACCAAAACATACTATTTTCATTTTTTAAAATTCTTTTTTTTTCTTTCTCACAGTATTTTCCCTTTTTGTTCTGATTTTTCATATGACTGATATGGAAATAAATATGTTACCATTATTGTACATGTATAACTGCTATTTGATTTCTCACTGTCATTGATGGGGGCGTGAAGGGAGAGAGAGAGGAAAGTGTGAAACTCAAAATTTTATAAAAAATGAATGTTAAAAACTACTTTTACATGTAATTAGAGGTAATTTTTTTAAGGATTTTGTAAGGCAAATGGGGTTAAGTGGCTATCCCAAGGCCACACAGCTAGGTTATTATTAAGTGTCTGAGACCAGATTTAAACTCAGGTATTCCTGACTCCAGGGTCATGCTCTATCCACTGCACCACCTAGCCACCCCTACTTTTACATGTAATTAGAAAAAAATTTAATTAAAATAAAATAAACCTGTTCATCATTTCTTATAGAAAAGTATTATTCCATCACAACAATATACCACAATTTATTCAGTCATTCCTCAATGGCAGCTACTTGATTTACAATTTTTTACAATTTTTTTAAAAGGCATATTTTTATGTCTGTCCCATTTAAAGAAATGAGAGCTTCTCAGAGGAAAGAAACAAACATATCCTCAAGAAAATCTTACATTGATTTACTAGTCTGAAATCTTAGATTCAATTAGATTAGGATTTGTGATAATAATTTTTTGTAGGGTTGTACAGACCTTGATCAGCAACATGTACATGTACTGTGCCAGTGACATGGGTTTGAATCACCACTCTGTCACTTAGGAATGCAACCATGAACAAATCACATAATGTCTCTAAACCTTAGTTTCTTCATCCATAAAAGAAGAAAATGTAGCATACCAGCTATCTAATAGTGTTTCTGTGACAAAAAAAAATGATTTTTAGCTTTAAAGCACTACAGGAATATAAGCTATTACTATTAATCCATAACGAGCATTAGTTATATTCAAGAACAGGGCTTGCCTTTAAGTCACTTTTTAATGTTATCATTTTATTTGTTCAATTACATGCAAAGATGGTTTCCAATATTCATCTTTTTGTAAGCTTTTGAATTCCACCTTTTTTTACCTTGTCTCCCTTCCCTTCCCCCCCCATGACAGTGAGTAATCTGATATAGGTGACACATGTACAATCATGCTTTAAACCACTTTTGAACAAAGTGTCTTTAAAACATTTTAGAAGTACATGTGTACAACAAAAAATGGATGTCATTGGCACTGTACACTTAGCATTTGCAATGTGACAGACATCCTAATTATACATCATCCTTATCTATTCATTAAAGCAGAGCCAAGGAATCTCTTCCCCCTGCCCCTTGGATGAAGTATTAGTAAAACTTTGTTAATGTTCACAATATTACTATATGAACTTGGAAGTGATGAAACTACTTTCTTTGTATCCCTAGGACCTAGCACAGAACCTGGGACATAGTGAATGATTAATACTTTTTGACTGACTGAGACACTGACTTTCCTTTTAAAGTTTTTCCTTATTTCACATTCTTTCCTCATTCAGAATGGCCTTCCCCCAAATCAGCCTGAATTCATGAGATTTTACAGCACAGAAATTATTCAAAAATAGTAGGCAGGAACTGCTGATTCAGTAAGTTTGAAAAAGGCATCAAGATTTCCTCTGGTCTTTACAGTTTGAATGAAAGAGATCACAGAAGAGAAACCCACACTATTGATGAAAATCTAGGCTATGTGGCGTATCAGTTCTAAATTTTATCTATGTGCCTCTAATGGTGTTTGGGGGGACAAAAATAGCTCTCACATAGTACCAGACCACATACTAAGGGATATCAAAGGTTCTTCAATCCCCAAAAGCAAAAGTTGGGATAATTATTCTACTCTGAAAACCTTAAAGAAACTATGTATTATAATAAAAAAAAAACATCCTCTGAATAGATGTAACATGTAAATATATCCTCCTAGCCCTTTATTATAGGTTCAGCTAGGTGGCATAGTGGATACAGCAATGGACCTGAAGTCTGTAAGATCTGAGTTCAAATTTGACCTCAGACACTAGGGATATGACTTGGACAAGTCTCAATTCTTCATCTGTAAAATGAGCTGAGAAGGAAATGGCAAACCACTCTAGTGTGTTTGCCAAGAAACCCCCAAATGAGGTCATAAAGAGTTACACAAGTGAACGATTCAACAGCAATAATCCCTTTATTGTAGCAGATTTTGAAAAGATAAAGGTGAGAAAATCAACCCCTGGGTCAGAAAGATCTCGGTATAAGTCCTACCTCTGACACATATACTGGTTCTGGGACCCTGGCCAAATCACAGAGCACTCTAAAAACACTGGTAAATTGCAGTAGAAATTTCCTTACCTAGATCACTACACCAATAGAATCAGAGGTCTAAATCTAACCTAAACCCTACACTTTTTTTCCTTCCCACAAATAAAACCCTATTCTAGGAAGAATAGGAGAAAGCCTCTCTCTAAAAGGACCTATTGCATTGGTTACCCCAAAATATTAAAAGCCCTGGAGGAAATCTTAAGAAAGCTCTGTACATCCTAGGTTTTTGAATTGGAAGCTTCTTAGAATCAATTCATTTTGTTTTTCTCATTTTATATGTGAGGAAACTGAGTCTATACAAAAATAACTTACTCAAGGTCACACAGGTTGCAAAGTCAAAATTGAAACCCAGGTCCTAGGAATGCAGATCCTATCTACCCCATAACAAGGAAAGGACATGGGCAAAAATTATCAAAGAGGAAAGGCATGAATCTGTTGAGATCTGCATCATTGTGGAGTAAGAGGGAGTACACACATCCGTGAAATCCAGGATTCATCAAAGCATATCAGGGACAAAGACCACTGGACTTAAAATCAAGAAACTTGATTTCAGGTTCTGATATCTAGCCATAGGATCCTGGGAAACTCTTTGGCTCAATTTCCTTCCCTGTGACATTAATATAGTAAAAATTGTACTCCCCATTTCACCAGGCTTTTGGGAAGAAAGAGAATCATATTATCTAATGTAGAGAGAAAGCTGACCTTGGAATTAGGAAGACCTGGCTTCAAATTCTGCCTAGGACTCATACTGGTTTTGTCTTGGGCAAGTCATGTAGATCCTGACACATACTGTTTATGAGACTGTTGCTAAGTTTCATAATCTCACCTTGTTCTAAGCAACTCAAAAAAATCTATATTGTGGAGAACAAGCTATGGACATTAGCAAAGGGATTTT
The DNA here is from genome assembly GCF_037893015.1 of Macrotis lagotis. NCBI lineage: Eukaryota > Metazoa > Chordata > Mammalia > Peramelemorphia > Peramelidae > Macrotis > Macrotis lagotis. The sequence continues at coordinate 83,670,999 of NC_133662.1, read as the reverse complement.
ACTCAAACAGGAGTATCCTCTATTAAAGAAATCAGTTGTTCAGGCACTATTCCTATCCTTGTTCCAGCAAAAGTGCTTTGCATAACACATATAATCAGAACTCTCTACAATTAAAACAGATATAAGAGAGATAAGAGTATGCTGGAATCAGTTCATCCCACAGTTAAACTGGCAAATGCTATTATCAATTTTCCATGTGAAATTGGCAAAAGCAGCATTCAATTTTTTTTTTGTTGATTGCCAAGATGTGATGGAGGAGGTGATGGAGAAAATGTAAATTATGCAGATTAAGTTTCTTGTGTTTTTTGTACAGTCAGTTGTTAAACATCTATCAGTAGATCCCTAAGAAAAGAAGTTAGGATCAATGGATCCTTCAGATGTTTGTGAGAAGATTCCAAGAGGTCAAGAAATCTTCCAAGAGGGTGGGAGATGGGAAGGAAATGTCATGATTTGCAATAATCTCTCAATAAAATTTAGCATTTCCTTCAATTATTTAAAACTTTATTCTGAGAAGTTATCTATCACTCTACGAGGCTGCCAAAGGGGTACATGTCAAAGGTTGAGAACTCCTGATGCAGCTAGAGCATGTAAGGAACATAAGACATGAGCCTCCAATTATAGCATAATCATGAAGTTCCACATGTATAAATGGACTCTTGCATGTAGAGGAAATAGAAGCACTCTGTAAAGGAAAGTTCCTAAGTGTGGATAAGATCACATATCTAAAAGAATTTTTGATTGAATTCCACCTAAAATTTGCCCACATATGTAAAGTATTTAATAAGTTTCCACTTTGTACCAGAAAGTGAGGTATGTGATTTACAAATATTATCTCTTTGATGCTCACAACAACTTTGGGAAGTAGGTGCCAAGATTATTCTGATTTTACAATTGAGGAAACTGAGGCAAAGAGAGGTAAAGGGATTTGCCCAAAGATACCTCAGGTCTCCCTGAATCTAGGCTTAGAATTCTATATATTGCTAAATATTGCTATATACAAGCTACTCCAGGGTTTTCAAATAATATATATATATATATATATATAAAATTTTTCTTATAAGTTTTAGGGGTTAATGATGATTTAATAGATTTTCTCTAGTGTACTCTAGATCCCCTCCCTTCCACATCTCAGCTTTTGGTGAAAGGTATATGTTTCCTATATGACTGAAGATTAAAAAAAAACCTCACTCCTACTCTCTCTCCCACCATCTCTATTAACCACACCAATCAGTTTAGATAGCCATCTGTTTTCTTTAATACTAATGGGAATAAATTTCTAAATATAAAAAGGGGAGAATTTATCTTCTTCAAATCAAGATTTAATCACAGAAAGTAAGGAGTGCGTAATGAGGTGTTAAACTAATAGTAAAGACATATCTGTGACTTTATCTCTTCTCAAAGTGTGAAAAAGTTTCTTGATTGAATTAGAATGGAGTAAATGACATTGGCTGACTGAAGATTGGCCATGTTCTTTATTAGCTCTGTAGTTAATTCAGATTAGAGTCAGCAGGAAAGAAAGAATCCAGTCTCTTAGAGGGAAGTATTTTTTATTTCTTAGGGAGAAGAGGAGATGGGTTTCTTTTTTTCTATCCCATTTATCATGGAAAAATGTTATAGAGATAGCTATTCACTTGCAGTTCAGAAAGACAAGTATTTTGAGGCAGAAAACAAAATATCTACACTCTTCAGACAGACTTAGAGACAGAAAACCAGCATTAAAGATAGGAAGCAACCTCATGGGGCATGACCTCTGGCAGCAGAGAAGAGAGCTGACTATGAATTCAAGAGAGAGCTGTCCCTGGCAACCTAGAGTCAAGGAACAGAATCAGGAAGCCCAAATAATGGCCCAGAAAAAATGCTAAATCCAATAGGAAATATCATGAGCTTTTCACAAGAAGAGAAAGATCTTCAGCAATATCAGAGGCAGGAGTTGCCTTGACTACTTGTATTCCCTACAAGTGTTCCTTACTGCCATTATATTCACCATGGACACTCTATATATTTGTAGGGAGAATACACCCCACCTATTGAAAAGAAGATATTTGAGAATTTTCTTGATTCTCGTTAATGCTAATGCTTATCTTTAATGATCCTGTATGGATCTTGTTTTATATAGTTGTTTTCATCTGATTCTCCTCAATCACCTGTGAGATCCATGAGACTGTCTTGCCTTTCTAGCACAGTGCCTCACAAATAATAAACATTAATAAATTATTACTAACTTACTGATTGCACCATCTTTAGTAAATGTCTTGTAATTGGCCTACTGTCTTACTAGCTGCCGCTAAAGATAAACTCATTGGTGGGAGTTCATAAACTATAGTTTTAGGATTACAAACTATTAAATATGAGAATAATAGTCACCTTCTGTGATAGAAGACTAGGAAGAAGGCAGAAGGTAAAAGCAACAAAAATCAACAGATTTGTAATCCAACTGCTTTAGCTGATAAGGAACTGAATAGATTTTTCTCCTTTACCTTCTCCCTTCTCCAAGAGAGAGAAGATATCAAGAAGCAATGTGGTATAATGAATAAGGCACTGGACTTGGAGTCAGGAAAATGTGGGTTCAGATCCCACCTCAGACACTAAATTAACCAAGTCATTTAACTTCTTCTTGTCTTAGTTCTCCCATTGAATTGGATTCAATGACCTCTAAGGTCCTGACTAGCACTATAGAGCTATGATCTTAGGAAACTCATTAGGACAGTTAATGAAGAGTGGTTCTCCCATTAGAAATAGTGAGAAGAGGGTTAAAGGTATCAGGTGTCCAGTGTAGATGACTCACTATCTGTACCCAGAATAGCTCAATGACTTCTCAGTCAGCCTCAGTTCTTCAGTCCTGATTAGCAGCATCACACAGAAGTCTTGGAAACCTAGGCAGGATTCCTAGAGACCTCCAATCCTCCCAACTTCTCCTTCCTTATGCTTTTTTCCAAAACCAAATCCAAATGTCATGAGTTCTATTAACTCTCCGTAAAAGACTGCTATTTTGAAAGACTCACCTTCTCATAGTGGCACTACCAGAAACTGAGAGGCTATATTTGTAAACCTTAAAATACTCATATATAGATGAACTTTTATTAGTTTGAGGAGTAACTGAGATCCAAATTTTAGTTTTTTTTTAAAAAGTTCACTTATGACAGCCCCCTCCACTCAGGTTCCCCCAATAGGTTTTAGTTGAGGGTGAGGGTGGGGAGCAAGGTACTAGATCTGAAAAATAGAAGACCTAGGTTCAAATGCTGAATCAACTACTTCCTAGTAAGAGGGACTTTTTCTTAACTAGGGCAGCTAAATGACAGCTAGGTATTGAAATAAACAGTATTCTGGCATGCAGCCAGGAAAACTTGAATTCAAATCCTGCCTTAGCAACTTGTGTGACCCTGAGCAAGTCAATAAACTTTTGTTTGCCTTAGCTTCCTGCTGTAAAATGGGAATAACATTAACATGAACATTCAGGGTTGTTGGAAGGATAAAATGATAAAGGCCTTAGCCTAGTAACTGGCATGTAATAATTGCTATACAAATGTTAGTTTATCATTATCATGTCATTTAAACACTCTGAGCCTCATCTTCTTTAGCTACAAAATAAGCACACTGGAATATCAATGATCTTTAACCTCCCTTCCATCTCTATATATTAAGATTGTGTTGGGGCAGCTAGGTGGTACAGTAGATAGAGCACCCGTCTTAGAGTCAGGAGGACCTGAGTTCTAATCTGACCTCAACCACTTTCTAATTACCTAGCTGTGTGAACTTGGGCAAGTCACTTAACCCCATTGCCTTGCAAAAACAAAAGCAAAATAAATAAATAAATAAAAGATTATGTTGTACCACAGCCATTTCTTATGACCATTTACTGACCATATGAACCTGGGAAAATCATTTAATTTCTCTGCACCTGTTTTCTCCTCTGTAAAATGATAGGGTTTGACTCAACCAGTCTGAATATTCTGTTAGCTTCTGGTCTATTAACTTCATTCAAGTTAATCACATCTTCCAGCACTGTCTAACTCTCCTGGTTGTGATTTGACTTCCTGAACAGCAATCCTTTCTCTCAGGCTCCTCTGAGGCCAATTCTCAAGTGTGCATGAATGCCCCACATTTCTCCCAATAGCCACAAAAGTCAGATTTATAGATCCTAAAAGAAACACAAACAAGGAGAGAAAATGTTTATGAATTCTTCTTTTTAAAAAGTATTTTCTAGGAAGGATACAAAAAAGTAGACTATTTCCATTCTTTTCACATTCTCAACTACATTAAAGTGACCTTTCTTGGCATAGTACAATATACTCATCATTCCTGCTCATTCATGTAGGACTAAATTTTACGCATCCTCATTGTATGAATACAGGGTCTATTTGCCATATTTTATTCCAGACTAACACAACCAAATCTAAATCTGTTAACTTTTAACCACAGTGGGGTATCTAGTAGATAGAAGGCTGGTTCTACAATCAGAATACCCAGGTTCAAACTCTGCCTCTGAAATTTACTATTTATGTGACTTTTCTTTCTTTTTTTTTTTGCAAGGTAATGAGATTAAGTGGCTTGCCCAAGGCCACACAGTTAGGTAATTATTAAGTGTCTGAGGTGGAATTTGAACTCAGGTACTCCTGACTCCAGGACGGGTGCTCTATCCACTGCACCACCTAACCACCCCTATTTATGTGACTTTAAGCAAGTCATTTAACCTTATTTGGCTTCCTTTTCTGCATCTATAAAATGAGGATCTCATTTTCTTCATCTGTAAAACTAGTTTCATATAAAGTTCCTTCCTGCCCTAGGTCTCTGATACTCTGAAATAATAGATACAAACAAGAGTGTGCTGAAGCCAGCTCTTTGAGAGATCGTTCTTAAATATCCTGTATGAGCACAAGAAAGCTGATACAACTCAGAGTTTGATTTATTGTTTTGTTGATTGTCTTGACTTAAGCTATGGAAAAGTCCAGAGAGTTAGGAGGGAAGCCAAGAGTGAAATGAGTATGATCTGAGCATCTCATGAAATGCTGACTCAGGAAAAGGACTCTACTATGAGAAGATTGTCCTCAGGGGAGAGGGATTTTCAGGTGTGGACAAGTCCAGAGAGCAAAATTTGGAACCAGGAGTCCAGCTTATTTCACTTATGAACTCCAAATGTTTGGAGATTTTTTCCTTTATGTCAAGCCTCAATTTATTTATTTGTTTGTTTGTTTGTTTATTCATTCATTCATTCATTTATTTGTTGCGAGGCAGTGCAGTTAAGTGGCTTGCCCAAGGCCACGCAGGTAGGTTATTATTAAGTTATTATTAGGATTTGAACTCAGGTACTCCTGACTCTGGGGCCGATGCTCTATCCACTGCACCACCTAGCCACCCCTCAAGCCTCAATTTATTGCATTTCTACTTCTACTCATTAGGTTCTACCTTTTGGGAATGAGTAAAACAAATTTAATCCTTTCAAATGACTTACAAATACTAAAGGCAATTCTCAAGTCTGTCTAGGAAGTTTTCTTCCCTACCCACTTCATAGCATCATAAATATAGAGATAAAAGGGCCTTCAGTACATTTTTTATATTTGAGGAAACTAAGACCAGTTCCCTCCAGAATTCCTCATATTCCATTATCTTATGGTTCTTTTTTCAACCTTATGGCCCTCCTCTAGGTATCCTATAGCATACTAATATACTTTCTAAAATGTGGTGCTATGAACTGAAAACAAAATATTAGTTAAGTTCGGACTTGGGAATTATATAGTGTGGTCTACACCCTCCTGAATAGTGTAAAGAGTTAATGGGGAAGACCCTTGGCTTCTAACCATTGGAATAACAGTACTTCCTTGGGGAATAGAGAATTCTGCATAGTGGAAAATAAGCAATCCAATTAGGTGTTTGCTCAGGTCATTTCATTTGCTGGAGAGTTTCTGTGGTAAACCAGTCTCTCCATCCTGCCACATTCAGGGGAAGGTGTTATGTTAGTAATTTCCTGCTGAGTTGCTAAAGACAAAGAAGAAAGATGGTGATGTGTATCAGAAAACTGCTGATTGTGAGCTGACTCAGAGTAACACCCAAGTTCTTTTTTTTTTGTAAATAATATTTTAATTTTTTCCAATTGCTTTAAAGATAGTTTTCAACATTCATTTTTTATAATATTTTGAATTTCAAATTTTTTTCTCCCTCCCTCCTTGTATCCTCCCTTTCCAAGATGGCAAGCAATCAGATATAGTTTATAAATGTATAATTATGTAAACATATTTCCACATTAGTCATATTGTGAGAGAAGAAACAGAACAAAAGGAAAGACCACCAAAATATCAAAAAAAAATGAAATAGTCAAAATACTATTCTTTGATCTGCATTCAGATTCCATAATTCTTTCCCTGGATTTGGATAACATTTTCAATCATGAGTCTTTTGTAATTATCTTGGATCATTGTATTGCTAAGAAAGAGTTGTCAGTCATAGTTGATGATTGCACAATGTTGCTGTTACTGTATATAAATATTCTCCTGATTCCACTCATTTCAGGCAGCATCAGTTCATGTAAGTCTTTTCAGGTTTTTCTGTAATCTGTCTGCCCCTCATTTCTTACAGCACAATAGTATTATATTACATTCATATATACCACAACTTGTTCAGTCATTCTTCAACTGAAGGGCATTTCAAAGAGCAAACAAATTCTTTGCCACAAAAAGAGCTGCTATAAATACTTTTACGTATGTATGTCCTTTTCCCTTTTTTATGGGACACAGACCTAGCAGAGATATTGATGGCTCTTAGGGTATGATCAGTTTTATTGCCCTTTGGGCATAGTTCCAAATTGCTCTCCAGAATGATTGGACCAGTTCACAAATCCACCAATAGTGCATTAGTGTCCCAATTTTCCCATATCTTCACCAACATTTATTATTTTTTCTGTCATATTAGACAATTTGATAGGAGTGAGGTAGCACACTATAGTTGTTTTAATTTGCATTATCTAATCAGTACTGATTTAATTTCTTTATTTGAAAACAGCTTGTTCATATCCTTTAACCATTATCAATAAGGGGAATGACTTGTATCCTTTTTGGGGGTGCAGGGCAATGGGGTTAAGTGACTTGCCCAAGGTCACACAGCTAGGGAATTATTGGGTGTCTGAGCCTGGATTTGAACTCAGGGACTCCTGACCCCAGGGCCAGTGCTCTATCCACTGTGCCGCCTAGCTGCCCCCTAATGACTTGCATTCTTGCAAATTCTCTGCATATTTGAGAAATGAGTCCTTTATCAGAAGGACTTGCTATAAAAATTGTTTCCTTTCTTTCTGCTTGCCTTCTAATCTTGGTTCTATTAGTTTTGTTTGCACAAAAACTTTCTAATTTAATCAAAATCATTCATTTTGCATTTTATAATGTTCTTGACTCTTGTTAGGTCAGAAATTCTTCCTTTTTCTGTATATTTGACAGATAAACTATTCCTTGCTCTCCTAATTTATTTATGGTATCATCAGTGATGTCTAAATCATGTACTTATTTTGACCTTATCTTGTTATACAGAGTGAGATGTCGGGCTATGCCTAGCTACTGCCATACTACCCAGTTTTCACAGCAATTTCTGTCAAATAGTGAGTTCTTATCAAACTGCAGATTACTATACTTTTATGCTACTGTATCTTTTGTACCTAATCTATTCTGCTTATCCATCATTCTATTTCTTAGGTAGTTCCAAACAGTTTTGATGATTGCTACTTTATTAGTTTTAGATTTGATATGGCTAGGGAAACTTCCTCTGTTCTTTTGTTTCATTAATTCCTTTGGCTATTCTTTTTATTTTTCTAGTTTCATAAGGAATTTTTTGGTAGTTTGATCAGTATGGCACTGAATAAGTAAATTAATTTTGGTAGAATTACCATTTTTATTATTAGCTTGGTCTATCCATGAGTTAATATTTTTCCAATAGTTTAGACCTGACTTAATTTGTGTGAAAAGTGTTTTGTTACTGTTTTCCTGGGTTTATCTTGGCAAGTGGATTTCCAATATTGTTATTTTAAATGGATTATCTCTTTTTATCTCTTCTTACTGAGCTTTATTTAATATATGCATGTGCCTGTGTGTGTGTGTGTGTGTGTGTGTGTGTGTGTGCTGATTTATCTGTGGGTTTATTTTATATTCTGCAACTTTGCTAAAGTTGTTAATCATTTTAAGTAGTTTTTTAGTTGATTCTCTAGGATTATCTAAGTATAACATCATATCTATAAAGAATAGGGGTTTTTTAGAGTTTTTTTTGCAAGACAATGGGGTTAAGTGGCTTGCCCAATGCCACACAGCTAGGTAATTATTAAGTGTCTGAGGTACTCCTGAACTCAGGTACTCCTGACTCCAGGGCTGGTGCTCTATCCATTGCACAACCTAGCCACCCCAAGAATAATAGTTTTGATTTTCACAACTAGTATTTCTGACAAAGGACTCATTTCTAAAATATATAGAGAACTGAGTCAAATTTAAAAAAAAAACAAGCCATTCCCCAATTGACAAATGGTCAAAGGATATGTAAAGGCAATTTACAGATGAGGAAATCAAAGCAATCAATAGTCATATGAAAAAATGCTCTAAATCATTATTGATTAGAGAAATGCAAATTAATGCATCTCTAAGGTATTACCTCACATCTCTCACACTGGCCAATATGACCAGAAAAGACTATGGTCAGTGTTGGAAGGGATGTGGGAAATCTGGGACACTAATGCATTGTTGGTGGAACTGTGAACTCATCCAGCCTTTCTGGAGAGCAATTTGGAATTATACTCAAAGGTCAATAAAAATGTGCATACTCTTTGATCCAGCAATACCACTGAAGAGATCATGAAAAAGGGTAAAAACATCACTTGTACAAAAATATTCATAGCCGCTCTGTTTGTGGTGGCAAAGAATTGGAAATTGAATGAATGTCCATCAATTGGGAAATAGCTGAATAAACTGTGGTATATGTACATTGTGGAACACTGTTGTTCTATTAGAAACCAGGAGGGATGGGAATTCAGAGAAGCCTGGAGGCATTTGCATGAACTGATGCTGAGCAAGATGAGCAGAACCAGAACAGCAACATGGGGTTGATCAATCTTGATGGACTTGCTCATTTCATCAATGCAACAATCAGGGACAATTTTGGGGTATCTGCAATGGAGAATACCATCTGTATACAAAGAGGGAATTGTGGAGTTTGAACAAAGACCAAAAACTATTACCTCTAATTTTTTATAAAAGTTATCTTAGTATGTAATTTTGCTATCTCTTACTTATTTTTTCCTTAAGGATATGATTTCTCTCTCAAAACATTCAATTTTTTTTTGTTTTGCATGATTATACATATTTATTTATTTGTTTGTTTGTTTGTTTTTATTTATTTTGAATTTTACAGTTTTTCCCCTAATTTTGCTTCCAAGCTAAAGAAAGGAAACAATTTTTATAGCAAGTCCTTGTGATAAATGACTCATTTCCTAAGTTGAATGTCAGCACATTTTTGATCACCATATAGCATGGGAGCAATGTAAAGACTATCAGATTGCCTTCTCTGGGGGATGGGGGAGGGAAGCAAGATTGGGCAAAAATTGTAAAATTCAAAAAACAATAAAAAGAGAATAATGTTTTATTTCTACATTGCCTTTTTTAATTTCTTCAATTTTATTTTATTGTTACTAAAATTTCTAATATAATATTAAATAACAGTAGTGATAATGGGCATTAAATAACAATGAGATAATGGAAAATTTTCTAGCTTTATCCCTATTACAGATAACATTACTTTATTATAAGGAAAGCTTCATTTTTTTCTTATACTCTCTAATTTTTTTTTAAAAGGAATGCATGCTACATTTTGTCAAAAGCTTTTTCTGTGTCATATAATTTATTTTGACTGTTACTGATAAGGTTAATTATGCTAATAATTTTCCTAATAGTGAACCAGTCCTGAATTCCTTGTAAAAATCTTACCTGGTCATATTATTATCTTTGGGATAAATTGATGTAATACATTTGTTGTATTTTACCTAAAATTTTTTACATCAATATTCATTAAGGAAATTGGCCTATAATTCTCTTTCTGTTTTGATCTTCCTGGTTTAGATATTAGCACCATATTTATGTTATAAGCAAATTGGTAGGACTCCACCTAGTTTTCCAAATAGTTTATATAGATTAAAATTAATTGTTTTTTAAATGTTTGGTAGAATTCACAGGAGATTTTTTCTTAGGAAGTTCATTAATGCCTTTTTTCTATTTATTTTTCTAAAATGGTATTATTTAAATATGTTATTTCCTCCTGTTAATTTGGACAATTTATATTTTTGTCAATATTCATCCATTTCAATTAAATAGCAAGAATTACTGCATATAGTTGGGCAAAATATATCCTGATTGCTTTAATTTTCTTTTCATTGGTGATAAATTCACTCATTTCATTTTGATACTGATAATTTGTTTTTCTTCTTTCTTTTTTTTATCAAATTAAGCTAATGCTTATTTATTTGATTGTTATTTTTATGAAACCAGTTCTTAGTTTTATTTATGTTAGATAGTTTTCCTAATTTCAATTGTTTTAATCTCTCCTTTTGATTGTCAGATTTTTTTTTCAGATACCATTAGCTCTGTCTCTAGGGTGGATTGCATTCTTTATCATAAGACCATCAGAGAAATTCTTTCCATATTTTTTTCCAATAGTCACTATTGCTGATTTTAATTTCCTCCATCCATCCATTTCTCCCCACTCCTATTTATTCTATTTTCTCTCTCCTTTCACCCTGCCCCTCTTCAAAAGTGTGCTATGGGGTAGCCAAATGGCAGAGAGGAAAGACTTCTGGCCCTGGGGACAGAGGGCCCCAAGCCCACATTCCACCCCAGAGATCCAGAAACCACCCAGCCATGTGGTCCCAGGCAGGCCACTCAATCCCACCACCTTGTGAAAAATGCAAAAATAATGTGTTGTATCTGACTACCCTCTCCTATGATCTATCCTCTCCTCAATCATCTACACTCCCCCTCCCCTCCCCCTATCCCCTTTCTCCCACTCTTTTCCTCTCTTTTTTCCTCTAGGGTAAAAGATTTCTATATCCTATTAAATGTGTATGTTATTTCCCCTGTGAGCCATTTCTGATGAGAATGAAGGCTCACTCATTTTCCCTCTCCTTCCTCCCTTTCCACTCGATTGAAAAAGGTTTTTCTTGACTCTTTTATGTGAAATATCTTAGCCCATTCTACCTCTCCTTTCTCTTTCTCTCAGTACATTCTCTTTTCACTCACTCCATCTTTACAATATATTATACATTCAAATTCATCTCCCTCTTGTGCCTTGTCTAAATATTCTCCTTCTAACTGCTCTATTAAATGAGAAGGTTCATATGAGTTATAAGTATCATCTTCCCATGCAGGAATACACAACATCATTAAATTTCTCATAATTTACCCCTCTCTTCCATCCTATCTATGCTTCACTTGAGTCCTGTACTTGAAGATCAAACTTTCTGTTCAGCTCTGGCCACTTCAACAAGAATATATGCAATTCCCCTATTTCATGTAATGTCCATCTTTTCTCCTGGAAGAGAATGTTCAGTTTTTCTGGTTTGATTCTTGGTTGTATTCCAAGCTCTTTTGCCTTCTGGAATATTATATTCCAGAAATCCCATGAGCCCTTAATGAGGATTCTGCTAAGTCCTGTGTAATCTTGATTGTAGTTCCATGATATTTGAATTGTTTGCTTCTGGCTGCTTGTAATATTTTCTCTTTGACTTGGAGTTCTGAAATTTGTCTATAATATTCCTGGGAGTTATTTCTTTTTTGGATCTCCTTCAGGAGGAGATTAGTGGAGTCTCTCAATTTCTATTTTACCCTCTGCTTCCAGGATATCAGCACAAATTTCTTGGAGAAATTCTTTAAAATGATGGCAAGGCTCTTTTCCTGATCATGACTTTCACATAGCCCATTAATTTTTAAATTATCTCTTCTGGATCTGTTCTCCAGGTCAGTTGCTTTTCCAATGAGATATATCACATTGTCTTCTAGTTTTTCATTCTTTTGATATTGTTTTGTTGTTTCTTGATTCCTCAGAAAGTTATCAGCTTCCTTTAGGTCCATTCTGCATTTGAAGGAATTGTTTCCTGCAGAGAGCTTTCTTATCTCCTTTTTCATGTGGCCAAATTTGCTTTTTAAGGTATTCAACTCCTCATTACCTTTTTGGACTGCTTTTTCCATTTGACCTAAACAGGTTTTTAACGTGTTGTTTTCTTCATCCTTTTTTTTGTATTTCCTTGACTAAGCTGCTGACTTAGTTTTCATGAATTTCCTGTACCGCTCTCATTTCTCATCCTGATTTTTCCTCTACCTCCTTTAGTTGATTTTCAAAATCTTTTTTGAGTCTGTCATAGCCTAAGCCCAACTCCTATTTTTCTTAACTTTGTCATCTTTGTCATCTTCTGAGTGTGTGTTTTGATCCTCCATGGGACAAAAGTAATTGTCTTTGGTCAGATTCCTTTTGTTCTGTTTACTCATTTGCCCAGCCTGTTGCCCTGGTTTGGGGTTGCTTCCTGAGCTTTTAAGTTCTTATTGGGACACCCCCATTGTCTGTGGTACTATTTAACAAGATATAGTTTACTTCTTCATCCCTTTTAATTAGCTCTAGTTTTGCTTTTGCTTTGTTTGAAATCAGGATTGCTATCCCTGCTTTTTTTTATTCCAACTGAAGCATAATATATTCTACTTTCAGTCTTTTATCTTTACTCTGTGTGTCTCTCTGTTTCAAATGTGTTTCTCGTAAATATTTTTAATTCACTCTGCCATTCACTTTTTTTTAATGGAGAGCTTATTCCAGTCATATTCACAGTTATGATTACCAACTGTATATTTCCCTGTACCCTATTTTCTCCTTTCCTTTCCCTTTCTCTTTTCTTTCACACTGGCGCTCTTCAACAGTGTTTTACTTCTGACCACTTCCTCCCCTCAAACTGCCTTTCCTTCTGTCAACAACCCCTCCACTTTATTTTCTTTCCTCTTCCTCTCCTATTTCCCTACAAGGCAAGACAGATTTCTATACTCAATTGAGATTGTCGATTATTCCTTCTTTGAATCAAAGTCGATGAGAGTAAGGTTCAAACAATGCTCACCACCTCCCTTCTTTTCCTCTATTATAATAGGTCTTTCATCCCTCTTCATAAGTCACAATGTATTCCATTCTGTTTCCCTCTTTCCTCTTCTCCCTGGTCAGTCATTTTTTCCACAACTTAATTTTTTTTAATCACATCAGAGTCAACTTCTACCCACAACTTCTGGCTAAGTATATTCCTTCTAACAACCCTATTGGAAATATAATTCTTAAGACTTACAAATATCACCTTTCCATGTAGGGATGTAAATAGTTTAACCTTTTTGAATAACATTTTTTTTCTTTTTTCTTTACCTTTTTTATGCTTCTCTTGAGAAATGTATTTGAAGAAATGTATTTAAAATTTGACAGTCTCCTGAAAATTTTGCTCAGTTTTGCAGGGTAGCTGATTCTTAGTTATAACCCAAGTTCTTTTGCCTTCCAGAATATCATATTCCAAACCCATCAATTTTTTAAAGTAGACACTGTTAAGTCCTGTGTAATCCTGACTGACTCCTTGATATTTGAATTGTTTCTTTCTGATTCCTTTTTTTCTCCTTGAACTGATAGTTCTGGGATTTGGCTACAATATTTTTTGGAATTTGGGGATCAGTTTCAGGGGGTTATTGGTGGATTTTTTCAATGATGATTTTACCCTCTGTTTATTAAAAGATGCTGTCCAGGCTTTCAGGTAATACAATAAATCCTAAATATTCTCTCCTGGATGAATTTTCCAAGTCAATTGTTTTTCAATGAGATATTTTGCATTTTCTTCTATTTTTTTTTCATTCTTTTGATTTTATTTGACTGTTTCTTGATGTCTCAGAATCTTTAGCTTCTACTTGCAGAATTCTAATTTTTAAGGAATTGTTTTCTTCAGTTAGCTTTTGTACTTCTCTTTCCATTTGACTAATTCAACTTTTAAAGGAGTTGTTTTCTTTAGTGGATTTTTTTCCATTAGGCCAATTCTACTTTTCTTAATTTTTTTTTTTATTTCTTTAAGGCAATGGGGTTCGGTGACTTGGCCAAAGTCACACAGCTAAGCAATTATTAAGTGTCTGAGGCCAGATTTGAACTCAGATACTCCTGACTCCAGGACCAGTACTCTATCTACTGTTTCACCTAGCTGCCCCTGCCAATTCTATTTTTAAAAGAGTTGTTTTCTTCAATCAATATTTGTACTTAAGCTTTTTTTCATAATTCTACTGCATAACTATCACTTATTTTCCCAATTTTTATTTTCCTTTTATTCCTGACTTTTAAAATTCTTTTTGAGCTCTTCCAAAAGTACTTTCTGGACTTGAGATCAAGTCCTAATTCCCCTTTGAGACTTAGCATGTGATCATTTTGAGATCATCATTGTATTCTTCTGTATTTATGTTTGGATCTTCCCTCTCTCCATAGTACCTTTCTATGACCAGAGCTCTTTTTTGGGTTTTTTGCACATTTTTTAAAGTTGAGTTCTACTTCTGATACTGGGGGGGAGGGGGCAAAGTGTTTGGTTACTGTCTTTCTATGTCAGGGCCTCTGGGGCCATCAGTTTGCCCACTATACTAGGGTGGTCTGGCCTAGTTTCATCTGTTGTGCCCTATGTTGTGGGACTGGCAGTTTGTCTGCTTCTCTTGGCTAGAGGTTCACAGTTGGTCTGCTGGCTTCTTGAGTCAGAGCCTTCGGACCTTGGTTAGAGTTCCATACTGTAGCTAAGAGCCTCCCATTGAGTTGCCCAGATGCCATCTGTGCTGCGCTGTGCTCCCCTTTTACTCAAGTCTTTTCCTGATCTTGGACTGAACATTTGTTTTATTCCATCTTTTTGTGGATTCTTCTGCTTCAGAATCCTTTAGAGGCTTGATTTTTTACTTTGGTTCTGTGGGAAACTGGTAAAAGCTGAGGCAACTTTCTGAGTTCTCTCCATCTTGAGTCTACCCCTGAAACAGCAGTATCACCCAAGGTTTTTTTTAAATTTACTTTTCTTAAAGATATTATTTGAGTTTTACAATTTTCCCCCAATCTTGCTCCCCTCCCCCACCCCCCACACAGAAAGCACTCTGTCAGTCTTTACTTTGTTTCCATGTTGTACCTTGATCCAAATTGGGTGTAATGAGAGAGAAATCATATCCTTAAAGAGAAGAGAAGTCTAAGAGGTAACATGATCAGACAATAAGATATCTGGTTTGTTTTTATTTGTAAATTAAAGGGAATAGTCCTTCACTTTGTTCAAACTACACAGCTCCTTATCTGGATACAGATGGTACTCTTCTTTACAGACAGCCCAAAATTGTTCCTGATTGTTGCACTGATGGAATGAGCAAGTCCATCAAGGTTGATCATCACCCTCATGTTGCTGTTAGGGTGTACAGTGTTTTTCTGGTTCTGCTCATCTCACTCAGCATCAGTTCATGCAAATCCCTCCAGGTTTCCCTGAAATCCCGTCCCTCCTGGTTTCTAATACAACAATAGTGTTCCATGACATATACCACAGTTTGCTAAGCCATTCCCCAATTGAAGGACATTTACTGGATTTCCAATTTTTTGCTACCACAAACAGGGCTGCTATAAATATTTTTGTACAAGTAATATTTTTACCCTTTTCCCTCATCTCTTCAGGGTATAGACCCAGTAGTGGTATTGCTGGGTCAAAGGGTATGCACATTTTTTTTGCCCTTTGGGCATAGTTCAAAATAGCTCTCCAGAAGGGTTGGATGAGTTCACAGTTCCACCAACAGTGTAATAGTGTCCCAGATTTCCCACAACCCTTCCAACAATGATCATTATCTTTCCTGGTCATACTGGCCAATCTGAGAGGTGTGAGGTGGTACCTCAGAGAAGCTTTAATTTGCATTTCTCTAATAATTACTGATTTAGAGCATTTTTTCATATGGCTATAGATTACTTTGATCTCCTAATCTGTAAATTGCCTTTGCATATCCTTTGACCATTTGTCAATTGGGGAATGGCTTTTTGTTTTAAAAATATGACTCAGTTCTCTGTATATTTTAGAAATGAGTCCTTTGTCAGAATCATTAGTTGTAAAGATTGTTTCCCAATTTACTACATTTCTTTTGATCTTGGTTACAGTGGTTTTATCTGTGCAAAAGCTTTTTAATTTAATGTAATCGAAACCATCTAATTGGTTTTTGGTGATGTTCTCCAACTCTTCCTTAGTCATAAATTGTTCCCCTTTCCATAGATCTGACAGGTAGACTAGTCCTTGATCTTCTAATTTGTTTATAGTATTGTTTTTTATGTCTAGGTCCTGTAACCATTTGGATCTTATCTTGGTAAAGGGTGTGAGGTGTTGGTCTAATCTAAGTTTCTTCCATACTAACTTCCAATTATCCCAGCAATTTTTATCAAAGAAGGAGTTTTTATCCCAATGGCCGGACTCTTTGCATTTATCAAACAGCAGATTACTATAATCATCTCCTGCTTTTACACTTAGTCTATTCCACTGGTCCACCACTCTATTTCTTAGCCAATACCAAACAGTTTTGATGACTGATGCTTTATAATATAATTTTAGATCGGGTAGGGCTAAGCCACATTCTTTTGCCCTTTTTTTCATTAAGCTCCTGGCAATTCTTGACTTTTTATTTCTCCATATGAATTTACTTACAATTTTTTCTAACTTGTTAAAGTCATTTTTTGGAATTTTGATTGGTAGGGCACTAAACAGATAGTTTAGTTTTGGTAGAATTGTCATTTTTATTATATTAGCTCTACCTATCCATGAGCAGTTGATATTTTCCCAGTTATTTAAATCTAATTTAATTTGTGTGAGAAGTATTTTATAATTGTTTTCAAAAAGATTCTGAGTCTGTCTTGGCAAATAGACTCACAAATATTTTATATTGTCTGAGGTTACTTTGAATGGGATTTCTCTTTCTAGCTCTTCCTGCTGTTTCTTGCTAGACATATATAGAAAAGTTGAGGATTTATGAGGGTTTATTTTATAACCTGCAACTTTGCTAAAATTGCTAATTGTTTCCAGTAGTTTTTTGGATGATTTCTTAGGATTCTCTAGTTAGACCATCATGTCATCTGCAAAAGTGAGAGTTTTGTCTCTCCCTTCCCAATTCTAATTCCTTCAATTTCTTTTTCTTCTCTAATTGCTGATGCTAACATTTCTAATACAATATTGAATATTAGTGGTGATAAAGGTAAGTTCACCACTGAACTTATTGGGAATGCCTCTAGTCTCTCCCCATTGAATATAATGCTTGTTGATGGTTTCAGATAGATACTGCTAATTATTTTAAGGAACAGTCCATTTATTCCTACACTCTCTAGTGTTTTTAATAGGAATGGATGCTGTATTTTGTCAAAAGCTTTTTCAGCATCTATTGATATGATCATATGATTTCTGATAGGTTTGTTGTTGATATAATTGAGTATACTAACAGTTTTCCTAATATTGAACCAACCCTGCATTCCTGGAATAAATCCTACTTGATCATAATGTATTATCCTAGTGATAACTTGTTGTAATCGTTTTGCTAAGATTTTATTTAGGATTTTTGCATCTATATTCATCAGGGAAATAGGTCTATAATTTTCTTTCTCTGTTTTAACTCTTCCTGGTTTAGGTAACAGTGCCATATTGGTTTCATAGAAAGAGTTAGGCAGAGTTCCATCTTTCCTTATTTTTCCAAAGAGTTTATATGGGATTGGAACCAATTGTTCCTTAAATGTTTGGTAGAATTCACTTGTGAATCCATCAGGCCCTGGAGATTTTTTTAGGGAGTTCAATAATGACTTGTTGGATTTGTTTTCCTGAGATAGGGTTGTTTAGGTATTTAATCTCTTCTTCATTTAACCTGGGCAACTTATATTTTTGTAAATATTTGTCTATTTCACTTAGATTATCAAATTTATTGGCATAGAGTTGGGCAAAATAATTTCAAATTATTACTTTAATTTCCTCCTCATTGGTGGTGAGTTCACCTTTTACATTTATGATGCTAGCAATTTGGTTTTCTTCTTTCTTTTTTTTAATCAAATTGATGAGAAGTTTATCAATTTTATTGGTTTTTTCATAATACCAACTTTTGGTTTTATTTATTAATTCAATAGTTTTTTTGCTTTCAATTTTATTAATTTCTCCTTTAATTTTTAGAATTTCTATTTTGTTATTTAATTGGGGATTTTTGATTTGTTCTTTCTAGTTGCAAGTTTAGTTCATTGATTTCCTCTTTCTACAATTTATTCATATAAGCATTTAGAGCTATAATATATAATATGAGAGTTGCTTTGAATGAATCCCATAGGTTTTGGTATGTTGTTTCATTATTATCATTATCTAGGATAAAATGGTTAATTCTTTCTATAATTTGTTTTTTGGTCCACTCATTTTTTAAAATGAGGTTATTCAGTTTCCAATTTGTTCTGGGTCTATATCTCCTTGGCCCAGTATTGCATATGACTTTTGTTGCATTGTGATCTGAGAAAGATGTATTCACTATTTCTGCCTTTCTGCAGTTGATCATTAGATTTTTATGTCCTAGTACATGGTCAATTTTTGTATACGTTCCATGTACTGCAGAGAAAAATGTATATTCTTTTCTATTCCCATTCAGTTTCCTCCATAAGTCTACTATATCTAATTTTTCTAACAACCTATTTACCTCCCTAATTTCTTTCTTGTTTGTTTTATGATTCAATTTATCTAGATCTGATAGTGGGAGGTTGAGGTCTCCCACTAGTAGAGTTTTGCTGTCTATGTCTTCCTGTAGTTCTTTCAGCTTCTCCTCTAAGAATTTGGGTGCTGTCCCACTGGGTGCATATATATTCAATATTGAAATGACTTTATTGTTTATGGTACCTTTTAGGAGGATAAATTTTCATTCCTTATCTCTTTTAATGCTCTCTATTTTTGCTGCTGCTTTGTCTGAGATAAGGATTGCTACCCCTGCTTTTTTTTACTTCAGCTGAAGCAAAATATATTTTGCTCCAACCTTTTACCTTTACTCTATATGTATCTCTCTGCTTCAAATGAGTTTCTTGTAAGCAGCATATTGTAGGATTCTGGTTTTTAATCCACTCTGCTATTTGCTAATGTTTTAAGGGAAAGTTCATCCCATTCACATTCAAGGTTATGATTATTAATTCTTTATTGCCCTCCATGCTTTCTTCCCTCTGTTTGTATTTTTCCCCCCTTTCCCCCCCTTTATCCATATTCCCCAGTCTTTTGTTTCTGAATACCACCCCCTTCAGTGTGTTTGCCCTCCTATATCACACCCTCCCCTTTCTTTCCCCTTTCCCTTTTCCCTTCCTTTTGTTATTTCCCCTTATTTCCCCCACTCCCCTTCCCTTTCTTCTTCCCCCCTCCCCTTTTCCCCTTTTAATACTTGAAAGTTTAGATGTTTTATAAGTTAACTGAGTATGTGTAGGCTGACTTTAAGCCAAGTCTGATGAGAAGAAGATTCAGGTGTTTCTACTCTGCTCCCTTCTTCCCCACTATTACCATAGGTTTTTTGTACCTCTTAGTGTAATGAAATTTACCCCATTCAATCCCCCTCCCTCCTCCCATCTCTTTCCTGTCCCCCTTTTTAGGGAGGTAGCATTTTTTTTAAGATCATTCTATCTAAGTCATAGAAAATTCTGAGTGTCTGTCCCTTCTAGTTCAGTAGATTCTATCGAATAGAGTCAAAATTCCTAAGAGTTATTAGAGTCTTTCTCCCAAGTGGGGTTAAAGCCAGTTACATCCCATCAGATAGTAGTCTCATGGATAGGTCATGAATGTCCATCATTTCTGGCTAGGTGTATTCTCAGAGTTACATTTCTCAAGATTTATGAGAATCTTTTTTCCCCCCATGCTGGGATATAGCCAGCTTCAACTTACTGGATAGCATTTTTTTTTCCTTTTACCACCCCCTCCCTTTTTTTTACCTTTTCATGTATCTCTTGAACCTCCTGTTTGATGTCCAAATTTTCTGTTTAGCTCTGGTCTTTTGATCAGAAATTTTTGGAATTCTTCCATTTCGTTAAATGTCCATCTTTTTCCCTGGAAGAGAAGGCTCAGCTTTGCAGGAAAGTAGATTCTTGGCTGCATTACAAGCTCCCATGTTCTTCAAAATATCTCATTCCAGGCCCTTCGATACCTTAATGTTGATGCAGCCAGGTCCTGCGTGATCCTTACTGTGGGACCTTGATATTTAAATTGTTTCTTTCTGGCTACTTGCAGGATTTTCTCTTTTATATGATAGTTCTGGAGTTTGGCCACAACATTCCTTGGTGTTTTCATTTTAGGATCTTTTTCTGGTGGGGATCGATATACTCTTTCAATAACTACTTTGCCCTCTGATTCCATGATATCAGGGCAGTTTTCCATCACTAGATCCTGTAATATTAAGTCCAGGCTTTTTTTTTTTATCCAATTGACATTTTAATTTATTTTGCCAATTACATGTTATGAAAGTTTTTCAACATTCATCCACATGCATATGTATATTTTAAAGTTACATAAATTCCTTCTACCCCTCTCCCCTCATGGCAAACAGCCTGGTGAATATTGTACATACACATTTGTGTTTAACATGTTTACAGATTAGTCATTTTCTATATAAGGAATTAGGATTAAGAGAAAAGAAAGACAACTATGAGACAGAAAATAAAAACAAGAGACATTTTTAAAAAAGTGAATGTAGTATTTTGTTTTTCTCCCTCTTGTTGTGGATAGTATTGTCCATAGCAGGTCTCTGAGGGTTGTCCTAGCTCTCTGAATTTCTGAGAGGAGCTGCTTCCATCAAAGTCAATCAACTCACAGTGTTGTTGTTAATGTGTACAATGTTCTCTTGGTTCTGTTCCCTTCACTCAGCATCAGGTCCTGTAATTCTTTCCATGTTTCTCTAGAGTCCGACCATTCATGGTTGCTTATAGAACAATAGTACTCTGTAACATTCATGTACCATAACTTCAGTCATTCTCCAATTGAGCATCCCCTTAATTTCCAATTCTTAGCCCCTATTAAAAGCGCTACTATGAATATTCTGGAACATGTAGGATTTTTCCCATTTTTTTATTATGTCTTCTGGATATAGATCTAATATTGGAGTTGCTGAGTCAAAGGATATGATCAGCTTTATTGCTTTTTGTACATAGTTCCATATTGCTCTCCAGAATGATTGGATCAGTTCACAACTCCACCAACAATGCATTAATGTACCAGTCCTCCCACAACCTCCCCTTTTCCCCTTTTTTGTCATCTTTTTTTTTAATTTTATTTTTTATTCTCATTTTGTACAAATGTTTTTCTTTACATTAATAAAATATACTTGTTTACAAGTAAACAAAATACCCCTCCCCCCCATGAATATAGATAGACTTGCTTGGGCAAAAAAGTAAAGAGCGGAGAAAAAAATTAAAATTAAAAAAAAAATAGTAATAATTGTAGGTATGGCCAGGTGGTGCAATGGACGAAGCACCAGCCCTGGAGCCACGAGCACCCGAGTCCATATCCAGCCTCGTAAACTCAATAATCAACCAGCCATGTGACATGCAAGCCACCCGATCCCCACTGCCCTGCAAAAACCAAAAAGAAGAAAGAAAAAAAAAAGACCCAAAATAAAATAAAATAGTAATAATAGTAGGGGTGACTGGGTGGCAGACTGAGCATTGGCCCTTGAGCCAGGAGCACCTGGGTCTGAATCCGGCCCCAGACACCCAAAGATCACCCTGCTATGTGGCCCCAGGCAGGCCACCCAGCCCCACTTGCCCTGCACCCTCCCCCAAATAATAACAAAAAATGTGTTTCAGTCTTTGTTCCAACACCATCAACTCTGTTGTGAGTGGATCACATTCTTTATGATAAGTCCATCACAAAAGTTACTTCCATATTTTTCCAACATTGCCATTGCTGATTGCAACTCCCTCCTTTCTTATTTCTCCACTACCATGTACTATATTTTCTCTCTCCTTTCACTCTGACTCTGCTGTAGGGTCGCTGAGTGGCACAGCAGACAGATCCCTGGTCCTGGGGCCAAGAAGCCCTGAGCCCCCATACCACCCTTTAGGCCCAGAATCCACTTGGCCCTATGGTCCTGGGCAGCCCATCCAATCCCAGCCCCTTGCAAGAAGTAAAAAAAGAAAATGTGTTATATCTGACCACTGTCCCCCCATGGTCCATCCTCTCCTCCTTTATTCACATCCCCACCCCTTCCCCCTGCTCCCCCCTCCTTACTCCAGTTGTCTATACCCCATTGAGTATATTTGCTGTTTCCTCTCCTAGCCATCTCTGATGAGAGCAAAGGTTCCCTCATTTCCCCTTGCCTCCCCCCTTCCATATGATTGCAATAGTTCATTGTAATAAAAAAAATCTTATTATGTGAAATAGCTTGGACTATTCCCCCTCTCCTTTTTCTTTCTCCCATTCCATTTCCGTTTTTTTCTTATTGACTCCATTTTTACACCATATTTTATCTTCAAATTCAGCTTTCTCCTGTGCTTCAACTATAAAAGCTCCCTCTACCTGCTCTATTAACTGAGATGGTTCATATGAATATTATCAGTATCATTTTTCTATACATGCAGTTCATCCTCATTAAGTCCCTCATATTTCTCCCCTCTCCTCCAATCTCCATGCTTCACCTGAGTCCTGTATCTGAAGATCAAACCTTCTGTTCAGCTCTGGCCATTCCAAAAGGAACCTCTGAAATTCCCCTGGTTCATTGAAAGTCCATCTTTTTCCCTGGAAAAGGACATTCAGCCTTGCTGGGTAGTTCATTCTTGGCTGCATTCTAAGCTCTTTTGCCTTCTGGTATATTGTATCCCAAGCCCTACAAGCTTCCAATGTAGATGCTGCTAAGTCCTGTTTGATCCTGACTGCAGCTCCACGATATTTGAACTGTGTCATTCTGGCTGCTTGCAATCTCTTTGACTTGGGAGTTCTGGAACTTGGCTATAATATTCCTAGGGGTTGGTTTTTGGGGATCTCTTTCTCAGGCGGGGAGATCGGTGGATTCTCTCCATTTCTATTTTTCCCTCTGCTTCTAGAATATCAGGGCAATTTTCCTGTAGTAATTCTTTGAAAATGATGTCAAGGCTCTTTTCCTGATCATGACTTTCAGGTATTCCAATAATTTTAAAATTATCTTTCCTAAGTCTGTTTTCCACATCAGTTGTTTTTTCAATGACATATTTCACATTTTCTTCTAATTTTTCATTTTTTTTGTTTTGAAGTATTGATTCCTGATTTCTGTTAAATTCATCAATCTCCCTGAATTCTATTCTTTGTCTGAAGGATTTATTCTCCTCAGAGAGTTTTCTTATCTTTTTTTCCATCTGGCCAATTTTGCTTTTTTAAAGCATTCTTCTCCTCAATAACTTTTTGAACTGTTTTATCCATTTGACCTAAGCTGTTTTTTAGCATGCTATTTTCTTCAGCATTTTTTTGGATTTCCTTGACTAAGCTGCTGACTTCATTTTCATGTTTTTCCTGCATCTCTCTCCTTTCTTTTCCCAGTTTTTCTTCCAATTCCCTCATTTGATTTTCAAAGTCTTTTTTGAGATCTGTCATAGCCTGAGCCCAATTTCTGTTTTTCTTGGAGTCTTTAGATGCAGGAGCTTGTGCTTCCTCATCTTCAGACTGAGTATTTTGATCCTTCTTGGGCTCATTTGCAAAATATTTCTCAATGGTCTTCCTCTTGTTTCTTTGTTCATTTTCCCAGCCTAACCCTGTTTTTGGGGGGGTGCTTCCTGAGCTTTTGGGATACTCCTACAAGGGTCTCAGTGTGTGAGGCTCTGTCCTCCCTCTTGGTCTGTGAATGACCATAAGCACCTCCCTCTGCCACGGGGCTGAGGTGGGGGGGGGGGGCCCTGCTGTTCTATGGGGGGGCCTAGACTGCGATCAGGATCTGAATGTGGTCAAAGTTCCAGAGTCCTGTTCCAGGGGCAGAGGACAGAGCTCTACAGTCTCTCTTCACTCTCCTCCCTCAGCTCAATGGGCTCATGCCCTGGGGGCTCCTGCTTACTGGCTCCACCTGCTTCTGTTTCCGGGTCTAGGCTGCTGAAAGACCAATTGCTGGCTGTGTGCCCTGAGGGCTGGGCTCCACGTGCTTGCTCTGGCCGAGGTCCCCCGCTGTTCCCCCACTTTGTGCTGGTGCTCCCCGGGGTGCAGCTCAGGAGACTCCCCTGCTGCTGTGAGCTGAGGCTCCCAGCACCCTGGGGCTGCCTCCGGGAGGCTGAGGTTCTTTGGCTCTGGCAGGCCACCCCTCTTCCAGGCCGCCCCTCCAACCCCGGGGAGCAGAGCCTTTTTGCTCTTTTCCAGGTTACCTTGAGTAGAACTGCCTCACTGGGTCCCTCTGTGGGTTCTGTCTCTGGAAAGTTTAGTTAGAGTCCTTAGTTTATGAGTTTTTATCAGAGAGCTCCTAAGATTCGATCCCTTCATGTCACTATCTTAGTCCAGGCTTTTTTTC
The DNA here is from genome assembly GCF_037893015.1 of Macrotis lagotis. NCBI lineage: Eukaryota > Metazoa > Chordata > Mammalia > Peramelemorphia > Peramelidae > Macrotis > Macrotis lagotis. Next base: position 83,646,508 of record NC_133662.1, on the reverse strand, counting down.
TCTTCAATGTTTTCAGGAAGTCCTATAATTTTCAGGTTGCCCCTCCTCGATCTATTCTCGAGGTCAGTGGTTTTGTTGATGAGGTATTTTACATTTGCTTCTATTTTTTCTATTTTTTGATTTTGTTTAACTGACTCTTGCTGTCTCATAGAGTCATTAATTTCTGTAGACTCCATTCTTTTTTGGGGGGAGGAGCTTTCTTCATTAACCTTTTGCAACTCCATTTCCAATTGATCACTTCTACTTTTGAAAGAGCTTTCCATTTCACCAGTTGAGGTTTTGAGAGAATTAATTTCTTTTTGTATTTGCTCATTTGAGGATATGAGAGAATTATTCTCATTTTGTATTGGTCCAATTGATGATCTGAGAGATTTATTCTCATTTTGTAATTGTCCAGTTGATGATCTGAGAGATTTATTCTCCTTTTTTGTTTGTCCAATTGTACTTTCTAAGGATTTGTTTTCTTGTTGCAAGGTATTAATTGTCTCTCCCAAATTTTTAAGCTCCTTCCTTATTTCTTCAAGGAAGTCTTTCTGTGCTGGAGACCAGATTGTATTCTCCTCAGAGGTTCCAGGTCTCTCTGAGTTGGGGTCTTTCCCTTCCAGGAATTTTTCTGTGGATCCACCTTTCCACTGACCCTTCTTCATTATGCTAAGACCTTGAGTTGGGCGGGGGGCTGGTTCACCTGGGCTTGGGGTCGCTAAAGGCTTTACTGAGTGCAGTTTCTCTGGCTGGCCAGTAGGAGGTGCTAGTTGCCCTCTCTGGGGTGTCTATGACCTTGGTTGCAAGGCCTTCTCCCTTTGCTTGAAGGGAGGAGTTGGAGCTATTCAATTCTTTTGCCTTCAATCAATAGTGGGCTTTACCCTGGCCTGAGGTCATTCCTCAGCTGGGCTGGTTCTTCTGCTCACACACCTGGGCCTGAGGCAGAAGTAGTTTGTATTTGTTTCTTTGGGAAGAAGCCTCTGTGCAATGGAGGCGTGGGCTCAGAGTTTCTCAGACCTGAGGAGCCCAGGGATGTTGTCCACAGCTCTCCTGCACCAGAACTCTCCCCCCAGCCTGGTCCCCAAGCTCCAGGGGTACAGCACCAACACCAGAGCCTCTGCTCTCCTGCAGACCCAAGCCCCTGTCGTCCAGCCCTACCCTAATCCAGCAGGTCCTGCTCTCAGGCTATCAGACTCCCAGTTCCAATTCAGCTATTAATCTGGCTGATCCTGGGCTGATCCTCCCTCTGAGCCCAGACACACCCGCCCGAATTCGGCCAAAGCTGCTGTGGGAGACAAATCCTGAGGTAGATGTTCTTTCTCCTGCCTTTTCTTTCTGGGTTTTGTGGGTCGGATTTCTTTTAAGAGGTTTGTTTCATGTGATAGATGGAGAAGAGATCAGTAGACTTTAGAACTGTGCCTGTCTTCTCTCCACCATCTTGCCCGGAAGTAGCTCACCTAAGTTTTAAAGAGCATTTACAGGCTCATTACTGTTATCTAGGAAAGAGATATTTTTCTTCCAAGACAGAACTATTATATTTGAAAGAGCATTTTTTTGAGAGTTAAGAGTGTGATCTATGGCTGAATCACTTCCCTTCCCTAGGTCTCAGTTTCTTTATTTGTAAAATTAAGGAGATGGATACTTTTTCCATTCTCAAATTTGGTAGTCTGGCTTATGTTTAAACAAGGATCAAAAGACAAAGCTTCCTCCTATACTTTAGGTAAATTATGCTTCAAGGGCATGGCAACTTTCAGATTTACTATGGAGACAGGTAGCTGACAGTCAAAGATTATTTGAACAATCTCATAAAATGCTCAAGAAAAGAAAATAAGCCCTTGGACTAGTTCGAAAATAGTGGAGGGTTTGAGGTGTAGGGGTTGAGTTAGGAAGGGAGACAATTGGTTTATAGAATAACAAAAGTTATTCTACCTAAACATAGATTACTGATATCTTGGGCAAGATTCCAAAAATCTTAGGACCATGCTTTTTATGAATGATGCCTTTTGAAGGTTTGTGCTTCTAAAGAGAAATTAGATTTGGGCCACAGATGTCTGATTTTTAAAATGGTATATAAGAACTTGAATTGACTATGATTTACTATATAGGAAGAATTTAAAAGGCTCTTAGCTTCTAGGATGGAGTGCCTGCAACCAGATCTACTATGTTGTTTTCCTGGACATGTGTAGATCTAACAAGGAGAACTTTAACTGAAAATGGATAGAGAAAAGAAAAATGACCCACATATTTCCAGCAACTAGATGCCATAAAGAGAACTGCAGGTAGGATGCAGAAAAAAAAAATATCAATGGAAAAACTCAATTCAGAAGCAGAGAAGTAGTACATTCATAAACATTTATAACATTATATTTAAGCAATTTAGACAGATTAAAGTCCATGACTTCTTTTAGCTACACACAAAGTATATGCCCTGTTAAAATAGACTAAGCAACATGAATAAGAGACTTTAATGCTAGAGATAAATTCTATCTCATAGACATTCTGAAAACTTGATTAAGTGTGACCCATGGCTGGAATAGAGAAGGAGAAGAGTATATTGAAACACAATAGATTAGACAAAGGGACAAATAAATGACTTTGCATTTCAAGATTGTACACTAAAATGTGAAAATCCACAAACTGAAAGGAGAAAACATGGCAGAGAGTATTTGAGTGAGGCTCAATGAAAGAAGAAACAAAAGTTAAAAATAAGCATACTTTGGGCAGTTGAAATTGGGAAGACTCATCTTCATAAGTTCAAATCTTGCCTTAGATACTTCCTAGATGTGTTACCCTGGGTCAATCACTTAACCTATTTGCCCCAGTTCTTCATCTATAATTTTTTTAATTCAATATGCATTTTTTATTCAATCCATTTATCCATTTGAATATCCATTGAATGAATAGCTATTTATAATTATACATTTATTCATTTTGATTGAAGTTCTCTAGCAAGTGGAAATGAACTATCTCATGTGGCAATCAATTCTATTTTTGGATCATTGTGTTACAAAGTTTTTCCTTATATCAAGACTAAATTTACCATTTTCAGCAAGTTTAATCCTTCTTCCACATGACAATCGTTTGATGACTTGAAGACAGATATATCTTTACTAAGAATTCTCTTTCAATGATAATTTTCCCTAGTTCCTTCAGATGGCCTTCAAATGACATCTTGCACACTTTAACCATAGCATTTATCCTCTCAACACCTTCCCAAATCAACATCTTTTTAAAAATGTGGTAACCAGAACTGAACACAGTACTTAGGACTCTGTAATTATCACCTCCCTAACTCAAAATGAGTTCAATATTCATCTTATACTAAGTTAGATATTGTTTAGTTGTTTTTCAGTCATGCTAAACCTTCATGACCTTATTTGGGGTTTTCTTGGCAAAAAAAAATGGAGTGCTTTGCCATTTCCTTCTCCAACTCATTTTACAGATGATGAAACCGAGGTAAGTAGGATTAAGTTATTTGTCCAAGGTCACACACAGCTAGAAAGTGACTGAGGTCAGATTAGAACTCAAAAAAATGAGTCTTCCTGATTTCAAGCCCAGTACTCTAACCATTGTACCATCTAGAGTAGCCTAGCAGGTTGAGCAAAGACTATTAAAAATCTTAGCTGTTGGGGCAGCTAGGTGGTACAGTGAATAGAGCACCAGTTTTGGAGTCAGGAGGACCTGAGTTCAAATCTAACCTCAGACACTTAATAATTACCTAGCTGTATGAACTATGGCAAGTCACTTAACCCCATTGCCTTGCAAAAACCAAAAAGAAAAAAACTCAACTGTTTTCTAGCCAACTTACAATTACAAAATTTTTTTAACACGAAGTATAAGATTTTCCATTTTGTTTCATTATACTCAGTCACAGTATTCTAGCCTGTCAGGATCTTTTTGGATCCATTTTCTATCTTCCATTGATTTGGGTATCCTTTCCAGATGTGCCATCTACAAATTATATGATCAAGTCAATTATGTCTCTATATACATCATTGATTAAAAAAAATAATTGATGGACTGAACAGGACCAAACAAAACCCGTAGAACCTCTAATGGGATATAGCAGAAAGTTTTGGTCCTTGACTAAGAATGCCTGGAATTGAATCTTGAGTCTTCCAATTATTACCAAAATGACCTCAAGTAATTCATTTAACCTCTTTCATCTTAGTTTTCTTATCTATAAAATAAGGAATTTGGGTTAGATGACTTCTGAAGTTCCTTCCAGCTCTAAATCTACAATCTACAGTAAATCTTGGATCTGTCTTTTTTCCAAATTGACATCAAGCCATCAACAATTAACTTCCTCTCTTCTGGTTTATCTCCTTACTCAGCTGAAGTTGTTCTCTCCAAAATTACCAATGAAATCTTCCTTGATAAATCCAGTGACCTATTCTTGGTGTTCATTCTTCTTGACTTCTCTGCAGCTTCTTTTATCCCAAGTAGAGGCAGTTAGCTGACTCAGCAGACAGCATTAGACCTGGAGTAAGGAAGATCTGAATTCAAATTCAGGATCTGGCAGATCTGGGCAAGTCACTCACTTAACTTCTGTTGTCTCTGGAAAACCCCATGTACAGTATTGGCATGATATGTTCCATGGGGTCACAAAGAGTTGTGATCAACTAAGCAACAACACATTTCTGTATTTGGGGCAGTGGATCACTCAGAGCTCAAAAGTTCAAATAAACAATCCACCTAATAAAAATATCTTCTAACAACTGATGAGAGCAATTCCTAAAGTGACAAAAAAGAGGTTTAGGAAGTTAAAGGTAGCTTAGATGGCACATTGAATGAAGCATTAGAATTTAATTAGGAATAAAAGCTGAGTTCAAATCCTGCTTCAGACACTTAAGAGCTGTGTGGCTCTAGGCAAGATACTTTACCTCTCTCTGTCTACCTAAGTTTCTTCATCTGTAAAATGGAGATTTATAATAGCTCCTATTTCCCAGGGTTGTGTGAAAGTTCAATAAGATAACCTTTGTAAAGTGCTCTATAAATCTTAAAGTGCTATAGAAAACTGTTTTAATAATTATAATTATTATTTTTATTTTATAGCAAGGAATGTTATGTTTATGACAAGGAAGTTAAAAGTAATTGGCAAGGATGTTGCCTGGGGTCTCAGGAATAACCCCCACTAAAGTCTTAAAACTACTATATTTTTTGCCCTACTGCTCTCATGCTCACAGCAGTCCCAACGAGTATTGTGGAGTGGTGGAGAGAATAACTCAGGCTTCCAGTTCAAGATGTGTCATCTACAAATTGTATGACTAAGCCATTTATGTCTCTATACAAGTCACTGATAAAAATATAATTGATGAACAGGGCTAAGCAGAACCCCAGGAACCTTTAATGGGCTTTCCTCTCTGGATTTTTGTGCCACTGCTCTGTCATTATTCTCCTCCTATCTATTTGGTAATTCCTTTTTTGGGCTCCTTTGTTGGATCAGCAATAATGCCCTTCCCCCTGACTGTAAGGACACTCCAAGATTCAGCCCTAATCCCTCTTCTCTTTTCTTAATGATTTCATCAGTTCCCATTGGTTTGACCATCAGCTTTATAGGAAATAACTACCAAGTTCTATATCTCCAACCCTAATATTTCTTCTAAGTTACAACCCTACATCAACAATTGTCTATTGACCATTTTCCACTAAATGATATAAACACATCTCAAACAACATATTCAGTGTGATGGAATTGTTCTGTAAGAAATCATGAGGGACTGGATTTCAGAAAAGGCTGTAGAGACTTGCATGAACTGCCGAGTGAAGTAAACAGGACCAGAACATTGTATTATGGACTTGCTCATCTCAGCAGTATAATAATCAAAGATTATTCTTAAGGAATTGTGATGGAAAATACTATCCACATCCAGAGAAGGAACTGTGGAGTCTGAATGCAGACCAAAGCTTACTATTTTCAATTTTTAAAATTTGTTTTATATTTTATGGTTTTTTCTTTTTGTTCTGATTCTTCTTCCACAAAATGATTAATATGAAGACATGTTTAACATAATTATACATGTCTAATCTCTATTAGATTGCTCTCTGTCAAAGGGAGGCAGGAGAGAAGGGGAGGGAAGAAAAAAAATGTGAATCTCAAAAGCTTACCAAAAATGATTATTGAAAATATCTTGGTGTGTAGTTGGAAAATATATAAATAAAATTTTTTAAAATTAACATTCAAAACAAGATTAGTTATCTTTTCTCTGACATTTGCCCTTCTTCCTAACTCCCCATTTGTGTCTAAAGCCATCTCAGTCAAGAGGAAGCATGATACAGGAGCTGCCTTGGGAGTAAGACGACCTAGAACCCAGTTTGCCTTGCAAAAAAAACCTAAAAAAAAAAACCCAAAAGAAAACAAACAAACAAAAAAAAAGAATCAAAAAAGTAAATATTAGACTGACATGACTTATTGATAAAGACCTTCTGGCTTCTTATGATCACTACTTCCTTTCTTTTAAGATATTCACTAACTATCCTTTTAATAATATTTTAATATTTCTAGAATTATTCCCAGAATCAATATCAAGCTCACTGACTTAGTATTTGTAGAATCTCTTCTCTTCTTCCTTTTAAAACTTCAGATAGGGGCAGCTAGGTGGTACAGTGGATAGAGTACCAGTCTTGGAGTCAGGAGTACCTGAGTTCAAATCTGACCTCAGACACTTACTAATTACCTAGCTGTGTGGCCTTGGGCAAGCCACTTAACCCCATTGCCTTGAAAAGAAACTAAAACAACAACAACAACAACAACAAAACTTCAGATAACATTTATTCTTTTCTAATCCCACTTTCCATGATTTTTAACAGACCTTTCTTTCTTAACAATTAAATTTGCCAGTTTGGGATTTAATGATCTGATTGTTGCTTTCTTCACATCTATTTATCTTGGGTATTAATTCATTATTAACCATTTCTTATCTTGTTTTTTCCAGTTCAAAGAATATCCTTCACAAGGAAAACTGATATTTGCCACTTACTATTATCCTTTATCTTTATCCAATCTACTCAGAGTTGTAGACCTATCTATTCTTGATCTTCATATTTTCTCCAATCTCTCCAAAGAATTAAATCTCCTTTGTTGTACTTAGTTTTCTTTGCCAGTATCAATTCATTTTGTTTTGTTTTTGTTTTTTGTTTTTTTAGGTTTTTGCAAGGCAAATGGGGTTAAGTGGCTTGCCCAAGGCCACACAGCTAGGTAATTATTAAGTGTCTGAGACCGGATTTGAACCCAGGTACTCCTGACTCCAAGGCCAGTGCTTTATCCACTACACCACCTAGCCGCCCCTCAATTCATTTTGTAATTTAGCTAATTTTATTTTTGTTTTTGTTCTGTTATCTATCCTATTTTCTTTCTATGTCAGTATAAAAATCTAAATTAGTTGATGAGTTGCCTGTATACATGCATTTATTTCTTTAGACAACTCCTCCTTTTCCTTCTCAATATTATTGTTATTTTCCATGTCTTTTGAATTTCCATCTTGAGAGTGTTCATCTTCCTTGGTCAATTTCAAGTATAAAACTTTAGTCTCTTTTCTCCAAGTCTAGCAATGAAAGATTAAAAAAAATAAAGAGAAATGCATTGTTAGCTATATTTGGAGCACTATGGTAGTCAACAAAAGAATAGAACTGCTATTCAGAGTGAATAGGATGATATTAACAAATGAGAAAGGTAAGGCAAGACTACCCATAATGGATGGATCCACTGGGCCTAGAAGAATGATATGCAGGGAATTGAAAAAAACTCGAAGCTAGGATTATTGAGGCCATGCTAATAGTCTTTTTTTAAAACTATACTGAAGAAAAGACATGCTACCAAAACTGGAGATGACCAAATTTCTTGATTTCCAAATGGAGAAAGAAGGCTGGTAAACTTGAATTTTATTTCAGGGCAAAATTCAGGACTTTATTTTTAAAGGTGTGGTCTTTAAACATTATGAAAGGGAAGTGGTGACTGCTGAGAATCATCATGGGTTCCTAAAGAATAGGTCATGCTAGGTTAACCTCATTTCCTTTTTGACAGGGTTACTAGACTGGTAGAACAGGGGAATTCCATAAACATAGTATACCTAGATTTTAGCAAGACATTTTTACAAAGTCACATCTATGAGTATAGTATGGAGATAAGTGGCCTGAATAAAAATTAGGTAGCTTTAATTAAATGAAAAGAACCAAGGAATAGTGATTGATGAATTGTGGCAATGTGAAGACACTGAACTATCCTTAGGATCTGTCCTTGATCTTGTTCTGTTAAATATTTTTTTTTAGTTACTTGGAAGAAATCATAGATAATATAGTTATCAGATTTATGAGTGACACAAAATTGGGAAGGGTAAGGTCATGTCAATCTAATATTTCCTTTTTTGATTCTAACAACAAGGGAACATTATGTAGCTTACCTAAAAAGGTAGTTGTTATCAGTCATTCATGATCCTATTTAGGGTTTTCTTTACAAAGATACTTAAGAGGTTTGCATGATAAAGTTTGGATGATAAAGTTAGGAATTAAACGGATCTAACCTAGGACAAAGTGCAAAGTTTAAAAGAAAGAAATAGGATAAATATAAAGGCCTGTGTTTGGATTAAAAAAAAATAATTGCACAAATACAGTTCTGGTATAGCTAGACAAGATTTCATGGGAAACAAGGATGCAGGGGGAAGAGCTTACTCTTTAGCATAATAATAATATATGAAAAGAAGCATGTGCATGTATAGAGGGGGGTGAGACAGATAAGAATCTCAAGAGTCTTACTCTTATTTGACTAGACAAAACAGAGATAAACTCAGAACAGATCAGATGAAGAAACATGTTCAATTAAATATGGAAACAAGAGGGGAGAGAGAGAGAGAGAGAGAGAGAGAGAGAGAGAGAGAGAGAGAGTAATTTAGTGATAAGATAGAATAGGAATAATTTAGAGAGAATTTAGATCTGGAGAGAGAAGTCACAAACAAATTCTACTTCAACATAGAATTAGGGAGAAGATTCGCTAGTGTGGCCAGTTCTTACAACATATTCCGCATTCACATAGAACTTTGTTGACTTTGCTTCTGGAAATGTGTGATAGGAAGTCCCTTTCCCTCCCTGCCTTGAGCATGCATTGGTATACTCAGATTTTTTTTTGTTGACTTATTTCATGTTGACAAAAAGTCTTTTAATTGGATGCTGAACTAGAACTGAATGTGAACAAAGAAGGCTCAAAGAGAAGAGATCTCTTAACTCCCTCTGGGAGTTAAGCAAGGCAAGGCAAGAAATGCTGTAAGTTTTCTTATTTCAGGAAAGGTAGTAGTGATAGAAGTGACAGTATCCTGCTACCTGTCCTTTGTCTATTTTTCTTCCTAACTGGCATGTGACCATAAATACTCCAATGTCTTCTTGTTTCTCTTGTGTTTCATTCTTATTTGATCAGCTGAAAGAATAACAAATTCAAACTGGACCAGATTACAACCTTATGAGCTTTGAAAGGTTAGATAAAGCAACAAAGATGCCCTATGTCACCAGAGTGGATAACTGATAACAATCACACTAAGGATCTACTCCTGAGGAATGACCTACTTGACCCAACCCAGGAGTGAATTTTCCTAGGAGATGAGATATTGTATAATGTAAGAAAATGAACAACTGGTCCATCAACTGGGCCACACCCTGAAGTGAACTTGGTGAAGAGAATGTTTCATATGCAACCACTTTAAATTTGCCAGAGACTAAGATGATAACACGGAGTAGGTTCCTATTTTAGGGGATTGTTATACTTGTTAAATCTCAATAAATACTGCCTAGGGAAAAACAGTGCTGTATATAATGGGCTGAATTCTAGCATGACCAAAAGACAGAACAGGAGTTCTCTCAGATTAATATCAAACTTCATGTGCATGAGTGTCCATCATAATGCCCATATTCTGGAAAAGAGCCCTAGACACTCTTAATGGATTGCTATTGAGCAGATGAGATATAATAACCCTTGGTTGATGTTGATCTTTGCTTCCTCTTGATATGCCTAAAAGTTGAATCAAGTCCAGAAATAATTCTAGGATGTTAAAAAGAGAACCTAGGGTCAGAAAGAGGAATTCTGATTTACAGATATGCTTTTGTGTAAGTTCTGAGCTTAGATCAATTTACAGATGCAGCTCCCCAGTTTTGTAGACTTGAAAAAGCCTTTCAAAGGCTGCCTTTCTTCAGATTCAAACTTTAGCTATTTAGCTACATGATCTGACAGGTGATAACATGCTTGTAGTCCCCAAAAAGATTTTTAGAGAGCCATGAACCCCATGTGAGATACTGAAGTCAACAACTTGCCAACCTCTACCCTGAGTTTATTTGCCAAGCCTGAAGAAGTTTTACAGTATAAGCTCACTAGAGACAGGCCTCCTGGGGCTTTCTCTAGAACAGACCTCAGAAGTCCCTCCAACATTTTTTATTTTTTCCTTTTACTTGACTAACTCAACTTTGTTAAGTCGGGTCCAAGAGAAGCCTGTCTAAATGGCTGTCTGGGAGTATTCCTCCTTGCTATATGTTGGCCTTGTTCCAGCTGCCAAGCCGAGTCGGCACATACTCAGCCTAAGGCATGTCAGCTCCTGTTGCCAGCCACTAAGTGGCTTTGATCCAGGAATTTGGCAGGAGGACCACATGGTCTCTTCTACATATTTTTACACAGCATCACTGCCCAGGCTGGGTTGCACCCAGGAATTTAGGTTTGGCCTTGGTACTGCAAAATCTATTTCTGGTCTAAAGGCATTATCATTTTCCTCCTTACATCTATGACCTGTACAATCCTCTTGTTTTCCAGAGGAGCCTACTTAGCTCCTAATAAGGCAAAAGCCTAGAACCCACTGATCAGAATCTTCAGGATTAGAAAGAATGACATAAGGTAACAGGATGACAAAAACAAAGACTTGTGGGTCGGTGGTCTTAGAATGAATACTTAAAATTGCTATACAGAAGAATATACACATCTATGAGGAATCAGGAAAGTGGGCTCTTTTTAAGGCCCAGCTCTGTTATAATAGTATTAAAGGTAGCATTTATATAAGCATTTAAAATTGTTTACATATAATAACTCATTTGATCCTTACAGCAACTCTGTGAGGTAAATACTATTAATTCTCCCAATTACCCATGAGGAAACTGAGTTAGAAAAAGGTTAAGTGCCTTGTCAAGGACCACACAACTAGTAAGAGTATGAGGTCAAATCTGAACTTAGGTCTTGCTAATTCAAGGTCTATCCCTCTCTCCCCTGTGCCACCTCACTATGATTCTTGTTCCCATTTTACAGATGAGGAAACTAAAGTCAAGATAGGTTAAATGACGTGTCCAGAGCCACACAGCTAATGAGTGTCTGAGACAGGATTTGAATTCAGATCTTCCTTACTATTAAGCTTTATCTACAATAACACTTAGACTTGTATGAACTGATTTAGAGATAAATGATCAGAACCAAAATGATTTACACAATGACTACAATGATACAAAGGAAACCAAACTGATTTTAGAACAATACAAAATCATAAAATCCATTTCAAGATTCAGAACTCAAGAGTTCAAATTCAAAAGCTCAAGGATAATTATTATTAAAAGTACAAATGAAGGTAGCATAACTTCATGAGATTTCAAACTACATTATAAATTTTTTTTTTAGGTTTTTGCAAGGCAAACAGGGTTAAGTGGCTTGCCCAAGGCCACACAGCTAGGTAATTATTAAGTGTCTGAGACTGGATTTGAACCCAGGTACTCCTGACTTCAGGGCCGGTGCTTTATCCACTATGCCACCTAGTCGCCCCTACATTATAAAATTAATATCATTAAAAGTATTTTGTGTTGATTAAAAAATAGAGAAATTGTTCAGTGGAGTAGACTTATGTAGACAAGGTTTAGCAGCAACTAAATAGAATAGTCTAGTATAAGAATTCCCTGATTCAACAAGAACTGGGAAAATTGAAAAGCAGTTTGTCAGGAATTAGGTTTAGTCCAACTTCTCACCTCATTTATCAAATCAATCAATCATTCAATCAATCAACAAGCACTTATCAAGCAACTTATATATTTAAGATAATTACAAATCGAAGAATGAAATAATTCCCACAAAATCTTTTGCATGAACAAAATTAATGTTCTATCAGGCATCTAAGTCAAAGAGATTGAAGAATACAATTGTACAAACATATTTATAGCTGCACTTTCTTTGTAGCAGTGATTGGAAACTAAGTGGGTGCCCTTCAACTAAAGAATGGCTTAACATATTAGGATATATGAATATAATGGAATATTGCTGAGATATATAAGAAATGGGGAAAGAAATGGATTCAGAAAAGCTGATATTTACATGAAATGATTTAGAGTGAGGTGAGTAGAAATAGAACAGTTTATGTAGTTACTACAAAAATATGAAAGATAACAACTTTAAGATACTGTGCTACCTAACTGCCTTAAATGAAGAAGATTCAAAGGTCTCAGAGGAGCCCATAATCAGATCCAGAAAATACATAAAGTATTCAAATAGCACCAAAGCTCCTCTCTAAACTCAGACTTGCCATTCCAGTGAATTTATAGATCTCTCAGAAAGTCCTTTGCGACCCTCTGTAGGACTTACAATGTGTCGTTTGAAAACCTACCCCTTACTCCTAAAGTCAATCTACCCTGGAGCTACTGTACCAACAAGCTCTATTCCCATCAAACTGCATTCTCTGAATATCTCACTATATTGGTAAGGGGTATCAAGGTCCAGATCTCTGTCTCCCCCTCTCCTCAACTTTGATCCATGATTTGACTTGACTACCCCTCTGGCTGTTGGAGCCTTCTTTTTCAAGAGGCATAGAATTCAGAGATACTGCTGGTATAGGGACTTCTTTCTAGAACAGAAACCCGAGTTATCAAACTTACAATTCCCCATAAGGCAAAATCCAAAGCTGACACTGTTCAAGAAATTTCTTCTCTGGCTAGGGTAGCCTCTAGAAACATTCTGCCTCAGAAATTGAACCTTCCTCCTTCTTCTATACAGGATCACTATCAATGAAGCCACCTGGACCTTCAACAATTCTGCTTCTGCAGACACTCATCTATCTTTGTCTCATATGTTGCCATCTCTTGGGCTTGGAAAATATGCTTTCAGGTTCTATATGGAAGCACACATCTATTGCTACCATTTCCTTCTACTTCAGGATGCCAGGGGATGAGGAAGAAGAAGGAGAAATCTTCTCATTGTACCCTGAAAAAAAGAAGCAAAAGACCTGAGAGTACTCAGTTGCTCTCATTCATGGACAGCACAGATTCTATCCTCTTATTATATCTATCCTCTATCATCTTATTAACAGTCATCTTGGGAGCAGCCCCAGTTATGGAAAACCAATCAGCAATTTTCTGTGTCCTTTCTACAAGAGACAGTTGTTTTGTCCACAGTCTCTGAGAGGAGAGCTTTCCAAACCTCATACCTAGTTACCTCAAGTTGATTGTGGAGTTTATCAAAATCATCAGGGAATTTCCCTGATCACCCCCTCCCCCCAAAACACACTAATGAGTTCTACTTCTTTCCCACCTACTCACTCCTAAACCTCTACTCTGTACCTTCTTCCCCCTCTGTTCTCCTCAAATTGCTGCCAAAGATTGTCAATGATTTCTCAATCCAATTTGCTTTTTTTCCAAGTCCTAATCCTCCTTGACCTCTCTGCAGTATTAATGTTGTTGGCTATATCCTCCTTTTGCAATCTTTCAAAAGATGAATGTTGAAAATTATCTTTATATGGAATTGAAAAAATACTATTAAATAAAAAAGAAAGAAATGTTAGTTGAATTGAACAGGAAAAGGAAAAAGGAGAGGGGAGGGGAGAGAAGGGAAAAGGTAAAAGGATTATGATATAATCATGGTTTCCTCTTACCTTTTTGGCTGCTCCTGCTTTGTCACTTTAATCTTTTCTTTGTCTTTCCTCCCATCTCAAGATTTAAGATGGGCTCTTCTTGAGGTTCTATCTTTTATTGCTTCTTCCTATCTACCTTGATAATCCCATTTTCTCCTATCACTTCAATTATCCTCTCTATGCTGATATCTCTGACTAATAAGGTTCTAGTTCTGCATCTCCAGATACCCACTAGAAAGTTCTACCTTAATTTTCTTTCTTTTCTTTTTTTTTTAAGGTTTTTGCAAGGCAATGGGGTTAACTGACTTGCCCAAGGCCACATAGCTGGGTAATCATTAAGTGTCTGAGGTTACATTTGAACTCAGGTCCTCCTGACTCCAGGTGCTCTATCCACTGTGCCACCTAGCTGCCCCTCTACCTTAATTTTCCAACAGCACCTCAGGATTATTGCACCCAAACTATGTTTACTATCTTTTCACCAGAACCTGCTTCTTCTTCTTCTGAACTGATTATTTCTCTCTGTAGTTGATCCCTTAGGGCAAAGGTGAGGAACTTCCAGCCCACTGGCCCTATAAGACTGGCAAAATCATTTGGTTGGCACTGCCAGGGCAACTGCAGAAAGAACTCAAAATTCAATTAAATCTTAGAGTTTTTTAGGGTTGAATAATTTAAATCTTTGACCAAATATAGCAGGCTAATTTTTAAGTTGATAACTTTGGAAGTAAAAAAGGTTTCTCACCCCTACCTTGGGGTACTATCTGATTCTGCCTGAGGAGATTCCCTCCTCAGAAAAGCAATCAAACACAAATTCTACCAATTACCAGATTCTACCAATACTACCTCAATGACTTTTCCTCTTTCTTTCCATTTCTTTCTCGCCTTCTCATTTTCCTCCTTCTTTCCTTTCTTCCAAGTCACACAGCTAGTCAGTGTCTGGAGCCAGATTGTAATTCAGATCCTCTGGACTCCAGGGCCAGTGCTGTATCCTCTGCTCTTAGTTGCCCCTTTGGACTATTAGTTTTCTAATGAATTTTCCCCTCTGTCCTTCATATCATTCAGTCCATTGAAAAGCATTTATTAAGTACTGCTTTGGTGAGATTATACATTGCACATACAATGAAAGGACAGACTATGGCTCCTATCCTTCAGAAGCTCAGTTTAAGCAGATGATTAGGTACAAACAATATATATGTAGGATAAAATAGAAATAATTAATAGAGGGAAGGTCCTAGCATAAGGGATGTTGTGGAAGACAGGTCAGATTTAGCTGGATTTGATGAAGATAGTGTTGATGTTTATCCTTCATTATTGAAGAAGACTCTGACATCAGGGAGGTGATGCTGTGACAAGCACATAAAATGGACTTGGTGGGGGGGGGTGCTGCACTAAGTCACTAGTCTCACTTTCTCCTCCAGAGTCATCTGGAGTGGCCAGATATGAATCGGGTCAAATGGAGATGGCCCTGGATGGGAGGTAATCAGGGTTAAGTGACTTACTCACAGTAACACAGCTAGTAAAAGTCAAGTGTCTGAGGCTGGATTCAAGCTCCTGTCTTCCTGCCTCCAAGGCCAGTGCTCTATCCACTGGACCACCAAGCTGCCAACTGAGATGAGAAGAGAAGGTATTTATGACAGGGGAACAGTCTTGTGAAGATAGAGATCCTTATTTTAAAGAAAAGCAAAGAGGTCAATGTCATTGTATCACAGAGATAGAATTGGAAGGGAGCAAGAAATAGGGTGGAGGTATGGGGTGACATGATCAGATAAATTTGACAGGTGAGAGAGGAAGGACTGGAGTGAGGAGAGACTTGAATCCAGGAGATGAATCAGCTTGCCATTGGGATAGTAATAAGGTGATGAGGGCCTGAACTAACTCCATATTCCCTATAGAATAAAGGTCATGATAATTTGCCTGGCATTTAAGCCTTTCACAATCCTCTGGGTATCTCTTCTTTTAGACTCCTCTAACCAAACTATTTGTAATGCTTTGTACTGTCTAATGAACTTGTGCTACTATTGCTTCTGGTCTCTAGAATGCCCTACATCTAGAATGAGTTGGAGGTCAGAATCCTTGTTACAGGTGCCAGGCTGGAGGAAGGGCATTCTAGATGAAAGGAACAGCTTGACTCTTTAAAAGCATAGAGATGTCAGCAGTGTGCTTTGAAAGCGATAAATTATTCAGTTTAGCTAGACCATAGAAAGAGAAGAGAAGAAATATAGAATAAGGCTGGTATGGTAAGTTGGCAGCAGCATACAGAGGACCTTGAAAGCCAGGTAAGGAAATTAGAATTTTATTCATAGGAAAATTTAAAATTTTTGCAATAATTATTGTCTTTGACTCTCTAGAATTCAGCCCAGTAATGCCAAAAATTGTAGTATAAAAGGTGGATTTGAGAGAGCAGAGACAGGAGGTGAAAAACCTTTAATGAATCTACTACAAGAGGTATAGGGGGGCGGAGCCAAGATGGCAACAAGAATGGATCCAGTCTTAGGCACTCTCTGATAAAACTTGAAACTAAGGACTCTAACTAAACTTTCGAGAGACAGAACCCACAGAGGGACCCAGTGAGGCAGTTCTCCTACTCAAGGTAACCTGGAAAAGAGCAGAAAGGCTCTGCTCCCCAGGGTTGGAGGGGCAGTCAGCCAAAGGGGTGGCCTGCCAGAGCGGAAGAACTTCAGCCTCCCGGAGGCAGCCCCAGGGCCTGGGAGCTGTGACTCACAGCAGCTGGGGAGTCTCCTGAGCTGCACCCCAGGGAGCAAGGAGCACAAAGTGGGGGAACAGCGGGGGACCTCTGCCAGAGCGAGCATGTGGAGCCCAGCCCTCAGGGCACACAGCCAGCAGCCTGGTCTTTCAGCAGCCCAGACCCGGAAACAGAAGCAGGCGGAGCCTGTAAGCAGGAGCCCGCAGGGCATGAGCCCATTGAGCTGAGGGAGGGGAGTGAAGAGAGACTGCAGAGCTCTGTCCTCTGCCCCTGGAACAGGACTCTGGGGTTCTGACCACATTCAGATCCTGATCGTAGTCTAGGCCCCGCCATAGAACAGCAGCCCCCCCCACCTCAGCCCTGTGGCAGAGGGGGGCACTTATGGTCATTCACAGACCAGGAGGGAGGACAGAGCCTCACACACTGAGACCCTTGTGGGAGTGTCCCAAAAGCTCAGGAAGCACCCTAAAACCAGGCCTAGGCTGGGAAAATGAGCAAGCAGAGAAACAAGAGGAAGACCATTGAGAAATATTTTACATATGAGCGCAAGAAGGATCAAAACACTCAGTCTGAAGATGAGGAAGCACAAGCTCCTGCATCTAAAGACGCAGGGTTCAGGCTATGACAGAGCTCAAAAAAGACTTTGAAAATCAAATGAGGGAGTTGGAAGAAAAACTGGGAAAAGAAAGGAGAGAGATGTAGGAAAAATATGAAAATGAAGTCAGCAGCTTAGTCAAGGAAATCCAAAAAAATGCTGAAGAAAATAGCATGCTAAAAAACAGCTTAGGTCAAATAGATAAAACAGTTCAAAAAGTTATTGAGGAGAAGAATGCCTTAAAAAGCAAAATTGTCCAGATGGAAAAAGAGATAAGAAAACTCTCTGAGGAAAACAAATCCTTCAGACAAAGAATAGAATTCAGGGAGATTGATGAATTTAACAGAAATCAGGAATCAATACTTCAAAACAAAAAAAATGAAAAATTAGAAGAAAATGTGAAATATGTCATTGAAAAAACAACTGATGTGGAAAACAGACTTAGGAAAGATAATTTTAAAATTATTGGAATACCTGAAAGTCATGATCAGGAAAAGAGCCTTGACATCATTTTCAAAGAATCACTACAGGAAAATTGCCTTGATATCCTAGAAGCAGAGGGCAAAATAGAAATGGAGAGAATCCGGCGATTCCCCCCCCACCCGCCTGAGAAAGAGATCCCAAAAAACCAACCCCCAGGAATATTATAGACAAGTTCCAGAACTCCCAAGTCAAAGAGAAAATATTACAAGCAGCCAGAAGGACACAGTTCAAATATCATGTTGCTGCAGTCAGGATCACACAGGACTTAGTAGCAACTACATTGGAAGCTCATAGGGCTTGGAATACAATATACCGGAAGGCAAAAGAGCTTAGAATGCAGCCAAGAATGAACTACCCAGCAAGGCTGAATGTCCTCTTCCAGGGAAAAAAATGGACTTTCAATGAACCAGGGGAATTTCAGATGTTCCTTTTGGAATGGCCAGAGCTGAACAGAAGGTTTGATCTTCAGATACAGGACTCAGGTGAAGCATGGAGATTGGAGGAGAGGGGGGAAATAGGAGGGACTTAATGAGGATGAACTGCATGTATAGAAAAATGATACTGATAATATTCATATGAACCATCTCAGTTAATAGAGCAGGTAGAGGGAGCTTTTATAGTTGAAGCACAGGAGAAAGCTGAATTCGAACATAAAATATGGTGTAAAAATGGAGTCAATAGAAAAAAAAGGGAAATGTAATGGGAGAAAGAAAAAGGAGAGGGGGAATAGGCCAAGATATTTCATATAATAAGATTTTTCTTTATTACAATGAGCTATTGCAATGATATGGAAGCGGGGAGGCAAGGGGGAAGGAGGGAACCTTTGCTCTCATCAGAGGTGTCTAGGAGAGGAAACAGCATATATACTCACTCAATGGGGTATAGGCATCTGGAGTAAGAAGGAGGGGGGAGCAGGGGGAAGGGATAGGGAGGTGAATAAAGGAGAAGAGGATGGACCATGGTGGGAGAGTGGTCAGATATAACACATTTTCTTTTTTACTTCTTGCAAGGGGCTGGGATTGGAAGGCCTGTCCAGGACCATAGGGCCAGGTGGATTCTGGGCCTAAGGGGTGGTATGGGGGCTCAGGACTTCTTGGCCCCAGGACCAGGGATCTGTCTACTGCACCACTCAGTGACCCTACAGCAGAGTCAGAGTGAAAGGAGAGAGAAAATATAGTACATGGTAATGGAGAAATAAGAAAGGAGGGTGTTGCAATCAGCAATGTCAATGTTGGAAAAATATGGAAGTAACTTTTGTGATGGACTTACCATAAAGAATGCGATCCACCCATGACAGAGTTGTTGGTGTTGGAAGAAAGACTGAAGCACATTTTTTATTATTATTATTTGGGGGAGGGTGCAGGGTAGATGGGGCTGGGTGGCCTGCCTGGGGCCACATAGCTGGGTGATCTTTGGGTGTCTGGGGCCGGATTTGGATCTGGGTGCTCCTGGCTTAAGGGCCAGTGCTCTGTCTGCTACCCAGCCACCCCTACTATTATTACTATTTCTTTTATTTTGGGTATTTTTTTTCTTCTTTTTGGTTTTTGCAGGGCAGTGGGGATCTAGTGGCTTGCATGTCACACGACTGGGTGATTGTTGGGTCTATGGGGCTGGATGTGGGCTCGGATGCTCATGGCTCCAGAGCTGGTGCTTCATCCATTACACCACCTGGCCATACCTACAATTGTTACTATTATTTTTTTTAATTTTAATTTTTTTCCTCTCCCCTTTACTTTATCACCCAAGCAAGTCTATATTCATGGGGGGGGGTATTTTGTTTACTCTTAAACAAGAATATTTTATTAATGTAAAAAAAATTTGTACAAAATGAGAATTAAGAAATAAAATAAAAAAGGAATCTACTACAGGTGGACCAATTCTAAGCTAGTGTCAGTGAGAGTAGAGAAAGTTGATAGATTTAAGAAACTTTATGCAGGTAGAATTGGCACTTTTATGACATAACTTCTGTCACAAATTAGTCCCAAGGAACCTTTCACTTTCCTCAGTTATCTTGCTTCATAATGTAATTATGTCTATATCTACATTTTTTATCTGTATATGTATATGTATATCTATATCTGTGTCTGTATTTGTCTATATATCTGAATCTGAAACTATATCTACATTTACATCTGTATCTCTATACATATATATCTGAAATTATATTTGCATTGAAAAAGTATCTATAACTTTATCTGCATATTTTTTATATCTACATCTGTCTCAGTTTACATTTGTGTATTGTATGTGCATATATATATGTATGGCTCTATATCTATATCTATATCTATATCTATATCTATATCTATATCTATATCTATATCTATATCTATATCTATATCTATATCTATATCTATATCTATATCTATATCTATACATAAATATATGCATTTCAATCAACACAAATGTTTTATCTAAAAACTGGTCCCAGGGGCGGCTAGGTGGCACAGTGGATAAAGCACCAGCCCTGGAGTCAGGAGTAGCTGAGTTCAAATCCAGTCTCAGACAATACCTAGCTGTGTGGCCTTGGGCAAGCCACTTAAACCCATTTGCCTTGCAAAAAAACCTAAAATATATATATATAAAGTTGTTTAAAAACTGGTCCCAGACTGGTCAATCAACTTACTTCTTTCAGTTGAATACAGTCAAAGGGGAGGAGTGGGACACATATTTTTCTGATTTCAGGGAATTGTATCTGTTTGTTCTCCCAATTTGGAATGTCTCTCATCTTTTCTCCAATTAGAAATCTGAAGACCTGTTATCATATCCTGGTTCCTAGCCTGTTCATTGTTTCAATGTACAAAAATCTGTTTCCCTCTAGGGTCCAGTGCCTAGCTGACAAGACCTGGTCCTGATTTGTTGTGTGATTACATGCTCTGATAAATTGATATACTCAGAAGCTCAAATTTTTGTTTCCTCAGTTATTTCAGATCTTACCCATTACATATATTCATAGTCTTGACTAGACTCAGGGAGTCTTGGGTTCTAGTCCTAACCCCTCTACATTCTGGCTCTGTGATCTGTTGTTTAAACCTCTTAATGCTCATCTTTTGAAGATTATAAGCTGTAGAGCACCTAACTTTCTTTATTATTGACTGAGGAACACTTGTAATCAATAATGAAAGGTATAATGAATTGTTTCATTTTGTAACTATGACCAAATTTGGTATTGAATCATTTATTTTTTGTTTTCAGCAATTTTATTCTCTTCTCAAGGATGTTGGTTATCCTAGATTTCCACAAGTAGAGAAGCAAGATAGTCTCTGCTCTCAAGAAACTCACATTTGAATGGAGAAGAAAACAGGTCTGATGCATAAGTGAGAAAAGTCCTTCATATGGAGCAGCAATGCTCTTCCTCAAAGTCATTTTTACTGATAAAATCACATTAGTTTCTGATGTTGAAGTCTTGGGACAGTGCCAAGGACTTTGGTACTAAGAACTTTCTTTTCTGGATTTTCTTTGGCTGTGGCTAATTCAATTAGAGAAACAGTTGCCAGGCTACATTTCCACAGGGGTTGTTTTCCAGGATGATGACTGAGGATATGAGGCTGAAAGCATTCCCAAGGTTCTTGGATTTGGACTTTTGATCCTTCAGGGACTGAGGGCATGTAGTGGTCAAGATGCTGGTTTGACTTACTGACACAGGCAACCTCCTGTCTCACCTTTGGGTACCTTCTGGCTTCAGCTAGTCATTATCACAATAAATATTAAAATTGGGAGATAGGATAGAGAAGTGATCCTAGCTTTCTTCCAAGAATAGCTTGGCAACCCTGTCTATTGTTTTCTGTATATCTCCAAATCAAATGTAAGCTTTTTTTGAAAGCAGTTAATATTATTTCATTTTTGTCTTTGTAGGTCCTGTACTCAGAAAAATGCCCTGCACAGTTTGGGGAGGGAGGGGGAGCTAGAAGGGAAATGACTCTGAGATTCATTAGTGTAGAAAACTACTAGTGAAAGAACTCCCTTGCTACAGTCACTGAGAGGTTAAAGTAACTTGCCCATGGTCACAAAGATAGTATGGATCTTGAACTGTGGTTTTCCTCACTTCAAGGTCAACTCTTCATTCACTATGCCATGCTATCTCTATGCTGCCTTGAATGCAGATTCTTAATGCACACTCATTAGATTGTATTCAATTGAATCATGCTGCTGGTCAACCTTGTGTCTGTTCTTTTTAGCCACTGTTCTTCTGTTCACTTCAGAAACCTTGTCTTTTATTTTTGTGAATGGAGTTCACAGTGGAGGAGCGGAAATCTGGGCCTCCGTCCCACCAGCAACTGATCTCCACAATTTCCTTTATTAGTTGTATTCATGAGTGGTTGTGAAACTGGAAGGACAAGGTGTTATAAAAGAGATGCTTGATCTGATCCATAAAATTCATATCTGTCGTCATCTTTCATCCACTGCAGGAGGCCTGTCAACAGGATTGCTTTTCAAAATCTCCCCCAAATGCTTAGAAACATGAAATCACCCTTTTAACCCACATAAAGCAAAACACCCCAGGGAGAACAGGAAAAATGTGTGTTGACATAAAATGTAAGTAATCCTGAATAAGCATGGGATCTCTAAGTATCTGCAGTTCCTGGGAGGTTGGTCCTTTTTGCAGGAGATTTGCAGGAACATATGTGATGGGTAAGGGGATATAGCTCAGAGGCACCACAGGGCAGCTGGATTAATTACACTATGGGAATGGAAAGCAATGGTTCATTGCTGCCAGGGGGAAGGGAAGGTTAAAGACATAAAGAAGATATACATACTTGGACCTGTGCACATCTACAGATGTGCAGAATGAAAAAAGACACCAGGATCTTGGCCAAGATTTCCCAATTACCATTGCAAGGACCACCATAGAGAGTTGACAAAGTTTTCAGAATGTCTAAAAAGAAAAATTTAATGGTTGTCTCACTAAATTTGAGTTCCTTGTCTAATGACTAAAAAGTCAATATACTACTGGGGAAGCTAGGTGGCACAGTGGATAGACCACCAACCTTGGAGTCAGGAGTATCTGAGTTCAAATCTGGCCTCAGACACTTAATAATCACCTAGCTGTGTGGCCTTGGGCAAGCTACTTAACCCCATTACCTTGAAAAATCTAAAAAAAAAATACTACAGCAGGAGATTAATGATGTCAATATTGGTAATCTTGTAGTAAATGCAGCTAGAAGGCAAAAGATATTATAACTAAAAAGAAGTTAGATCACTGCTGTTCTTCTTCCCCCTCCACTTTCCAAATAATATTGTTTGGAATCTTATACTTTTCTATAACAAAGATAATAGTATACAATTCATTCTTTTGAGTAGAATCATATTCAGTATTATATAAGAAAAGTTCTTTCATCTGAGGCACAGCTATAGAAGCCTTACTATGTTTGGTAGCATCAGTAAATACTTTAATAGCACCCTGTATAGGTGAATTCTTTACTACAGAACTCAGTATAATTGTAATTCAAAAAATCTCATAGGCCCTTTGGGGTAACTTCCCAACTAAAGGGACAGTAATTGTTGTTACCACTATTTGCCACTCAATTTCCTTGGACTAAGGAATGATTATAGGGGATCTCTTCTGGGACATAACCTGTTATGTGTAGAGCTCTTTTCCAGGTTTTTCTTAATAAGCTTTGCAACCTACCAATACAAGCTATTAGGATATGGAGGTAGCATGGTGCAAGAGAAAGAATTTTAGAACTGTGCTCAAAGGATCTGAATTCAAATACATTTACTATCTAAATAACTTTAGATGAGTCTCTTAATTTTTCTGTACTTCAGTTTCTTTTTTTATGCTTTTTCTTTTTTTTTTCTTAGGTTTTTGCAAGGCAAATGGGGTTAAGTGACTTGCCCAAGGCCACACAGCTGGGTGATTATTAAGTGTCTGAGATTGGATTTGAACTCAGGTACTCCTGACTCCAGGGCCGGTGCTCCATCCACTGTGCTACCTAGCCACACTCCGTACTTCAGTTTCTTCATGGATAGAATAAGAATAACCATCTAGGATCCTATCTAGTTCTAAATTTATGATCCTAAATTCCTATAAGCAATCCACTCTTTTTTTTATGAGAAGCCTTCAAGATATGAAACCCTTAAAAGAAAAATAAATTACTAATTTTCCACTTGACTACGGTATTCTAGAACTTATCTGACTTCTTTATGGTACCTCATATGGTACCCCATGGTACTTCTTTATTGTATCCTGCAAGATGAGATCAGTTTTGGTCCTCTAGCTCTCATTCTGCTCAGCCCTTCTGATTGGGAGGTGGGGTGGAGTCATGAATTCCAAAACCTCCATTTAAGGATAGAACTCTGCTCACACAACTCTCCATTTCTCATCCAACTTTACTACTTTGGAACTTCTCAAATTTCCCTGGGGCCACTGTATATGATACCTTCCTACTCCCTCTTTTCAACCTTTTTTGTATTGGTTTCCCCCATTAGATTGCAAGCTCCTTGAGATGAGGAGTCAGGGAATGTCTTTTTTCATCTTTATATCTCCTGCATGTAACATAGTTCCTGATATGTAATAGGTGTTTAGTAAACATTTGTCTATTTGTTAACATTGTAAGCTCCTTGAGGAGAGGTACTCTTTAGCCTCTTTTTGTTTTCTAAGCACAGTGCCTGCTTAATAAATGTTTATTGGTTGTTTGAATGATTCTGATTCACTCTCCATTTCCTTATGTGTGAAATAAGGGAGTTGGACTAAGACTTTTATTGTCCCTTCCAATTCTAAATCTATGATCTTCTGATCCCAAGGACTACCAAAAGTTGACTGAGTTAATATAATGAAGTTAAAAAGATTCCTCTGGGGCAACTGGGGTACAGTGGAGAGAGCACTGGTCCTGGGATCAGGAGGACCTGACTTCAAATCTGGTCTCACACACCTGACAGTTACTAGCGATGTGACCCTAGGCAAATCACTTAACCCCAACTGCCTTACTAAGGAGAGAGAGAGAGAGAGAGAGGAGAGAGAGAGAGAGGACAATTAAAAAAAACAATGAAGATGAAGAAGATTCTTTATTGAAGAATTTAGATGTTTTACTTTTTCACAGCATAATGGATTGGAAGACATACAAAATATTGTTCCTTGAGGGCAGCAATTATTATTTCTATCTTCATTTTCCCAGTGCTTGTTGTAGAGTCATATCAGTCTGTCTGACTCTTTGTAATCCCCACTTAACAATGATATTGGAGTGGTTTGCCATTTCCTTCTCTAATTCATCTTTCAGCTGAGCAAACTGAGGCAAGCAGTTTGCCCAGGATCACACAGCTAATAAGTGTCTAAGGTTAGATTTGAATACATAAAGATGGATGTTCCTAATGCCAGACCCAGCACTCTATCCATGGTGCTACTAGGCTTCCTGTGTTAGTTGCCTAATAGATGTTTATTTAATTGAATTATTGTAGCAGATTGTTTTCTTTTGTTAACTTTAAAAGAATCTTTTTTTTACATTCAACACAATGTGTTTTTCCAAATTTTGGGTAGATTACTTAGTGGAGTTTTATAAACAACCAGGAGGTTGCTGTTGGTAAAGAATGTTTCCTGGGTTTTGGAGAGATACTTATGCAACTGTCAGCTCTGGGTGGAGACTAATGATAAAGTCATGTAAACAGCTTTCTGAATTACCACATCTAAGCCAAGGTGATTATATAGTAATTCAAAAAGTACAAGCCATTCAAAAGGCCTCTTAAAAGGCTCTACACTAACTACAATTAAGAAAAACATTGCCTTATCCCAGAATTTAGGAGCTTATTTTTTCTTGGATGGAGGTTTGGCTTGAAGTCAGAAAAAGAAGGGTAAGAATAAACAGGAGTCTAGTCCCCTGAATGGAGAATTACAAGTAGACAAATTCCTGTAGGAATCACTGCTAGGAAAGGATGCCTTTAACATTTTCAAAAATGATATGGAAGAGAGGGCACATAGCAAAATCCCCAAGACTGCAGATAATAATAAGCTTTTCTGGAGACTGAAATGGTAAATTGATAGAGATAACCTACAGAGAGTTTTTACAAGGGAGAAAAATGGCAGATCAGCTTCACTGGAGTGTGGGAGGGGGAGAGATAGCAAGTTTAAAGTCATATGACTAATAGAAGATAGTATAAATTTCATTTATATACTTTTGGGCTCTGAGCCATTCCTGAGCAAGAAAAGACATAGAATGTTGGTGTAGATAGACAACAGGTCTAAGGCACAATGGCAATCCATTTGTACACTTGGCACCTAGGTAGGACAATGGAGAGAGCACTGAAACTGGTATTGAATTCAAATTCAACCGCAGATACTTACTAGATATGTGATCCTAAACAAGTTACTTACTCTCTAGTTGCCTTAGTTTCTTCATTTATAAAATGAGATAAGAGCATTACCTCCCTCAAAGGGTTGTTGTGAGAGTCAAATGAGATAATTATAATGTACTTAGCACAATGGTATCTGGCACATAATAAGTATTATATAAATGTTAGCCGTATTATTATTATTATTATTATTATTATTATTATTATTATTATTATTATTCTCGTTGTTGTTACTTGTTCCAAGTTACTGTGTATATGCTTCAAGTCAATTTTATAATACCTCAGTTGATCAATGATTAAAGAATATGAACAGGCAGAGGAAGAAATCAAGAAATCAAGCTGTTAATGGTCATGTGAAAAATACTCTAAATCACTAGTAATTATAGAAATTCAAATGACAACAACTTTGAGGTATAACTTTACACCTCTCAGATTAGATAAGATGACAAAAACAGAAGAGGATATACTAAAATCATTGTTGTTGGAGCCAAGAAGGATCCATATGTACAAAAATTTAGCAATTCTTTTAGCATCAGCAAAGAATTAGAAAACAAAATATTCATCAATTAGGGAATTACTGAATAAGTTATAGTTTATGAATGGAATGGAATGAAGAGAATATTTCAGGAAAAATCTCAGAAGATTTATGTGAACTGATACAAATTAAAGTAAGAAGAACCAAGAGACCAGTTTATACAATAACAGCAATATAAATAAGAAAAACAACTTTGAAAGACTTAAGAACTCTAATCAACACAATGATCAACACTGATTCTAAAGGACTCATAATGAAATGTTATTTCCACTTCCATATAGAGAGTGAAAGACCCTGAGAACACATGAAAGTATATATTTTTTCTTAACTTTTTAGACATGACTATTATACTAATTTATTTTGCATGACTAGACCTATATGTAATGGGTTTTGCTTTTCTTGCTTTCTCAATAGGTAGGAAAGAAGGAAGAGAGAATAGAAATCTAAAATAAAATAAAATTGATTTTTTAAAATGGAGAATAAAAGATTACATGAGATCATGTTCTCAAAATTTCTTTGCATCTCTAAAACACTCATGTTATATTGTTATTATTATCATTACTTGCTAAACCTTCATAGTATCTTGATAAAATAGAAAAATTCTGAAGAAAAATTCTGAAGAAGAAAAGGCAAAATCTTTTTGCCTTTAAAAAAGTCTCACCTTAGAGAACAGTGGGGAAAATAAATATGCCTAAGATATTTGCCTCTGAGGAAAGCATCTTCTGTTCTTTATTAACTAAGCTTCCTTTCCATCACTTATATCTGCTTATTCACTATTCACTGTTCCCAGAGTTAATAGTCTAGATTCATATCATTTGCTCCTTGGCATAGAATGTTTATAACATATAACAACCCTCAAAATCAGTAAGCTCTTTTCTCCTTTAGAGAACTCCAGAGCCAGGATAGAATCCTAGAGACCCTGATAGGTCTAAACTTCCATCTCTTTAACTTTATATTCCTCAGATCGTTCATTGTCCCCTTTGACCCTATCTGCTCTAATCCAAAGAGGCATACAACAGAGATACAGTAGTTTATCTGACAAGATTTGTCATTAATTTTTCAGACATCCATGGATTTCAGACATCCATTTTCTCTTACAGAAGGGGAAAGGGAAGTCAGAACTTCACCAACTTCATGAATTCTTAGGGGGAAAAGTCCCCACCAATGGGATGATTTTACATATTCATATAATTATATCTCCAGTCCTAGCACACTGCCATCATATACTTGTTCAGTTGTGTGCAAACTCTACATGACCCCAAGGTTCATAGTACTGTCCATGGGGTTTTCTTCGCAAATATACTAGAGTGCTTTGCCATTTCTTTCTCCAGAGGCAAACACAGCTTAAATGACTTGCCCATGGTCATTCAATCAGTAAATATCTTAAGCTAGTTTTGAACTCAGATCTACCTGACTCCAGGCCCAGCACTCTATCCACTGAAACACCTAGCTGCCTCCTAAGTAAATTAAGATTAAGTGACTTGCTCAGGTGTCTGAGGTCAGATTTGAACTTTAGGACTTCCTGATTTCAGTCTTGGTATTCTATCCACTGTGCCTATGGGTTGTTTCTACTATCATAAAGTACTGCCTCTAATAAATGTTCAATGTTTGATGAAATCAAATCAAGTTAAATTACAATAGAAGACAAGAAGACAGGTCATATGTAATAGAGAGTTAAAGAGAGGAGATGAGGAATACCTACAGTGTGAAGAATGGAGAATGACTAGTCTGTACCTTTCTTCAAAGTGGAAATTCTGAGAATTCACCAATAAGAGAAAGAGGCCCAAAGGCAGTGAGAGAAGGTAGCTGAGGTTTGGTGGTGAAGAATAAACCTCTCAGTGTCCCCTAGGCAACTTTCTAAATCTATACATTATAAGGTTCAACATTGCAAATCTGCATTAGTAAATTAGCAAAAAATGAGTAAACCTCATGAGGAGTTTCCCAGTAAAAATGAAATCTTTATTTCCCTCCCCCCAAACTCAAATTACTTATTATCAGGTTCCTTTAAAGCAAGAAAATCAAGCTATCAACCATGCTCAATTAAATCTTTATTAATTAAGACTTATTTGACATGCTGCCCATTCAGACTGGGATCCCAGTCACTTAAGTCGACCTAAATTCTCTATCCACTGTACCTTACAGGTTCAGATCTTCTATCAAGTTCACTTGGACTTTATCATGGCTGGGGCTTTGCTCTAAATGAGAAAGAATCTTATTGATGTTGATGGCTGTTATTTCTTGTAAACAAACAAACAGAGACTACTTCCCAATACCAAATTATTTTATCATTATGTACCTGTGAAGCAAGAGAGCTCCTAAGGGAGTCTTTTTTAGGAAAGTCACAGAGCCCAATGTTCTAAGCAGTGTTGCTGTTGCTGAGTCATGTCCAACTTTTTTAGTCTTGTCCAACTCTTCATTCCCCTATTTGGAGTTTTCTTGGCAAAATTACAACAGTGGTTTGTCATTTCCTTCTGCTGCTCATCTTAAAGATGAGAAAACTGAGGCAAACAGGATTAAGCTCAGGGTCAAGTCTAGTAAGTGTCAAGTGTCTGAGGTCAAATTTGAACTCATGTCCTCTTGGCTTCAGAGAACTAGGTGTTGCAGTGGATAGAGCACTGGCCCTGCACTCAGGAAGATCTTGAATTCAAATCTGACCTCAGACACTTAGCTGTGTAACCTTTATCAAATCACTTAACTCTGATTGCTTCCTAGTCATCCCAGATGTCTCCAGAGGAGAAAGTAAGGCTAGTGACTTAGCATAGCATCCCCTCACCCAAATCTAATTTACTTGCTGTCATAGCATCACCTCTGTAATGTCATGATCTTCTCTGAGAACAAAGGAAAAGCATCACTTGTGAAGCAAGAATCAAGCTATTAATCTTCCCCATTTTACAGTACAAGAAACCAGGTCCTTGGGCAGAGAAATGACTTGTCTGATGACATCAAGTCTTTCAGAATAGGACTGCAGTGACCAGAGGCCATCTTAATTAGCCACTGAATCTTACAATACAATTGCAACAAACATTTGGATTTCCAGTGAGTATACTAAAAATAAGAGTAATTTCAGATAATTACCACCACATCAGTGAAGATTTCACATTGAAAAAGTCACTTCCAGAAAAGGGACTGATTTTAAAGGTCAGATGGAAATTTACCCCATTCACCTTCCAAAACTCAACTAAGTAAATTTTTTCATGAGCCTTTTGGGGTTAGCCTCTTCAAGAAAGTGACTGTGGAAAGTCATAAAATGATTATGAGAAATGTTCAAGTCTTTTCTAGGGTCTAGACAGTTTGCAACACTTTTTAAAAAAGAACACAAATCAAGGAGATGTGGGAGGTGGAAGGTTTTCTATCATCTGAGAACAAATGCATGGTTTTAATAGTTTCCAACTTAAGCCTCAATTTAAGAAAACACATCTGTATACATATATATATATATATATATGTATGTATATACATATATATCAGTATGTCTGCATATACATATACATACACATATATGTTTATGCATTCATACATAGATATAGATTTCTTGAAGAAATTCCCAAGGCTACACTTAGTTCCTCCATTGGATTTACCTGGTGCTGTTAAAATTAGTCTCCTAAAACCCACAAATGAGAAAACTAAATCTTAGCTTCTTTTTTTAAGACAACAGCTAATAATCAAGAAGTTCAAATGTTCCCAATGTTCATTTTTCTTCCTCCTAGGGGTTTTTTACTGTTAATAAAACTTGGGTTCTTGGAAATAAAATTGCGTTTGGGGATACAGATTAAATTGAATCTGTCCATCAGTGGGAAGCCATGCCCTTCCAAGGAGTGAAATGAATAATTAAAATATGGTGCAAATATTTTCTAAGAGTCCTTAGATCTGTTCTTTTCTTTTTCTTTCCTCACTTTCCCCACTCATCACTAGGCCTTTTCTTAAACTGTCCTTCTTTAACAGGTGTTTTATCTTCCATGTAGGAGTAATTGAATAACTGAAGTGACAATCTGTTTCAGCTTCACTATTTCACATTTCACTTTTATGTGTTTATTCCTCCCATATCTTTTGAAAGAAAGGACACCTATTGTAGTGGATATACAGTACCAGATGTAGCAACAGAAAGGTCTAGATTCAAAATCAGCCTCTACTATTTACTTCTGTATAATACTGGGTGTATAATTTAATAATTATGAGCCTCAGACAATTCTCTTATAACTTTAAGATATAGTTTAAATGGCCAATAACCCAGTGCAAGCTTCTATGGCTCATTGTTTAGGCTTTGATGGTTTAGAATGAATGTAAATAGCAACTGTTTTCTGCTGGGAAATTTTGAGAATCTTCCCCTCCCAGATTGATATTGTGTGATAGTAAATTAGAGCATCTTCTGGATCATCAGTTCATACTTAGCCCTTGGTTGGATGGACATTGAATGGACATTTCTCAGATATACTGAGGACTGGAAAACTACCTTAATTTAGAAAGATCAAGATCATCTATTATATCCTGAGTCATCTTGACTTTTATCTTGCCATTGGACTTCTAATGTTTGTCCTTCAATCTCAAAGAAGACTATGAGATCAGGGAGACAATGCCTTGACAAGTGTATGAATTGGATTTGAGTGAAGGGGTGCTATGCTAAGCTCCCAGCCTCACTCTTTTCTCCAGAGCCATCTGGGTCCAGTGGCCAGATATGAATCAGGACAACTGGAGATGACTCTGGATTCAAGGCAATCAGGGTTAAGTGACTTACCCAGGTCATACAGTTAGTTAGGGCCAGTTGTCTGACATCAGATTTGAACTCAGTTCTTTCTGACTCCAAGGCCAGTACTCTATCCACCTTGTTCTGGAGGAGAGAGGCTGATGACTGCTCAGTTCTGCCTCACTTAAATCCAAATCACATGCTTGTTAAGACATCACCCTTGTGAAGTCTTTGGAACTCTTCAAAAACAAAGGGCAAACAACAACCACAAGATGTAAGTGCATTGCAATGGGACTTTTCCATATTAACTATTCCCATATGAATGAAATCACAAGTCCTTCCTTGAACCAACTTTTCATACAGATAGTAGTTCTATTCATGAAATAATACTGAATGAGATCTATAGTTACCAAAGCTGCTTGCTTATTTAGAATTGTTTGTCTCACTCAGTGAGATCATTGCCACTCCTAGGCTCCAAAGAAATCAAAGAGTAAAAGAACCCAAAAGTACCCAAATATTTATAACAGCTCCTTTTGTTGAAAAGCTGCAGAGTAGCTAGCTGTCTTTTGATATAACAACCAAGCAAAGAACTAGAAATAAAAGGGCTGCCCACCAATTGCAGAATGAGTGAATTAATTATGGTTTATCCATTGACAGGATATGATTATATTCATCAATAAATGATGAAAGGGATAGTTTCCAAGAAATCTAAGATTTTATGAACTATTGTGGAATGAAGTAAATAGAACCAAGAGAACAATATATACAGTAACAACAATATCTTAAAGACAAATAACTGAAAGACTTAAAAACTCTGATCAATACAATAATTTAGTGGAATTCCACAAATGAAAAAGACTGCCTCTTGACAGAGGGGTGATGTATTCAAGATATAGAATGGGACACACATTTTTGGACATTTTTGAACATGGCCAATGTAGAAATTTGTTTTTGCTGATTATAGATTTTTGTTACATTAATATTTTTCTTCCCCTCATTCCCACAGTTGGGACTGGTAAGGGGGCAGTGAGAGAGATGAGAATAAATGTTTATTAATTTAAAATTTTTTAAAGAAATAAGGAAATATCTTCTTTGACTCTCTGGCTCCAATTACACATCCAAGACAAGTTAAATTCTACTCTTCCCACTCAATCCTTCCATCTCCCTAAACATGGAGATCCATGATCAGATCAAAGGTGAATGGTAGAAGCAACAAATCCAGACATGATTTTTATAACTTCATTACAGCTCACAGCTGTCATTTACATTATATACTTTAAGGAGCCCACCTTGTACTAAGTACCAGTCATAACTAATAACATCTGGAGTCTCTACCTCCAAGGAGCCTTATGCCCTACCTCAGTGTTTCCTAACTGCAAAACTGTGGCTCTGCTAGTCATGCAATACAAATTTTTTACTAGTCTGCAAAACCTTTATTTCCAAAAGCCTTTGCTAAAAATCTTAATTTTTAAAGAACAGAATTCTCTTCTTCCCCTTCTGTATTTTTCCTCCATTCTGGTCCTCCTCGCCTACTTCCCATGACTCTTACCTGCTCTGTGTCTCCTAAGCTATAGCTATACTGCAGCTACAATTGTTGTTTAGTTGTGTATGAATCTTCATGACCCTTTGGACTACATATAGTCCACCAATAACATTAATGGAGTTTTCTTGTTAAAGATAGAGTCATTTGGACAGAGCAAATCTTGGTGAAATATTGTGAGAATAGTGTTAGATTTGAAGTCAGAACAACCTGTTCTAGCCCTATTTCTTTATACTTTCTGTGACCTTGGGCAAGACAACTAGCCTCTCAAGGCTTCAGTTTCCTCAACCATAAGAGGAAATTAGTCTTTTCTAGCCCTGAATCTAGGATACTTTGACTTTCATAGATCTTTAGCCTGAAGTGATTTGCTCTCCATGCCTACTTCTAATCAGGTGTGGCAGACCCCACAGGGGTAGAAAGAGCAGCCAATCCAGGAAACATACATTATGTTCAACATTGGCTTCAAATTTTGTTTAGCAAGAAAGAGTGAGTAGAAGCTAAACAAAAAGACTTGGCTGTGGTTCCAATGGCTAATTCTTTGAGGTAGACTGGGGTTTTCCACTGGCAGACTTTTATTGGCCTCTAAATGTAATGTAATACCTCAAAGCATCCTGTGTAATGGTCTGCATTCCTAGAGAAGTTCAGTCTCTAGGCCTGTTACCCTTTAAAACAAGAGCTGGAGGCCTGGAGTACCAAGCAGCTGGGCTGGGCAGGGATCTTGATGAGGTGTGTCAGCAAAGAAGTGTAAAGTTGCCAAAGGAATAGCAAGAACGCCCTCCTTACCCCTGACCCCAATATTTCAAAGCCAGGGGTGTTTCCCAAACCCCAGTATAATTCAATGTGGATTTCCAGACAGCCCTGCCTATATGTGGAGCCTCTTGTACAATCATCTGGCCAACTGACAAAATCTTTTCTAGGATTCAAATTTTGACATTGTGGCCCCCCCCCCAATATGTGAATCTGAAATGATTCATTCTCTCTTCATTTCCCTTTTTCTTTAAGAAAATGTTTATTTGGAGTTTTTTTAATCTTTTTTTCCAAAAAATTTAAACTAGTTAATATGCCTTCCAGATGTTCTAGGGGAAAACACCCTGTAGTGAAACACAAAATTATGTTCAAACAAAACTTCAAGTCTGACCAATGCACAAAATTGAGACAATGTAAAACTCAAGTTTTCATCTGATGGTCCTTAGAGAGATGGCATTGTGCAAGTAAAAAGTATGATGGATTTAGATTCAGGGCAGCGGAGCTTGTATCCCAAACTCTGCTATTATCTAAAGGATCATCAGCAAGTCCCTTCACCTTTGAAGACTTCACTTTCCTCCTCTGTAAAACAGCAGAATGGGACTAGATGACCTCCAAGGTCATCAGTTTCTAAGTAGCTAACCATCTAATTAATGGAAATAGTCTTGGAGTCAGGAAGATCTGAGCTAAAATTCTAAGACCTAATACCTTGCACAAATCTTTGAGATTCTTTCAATTTCTGTTTCCTTTTCTGTAAAATGAAGATAATAATAGGAACCTACATTTCAGAGTTTTTATAAGGGCCAAATGAGATGATAGAAAGATATAGATAAATAGACACACAGATAGATAGAACTTTATCAATCTTAAAGTACTATGTAAATGGTCACTACAATCATCATCATTAATTTCATGCCTGTTATTTAAGGACAGAGCTTAGAATTAGATATTCATTGCTTGTGGGTTAGATTTGAATCCTGACACTTCATCCAAGTTTAGGAAAATAAAGAAAAATTAGAACTGTGTGAAAAACAGCCAGGCAGACTATTTTGGACTCTCTTGAGATTAATATAAGTATGTTCATGATAAATTTGCATACACACATCATTTAGCACGAACAATCCTGTTAGGGAAGGTGTGGGGTGAAGGGATTGCCTATTTAGGCAATTATCCATCTGAGTTGAAGCATAGTAAAATCATTTACAAAGTCTATGAAACCTTGGAGACATGTCTGTTAATCCTCCTTTACCTGTGTCTAATCTGTCACCAAGTCCTATAGCTTCTTTTATCAAAATGTATCAGGTATACATTTCTTTCTCTGAATTTTCAACTATAGTCATCCTAGACCAGATCTTCATTGCTTTCAACTTCTATGATATCTCACAGCTCTGATGAAACCACTTAGCTTTTCTTTCTGCCTCCTGTTTAGCTCTCCTTCAACCATAACACTGCCAACACAATTCTCTTTAACACCTGGGTATCATTTATTAATTCAACAAACATTGGTAAGAAAATGCTAAGTGTTGAGGAAAAAGCAAAAAAAATCTTAATTTTTATTTTCAATTCCAAATTCCTTCACTCAGTCCCTCTACCAGCTCTTCTACCCATTTAGAAGGCAAGAAATATGATACTCATTATATGAAACTATACAAAACATATTTACACATTAGGCATATTATAGGGGAAATAGCAAGAAAAATAAAGTAGAAAAATGCTTCAATCTATATTCAAATCTCATTGGTTCTCTCTTGAGATGGGTAGATTATTTCATCATGAGCTCTTAGAATTGTCATGGATCATTGTATTGATCAGAGTAGCTAAGTCTTTTATATTTTATCATCATTATAAGATTACTGTTGCTATGTATAAATCCTTCTGGTTCTGTTCACTTCATTTATAAATATTTTTAAATGGTTATGTCTTTTCCCCAATTCAAGGACCTTCAGTGGTTTCCTACTGACCACTATGTCCAATCATCACTCCTTTGCCTCACTTTCAAGGCCTTTCGTAATTGTGGAATAAATTCAGTATTCAATAGTTCAATACATTCAATTAATTTGTTGCAGTTTTTGTTCCAAACACTGGTCTAATTTTGGTAAGTATCAAAGCCATGAAATCATTTTCATAACTTCTTAGGGTCATCCCTAAGAAAATCCCTACAAATGACCATTCTAGTTCACAATGGCTTTCAGGTGATGCAAAACTTACTAATCTAAGTCATGGACCCAATAACTCTTATAGATGCTTAGGTGTCACCTAATAAAACTACCTACTAAATTGATTCTTCTTTCTCAACTTGACTACTATGGAAAGATACGTAACATGATTGTGCATGTATAATCTATCAGATTGCTTGATGTCTTGGGGAAGGGGAAAGGGAAGGAAGGGAGAAAGAAAACTTTACAAAAATGAATGTTGAAAACTATCTCTACATGTATCAGAAAAAAAATACTATTAAGATAAAAACTACCCACTAAATCAATCATATTTCCCATTAATCACTAAAATATACTTTATACTGTTCCAACTTATTACACCACTTGATACCAAATGGCCGATGTAAGCTTCTTGAAAGTAAGGATTGTTTCATTCTTTATCTATCCCAGTATTTATCATGTGGTAGGTGTTTAAAATGCTAATTGATTGATGCTATGTTCTTTTCCGTATCTATACTTCCATTTATGTTAATTTCCCACCTTGAATGTCCTTCCTAATCTACCTATATTACAAGGTCCAAATTAATTCTTACCATTTTTTTATAAGTACTAAGCCTACATAGTTTTCTTCCTTCTCTAATCTCCTATTTACACATAGAGTCAGTTTGGCATTTAATTGTTCATTTTTTATTTTACGGATGCTCATATTGTCTTTCAGACAGAATGTAAACTCCCAAAGAGCAGGAACTATTTCTCATATTTCTGTTTATTTCACATAGGACCTAGCACTGTACTGCAGAGCTGCATATGATTTGGTATTGATTATTGGGACTGATTATTGGCAGTTTACACAGCCAATTATTTTGTGACTCCTTTCATTCCTTTAACTGATTAAAGTGAAAGCTCTATAAAGTATTCAAAGAATACTTGGAAACTTCTTAATTTATTTCAATTGTACCAGTAGAATTTTTATATGTACTATTTAAATTGCATGAGGAAAAATGTGCATATTATAAAATGGTAAAACATATATCTGGCATCAAGGTCTTTGATGCTAGGTATATATTTTACCACTTTATAATGCACACACCTGCTCCTAAAACCCTTCAGAGAAAATTTATTTCATGTGTGTTACCAATGGGGGAAATGGAGGCGAGGTTCCAATTCTCCCAGCAGGATATAAGCAATAAGAACTCTTGACTTACCCAGAAATATTTTTCTCAATGTTTAGAGTTGTCTGTCTTGTGCACATATTGTCTCTGGGATGCATACTTAGCCTGATTTACAGGCACAATTTAGCTAACCAGTTGGGGGAAATATGGCCTTCTAGGTCTGACTTCAACAACAATAATCCAAAGGAAAAAAGCTTCAGAAAGAAAATTCACAATCCTGGTTTCCACTTTGGCCTTAACTAGCTCCCATTGTGTTCCATATGGCAGGACATATGTTTCTCTCCATATAAATTTAAAACATCTGAAAATAATATTATCTTCATTGGGCTGCATTCAAGAATGAGGCAGCTCTTTTTGAGCCAAGACTTTAGGCTGATGGTAACTCTATGAGGTAGAATCACACATAGCAATGGGTTTCAACACCCTGGGTCTAATAGCCAATCAAAGAATGATTACTGTCTTGTTGGAGAAAGGACAATCCCTCTTACATGAGTCTCTTCAGTCATCTCCCTAGACAAAAAGAAAACACTGACATGTCACATCGGCTTCAAAAACAAATAATTGTGAAAAATGAGAATGAATATCACCCCCCACATTCCATATTCCCTACCTCCAAGTCATGGTGGACAGAGACATGGTAAAAATTTAGCAATTGGTTCTCCAGGGGAATATGTACTTAGGATATATTTTTAAGCTTAACCTACTCTATTAGCATTTTCTCTATCACTTTCTTATCCAGTTAACAAAATAATAAATCAAACCCTGATTTGTAGTATTTGTTGATTTCTAAGGTGTAAATGCTCACATTGAAAATTTAACAATTAACTTAGGAATCTCTGGGAACAGACTCCAGCACACCCTTGAACAATGGTATGGGGTTTTTTAAATGTATTTTTATTTTATTTTTTCCAATTATCTGCAAAGATAGTTTCCAATATTCATCTTTTGATAAGATTTTGAACTCCACATTTATCTGCCTCTTTCCCCTCCCTCCCCACTCTACACAATAGCAAATAATCTGATATAAGTAATACATATATAATTATATTTAACATATTTTCATATAAGACACATTGAGAAAGATGAATCAGAAACTAAAGGAGAAAGAAAACAATGAGGAAGAAAGCAAAAACATAAAACAAGTTTTAAAAAGTATGCTTTGATCTGCATTCAGTTGTTTTTTTCCCTTCTGGATGTGGATGGGATTTTCCATTTCAAGCCTTTAAGTCTTGATCACTGAACTGCTGAGAGGAGCTAACTCCATCATAGTTGAACATCACACAGTGTTGCTGTTAATGTATACAGTGTTGTTCTAGTTCTGATAATTTCACTAAGCATTAGTTCATGTAAATCTTTCCAGGCTTTTCCAAAGACCTTCCATTTGTGGGGTTTTTTTTTTAGGTTTTTGCAA
This sequence comes from Macrotis lagotis, assembly GCF_037893015.1. Classification (NCBI taxonomy): domain Eukaryota; kingdom Metazoa; phylum Chordata; class Mammalia; order Peramelemorphia; family Peramelidae; genus Macrotis; species Macrotis lagotis. Next base: position 83,608,381 of record NC_133662.1, on the reverse strand, counting down.
GGCAAATGGGGTTAAGTGGCTCGCTCAAGGCCACACAGCTAGGTGATTATCAAGTGTCTGAGACTGGATTTGAACCCAGGTACTCCTGACTCCAGGGCTGGTGCTTTATCCACCTAGCTGCCCTCATTTGTGATTTCTTACAGAACAATCTATCACAGTCATATACCACAATTTGTTCAGTTATTCCTCATTTGATAGGCATTCCCTCAATTTTCAATTCTTTGCCACTACAAAAAGAACTGCTACAATTATTTTTATACATGTGTGTCTTTTTTATGATCTCTACAGACCTAGTAGTGGTATTGTGATTGTGAATCAAAGGATATGCACAGTTTTATTACTATTTGGACAGAGTTCCAAATTGTGTTCTAGAATGGTTGGATCAGCTCACAACTCCACCAACAATGCATTAGTTGGACAAGGGTACAATAATCCATACTGAGGCCTAATCAATTTAACTAGGCTATAAAGATGTTCATATTAATTTAAAAAGAAAGTGGCTTAAAAATGAACCCCCCCCCAAGCTAAGTTCCTGAGTTATATAGCTGTTCACAATAGGTTGAGATTTCCAAATAGTGAAACTAGGAAATTTGAGAATACCTATGAACTCAGTATCTTTAGAAAAAAAGAAAAGGGTTAGAGAAAAAGATTAGCATGTACTGATCAAGTTGATGGGTTCAACTTAGGGTGCTTATAATAGAAGAAAGACTTCTAAAAATATTTATGTGGTCAAAGTCTAGATAATCCTTCATGAATTAGTGTTCATCTGCCTTCAAGGAGAACAGTTTTGACCTGAAGTCAATATTATATGAGGGAACTGGTAAAGCTTCAAGTCAGTAGCTACGGTCAATATTGAAAAAGTGCATCTACCTCTCTTCTACAGAGACTGTAGGACATTAGTACATAAAATCAGAGAGAAACAAAGATTTCTTGCTGGGAATAACAAGTTCTCATGATGCTGTTGATGTGTCTTATGTTTTTGCCTTGAAGAAAGAGAGAAGCAATAAGTAAGGATTCATCAAAGGGTATTAGTGAAGCAATGGGGGAATGATGGGGAGGGTCTTTCTAGGCTTCTTTCTGCACATATCCTGCCTTTGTTATGTACATCTCCTGTAAAGTTCAGCATTCCAGGATGGGCTGTCAAGTTTCAGGAAGTTTGAAGTAGACAGACTATCTAAGGGGCTGAATGTGATAAATGTACCTCATGGTTAGAGAAAGCTACATACTTAACATACCTTTATGAACCATTCCCTCTTCCCTTCCAGCTTTAAATCATGCAAAACCACACCGGAATGTTTTATTTGTTATTGCATTTCCAAAGCTTATATAATAAGTACTCAATAAATACTTTCCATCTATTCCTTAGAAGAATGGTTCACATAGAAACAGGAACAACTAAACCATACATAAAGATCCATGTTGGAGCATATTGACTTAAAAACTCAAATATTAGCATTATCTATATTTTATTCTTTTTGTTAAATATTTCCCAATTTCATTTCAATGTGATTCTGGTTGCACTAAGGAGTATTGTAGATCATATGCAGTCCAACATCAAAGTTTTAACACCTCTACTTTAGAATCTAAAAAAGAGAAGATGTATCTAAGAAAGAAAGATGAGGAACAGGCATGGGAATAGCCCAGATAAAAACAGGAAATGTCATTTTTTCTCAAGTCCATATTGTTCACAAGATTAGAAGCACCTCTTTTCTAGTCAAGAAACAATTATTAAGCACCTGTTATGTACCAGTCATTCTGCTAAGTATTGAAGATGCAAAGAAAGGCTAAAAACCCCAGTCCCAGAACTCAGGTACCTACTCAAGAATAAAAAGGTCAGTTTGACTACATTGTTATATGCATAAAGGGAAAGTATGTGTAATGTAATGAGACTGGAGAGGTAGGTGTGAGCCAGGTTGTGAAAAGCTTTAAGTGTCAGAGAAGTTTATATTTCATTCCAGATGCAATTGGGAACCTCTGGAGTTTATTGAGTATTCCTCCAGTCTACTTCAGTTTCCCCGTCCTCTGTTTCTCACTCCCTTTCATGGTTAACAAGAGATCTAATTATTAGTATATATCTCTCAAGTAGTCAGTAGGGAGGTTGAAGAGAAGACAGAGACCTGGTCCAAAAGTTAGGAGTCCTAAGTTCCCATCCTAACTTTGATCCTGTGTGACTTTGGTTAAGTTTCCTATTTCTCTGACTTTCAGTTTCTTCATTATCAAATAAAGGATAAAAATAATCTCAGCGGTCTCTTCCTACTTTGAAATAACATAATTCTAGGCAGAAAAACTGGTCTTCCAGAAAAAAAAAATAGTTTCTTTTGCAAGGTTTGTTTAGCACATGGTAAGTAGATTAATGATGGCTGGTTGATTGACCAGTTTGATTAAATTATCATTTTGGTCTTTTTTTTTAGCTTAAGTATTCAATAATCTACAAGATATTAGATTACTCATCAAAGTTTAGAAGATTTAGAGTGTGCATCCAAAGAATTATTTTTAAGGTTTTTAAGGCAAATATTTGTTGACTACTCCTAGTCATGAACAAAAGAAACTAAAACTTAGCTGAATATTTTAAAATTTTATTTTTTAATTAACTTTGTGTTTTAAAGTGAAACATAGTATCTTTTTCTGGAGTCAGACCACTTTTTCTCATGCTTATGTTGTTCATGGAAGATTAAAAGCATTCTTTTGCAAGTCAAGAAACAATTATTAAGCACCTACTATATACCAGTACTATGCTAAGCATTGGGGTATCCAAAGAAAAGCTAAAAACCCCAGTTCCAGAAATCAAGGGGATCACTGTGTAACTAAGGAAACAGCATACAAATTACCACCTAAAAGGTAAATACTGGGTAACCTGAAGATAATTTCAGAAACCATTTGCATTAAAGAGCAGAAAAAGCTTCTTGTAGAAAATGAGATTTTACTAGCATTTATATAGATCTTACTGTTTGTCAAATTATTTACTTACTATATCTAATGATTTACATTACTTACTATGCCTAATGATAACCCTGGGAGATAGATGATGTTATTATTTCCATTTTATAGATAAGGATACTGAGATAGACACATGTTAAGTGACTTACCCAGGGCCTGTGAAGTCAGGAAGCAGAGATGAGAAAGGAGAGAACTCATTGTATTGGGGAACCAGTGAAAATGCTCAAAGTTGGAGTTACACATCTCAGTAGGGATTAGGGTTGATTAAATAGGTCTGACAATCATCAACAGAAAGTTGAAAACTGAATCCCTAGGAGCTGATGAGATCACCAAGAAGGTAAAAAGAAGAGGGCCCAGGACTAAGTTTGTTTTTGCCTGAATAACTGTACCCCTTATAGTTGTTGGTTCTCTAAGACAAAGCTAATGAGGCAGGGTCCACATATTTTAAGAGATCAATAGGTGCCATAAAAAGGGGAATTAACTTAATTTTCAATAATATTTTACAGTATTAGAGGACACAATGTGTCCCTTTGATTAAATTATATTTCCAGAGGTTGATATTGATCAGAAAAATAAATTGAACACACAGAAACGTATACTCCTTGAGGGCAAGGACTCTCTTCTGCCTCTTTTTGTCTGCCCAGTGTTTAGCACCATACCTAATATATAGTTAATGCTTAATGAATGTTTATTGACTGACTGATAGAAATGCACAAAATGAAGACAGACAAAATCTCCTGAGAATGAACTTCTTTGTTTAAATTATCTACAAGTCAATGAAATATTCTTAGGAAAAATGTAAATATTTTTTCTATGTTACAGGAGACGTCTGCTGGAAACAGCTCACTGGGATTCAGAAGAGTTGATAATTATATTTTCAGTGTGTGCATTTATATTTTATATATATATATATATATATATACATATATATATATATATATATATATATATATACTGAGATCAGCAAAAACTACAAAACATGACTTGATTTATTGTGTTATTTTGTTAAGATTTAGAGTGATGGAGAAAATGTTAATTAAGCAGATTAAAAGTGTGTTGTGAGGGTCTTCTTTTGGAGAGTCAGTTGTTAAACATTTACCAGCATTGTAACTTCCTCACATAAAATGTAAATGAGATTTCAAAGTTTGATTAGTGCCCAACAAACTCTAGAAGCTAGATTTATGAAGCAATCTTTAACTAAATTAAAAAGAACAAAAAAAAACTCATGAGTAAAGAGAATAAGCTGAAATTTTCAATCTCCCTTCTTACTCTAAAGAATAACTAATTTGCACCAAACTCTTACCATGCAGCTTTAGAGTTACTGACAGGCCATCATCATTCATGCAACAAACATCTCTTGAACATTTATTGTGTGGCAGACACTAATTAAGCATGGTAGAAACAGCAAATAAAGTCAGTAAAACCAGTCCCTGACCTCAAGAAGATTATATTCTATTTGGTTTTTGGTTTTTGCAAGGCAATGGACTTAAGTGACTTGCCCAAGGTCACACAGTTAGGTAACTGTTAAGTGTCTGAGGCCCAATGTGAACTCAGGGCCCAACTCCAGGGCTGGTATTCTTTGCACTATTCCACCACTAGCTGCCCCAGAAGATTATATTCTAATGGAGGAAACAACCTGTATGATAATTTGCAACAAAACAATCTCCAATACACATACAAGAGCCTGAGTTTAAATCCTATTTATCACTTAATATTTATGAGTCCTTAGACAAAACCTTTAACTCCCTTGGGTCTCAGTTCCTCATCTATAAAATGAGTGGGTTTGACTAGATGGCCATTATCTGGTGTCATTCAGCTCTAAAGTTATTACCCAATGAACTCCTAAAATCCTATATAAATGTGAAATATTGTTATTACTTGGAGTTTATGATAATAAAGAGGACAAATCTCCTGTTATATAATGTGAAATGTCCTTTCTCTCTAAGATGGAGTCAGAAGGGAGATGATGGTCCATAGGGCAGAAGGGATGGGTTCTCTACACATCAGAATCAGACCCAATCTAGGAGGATTAGGATCCAGCAGGGAGCCCAATATCTACTGATCTGTGGCCTCCTGGAGAGCAACTTTAGTCCCCCAAGGCTCTTAAGGTCTCTGTTTAATTTGAAGAGAGAGAGAGAGAGAGAGAGAGAGAGAGAGAGAGAGAGAGAGAGAACATAATGTTGTAAGAGGGTAGATTGGCTATGGAGTCAAAGGATCTGAGTTCCATTCCAGTCTATGGTAATTATTTCCTTTATGACTTTGGGGAAATCACTTAAGTGTCTCATGTGTAATCTCTGAGGATTGAACTGGATAGTTTCTGAGGTTCTTTCATCTTTGCACCTATGATAATCTTCAAAGGAGGACTTTACACATAAGATGTCTCCTTTCTGTAGATGGTTTAAGAATGGAGACTGTTCTTAAGGGACCTATATTACCAACTATCATTCTACAGGATCTTCCTCTAAACTCATAGCATGAATTGTTTCTATCATTCATTAGATACTGATCATGGAATCACAAAATATTGAAATTAGATTTGGAAGTAATCTTAGAGACATGAAGGTCAGTCCCCTCATTTTATACAAAGAGAAACTGAGGATCTGAGAAATTGTGATGATTTTTTTTATTTTAAGGCATGGGGTTAAGTGACTTGCCCAAAGTCACACAGCTAGACAATTAATAAGTGTTTGAGGCTAGATTTGAACTCAGGTCCTCCTGACTCCAGGGCCAGTGCTCTATCTACATCACCATCTAGCTGCCCCAAGAGATTGTGATGTTTTTACAGAGATTGCTGTTTCTCATCCTTCATTTTTGAAGAAGACCCAATGTCATCACAGGCTGATAACTTGCTCATAAATTGGATTTAAGTGACTCAGAGTTGCCAGATCCTCAGTCATCAAAGTCCAGTGGCAAGACAAAAGTCAAGATGACTGTCAATGGACCAACAATGCAGTGATCTTGATGTCTAACCAAGCTCTAGGAATTCCACAGCATCTGCTTCAGCTGCCTTCATAGCAGCTTCATAACATTGGAGCAAATTATTTTCATGTCATTATTCTGCTAGGGGAAGCCCTCACATCCTTGGGGTAGACATCCTCTTAATTCACCAACAGATCTGAGATAGTTAAGTGCAGAGTTGAAACTAATGAGTCCCCTTTCCACAAACCATCAAATTGCCCTCTATAATTTATCCTGTTTTAAGTTATATTTTCATATAGACTGTACCCTGTGTTCTCATCTAGACTGTAAGCTTCTTGAAGTCAGAAATTGTATGTTATATTTCTTTGTATTCATAACATTATGCATTTAGTAGGTGCTGAATAAATGGATTATTTGATTGATTACTCTGAGTCCAACAATCTTTCTAGCTGAGGTAGCTAGGTGGTGCAGTAGACCTGGAGTGAGGAAGACCTGAGTTAAAATTGGTCTCAGACACTTACTAGCCTTGTGATAAGGGTAAATCACTTACCTCTGTCTGCTTAGTTTTCCTGTCCATTAAAATGGATAATAATAGCATCTACCTCCCAGGTATATTAAGTTTCCTTTCTTTCCTTCCTTCCAGCCCCTAGCACAATCTAGCAATAATAGAAGACATCTAATAAATGACATGACTTGAAATTGAATGTCCTCATCAGGATTTGAAGGATAGGTATAGCATCCTTGGCACAGGGAAGGAAGAGGAAGGGATTGTAAGAAAAGGAATCCATCTCGGATAGAGCTTTAGGAAATCCTAAACCTCATTAGTCTGGATGCCTGCCTTAACAAACTCTATGTAAAACAAGGCAGTTTGGCCTAAGGGATAGAATACTGAACTGGAAATAACTCTCTGTTTATGCTTATAGTTATGTGTTCATTCTGAATTAGCTTAATTTTTAAATGAACTAGATCCTACCTTAGTTAGAACATGTTCACTTGGGAGTGTATCTGTATGCTGAAGATGAAGAGTGAGGAGTGTATTTCAATTTTCATTTATGCTTTTGTCTTACTCTTTGTTTTTAAGAACATCAAAGTTTTTAAAAAAATCAAAACGCAGCAAAGCAGCTCATTCTCTGGCATGTTCCCAAGGGAGAATGGAGTATCTTTTTGGACTGACACTTCCAAAAAAAAAAAAGACCTTCTGTCTAAAATAGTCAAAATGGAAGCGGGGGATAGACTAGATGTGACCTAGAAGAGATTCCCAGAACCCAGAATGTTCAAAATCTGTGGGAGATAGGAGGGAATGTAGAAAAAATTAGTGAAACTCAATGTCATGGTAAAATATTTTCTGCCAAATTGTACCCTGCCATTTGTATGTAGTAAATTGAAATGTAGCTAAAGAAAGCCCACAAAAGCTGAGTATATTTAGAAAGGACCTTTTTTGCCTTCTTGCACTCTTTCAAGTGCACTATCACAAAAGACATCATTCTTGAAAGGTGAAGGAATTATCTTGCAATGACTTAAGATCTATTCCAAGCATCACTGTCACATTTGTTTCTTTAGGTCTAAGAGCTAAGTCCTCCTTCATATTCTCTCCACTGTCCTCATTGCCTCTGGACAGAACTCTTTTAATAGTAGAACCATCTCTGGTTTGACCACAGAATAGATTTAGTCCCTTTTGATACCAACAGTGCCAGAGTGGGTGTCAGAGAGTCAGCTCTCAGCTCTGCCTTGCTGTCACACCTCCTGCACCCGAACTCAGAAAAAAATGATTGAAGCTCTAGTCACAATCCCCCTTGGAAAAGGTGTGATGTCTGTCAACTCTGTAAGAGCCAGAGAACAGCAAATCTTGCACTTTCAAAGCCAGTTGTTTTGCAGAAGTCTTGAGTGAAAATAAAGGGGGAGGAGGGAACGGTGCTTTATGAAAGACAATGAAATGCACTCAGATGCAGTTCATTCCTCTTTTGCAAAGATATTACATCAAGAACCATTCTTCTCTATTAGCTGGTCAGGTAAGTGTTCAAAACATTTTTTTTCTTAAATTCTTTTCTCTTCTCTTCCAGTTCTCAAAAAAGAAGTCAGTTGACACTTCCTTCCATTTATTCTGTCCCTCCAAGTGCTCACTGCTTAAAGGGATTATTTCCAATGCCATTCCTTTCCCTTGAGAATTAAAGGAGACATTGGAAGCTTTTTCACGAGTTGAGCTTTATGGGAAAAGAGTCTAAGGATTCCCAGAAGTATATATTCCTTTGTGCAAGTTGGTGGTTTAAAATAACTTCTCTCTACAAATGAAGCAAACCCCCATAATCAGAGGGAGATGAGTGGGAAATGGCCTTATGTTTCCCTGCTTGTTTTATTTGTTAGCTATGATTCATCATGAACACCCAGAAACTGTAGATAAAAACAGCTCATTAGGGATCTGCTCTTGTCTCTCCCTAACAAGAAAAGTCTCAGTGCTTCATCTGATATGGTTTGAAAGATTTCAAAGGAAGTATGCTTGCCTAGGAAAAAGGAGTCCACAATTAATGAGACTGTGGTTAGGTTAAGGCCTTTTGCTTTTGGTCTGGTGGCTTTAGCTATTATAGCTCCAGTTTTCAGAGCTGGCCATTTGAGGATTCTGGGGAACATGGAACATCTGAGTCTAAGTCACTGTATGGTAAAACTTGGAAGCTCAGTGTTCGTCAGCTTTTGGTGCTCAAAAAATGAGAGCATACTGCTGTTTGACCATGCTGTCCAGGAGCAATCATTATTAAGAGTTTGGGATTCATTCATTCATTCAAGTACAGGCATACATCAAAAATATTGTGGGTATAATTTTAGACCACCACAATAAAGAGAATCACACAAAGTTTTTGGTTTCCCAGTGCATATAAAAGTTATGTTTACACTATACTGTAGTTTATTGAGAGTGCAATAGTATTATGTTTAAAATGTACATACTTAATTTAAAACTTTTTTTTTACCAAAACAAAAATGCTGGCCATCTTCTGAACTTTCAGTCATAATGATCTTTTTTTGCTGGTGGAAAGTCTTGCCTCAATGTTGATAACTACTGACTAATCAGGGTGGTGGTTGTTGAAAGTTTTTGAAGATTTCTCTATAGCATGCAACGCTGTTTGATAACATTTTGTCCAAGTAGGACTTATTTCAAAATTGGAGTCAATCCTCACAAATCCTGCTGCTATTTTGTCAACAAAGTTTGTAGAATATTCTTCAATATTGTTATTTCTCATGGAATAGGGAGGGCCAAGAAGAGGGAGAGAGATGGGGAATGACTGATCAGTGTAGCAGTCAGAATACATACATTTATCTACTATATTCATCATCTTATATCAACACAGCTTGTCCATGCCCCAAAATAATTACAAAAGTAATATCAAAGATTGCTGATCACAGATCATCACAACAGATATTATAATAATAATGAAAATGTTTGAAATATTGAAAGAATTATCAAAATGTGACCTAGAGACATGCTGCTGGGAAAATGGCATTAAAGACTTGCTCAACTTAGGGTTGCCACAGTCTTTAAACTTATAAAACAAGTTTACAATTTGATGGGTGACATAACACTTACACAACAATGTTCAAATCCCAAATAAATTGGAGATAATCTCAGGGACATTATTTTAAAGGGAATCAGGAAAAGCTTCTTGAACAGGTTCCAATGTTTCTATACAGCTTTCATGATAATAAATTTAACTTCCATTCAAAGCCATCTACAATTCCAAATTTATTTCCTTAAAAAATACTCAACTCCTATGTACCTTTCCAAATATATTTTACATATTCATGCCTTTGAATCTTTAAATAATTAAGTTCACTAATCATTTATTAATTATCTATCTTACCAGAGGACAAATTTTAGTGCAAATGTATGACCATGAAATCAGTTGTGAGATCTAATCATATATATATAATATATATATGAAGAACTCAATCATTTATTGATTTCAAGTATAGAGAGGCTTTATTACATTGCACATATGCATACATGTTTATCTATATGTATATGCACATATATACATGTAAATATATAAATATCTATATAATCAAAAATACTTTGAACATTTTAATTAAAATATTTTTCAATCATAAAAAATTTATAAAACAAGCAAACTAAAAAAATACAATATCTGCAAAGTACAATAAAGCAAAATACAAGAAAATGTAATATGCCTATATTTACTAAATACGGCTCTGTGGTAGTTCTCTGGGTTTAAAGATAAAAAGAAACATTCCCTAGTCCCAGAAAGCTTACATTGTATTATGGGAAACATGTATTCAGCTAAATAAATATAAAATATATGCAATGTAAATGCAAAGAAATTTGAGAATTAGAGAGGGCATTAGCAACTTTTATTGTAGGAAGTGGCATTTGAGTTAGCTTGAAGTTAGCAGAAAGCTAGGGATTCTAAGAGGGGAAGTAAGGACTGAGGGAAATATAGACAGTGAAAATGGCACACAAATGAAAGATGGAATGCCTTATATGGGTTAGTTTGGCTAGTGGGTAGAGTATATGAAGGAGTGGGTGTGTGGTATCAGCCTAGAAAGGTAGGCTAGAATCAAATTGCAAAGGATTTTAAATATAAAACAAAAAAAGAGTATATTTTATCCTAGAGGCTACAGGGAATTATTGGAGTTTCTTGAGCAGATGAATGGCATGGTCAATCCTATGCTTTAGAAATATCAGAACAAAATTAGACAATGAAAAACCTCACAAGACACACCTGTAAGCAAATGACCCTCCTACCTGGAGAAAGGACCAAAGAAAGTCAAGTTGAAGTACAATTATTCCTTCCACATTGTGGGGGGGTCATGGGTTCAATGCCCCTGTGATCTGAAAAATCTGTGTAAAGTTTTTTGACCCTCTGTCCCTGAGAAGGAAATATTTATGGTTTTAAAAGATAAAATATATTGATATTATGCAATATCATACATTTTTTTTGCATTTCTGAATTCCTAGATGTTTTTCTGCATCATTTGCTGACCTTTGCATGTTGTCTACGGCTTCCTCAAAACTCCTCAAAAATTCCCATTTGGTTTCTAATGCCAATCCATGATATTGAAATCGTGATGGACAAAGTCGTAATGTGGAAGGGATAATTGCACTTTTTTAGTATATTCATAAAACAATACTACTTTATAATCCTAAGAAGGTTCAAACATCCCCTTAACAGCTGAATCTCTGAATCTAAACCAATCCAGGGAAGTATGGTAATTTACTCAAGGCAACCTGGGAAGCAATAGTAGAGCTAGGATTTGAATCAAGGGGTTTTTTTTTTCCCCTTTCTCTCTCTCTCTCTTTTTTTTTGGGGGGGGGGGTTGGCAAGGCAGTGTGACTTGCCCAAGATCATACAGCTAAATAAGTATTATCTGAGGCTGGATTTAAACTTAGGTCTTCCTGACTCCAGAGCCGGTACTCTATCCACTACACCACTTTGCTGCCCCACCCACCCACCCACTGCTTGGAATCTTTTCATTTCTGTATTAAAATGTTCCAGCATAATTGACTCTACATAGCTTCACATGAGGCACATGTCTCTTTGAGTTAAAGGTGTCTGTAGAATACCATTTATTTGAGGACCACTATGTTAGATTGAAGCAGCAAATGCAATCATAGCTCTCTCCAGTTTGCAAAATGTTTTACATGCTTTGTCTTACTTCACCCTCACAAGAATATGTAGATAGTATAATCTCTATTTGACAGATGAGGAAACTGAGCTTCAAAGAGGTTGAGGGGTTTGCACAAGTTCATATAATTGACAAGTTTAGGTTTCTGAGTTCTAGTCCAGTGCTTTTTGCAAACTGGGGACTTAGTATGGCATCCAATACATAATAAACGCTAGTTTGTTAATTGATTGATTGAACAGATTATTCAGTCCCTAACTGAAGAGGAGAGAAGAAAGAGGGAGGGAGGGAGGGAGCAGTTACTATCTTCCAGGCAAGATGTTAAGTACTTTAAAAAAGTATTCTCATTCCTAAAAGAAGAGGTTATTGTCTCAAGAAGAAATAAACTTTGATTATAAACTCCATGAGGACAAGGATCATGTCATAATTATCTCTTTAACTCCTCTAGTACCTACCATTGTGTTCTGTACATAGTAACTATCTCTCTATCTCTATTCTCTGTCTGATGTTTTATAAATGTTTGTGGAAAGAATAAATGAACTTTTAGAGAAAAATTCTTTTCTATCTCTACATTTTTTCCAATCCCTTATGCTATTCAAGTTGCAATGAATCCAGATTAACATAAAGTGCCCATTTCTTGTTAAATTCTGAGATGAGATCTATTATTTCTGCATTTTAGCAGGTATACGTAGCTCAAGACATATTGGCTATTCTTGCCAGAACACTATCCCTCAAGTTTGTCTCTAATTTACTTCTTGAATTCCTTCTAGTGTTAATTGCTTATTGTACTGTTGAATATTTGTATGTTGGATGGTTTTGCCTTGGATGTACTAATGAGCTTTTTTCAAACTGAATCTCACATCATGAAGTTCTGCACATCCACCAGACCAGGCTGCATGACTAATGCCAGCAAATGAGTGTAAATCCTCTTGCATGCAGTCTATAAAAATGCTAAATAAGTATCTGCTCTCCTACTTAGATTTCCATAATTATTCAAAAGCTAAATAAAAGATTTCTCCCAGGTCCTTCTTCCCACTGATCCTTTTGTGACTGCTTGCCATTCATTCATTCATTCCTTCATACTTTCATTCCTTCCTTCAATAAATATTTATTATAGCTTAGGTGCTGGAGGAAACACAAAGAATAGCTATGACACAAAACCCCTGCATTCAAGAAGCTTACAGTCTTGGAAACATCCTACTCTCATGTTTTGTGTCAGTCTGTTTCTTTCTTCTGCCTATTCCTGTCTGTCTGTCTATCTGTCTATCTCTGTTTCTTTTCTTTTCATCTTTTTTCATTCTCTCTGTTTCTACATCTCCTTCGGTGTTTCCATTTCCATCTGTGCCTCTGTAGCTCTATATCTTTCTCTCAGTCTCTTTTTGCCTCTCTGTGTTTGTGTCTGTTTCTGTCTGCCTTATCTCTCTTCCCTCCCTACCCTATCCCTTCAAAGAAAAATCAACCCTTGCTTGGGGAATACTTGCTTCAGAAACTAGGATTCCACCAAGTGTACAATTATACACTCTAAACCCAGAAGAAAGATATAATAAGCTTACCAAGCATCATATAAGTGAGAACAAAATAATAAGAGTGATATTTGACATTTATACCAACTCCTAAGTTTTAAAGCATTTTTACATATATTATCTTTCTTCATCTGTCAAATGAAAGGATTGTACCTCATAAAGTAATTTCTATTTATAAAGAATTTTGTGGTTTAAAAAGCACTTTCTTCACAACATAAGTTAGGAGTGCAAATATTATCATCCCCATTTTAAAGATGAAATTCAAACTTATAGAAGCTACATAATTTGTTCTTGCTGATATAGTTAGCAAGTGTGAGACTTGGGATTCTAACTCAGATCGCCTGTCTTTGAATTCCAAGACTCTAGATCTAAAGTCTCCTCCTATTCAAGTCTTCAATGAAATGTAGTGAATTGAGGAAGGTTTTTTGGAGAGTTGAGCTTTGAACTCAGGGAGAGGACATAAGAATGTGAGGTCCCTCTTTTCATCCCTTGTGAGACCCCTTCCAATACTAGCAACTGAACACTCTCTTCTTACTGACCCTATCTAGGTAGGCACTTCAAGTAATTGAAGGAAGAAGATGATGATGCCATCCTTTGCCTCTTCACTTCTATGTAGAACCTATTCAGTCCAACAGTAGGAGACATGAAAATAAAAGTGAACCACTTCCAAATAAGAAGCAGTTAGTGCCAAGGTACTTCTATGAAAATCACAGGGTAATAGGATTTTAGATTTAGGTCTGGAAAAGATTTTAAATATTTAATAATAGGATCTCCAAAAAAACAAAGTACACATGAGACTTTTTTAATTTTTTTATTAAAGATTTTATTTGAGTTTTACAATTTTTCCCAATTTTATTTGCCTCCCCCTCCCCATGGAAAGCAATCTGTCAGTCTTTACTTTGTTTCCATGTTGTACATTGATCCAAATTGAGTGTGATGAGAGAGAAATCATATCCTTAAGGAAGAAACAAAAAGTATATGAGATAACAAGATCAGACAATAAGATATCTAGTTTTTTCTCTAAATTAAAGGGAATAGTCCTTGAACTTTATTCAAACTCCACAGCTCTTTATCTGGATACAGATGGTATTCTCCATTGTAGACAGCCCCAAATTGTCCCTGATTGTTGCACTGATGGAACGAGCAAGTCCATCAAGGTTGATCATCACCCTCATGTTGCTGTTAGGGTGTACAGTGTTTTTCTGGTTCTGCTCACCTCACTCAGCATCAGTTCATGCAAATCCCTCCAGGCTTACCTGAATTCCCATCCCTCCTGGTTTCTAATAGAACAATAGTGTTCCATGACATACATATACCACAGTTTGCTAAGTCATTCCCCAGTTGAAGGACATTTACTTGATTTCCAATTCTTTGACACCACAAACAGGGCTGCTACGAATATTTTTGTGCAAGTGATGTTTTTATCCTTTTTCATCATCTCTTTAGGGTATAGACCCAGTAGTGGTATTGCTGGATCAAAGGGTATGCTCATTTTTGTTGCCCTTTGGGCATAGTTCCAAATTTCTCTCCAGAAAGGTTGAATGAGTTCACAGCACATGATACATTTTTTAAGTTTAATCTGCTTTAACATTTTCTCTATCTCTTTCTTAAATCTAGATAATAAACAAAAGAATAAATCAAGTCCCAATTTGTGGTGTTTGCTGATGTTCACACTGAAAATTTAACAACTAATTCTGCGCTGCTCCAGTGGACTGGCTCCAGTACCTTAAGTGTCATCTAATCCAAAGGCCTCTTTTTATAGGAGATGACAGTGAGGCCCAAAGAGGTTAAACAACTTGTCTAAGGTCATATAGACAGTTATTAGTATTCAGAGGATTTTAACCCAGACCTTCTGACTTCAATTCAGCACACTTTCCATTGCCTGGTGGCCTACCCTCTCATAGATTGTGCATTTACTACACTGCAGATTGCCAAATTCTAAATATATATGGCCTCTATGTATATTGCCTCTATGAAGCTCTAGGACTACTTCAACATTCTCCAGCTTCACAGAAATATTTTTCTTGCCTCCTTTATGGCACATTTTTATTAAGTAAACTTACAACAAATACATTCATTAAATGAACCACATGGATTCATATTCTGATTTACTACCTGCATGACCTTGGACATATTTAAAGTCTCCGGGTCTCAGTTTCCTCATCTGTAAAGTTAGAAGTTTGGAAAAAATTATAAATATGGTTTCTTCCAATTCTAAACTTTCTGAGAGTAGTTTCAGCAGGTAAAAGCTTTAATAATCTGGCTCCAACCTCCCATATTCATTTCCTATTACTTCCCACCCTATATTCAACTCAGTGGACTACTTGATCTTTCCAGTATACAACATTATGCTTCTTACCACTATGCCTTTGCATAGGGTGTTCTTCATGCCATGAATGTTTTCCTCTCCTTGGAATCCCTAAGTCCACTCAAGTTACTTCCTTCACAACTTTTCCTGATCCCCCTAGCTATTAGCACTTCCTCCAGTCCCTTCTGAAATTTCTTTGTAGTTACTTTGCTTGTATTCCTAATTTATTTATCTGTCAATGTGCTATGATTTCAGAACTAAGATAAAGGTAGTGAGGGGAGAAAGTGGTTGGGTCAGAAAAAAAGGAAGTAACCACACTGAAACAAAAGTGGGTTAGCAAAGCTATGGATAACATGGCCAGAGAATTATGAATGAAGATTGATTAGAAGACTATTGCAATAATCTAGACAGACTAAGTGGATTATGAGAATACCTAAAGAAGGAATAGATAAGAGAAATATTTTATAGGAAGAATAGGTAGAATTTTAAGACTCATATAATGAAAGAGAAGGACCAGATAAAGATTCAAGTTTTCAAGTCTGGATGCCATTTACAGAAATGGTGACCATGAATGAGTGAATGAATCAATTAAGGAGAAAAGATACAGAGTTAGGTTTTCACATATTGAGTCTGAAGGGATAAAAAGACATCAGCTGTGGGCAAAGTTGAAGTTAGAGGCACAGGTTTGAAAGTTGTCTACATAGAAGTAATGGCTGAAACCTAGAGAATGGATCAGTCCTCTAGCAGAGATAATGTGGAGAGAAAAGAGCAGAGGGCCAGCACCACTCAAAGGGAGTTCTCATTTCATGACACTCAATAGGTTTTTAGATAAATCAAGGCCTTATTCCACATGACACCATTTTGTTTTACTGGCTGAAAGGCTCTTTCTCTGTCATTGGACTCTGCAGGAGCCAAGGATTTGAAAGCATTTTCATACAAATTCAGGAGAAAGTGTTATTCGTACTTCCCCTTTGCTATTGATCATGTCCAATATGACAACTGAAGTCTGGAACTTATGAGTTTCAGAAATTAGAGATACATGAGTGGAAACATAGAGTTTGTTGGGTTCTGGTCAGGAGTCCTTTACCTTACACTTAGGAAGCCTCTCCTAAGGGAGTGAGTGATCAAATCAGCCCTAGCTGGTCCCTGGTTCTTTTAACACAGTTTCTGACAATGTCCTATAAGAGACTGAAGTCAAGCCTGCTGCCAAATAATGAGGAGATAGAAAGCCCCGAAGTTGCGATATAATGGCATCCATATTGGGAGGGCAAAGTTAGGAAAGAGCAATAAAGGACCCTACCTTGAATGTGTTGCTTCACCTTGAATCTGCTATTGAGAAGGCACTGTTTGCATTAGCTCTGAATGGGGAAAGAGAGTTTGGTGGAGGAAAGAGAGGAAAGACTGGGGAGAATGAAGAAGGTTAGAAAAAAAATCACCCCAAAAAAGTCAGCATGAAGGGAACATGAGGAAAGGGACTAGAGATTAGGTTTCTAACAAATTGGTACAAATGAACAGAGAAGGGAGAAAATTAGAATGTAAAAAATATGGACTGGATTCTTAAAGGTAAACAGCTTAAAGGAGGAGGAAAAAACCTTCAAGAAACTTATAATAGAAAGGATGTAGTATGGTGTAGTGAAAAGGCCTCTGAATCTGGACTCAGAGGGTTTAAAATTCATCTTCTAATTATGAGCTATGCAATTCACTTTCCTTCTCTGGGCCTTTGGTTTCCTCCTTTATTTGTAAAATGTAGCATTGGACTAGATGCCCTCAAGAGTCCTTATTAACTGAAGATCTATAAATCTCTGAAGTCTTAAGGATAATCAGCTGGGATGAAGAAAGAGTGTGTGGTTTATTGCCTTAGTTTATAGAAAGTTTCTGACAAAATTTCTAAAATATGCCACTCTGATTTTTGCATATGGCATAGAAAACCTAAAGTAACAAGGCACAGACCTCAAATAAATGTTTGTTCTATTTTATCTATAGTCAATAAAAGCAAATGATAGATGTTTCTGTCTTATCTTACTTAAAAGCTTTTGCAAAGAAATGAAGAATGTGCTTTGTTTTTGACACATGCAGACCAGATATTAATCCATTATTCTTAAAACACTAGGTTTCAACTTCCCACTTTATTTTATTGCTGGCACTTTTTCAAATAACATCCTATTAGTTAGTGGTGGGTAAACACTAGTTCTTTGAGGACAAGTTATAAGGAAAAAGGAGGGAGTTAAATGGGGTAGTACCTATTTTTATAATATAAATTCTAAAACTATCTGCTCATCTGAGTTCTTTAAATGAAGCATCAAAAACAATTCTCTTGGATGCTTGCCCTGTCTTCCGTCTCCCATATGATCTCCACTGGCTGATGCTCTCCTCTGAGCATGCCTTTACATGACAGATCTGTCTTCCTTTTTTCAAGCATCATCTACTTTGCCCATCCCTCTGGAGCCCCTGTAGGCATATTGGGGGGTCCAGTTTTTACATTTTCTCCCAGGCCCTATAATTATGTTATATGGGGGTAGCAGATTGGAAAGGGTGCCAGTTGTAGACATGTCTTCCAGCAGATGAGTATAAAAAAAAAACCAACCTTCCCTTGTCTACTTACACTGAATATACTGTTCAAAAAGAGCTTATCTAGGTAAAAGACAATATGACCTCTGTCACATTGTTACGGTCAGCAAAACCCATTGTGATGAAGTGGTTTAGTATTAGCTCTATAACCTTCAACTGCCTAGAGGCGCCTTTGACACTCAAATGCAACCAGACAGTAGATTTCTGAAATCCTAGGAAAATGTACTCCACTCTTTTCTTTGTCAGTTAATCAAGATTATCTGGAAATTCTCATTTGTTTCTATTTATACATCCTCTATCTGTATTTTATCATTTCTAAAAATGTACATAAATCACCAGGCAACGCTTCACATAATGTTGCATTGCTTGAACAACAGATAATCATATTTCTACCTGACTGATGTTGTCACGTTAATAATCTTGTGACCTTTTGAAATAAGGAATATATAAACACCAACTGTTTTCACTAGAACTGGTGTTTTCTTCTGCTGTAAGAAATCCAGAAATAATCAAATAAAGAAGTTCATGGAAAAATCCCTCCAAGTTTAGAGAAAGCAGTAGTAACTAAACTAGCAAAAAGAATTTCTGAAGGAAACTACAGAGGGGTAGGGAAACCTAAAGCCCCAGGAAGAATTTCAACCAGTTAAAATGTCTGAAAGTAAGGCTTTCACTGACTGCTCTGCCTGGGGCTGCCTTGAGTTGGTGAGAACACTGGGATCACTACATGCTAGACCACCACAGACTGTTTGGGTGGGTGAGGAAGGGCTTCATAGCAAAATATCATAAGTGAAGCTAGGAACAATATTGATAGATGGAGGAGTTGTAAGCATCAGATATGGGATTAGAACTGGCACCCAGCACTTAGCACAGTGATTTGAACATGGTAATGCATAATAAATACTCGTTGACTGACTCTTAGAATCTGGATTTCCCCCCAGAGTAAGGGCTCTTTTCACAGGGATACACTACTTCCTCCATTTTGCTATCAGACTTTAGGCTATGTAGTTCAGCAATAATGTAGAGATGGAGTAGATGCTTACTAATTTATTATATCTAATAACAATGTTTTAATTTTAAAAGCAAATGAATTATACTTTTAAAAAACCTTCTAAAATAAGCACAAAGCTATTTTTTACCCTACGGGGCAGAGGCCCTTGATAGAAAAAAGTCTTTTCCTTTCTACCTAAGTAAGATTTTCATTTTAAAATGGGTAGGATGAAAGAAGATAGAAGAGGCAAAGAGATTTTTCAGTTAAGCAACCCTCTGTAGGCAACCCTCTATAACTTTGAAACTTTAAAACAGCATCATCTGTTTTAGTAGTTCTTCAAAGAATGCAATAAAAAAAATCCTTTCCTATGTGCCAAGAACTTGAAGGAGAAGGAGGAGGAGGAGAATGAGGAGAAAAAGAAGAAGAAGAAGAAGAAGAAGAAGAAGAAGAAGAAGAAGAAGAAGATGATGATGATGATGATGATGATGATGATGATGATGATGATGACATCTATTTGCCAGGTCATCTTCTGAAGTATTAGTTCAATTTTGGGCACTATATTTTAGGAAGGACATTGAAAACTGGACATCATTCAAATCAGGGCAATAAACTGGAAAAAATAGTCTTGGCATCATGCTATATGAAGACTTGGTTGAAGGAATTGAGTAAATTTAATTTGGAAAAGAAAAGACTTAAGGAAAAAGTGATAGCAGATTTCAAGTATTTTGTGGACTGAAGAAAATGATTAAACTTGACCTCAGGTGAAAATTGAAAAGAAGTAAATTTAAGTTTGATCTAAAGAAAAGCATCATTACATCAACATATCAATTATTGTTGTATACTTCATTCTCAAAGAAAACCATGACATCAGGGAGGTGATGCCATGACAAGCACATGAGTTGGATTTGAGGGGGGGAGGGGCCTGTGTTAAGTCACCAGACTCACTTTCTCCTCCAGAACCAAGAGGGTCCAGTGACTAGATATAAATCAGGATGACAGGAGATGGCTCAGGATAGTAGGCAATCAGGGTTAAGTGAAGGTCACACATTTAGTAAGTGGCAAGTGTGTGAACCTGGACTTGAATTCCCATCCTCCTGACTCCAAGGCCGGTGCTCTATCCACTGTGCCACCTAGCTACTCCAAACATAACAATTAGGGTTTATTTGAAAGTGTAATGAATAGTCTCTTGAGGTAGAGGATTCTCATGGGAAGTGTCCAAAGAAAGGCTGCTTCTTTTCATTCATTTTTCAATTAGCAGGTATTTATTTCTTTCTCCTTCCACTACTTACCACTGGAAAGGAAAGAAAGAAAGAAAAAGCAGCGGCTAGGTGGTGCAGTGAATAGAGTACCAGCCTTGGAGTCAGGAGTACCTGGGTTCAAATCCGACCTCAGACATTTAATAATTACCTAGCTATATGGCCTTGGGCAAGCCACTTAAACCCATTGCCTTGAAAAATCTAAAAAAGAAAGAAAGAAAGAAAGAAAGAAAGAAAGAAAGAAAGAAAGAAAGAAAGAAAGAAAGAAAGAAAGAAAGAAAGAAAGAAAGACAGGGAGAAAAAGGAGAAAGAAAAAAGAACAAAAGAAAGAAAAAAGAGAGAAAGAGAAAGGGAGGAAAGAAAGAGAAAAAAAATAAAGAAAGAGAAAGACAGAGAGAGGGAAAAAGAATGGGAGGAAAGAAAGAGGGAAAGGAAGAAGGACAGAAACACAGAAGAGAGAAAGAAAGAGAAAGATAAAAAGAAAGGGAGGAAAGAAGAAGGAAAGGAAGGAAGGAAGGAAGGAAGGAAGGAAGGAAGGAAGGAAGGAAGGAAGGAAGGAAGGAAGGAAGGAAGGAAGGAAGGAAGGAAGGAAGGAAGGAAGGAAAGGAAAGGAAGAAACAAGCAAACAAACAGAGAAAGACACAGAAAGAGAAAGAAAAAAAGAGAGGAAGGGAGTGGAAGGAAGGGAGAAAGGAAGAAAAAGAAAAGAAAATCCTTATAACAAGAGGACACAGTCCAAATTTCTCCCATTAGCTATGTCCAAGAATTTATTTCATTCTGTATCCCAAAGCAATGAGCCCTAGTTGATAAGCTAGACTGGATGGCTCCTGATATCCCATCCAATTGAGTCTGTGAATCTGTGTACTCTGAAGAGCCACACTTTGGAATAGTTTGAGTTTAGTTTTTCTTTCTTTCACCCTCCTGGAGACAAAAAGCTTAAGAAGCCTGTGAATGGGTTTCTCAGAAACTCCCCTCAGCCCTAGAGGTGCTAATTGCTACTCCTGTAGTTATTAGAAGATCAAAGAACCACCCACAGACCAGAGCTGCATTTAGTCCTCTAGAGACTAGGCATCTGGAGAGTTGTCACCCTGGGCTGGCTCCTTTCCTTTCCCCACATCTTTGCTCAGTTCCTCAAATAGCATTGCACTCAAAAATAAGCACTAAGGAAATGGCTGTGGAATGAATGAACGAATAAATGGATGAACAAATGAATGAATGAATAACTTCAAGCTTTTGTTTGTTTTTCTCAAGCCTAAGAGTAATGGAGTCAGGAGATCTGGATTAAAATTCTGAAGCTAGTACTCATTTACTCATAAATGCTCTATTCCTCAGTTAGAAAATTACAAAGTGCAAGATGATAATACTTGCTCTACCTACCTCACAGGGATATTTGTTTAAAAAAAAGGCACTTTGTAATTCATAAAGTGTGATACAAATATGTTATTATTATGATTCCTTTACTAATATTTTTTGTTCATACTACTTTATCATGGCATGGAGGTAACCCTGAGTTCTCAAAATCTATGCAAGCAGTGTATAAGCTCTGGTAAATGCATAGGATCATAGATCTAGAAGCTGACTAAGCAGAGATTTAAGAGATTCTGATTCTCCAGAGATTTCTTCCAACTCTGATGTCATCTTCAGTTGCCTTCTCCCTCTGCCCTACTGGCCCCTTCCTTCTCCCAATAGCAAGTTCTTCCCAGAATCTTTACTTTGAAGAATGTCCCAGACCAGTCATCCTTCATTAGCTGAACTTTACCACTATGTATCTTTCAATTTCACCCCTCCATCCCACCCCCAAACCCACTTTTAAAAAAAATTATTTTTTATTTTTTTGCATTATTTTAAAAAACATTTATTTAATTTACACAGCAGTAATAGTTGCTCAGTTGTTTTGCATCCCCTTCTGAATTTGTCTTTATTTTCTACTGTATATATATGTGTATATATATATATAGTTAAAGATTTTATTTATTTTTTATTTACACATTACTAAAATATTCTTGTTTAAGAGTAAACATAATACCTCCTTCCCCCACAAAAATATAAAACTTCATGAGAAATAAAGTAAAAGAAAGAGAAAAAATGTGTTTCAGTCTGTGTTCTGATACCATCAGCTCTGTCTCAGGTGCATCACATTCTTTTTTTTTTTAAGTTTTTTCAAGACAATGGGGTTAAGTGACTTTCCCAAGGCCACACAGCTAGGTAATTATTAAGTGTCTGAGTCCGGACTTGAGCTCAGGTACTCCTGACTCCAGGGCCAGTGCTCTATCCACTGCGCCACCTAGCCATCCCCATCACATTCTTTATCATAAGTCCATCAGAGAAGTTATTTCCATATTTTTCCACAGTTGCTGTTGCTGATTGTAATTCCCTTCATCCATTCCTCCCCACTACCATCTATTATATTTTCTCTCTCTCCTTTCACTCTGTCCCTTTTCAAAAATGTGCTGTGGGGCAGCTGAGTGGCGCAGTGGACAGAGCACTAGCCTTGGGGCCAAGAGGCCCCAAGCCAGCATCCTACCCCAGAGACCCAGCAACCACCCAGTCCTGTGATCCCGGACAGGCCACCCAATCCCACCCCCTTGCAAAAAGTAAAAAAAGAAAATGTGTTATATCTGACTATCCTCTCCTATGATCTACCCTCTCCTTTATCACCCACATCCCCACCTTCCCCCATTCCCCTTCTCTCCTTTTTCCTCTAGATGTCTATACCCTATTGAGTGTGTATGCTATTTCCTCTTTGAGCCATTTCTGATGAGAATGAATGTTTCCTCATTCCCCCTTGGCTTCCCCCTTACATACCATTGCAAAAGCTACAAAAGCTACAAAAGCTTTTATATAAAATATCTTAGCCTATTCCTCCTCACCTTTCTCTTACTCCCAGTACATATTACTTTCAGCTATTGACTCCATTTTTACAATATATTATAGCTTCATATTCAGCTCTCTCCTGTACCTTGTCTATAAAAGCTCCTTCTACTTGCTTTATTAAATGAGAAGGTTTATATGAGTATTACCAGTGTCATCTTTCCATGCAAGAATACAAGTAGTTCATCATCATTAAGTCCCTCATAAGTTATCCTTCTCATCCACCCTCTCTGTTACACCTGAGTCCTGTACTTGAAGGTCAAACTTTCTGTTCAGCTCTGGTCATTTCAACAGGTACATTTGAAATTCCCCTGTTTTATTGAAAGTCCAGCTTTTCCCCTGGAAGAGGATGCTCAGTATTGCTGGGTAGTTGATTCTCAGTTGCATTCCAAGCTCTTTTGCCTTCCAAGCCCTACAAGCCCTTAATGTAGTTGCTGCTAAGTCTTGTGTGATCCTGACTGTGGCTCCATGATATGTGAATTGTATCCTTCTGGATGCTTGTAAGATTTTTCTCTTTGACTTGATTTTCTCTTGGAACTTGACTATAATATTCCTGGGAGTTGCTTTTTTTTGAATTTCTTTTGGGGGAGATTGGTGGGTTCTCTGAATTTCTATTTTGCCCTCTGCTCAGGTATCCCAATAATTTTTAAATTATCTTTCCTGAATCTGTTTTCCAGATCAGTTGTTTTTTCAATGAGACATTTCACATTTTCTTCTAATTTTTCATTTTTTTGGTGTTGAACTATTGTGTCTTGATTTCTTGCAAAGTCATCAACTTCCTTTAGCTCCATTCTATATCTGAAGGATTTGTTTTCCTCAGGGAGCTTTCTTTCCTCCTTTTCCATCTAGCCTTTTAAAGCATTCTTCTCCTCAATAACTTTTTGATCTGTTTTATCCATTTGACCTAAGCTGGTTTTTAACATGTTATTTTCTTCAGAATTTTTTGGATCTCCTTCACTAAGCTGCTGACTTTGTTTTCAGTTTTCCTGCACCTATCTCATTTCTTTTCCCAGTTTTTCTTCTATCTCCCTTACTTGATTTTCAAAATCTTTTTTGAGCTCTATCATAGCTTAAGCCCAACTTCTATATTTCTTGGAGTCTTTAGATATAGAAACTTGGACTTTCTCATCCTCAGATTGAGTACTTGGTCCTCCATGGGACCAAAATAATTATCTATGGTCAGGTTTCTTTTTTTCTATTTACTCATTTCCCAAGCCTGTGCCTGGTTTGGGGGATCCTGAGCTTTTGAGTATTAGGGACACCCCCACAAGGACCTCAGTGTACAAGATAAACTGAAAATAAGCAACTGAGGAAAGATACTAGAATAAAGGGGGATTAGGAAAGGCTTCTTGTAAAAGATGGGACTTCAACTCATATTTAAAAGAAACCAGGGGGCAGTTAGGTGGTACAGTGAGTAGAGCACCAGGCCTGGAATCAAGAAGACCCAAGTTCTAATTCTGCCTTGGACTGAGGCACATCTGTCAAGTGAGCTGGAGAAGGAAATGGCAAGCAAGCCATTCCAGTATCTTTGCTCAGAACCCCCCCCCCCCAAAGTCAGAAAAGACTGAAACTACTGAACAGCAACATAAGGATATGAGGGAAGCTAGGAAGAGGAGATGAGGAAGGAGAGTATTCTAGGCATTAGGAGACAACCAGTGAAAACATCTGAAGGCAAAAGTTGGAGTGTCTTGCCAGGAACAGCAGAGAGGCCAGTGTTACCGGACAGAAAGAGAGGGAAGTAGAAAAAGACTAAAAAGATTGGGAGTGAGGGAATTATGAAGGCTTTGAATACCAGAGAATTTTATATTTGATCCTAGAGGTGACAGAGAGAAGACTAGGGTTGATTGAGTAGGGAGATCACATAGTCAGACCCTGCACTTTAGGAAGATCACTTTGACAGCTGAGGATGGAATGGAGTAGAATGAAGTAGTAGAGGAAAGAATCTAGGTTCAAGTAATAAAAAAGTAGAATCAGAAATTTGGAGCTTGAAGGAACTTCGGAGATCATATAGTCAGTCAGACAACCAAGAAGCATTTATTAAGTGCTTATAATATACTGGATAATATGCTGAGGATACACAGCAAAAACAATGAGGACTTTCTTCAAGAAGTCCTCATTCTAATGAAAGAGATAACATGCAAATAATTATATACTATACACACACACACACACACACACACACACACACACATATATATATATACATATATATATATATATATATATACATATACACACACACACACAGTTTAAATATATAGATAATTACAGTTACTGTATGATGCAGTGGATGGATCACCAACCCTGGAGTCAGGAGGACCTAAGTTCAAATCCAGTGTCAGACACTAACTGTGTCTGATTACCTTGTATCCAGAGCCATCTCCATTTGTCCTGTTTCATATGTGGTCACTGGACCCAGATGGTTCAGGAGAAGAAGTGAGACTGGTGACTTAGCAAAGCACTCCACCCAAATCCAAATCACTTGCTTTTCATGGCAATACCTCTCTAATGACTTCTTTGAGAATGAATGTGTGTGTGTGTGTGTACATATGTGTGTGTATATATATATATATATATATCTTAATATATCTGTATGTATGTGTGCATATGTATTTACATATTACATATACATATACACATACTACAGTTTAAAAGAAAGGCAATCTCAGAGGAAAGGCACTAGCAATAGGAGGGATGAAAGGATGAAAAGAGAAGACTTTGCGCTGATTCTGAACTGACTGAGCTGAAGTCAGAAAAGTCAGGAGTTAGAAAGAGGGAGAACATTTAACTATAGAATAGAGCTAGTGAAAAAAGTCTAACCCTGTCATCCTGAAGAAACTGAATCCCAGAAAAATTAAGTGAATTGCTCAAGGTTACACAGATTATATCAGAGTTGAGATGATTCTCCGATTCTAGAACAATTACTCTCCCCCCACACACACACACCCCTTTTGACTCCATGCCTGGGCTTTCCACCTTGATCTATCACTGACTACCTGTAGTAACTCCAGGGGAAGCATTTCATCTCTCTGGGCTTCGATTTCCACCTAGTCTAGATGATTTCTAAGATTTCGTCCAGTCCCAAAGATCTATGATTCTAAGTTGCCAGGGCAAGAATACCCAAGGGCAAAGCTTTTCTTTGTCCCTGCATCTTTAGTCCTAATACGATGCTTTGTCCATTGCAGACACAGTAAATGTGAATTAAATTCAATTACATTGAATTGCCACAAGGAACCATAGATCCTCACCTGGTGAGTCCCAAACTCTAACCCATCTCTCCTGCACTCTCACTAATGAGCCCATTTATTTCTTGACTTAGTCAGAGTTTTTGGCCCCATGACAGCAATCGGAAATAATCAGGTTTGATCAAACCCATGCTCTACTGGTGAATATATAATATTTCCGTTGGGTTTGTGAATGCAACCTGCCTTGTCATTTTCCTCCTCATGGGTGATGAAGAGTGGGGTGGGAGGAAACTGTTGAAACACGGGGAGTAGTATCAGAAAGAGAAATCCCATGCTGAGGAGAGAGGGGAATGGTGTTGCCCAGGAACGTGGGGAGAACAGAACCCAAGAGAGAAGAGCTCGCTCACTCATGTGGGTAGCGGATTGTCTGCCTCTGCCCAACATTAGCCTTTCCCAGCCAGCGAGGAAATCTTGATAAAGAAAGTGATGATGAGATGCTTTCTGCAGCAAGGATTCTGAGGGCTGGGTTTGCCCTCCCACACACCCTGGGTGGGCAGGCAAACCGCATGCTGTCATCTGTGAAGGCAGTCAGCACTGGGTACACTTAATTACTGTGTAAGCAGAATTGGATAACACTTTCTATGCCAAGCCCTGGATTCATTTTTATCATTGCCTTTTTTTTTTAAACATGTCTAAACGGAATGAGCCTCACAAGGGTAGCAGAAACCAGGGCTCTTCTCTCAGGTGCTCAGGATCAGACATAAGACCAAGGGGAATATTCATTTCTAAAATTAATTTTAACAAGCATTCATTAAGCACTAAGCAGTTTAAAATATTATCTCATTTTAACCTCACAACAACCCTGGGTGTTATTATTACTCCCCTTTTTTTGCAGATGAGGAACTGAGGCAGAGAGTAAGTGACTTGCTTAGTCACACAACTAGTGTCTAAGACCATATTTGAACTCAAGTTTTCTTGACTCCCAATCCAGAAACTATATTTCTTATCTAAGTTTACAAGTAGGATCATAGGATTTATAACTGGAAGGCATCTTGAACTCAGTCCAACCCTCCCATTCACTGAGGGGGAAACAGAGACCAATTTGCCCAAGATCACACAGGCAATAAGTAACTAAGCCAGGATTGTAAATCCTACTTCTAATTTGGTGCTTTTCAAGTTCCCCCAATTCTATTTTCTGATCCTTAATGGTATTTTTATCTACAAATCCAAACTGTGGTGACAGGAATTTGAACTGTTCCCCAGGTTCTGCATTCTTCCAAGTTGAGAACTGAGGGTCAGTATAATACAATGGCAGCAGTACTGTGATGGGAGCAAAGATGAGGTGGCAAATATTTAACAACTGTCCCTCCAGGAAATTTGTACATAGGACACTTTTGTATTTTATTTGCATTGGTAACATTTTCTGCATCACCTTCTTAACTAGACAATTGAAAAACAATGTCAAACCTTGATTTGTAGTGTTTGTTCATTCTGAAATATAAAGGCTCACACATGAACATTTTAAATATAGGACTCCAGAGTCAGTGTAGGCTGAGTCCAGCTCTCATCCCTGAAATGGAAGTCAAGAGACTTGGGTTCTATCCCAAGTTTTCCTCAAGCAGCACAACAAAGATTCTCATCAAATCACTCAAATCTTTCCATGCTTCAATTTCTTCAGCATTCTATTTCATATTAATGTAAGGGGGATGGGGTCACCCAAACTTCTCCTTTGAATCAATCATGTGTACATTTTCACATTTATCTAATGTCATGATTATAAAGACTTTTAGCATACATATTTGTAGTAATAATTCACATTTTTATAGTTTTTCAAATTAGAAAAAGGTTTTAATCTGTTATCTTACTTGATTCTAACAGGTATTATTATTATTATTATTATTATTATCACAATTTTAAATACAGCATGAAGAAACTGAGGCTGGAAAAGTAGTGTCTTATCTAGGCACAGCTGTAACTAGGGCAGGACTCTCCCAACAAGTTGTCACAAAGATGTGGGGGAGGGAGGGAGATTGTTTTCTTCTGTGGCAGTCCTCCAATGAGCCTCCACATTTCCTGTCATCAGATCTATGCTCCTATGGCCCCAATTACCATCTAATAACTTTCTGTTACCAAGTACCCCTCCCTGGCCTCTATTCCTCTAAATGTATTGTCTCCTCTCATTTAAAATGTAAGGTCCTGTGGGGCTGGGATTGTCTTTACTCCTGTTTTTGTATTAAACCAATCATCAATAAATATTTATTAAGCACCTAATTAAGACATAGTCTTAAATTCTAGTGCTATTAAAAAAAAAAGACAAAAGACAGTCCCTGTTCTCAAGGAGTTTACAATCACAGAGTTTAGAGTAGACATTAAAACAGAATAAACAATGTTATTTTTTTTTTTTAGGTTTTTGCAACGCAATGGGGGGTTCAGTGGCTTGCCCAAGGCCACACAGCTAGGTAATTATTAAGTGTCTGAGACCAGATTTGAACCCAGCTACTCCTGACTCCAGGGCCGGTGCTTTATCCACTGCCCCACCTAGCCGCCCCAGTGTTATTTTCATTGATTCAGTCATTCATTAGATAGTTCATTCATTAGTTTGTTCATCCATCAGTTTATTCGTCCATTCATTCAACTGCCAAACTCATGTCCTAAGATGCACTTGCCAGTAACAATTTGGTCAAATCTAAAACACAACCACACCTCCTATATTATAATACTCCTCTTGAGGAGGCCACTTTTCCCACTACCACTACTACCACAATGCCTCATTCCTTTCCCCTTCTCAGACCTACAGAGATTATTAAAGTTTGACCTTCATTCTTTTATTTTTAGGTTTTTGTAAGGCAAATGGGGTAAAGTGACTTGCCCAAGGTCACACAGGTAATTATTAAGTGTCTGAGGCTGGATTTGAATTCAGGTCCTCCTGACTCCAGGGTCAGTGCTCTATCCACTGCACCACCTAGCTGCCCCTGGCCTTCATTCTTGATGGGACCTGATGAAGGATGATGCCATGAGGAGCAGATGACTTGGATTTTAGTGAGAAAGTGTTGTGCAAAGTAGCCAGCCTCATTTTCTCCTCCCAGGCCATTTGGGTCCACTATTCAGATATGGCTAGGATTGACTAGAGATGGCCCTAGATGCAGTGGGAGATCTTGGTCTTTTTAAGTCAAGGTCTTTCCCAGGTCTAACATTGCCTGAGGCAATATCCATTTCTGATTAAAGCTTGTTAGGAAAAATTGCAATCAAGAATGGCCTCTTGGGGCAGCTAGGTGGCTCAGTGGGTAGAGCACTGGCCCTGGAGTCAGGAGGACCTGACTTCAAATCCAGCCTCAGACACTTAATAATTACCCAGCTGTGTGGCCTTGGGCAAGCCACTTAACCCCATCTGCCTTGCAAAATCCTTAAGAAAAATTAAGAATGGCTTCTTGCACAGTCAAAGATCAATCGATCATTTAATCAATCAATCAATCTGGGAAGAAAAGACCTTCGGGGTTTCTGGGCAAAACAGAAACAATTATTATTTACATTTATTCTGAGTCAATCAGGGTTCAAGTGGAGCTTTGTCTAGGATCTATTATTGGCTAATCTAAGATAGCCAGGGTAATTTGGGGCCTGTGAACTCCAAGATATTTTTTTCCAAGTTCCAACAATCAAAATTTAGATTCTTTTGGACAGAGCTCTTGCAAGTAAGGGTAGAAATAAAGAAAAAAATGAATGAAAGAATGAATGAATGGAAGAAGGAAGGAAGAAAAGAAAGAGAGGAAGGACAGAAAGAAAGAGAGAAAAGCAGAAAGGCAGAAAGAGAGAGAGAGAGAGAGAGAGAGAGAGAGAGAGAGAGAAAGAGAGGAAGGAGGGAAGGAAGGAAAGAAGACTGTCCCAAAGGGGCACAATACTAACTAGGTAGACTGAGCTCATTATTCTACTGTCCCAGTGAATTTGCCAGAGGGAAAAGGGAAGGAAAAATTTCTAGTTAGGGTATCACAAAAGTCATATTGACTGGAGATGAAATTCAAACCTGAATCTTCTGTCTCTATCCCAGAAGTCTTTCTCTAAGTTCCCTTCCACCTCCAAATTCTATGATATTCCAATCCTATAAAGAGCCAAGCCTAGATCATGCATTTCTGATGAAATACACTTTGAGCATTCTTCCCTTTCCTAAGACGGGTCCCTTCCACCTGGCTTCCAGCTTTATGTCAAAGGATGCTTTGTAAAGCAGAATGCCTAAGGCATTGTAACTTGACACTCAGGCAGACAGTTTGCATGCCTGCAGGTAGGAAAATGGCATGCATGAAAATAACAACTTGAGTGATGGATAAGGGAGTTTTCATTGTGAATGTGCTTTAAAAAAAAAAAGTTTGTATTTCCAAATTAGAAAAGTCTAATTATAGAACAGCGAAATTCACAGATGCAGATTCAAGGTTATTTATTGCAAATGATTTCTTAAAATTTTAAACATATAATGATTGTTATTTTTGAAGTAGTCTGGAAGGGAAATTTGCAAGCACTGTGTTCTCTTTTAGTTAATTGATCAGAAGCTAAATGGCTCAGTGGATATAATGCATGCAGGTCTTGGAGTAAGGAAAAGTCTTCCTGAGTTCAAATCTGACCTCAGACACTTACTAGCTGTGTGACCCTGGGCAAGTCACTTAACCTCTTTGCCTCAGTTTCCTCATCTGTAAAAATAAGCTGGAGAAGGAAGGACATAGCAAACCATCTTAGTAGCTCTGCCAAGAAAACCCCAAATAGGACCATGAAGAGTCCAACAGAGCTGAACAAGAACAAAAAACAATTTCCAGCTAATTAAGTTAGAAAAATAATTGACATGAGTTGGTTTAATAGATTTGGTAAGGACTTTATAGACAATTTACAACAATCTCTGTGTTTAACAGATGAAGAAGCTATGGCCATATGCCTTGCCATTTAGGAGCAGAACCAGAAATGGAATTCAGGCCTCCTGACTCCCCTTGGTTACTATCACAAGTTACTTCAACTATTCATGCCAGGGCAGGAGTGAGTTCTTAACTTTTTTTTGGCCATAGATGCTTTTGGCAGTCTAGGGAAGCCTATGGATTCCTTCTCAGAATATTGTTTTAAAATGAATAAAATAAAAATGTATAGTATTATAAAGGAAATCAGTTATATTAAAATATAATTATCAAATTTTATAAGTCCATATATTCACAAGATAAGTTCTATATATTGTTCTATTTATTCCCCCATTTCTCATTAGAAATAGCAAGAAATGAAATTTCATTTTTATTTTTCAAATGGAACTGTGATTTTTTTATGGTTTCTAGCATTTTTCAATGACAGGGATATCGATGGAACAAATAAAATCTTTGTTCTTAGACATAATTGCTGGAGTCAAGTTTTCCTCCTGCCCCCCCACTTTTTTTCTTTCTGATTGGTTATATGTGGATAAAGAAAACTTTCATCATGAAGTAAAATATGCATGAGTTCCTCCAAATATATTCATGCTCTAATGAGATTTTTATTGTTGTAAGGTTGTCCTCTCATGTACCCTACTTCCGATTGCATTGTGTTCCTTATATGCCTGGTAACCATATGCACAATACAGTACAGGGAGGAGTAAAGAGGAAGTGGTACAGGGGGATTCCCTTACAAAAAAAGTAACTCTAAGATGGAACTGTAGTCAGAAGAGGAGGAGTTCCTGGGGTGGGGGGAAAGCATTTGAAGCAAACAGAGTGCAGCGTTTTTAATCCAGCATTCACAACAGCAATACACATATAACTGAAGGCTGACTCTGAATAAAATTTCTTTTACGTCAAAACATACAATGTTAGAGTTGGAAGGGAATCTAGAAATCACCTAGGTGAACATTTTCATTTGACAGATGAAGAAACCAAGTCCCCAGGAGGTTAATAACTTATTCAATGTCACATAGGTATGAAGTGGCAGAACCTTTTTTTTGGACTCTTTCCTAATCTTAAATCCACTGACACGTACTTATTAAATTTCTACTGTGCTCTAGATGCTCTGCTAGGTTCTGGGGACGTGTTCAAGGAAGGAAACAATCCCTTATCTCAAAGATCTTAAATAAGTACAGCTAGGTCTCTATCAATGTGGGACTTAGTATATATATAATATGCACATGCACATATATATTTATGTGTGTATGTGTGTATATATATATATAAAGTATACTCAAAATTAATTTTTAAAAGAATGTGGTTCATTCAATTTCAGTCCTGTCCAACTCTTTGTGACCTCATTTGGGGTTTTCTTGGCAAAGAAAACCACTCCAGTATCTTTTTCCAAGAAAACTTCAATTTGGGTCATGAAGAGTCAGATACAACAGAAAGGACTAAACAACAACAACTGGAAAAGATACTGTAGTGGTTTGCCATTTCATTCTCTGACTCATTTTACAGATGAGGAAACTGAGGCAAGCAGGTTGATGACTTATCCTAGGATCACACAGCCAGTAAGTGCCTAAATCAGAATTTGAACTCAGATCTTCCTGACTCTAGGTCCAGTACTCTATTCACTGTGCCACCTTGTTGGGAGCCAGCGTCTCTAAGCTGTTTGACACAGTTGCAACAAGAAGACTCAAGGCAGTCATACTGCCTGATGGAATAATATTTCCTTCTTCAATATATATAGGGATTCCATGTATACCCATATTTATAGGTCTATTATTGATTGCAAAACTTACTCATCCTAAAAGTGGAATGACTATAAAGGAAGGATTTCAGAGAAATTCCTTCAATAAAACAGATTGTGAACTCTATCCAAATTTAACAGGACTGCCTCTCCCTGAGACATACAAAAGGCTTCAACATTATGAAATCTTTGGAAGATACAGCACTGGGAGTTCCAGGGAGATGTCAGAATATATACAGGGAAACCAGATACAAGATGGGTCAGATAGAATTCCAGGGAAATTAACAGTTTTGCCCCCCCCACCATGCACAGGAATATATGATAAAGATGGTGAGAGAATAGTTAGTTAGTATAGGTAACCAATATGTGAACTCCAACAGCCTTAGTTTATTGGGAAAGAATAAAAAGCATAGAAACCATAGCGTCTACCAACAAGGGCTGAAAGGAAAAATGGTTATTGAAGGAGTCTACAGACAGGTGGACAAACATAACTACCCTCACTATAAGCTGTCAAGGGAGCATATCAAAAAACATTACATATGCGGCACAAAAACATAAAAGCATTCCATTAAACAAATTATATCAAAGATTATTATAAGGAAAGTTCTGTTTAATTAATAACTTTACTATGCAGCAACAAACTAGGCAACAGGCAGGTTGAGGTCATCACAGTCTGAGCAGGGACAAGAAAATTAACTACACGATTGATAATCAAACTTGTAACCACTACATGATCAAATTTGTAACATTATGAACTATATGATTAATGATGAAAATTGTACACTTTCATAACCAAGGAAATGATTTTAGTTTGCTTGTTTGATATGATTCTGAGACTATAAAAATAAATCTAAGCAGCTGACAGTCAGTCAACCTGCTCCTGCCTTTACCCACTTGTTGACTCAACTCATTTTGCCTACTCTGTCCCTCCTGTCAGGTTCCAAGGACCCCGCAGAGGCTGGACCTCTGCAGACTGGCGCCTGAACAGGGTAGTTGCCTTCCCCACATAAAAAAAAAGAATAAATACAAATAGACATGTCATAGTTAAACATAAGATAGTTTGAGAGGGAAGGCACTGGCAATTCAGGTGATTAGAAAATGTTTCATATAGAGAGAAGGTGGTACTTGAGCTATGTCTTGAAGGAAAAGAATGATTCTATGGGGTAAAGGTAAGAAGGTTATTCATACAAAGTATTGAAGGATAACCAAGACAAAGGTAGGAAGACAGGGATGACTTGCCTTTGTGAGGAACAGATAGGCTGGTTTGTCTGGATCACAGATTACAGGATGGGAAATATTGTATAATAAGGCTATAAATATCCACTGGGTCTGGGTTGAGAAAAACTTTAGAGGCTAAACAGACTAATAATTTTTTTAAAAAGTTAATTTAATTTAATATATTTAAAGGCTCATGTCAATAGGGAATTACTGAAGTCTATTGAATAGGGGACTAATATAATCAAATCTGTGAGTAAGGTAAAAAATTTTGTGGAGTGGGGAGAAACTTGTGTGGAGTGGGGAGAAACTTGAAGTAGGAATATCAGTTATGAAGATGGCATAAACATTAAAAACCTGAGAAACTGAAAAAAATGAGGACAAGGAAGAAAGTATAAGATGGGTAAAGAGGTTTTTTAGAGGAAAAGAAAGGGAAGAGGAGCTCATAGCAAGTTACTCCATTTTCTTATTCAAGTTAGAGAGGGGAAAGGAAAGGTGTGTGAGACTTAAGAAAAAAAGAGGTTTGGACTATCTTCTTTGAGGAGTGAAATAAATAATCAAATAGTGAAGAATAAAAGGTTTACAATAGAACTCAGATGAAGTTGGAAAATATTAATTTATAGGGTTCAAAGTCAGCAGAGTTGTGTGGCTTCCTAAAGCTCCTTTCATAAGCATAAATATCCATATTTATTATTCAATACTACTGAAGTCTGAAATGAAAAACTGGATGAAGGGAGTGAATGAAATGTAGAGTTGAATTGGTAACCTTATTCGGTAGAGAATTCAAAGAAAAGGAAGAGTAGCTTGTGGACAGAGGGGGTGGAAGAATCCCAATGAAAGTGAATAAAACATTTATCTATACTGAAGTATAGAGACAAAATGAGAGAAGGTGAAATGCAGCTAAAAGTTTTTGTAAGAAATTCAGGGTCAGGGCAGCTAGGTGGCGTAGTGGATAAAGCACAGGCCTTGGAGTCAGGAGCACCTGGGTTCAAATCCAGTCTAGACACTTAACAATTACTTAGCTGTGTGGCCTTGGGAAAGCCACTTAACCCCATTTGCCTTGCAAAAAACCTAAAAAAAAAAAAAAGAAAGAAAGAAAGAAAGAAAGAAATTCAGGGTCAAAGTGAGATCCGAGAGTGATCATTCCTGTGTGTGTGTGTGTGTGTGTGTGTGTGTGTGTCTGAGATGGAGGTATGGAAGTTGGATCATGAGATTTAAGGAGATTATAAAATTTGAAATTTAGGAAATTGGAAGTAACATCAACACTGATCTTGTATAAAAGCTAAGAGCTGAGAAAAATAGTGAGCCAAGTGCTAAATACCTTGAGAAAGGAGGGAGAATGATCTGAGAGATAGGAGATAACTACAATCATCATATGGATAGGGTTTGTGGTAGGAAAAATACTTGCTATCTTCCCTCATCATGATAGGGGAAGATATGATAGCTGTCTTAAAGTGTAAATATTTAAGGACTGTCCTGTGGAAGAATTAGATTTGTTCTACTTGGACTCATAGGGCAAAAATAGGAGTAGGTAGAATGAAGTTTTAAAGAGGCAGGTTTTGGCTTGATATCAGGAAAAGTTTCCTTATAATTATTCCTATTTAGGAGATATTGGGTTCTTTCTCACTGGAGATCTGTAGGGAGATATTTAGATGACCCTTTGCTGGAGATATCATGAATGATTTTCTTTGTTAAAGAGGGTTTGGATTGATGTTCTCTGTGATCCTATCCAATTCTTTGGCTCCATAATTGTATGAAGAATAAAAGAATTGCCAATGTAATAATATGGTCCTAAACATGAATTTATAATGGGCATGGCATTACTTTGGCATATTTTTCTGACTTCCTCCAGCAATATTTAACAGTTCAGGAATAGGAGCATAAAAGATGGAAGGTGTAGGTAACTTCAGGTTACTGTGGATAAACAATTAGACAAGGAACTAAGTCTTCAAGGATGGAGGACAATGCTGGAGCATGAAGAAATAAAGATTGATCAGAGGAGGAAGATGGACTGGGAGAAAAAGAAAGAATCGAAAGTCTCAAAGTCAGTGAAAATGAAGACTAGGTTTAGTAGAAGCTATAGGACATGAGATGAATCTTGTCAGAGAGGATAATTTCAGTTCAAGATCCTGGAAGTAGAACAATTTGGGATGAAATTAAAGGTGGAATCACTCATGGAGGATGAGGGGAAGATGATTCAGGTAAGACATAGGAGTTGAAGTGGTTGGTTGATACAGTTGGAATCCAAAGTGTAAAAAATTCCAAGGATGAAAAGTATAAGGATTGGGGGCTGGGGTGGGGGTGGGAGAGAAAGATTATGCAGCTAGGTGGTGCAGTGGATAGAGTGCTGGCCCTGGAGTCAAGAAGATCTGGATTCAAATTTGACCTCAGGCACTTGCTTGCTGAGTGACCCTGGACAGGTCATTTAATCTGTTTACCTCAGTTTCTCATCTGTCAAATGAACTGGAGAATATATTTGCCAAGAAAACCTCAAATGGTATCACAAAGAGTCAGACATGATTAATCGACCAAACAACAACAGATTTATTTTTTTGAAACAGGGGGGCAATTACCTAGAAATTAGCTACAAAAGAACCTCAGAGGAGAAGAGATTACTGAAGGGCAATAATAGAAAGAGAATGTAGAAATGGAGTTGGAAAATAAGGAAGATTCCAACTACTGCTCTTGGTCCAATGCATTGAGAGTCATGAAGAAAAAGGGCAACTAGCTGGAGAAGATGATCAGCAAAGAAATATCTTATGGAAAAAATGGAAAGAGAATAAGAAGATAAAACCCAGGGTGAAAGGAAAGTTGTTAATGAGAGAGTGAGGCTTCTAGAAAGTACAGTGGAAGAGGAAGGCAAAATAAAAGAGGAACTGAGAAATCCTGAAGAAGAATGGGACTGATATGAAGAGTAATCAAGTATGAGCAGAGTTAGCAGGGCAAGGACTTTTTTTACACTGGCAGAGAATAACCCTGACCAGGAATAAAACAAGGAAAGCAGCAATTGATTATAGTTCTCATTTGATCAGAATTTGGGATGGAACAGGAAGTTCCTTTAAATAAGACAATCATATTGATGCAAGGGCACTCACTTTACTGCTATTCTCTAGCCTCTTTATGACCTAATCCTATAGGCCTCTGATCCAGCACTTCTAGGATTATTCCTATTGTCCACTGCCTTTGTTCCTACTCACATGCTACTGAATGCAACTGAAGAAAAATTATTATAGAACCATGCTGACTGAGGGAACCAACAAATTTATATTACATAAACCTCAACTGGGCCCTCACTAAGGCAAGGCAATCCTTTTATACCCCTAACCAATTTTCCATCCTATTCCCCATAGTGGCTTTTCCAAACTTCATTTCCCCTCAAATCTCCCATGGCTCCTCCTATCTCTACATGGCTTAGGAATCAGGTCTTTCTAACTCCAAGTCCAGGGCTCCAGTTACTTTGCCACTGGGCTGTTGATTGTCTTTACTCTCTTTCACTCTCTCCTCTTCATGTTCAATTAGTTGACTTGTACTATCGATTTTATTTTCAACTTCCCTCATATATGTCCCTCTTTTCTCTCAGACAATGGCACATCCTGGTGCAGGATTTCATCACCACATAGCAAGCCTATTGTTATAGCCTGCTGACTCAAGCCAGTTCATTCTTCACTTAGCTATCAAAGTGGTCTTCGCTAAAAGAAGCATGTATTTCCACCTTCCCTCTCATTCAACCAACTTCAATGGCTCCCTATTATCTCCAAATTACCTCCAAAATGTTTGGGGTTGGAAGCCCTTCATAGCCTGCCTCCCCCACCCCACCTTTTCAGTCTTCTCATATCGTATACCCCACCACAGACTCATTAACCTAATGATGTTGACTGCATTGTTATGCCTCATTTAAAACACATCATCTCCTAAAGGGCATTTTCACTAGCCATCTCTCATTCCTGGAATTCTTTCTTTCTTCATTTCTTTTTCATGACTTCCCTAAGTTCATGTAAGTCTCATCTAAAGTTTCCACATTCTACAAGAAGCCTTTTCTAGTCCTTTTTAATCTTAGTATCTTCCTCTCTAAGATTATTTCTAATTTATCTTGTATTTATCTTATTTATATATTCTTATTTTCATGGTGTCACCTAGGAAATTAGATAATGAAGTGACTGGGTCTAGAGTCAGAAAGACCTAGGTACAAATTCAGCTTCTAACACTTATTGGCTACGTGATCTAGGACAAATCGCTTAACCTCTTTGCTTCAGTTTCTTCATCTATAAAATGAGGATAATAAAAACACCTACCTTCCAGGATTGCTGTGAATATCAAATGTAAAAATAATTGTTAAGTACTTAAACACAGCGTCTGACCCATAGTATTATATAATCCTAGATGTTGTTATTATTATTATTATTATTATTATTATTATCATCATTGCCCCCATCCCCCATTAGACCATGAGTTCCTTGAGAACCCAATTGTTTTATGCCTTTCACTTTACCCCATCATAATATGTGCTTAATAAATATTTGTTGACTTGATTTTTTCATTCATTCCTTCAATCTCTTTGTCTCTATCACCATCCTTTTGAATAGGTTAGCTATTGAATAATCTTCTTTTGAATAGTCTCTAGGTCAAGGTTGGAGAACCCTTGTGAAAAGCTATTTGGGTATTTATAACATCATTCATATGTTATAATTGGTCAAATATTTAATTCAGCCCTAAAAAGTTCTCGGTTATATTGAATTTTGAGCCCCCTCCCTTATTTGTGGTTGTTGGCAACATCAAACCAATATGACCTGCAGGTTCCCTGCCCCTTCTTGAGAAGGGTCATGTGTAGAAGCCTCCAGTTTCAGGCAGAAATCAACTATTAAATTTCTTCTTCCATCTTCATCACAATACTAGTATAGTGTTACAACTCCAAAAGAAGCTCAGGTCACAGTGCTGATAGTGATGGTCATTATGCTTCCTTTATCCCAGAGTTGTAACTAGGAATTTTTGTTCCTGAGCCAAAAGTCACAAACTTTACCCTAGACAAATTCCTCAAAAGTCGTGTTTAGTTGAGATATGTTTATGGGAGGAGGGTGGTGGCCAGGGATATTAGCCTTGGTAGAAACATAGAGACCTGGGGTCACTA
Organism: Macrotis lagotis; assembly: GCF_037893015.1. Lineage (NCBI taxonomy): Eukaryota > Metazoa > Chordata > Mammalia > Peramelemorphia > Peramelidae > Macrotis > Macrotis lagotis. The sequence continues at coordinate 83,569,231 of NC_133662.1, read as the reverse complement.
GAGTGAGCTGCTTCTGGGGAGGCTATACCAGGAACAGGAAAGAAATCAGTCTAGCAACCATCTGTTAGCTTCCTAGTTTAACTAATTATTATTATTAACTTTGTACTACCTTGGTGGTTTTTAGTTGTTGAAGGACTACAAATGTGGATGCTTTCAATTCCATACCTTAGGGACAAAATTCTCTCTAGAGTATACTAATTATAGCTCTATTCTGTACTTAGCCACCTGGGTTATGTGGTGACAGAGTAAAAAGGATGTTGGTTCCAGGACAACAATCAATGAGAGAAGGAGGATCAAATACCATTTCTTCAGATGACAAGGCATCTGAGAAGGCTGCATATCAAAGAAACTTCTGATTCAATTTCCTTAAGGGATGGAGCTGAGGTTTGGTTAGGAGTAGTTGTATCAGTGTTGAAAGTATCAGTGCTTTCTCTATCATCAGCCACAGTAGCCCCCACCTACCTGAGTTGTACTGTAATGATCGAGTGTATGTGAAAGTATTAAAAATTTGTGAATTGTTACTTGTTTGCTTGCTTTTGGTGTGGAAATATGACTTTGTTGGAATAGGAAATTTTCTTAGTGGAAGATTAGCGATTAATCTGATTTAATAAATATTTTTTTTACTTTTTTTTTATACTGCTAGAATTCCTCCTGGTATCACTTTCCTTGCTCCAGGAATCATCTCATAATAACAAATATTTTTCCAGGAAAAAAAATGATCAACATATCAAAAAAGTCTGAAAATATAGGCCACGTACCAGACAACTATAGCCTTACTGAATTACCTTGAATACTGAGTGCCACATGTCACTAGATTTGGAGGAATAGGACCTAGATTCCATTTCTGTCACTTACTATATTGCTTGGCTTTTAAAGTCATTTAACATCAGAGGGCTTCAATTTCCTCTTCTATGAAATGAGAATAGCTAGATGATGGCCTTCTATATCTATTATCATAACAACTAGGATATATCAGAAAGAGAAACAAAACCTTTCTAACCCTAAAACTTGTGTTAAATATCTATCCACTACGCTACAGATTCCTCTCAAGTTACTGCGATAATTGCATAGTTTCAACCTTTGCCTGCCAATTTAATTCTTTCCTTCAAAGGTCTCTTCAAAATCAGTCTTTTCTAAGAAGTCCTCCCTTGTCTTGGCTCCCTACCCAAGCCTGTCTTTCCCAACCCCTAATTCTCAATTGATTAGACTTTTCTGCCATTGTGGTTATTCAAGCAACAAGCAAAAGCAAAGTTTTCCCAAAGCTCCTCTGACAAACACCACATACAATATTTATTGAATATCACAATGACAATTTGTTAGAGTTGTAATAGCATGTCTTGAATATATTCTTTTATGTAGGATTCAGAATAATATATGTTTTGTGCCTGATAAATACTAACAGATGTCAGCAGAACCAGGAAAAGACATTTGTGTACTGTGGGTAAAGTGTGAAAAAGTATCCCCCCCATCTTTGAAAATTGTACTTCCTATGAGTTTCTGTCCATCAGAAATTTTAAGGTTTTTTTTTTTGTTTTAACACAAGGCAATTAACATCACAAAACAAATGTCCATATGCCATAGAGAGTGTAATTTTCTGGTGTTAAAATATGTAAATGCAGTTTTAAAATTTTTAAGTGTCCCTTATTGCATACTTTCCCCACCCCAAGGTATTACACCTTAAGCATCTGCTCATTGTACCTACCCCACTTTCAATATGACATTTTTAATTTACCAAGATGTAAAGTCAAACCAATATACCAGATGTTAACCCCTGGAATGTTCTAGAAGCCTTTTAGGAAGAAAGAGTGGATTGAGCACGGAACAATAAACAGAACCAAAATTAGCATAGGGCTAGCTGACTTTTGTCCCAGGGAACCAAGGTCAGACTCTTCATCTGGGTGTCTATCTTTCTTTTGCTCATTCTCTCACCAGACCTTCCCTTCACTTCCCTTGGCCTCAGTTTCTTCTTTGTAACATTAATGTGCTAGTACAGTCTCTTACTTTATATCCTTCAACAGCCCAGGCTGAAATGTGGTGTAAACACCATCCCCTCACCCTAGGCTTCCCATCACTGGGCCATACTTATCATGGGCAACTGAGAGCTTCAGTCTCCCCTAATCCAAGGTCAAATCACTGCTTTGACTGCTCCCCCCCCCCACTAGTCAGGGATTCTTGCTGTTGGATATCTCTGCCTTTATATATCACTCTGTCTATGTCTTATTGCCTGTCTCTTTGTGTTAGTGTAAGTATTTCTTTGTGGGTGTGGGCATTAGTGTCTCTCTTTTATGTCTATGTCTGTCTCTCTTTTTCTTCATCTGCCCTCTCTCTCCCTAACTCCCTCTTCCTCTTCTTCTTCCTCTTCTGCTCCCTCTCCCCTCCCTCCTCTACTTTCTCTGTAACTTTACCTAGTGCTTCTCTGATGATCTCAAGGGTCAAATAGAATAATTCTAAAAGAGATAACTTCCTGGTTCAACCATTTAATCAAATAATCAAACATTCATCATGTGTCACAAACTGAACTCACTAGTTTTATGACCCTGGAAAATCACCTCAGTTTCCATATTTGCAAAATATAGCAATGGAGTATAGTAGAAAGAATACTGGATTCAGGGTTCTACTCCTGGTTCTGCCAAAGATGAGCCATCTGATATTGGGCAAGACATCCTCTGCTAGAACCAGAACATTATACACACTAACAACAACATTTGATGATGATCAGCCAAGATGGACTTGTTCTTTCCATCAATGCAATAATCAGGGATAATTTCCAGAGAAGGAATCGTGCATTTTAAATAAAGACCAAAGTTGATTATCTTCAAAAGTTGTCATATAATATGAAATTTTGCTATCTTTAATGTTTGCTTTCTTCCTTTTGGATCTGATTCTTCTCTCAAAACAAGTTCAATTTTGATCTATGCTTATCATGGAAGCAAATGTAAAACCTATATCATATTGCATTCTATTGGGGAAGAGGGGATGGAAGGGAGGGAGGGAGAAAAATTGTAAAACTTAAAACATCACAAAAATGATTGGTAGAAACCACCACTGAATGTAATTGGAAAATAAATAAAATATGTGCATAATAAATATGTATAAAATAAAAATGTATATAATAAAATATGTATATAATAAAAAGATATCCTCTTCTCAACTGTTTTTTTTTCTCAAGTGAAAATATTCCTCATTATAGGTCTATACTTAGGAAACTGATTTATTTTGACTTTGAAGATTAATTAGCCTTTTGAACACCTCTCAATGCTCATTGGCCTGTGTGTGTGGCATGGGTTTCAGGGAATTTATATAGTTGCTGTCTTCAGTATTTACACATTCATAAAGATTTCAAATCCAAGAGTTTGATGTCTCAAAAGTTTGTTCCAAAAGTCATTTTTCATTTTCATGGTCACTGGAATTTTTCTACAGTATGAGATAAATGATATTAAGTCTCTGATAAGTATACATGTGGCAGAAAGAAAATTTATTTCAATTCAATCTAACAAGTTGAAAATGGAATTTCAACAGCTATCATAATAACTATCCACACCAAAAAGCCAGCCTAGTGGAATTACAATGCTAGAGTTAGAGTTACAAAGATCTGGGTTCAAATTTTACCACAAATCTTAGATGTGTGAATATAGTTGAGTCACTTCATCTAGAGGTTAGACTCCATGACTTCAAAAGACCCTTCAATCTTTAAAGAAGATGGGGGGGGCATCTACATGGCACAGTGGATAGAGCACCTGACCCTGAGTCAGGAGGACCTGAGTTTCAAATCAGACCTCAGACACTTATTAATTTCCTAACCATGTGAGACCTTGGGTAAGATTTCTTAGATCATATCTTTTGTCTTTCAGCTAGAAAAATATTAATTTCCACATTCATTTGTTTCTTTCTGTCTACTTGAGCAATTGGAAGGACTGAGATGACTTAATCTACCAGTAACACGATGCCTTAAGTAGTAAAGCAGCTTTGATTGTCCCACTTGACTAAATTGTCATTTCTGGATTGCATTGCTACCTTTTTCCTTTCACATGTAACTCCCTTCTTCCCCTGGCTGTTTAGTTTTGCCATCACCATTCTGAAATTCATTCATGCATGAGCCTACAGCTGAATCTCAGTTGCGTTAATGGTTCTTTTATTCTACTTAATCTTCTTTTCCCTCTCACCCACCTACAACATTTACGGCCTCATGCATACTAGTGCATTGTGGAACATCAGGGCTCTCCCTTCCACTTGACTGCAAAGGGAATTTTATCCCTCCCTTGATATCTCAACCTAGCTTTTATGCACTATTCTAATAACACTAGTAGTATGTTTATAAGATGACATGCCTTTAATTGTTTCCCTCGCCCCAGAGATGCGTAGAGTAAGTACTATAATGGGCTCTGTATCTTCCATTTTTTATTTTTATTGCTAATGGCTTCTCTAGTAATATAAAATGAATGATGAGGACAGTCTGGAAAAAGCAGAAAAATCGATACTCTGTCCAGACTCCATATTAGTTAAAAGCAGGTGAGGAGCTCAGGTTATTAGACAATAGAATTTCCTGTAGGCTTTCAAAAATTTGGAAGGATTTTTTTCCCCCTACAAGCTGTGACCATGAGAAAAGGAAAACTTCCTATAAATGCAAGAGTGTTTGGACACAAATTGTTTGGGCATCTCTTACATATCCCAGAACTCATCTGAACTAATATCCAGTAGAGGGCAGTGGTATGTGTACACTGGGTCACTGTTCTGAGCTGAAACTCTAAATAATACCAGGTTGTATCCCAGCCCTTCTCTTCATGTCCCAACAAACTATCTGACCAGAGTTTGGCATGATTGAGCAACTCCAGCAAAATCAAAACTAAATATAAGCATCATTTATACTATTGACTTTCTGTACCATTCACTTGAACTTAATACTATTAGCTCCCCTTTGAGATCCAGTTTTCTTTTTTTTTCTCTTTGTTAAAAATTTTATTTATTTAAGGCAATGGGGTTAAGTGATTTGCCCAAGATCAAACAGCTAGGTAATTATTAAGTGTCTGAGGCTGGATTTGACCTCAGGTCCTCTTGACTCCAGGGCCAATTCTCTAACCATTGTGCAACCTAACTGCCCCAAGGTCTAGTTTTCTGATGTAAAGATCTTGAAGTTGAGGACTGAGCTTTGGACTCATTGCACTTGCCAATATCTAGTATATGGTCTCTAAATTAGGATTTTGGTCCTACCTTAAAGGGCATGTGATTACCCAATAAGAGATTGGGAAGATGATTCAAATTCTACCTTTCACAAAAGCCAATTGTAGGAGCTTATCTCCAACAAATCCACACCTATTGCTATCCTACATCACTTCCCCATTCTGTTCCCTCCTTCGACCATACAAGCTCTCAAGTTCCATCTTTCTTAGACATTGGTCCTCAGGGCAGTTAAAACAACTCCTACTTGAGTATCCACAGTAGCAAAAATACAAGTATCAATGGGAAAATTCTCCTCTCCCCAAGTAGACATCTATGTCCTTATACCCCACTTTACATTGTGACTATAATGAACACCCTGCTTTCATGGTAACCACTTCTATACTATAGAGTAGAGTACCACCTGCTCCCCTCTTGTTTTGGGACAGAATGAACCCCCAGAATGAGATGGTATGAATGGATTGTGATTTTCATCTCAGATATTATTTTAATATCTTTTCTCCCAAACTTTCCAGACTTCCATATGACTGTTAAGTACACCACCATCCTTCTAGTCACCCAGGTTCACAAGTTCAAAGTTATTAATGAATCCTCACTCTGTCACCCAACATATATAGTCAATTATCATACCATGTTATTTCTACTTTCACAACACTTCTCTCTGCACTCTCCACATTATGATCAGACCATCATCATTTCTCTCTTAAACTATTACAATAATTTCCATATGGACCTTGCCTTCAATCTCCTTCCATTCTGAACTGCACATATGCCAAAGGGATTTTCCAAAACTACAGGTCTGACCATATTACTCCCCCACTCAAATTCCAGTGGCTAAAGATTGATTATAGGATAAAAATCATATGATATCTATATGTACATATATATTATATATATATATATATATGTATTGGAAGTAGCTAGGTAGTGCAATGGATGGAATGTTAGTCGAGTCAGGAAGACTTTTTCCCCTAAGTTCAAATCTAGTCTCAGATACTTACTAGTTACCTGATCCTGGACAAGTCATTTTAACCCTGTTTATTTCAATTTCCTCAGCTGTAAAATGAGCTGGAGAAGGAAAAAGAAAACCATGAAAACTACAAATGGAGTCACAAAGACTCAGACACAACTAAAAAAATAATCAAAACCTCCATTTTGATCGTTTATCTCTTTTTTCTTTCTCTCTCTCTCTCTCTTTTTTTTTTTTTAGGTTTTTGCGAGGTAAATGGGGTTAAGTGGCTTGCCCATGGCCACACAGCTAGGTAATTATTCAGTGTCTGAAACCAGATTTGAACCCAGGTACTCCTGACTCCAGGGCCAGTGCTTTATCCACTATACCACCTAGCCACCCCTTTTTCCCTTTCTCTTTATCCAGTCTTCCCTGTCCTGACTCTAAGTTTTTGTACTAACATAGAACAATGTTCAATTTCTTGGACATTTTCTCAGGATATCACTCCCTTGTTAGGCAGTTCAATGCTAAATTCAGCCTTATCCTTGACTCTGCACTTTTCCTCAGCCCAAGTATCAATGCAGTTGCCAAATCTTGTCATTTCTATCTCTACAATCTCTCTTTCTATTAACATAGTGGCTACTTTGATTCAGGCTTTCATCTTCCTCCTCTGTGAGAAGATTGCAATGGTCTCCACTTTGGTTTCCCTGCCTCAAGACTCTCCCCACTCCAGACTTTTCTCCAACACTACTACCTAAGTAATTTTCCTTAAGTGTGGAGCAGTTCATGTCACTTTTCTCCTTAATAAACTACAGTGGTTCTCTATTGTCTTTAGCCTAAGATAAAATATAAAATTCTCTGTTGAGTTTTTAGCACCTTTTACAACTTGGCCCCAATCTATCTTTCCAGTCTCACTATATTGTATGTCCCCTCCCACTCTCTATGATACAGCCAGACTAGCCTTCTCTCTGTTCCTCACATCTGATACTCAACCTCTCATCTCCTTTGTGCTCGCCATCTCTCCAAGCCTGACATGCCCTCCTCCTCTCCTCTGCCTCTTTTACTCCAAGATTTAGCTTAGGCAGCATATTCTATATGAATACACCCCCAACTCATTTGCAGTCATTCTTCATGACCCCATTTTGGGTTTCCTTGGCAAGAATGTTGGAATGGTTGATCATTTTCTTTGCCAAGCAATATATAGATTAGGAAACTGAAACAAATAGGGTTAAGTGATTTGTCCTAGGTCACATAACTAGTGTCTAAGGTTGGATTTGAACATTTGTCTTCCTGACTCCAGACTTGGCATTCTATTCTACTGTACCACTTAGCTTCCTATTATTAACCCTATTTCCCAAATTACCTTGTATTTCTCTACTTTGCATTTATTTATATTTGTTATTTTATATTTATTCTGCATATCTTTATATTATATGGATAAGTGCATGTGTCTCTTTGGTTAGAATATAAGCTTTTCCAGGTAGAAATTTTTACAGTCTTTTTAAAAATTAAATATCTTATATTTATTGTCCCAACTACATGCAATGATAGTTTTCAACACATATTTGTGGCAAGATTTTGAGTTCTACATTTTTCTCCCTCCTTCCCTTCTTTCTCCCTTCTTCTAACAAGAAACAATCTAATATAAGCTATATGTATATAATCATGTTTCATTTTTTATTTATTTTTTCACTGCCCAGTACAGTTCCTGGAACAAAATAGGGGTTTAATAAATGTTTATTGATTGATTTTGCTTATCTCACATTCTTATCCTCAGTTCAGTCAGAGTACAGCCTACTTTTACCCATTCTTCAATTCTACCCATCCCATCCATTTCCCCTCAGCCCCTTAGAACCACAGAATTTTAGAGTTGGGAAGGACTTTAGAGAGTCTCTTGTCCAAATCGCTCATTTTACAAATTAAGAAACTGAAGTCCTGGTAGGTTTTATGACTTCCCCAAGGTCATACAAGTAGTAACATAACTATATGCTTATATTCTTTTGAATTTGTACAAATTATATTGATTATTATCATATTTAATATTCCTCTGATCTTAGCAACAGGAATTTTTAACATAAACACTAAGCTCCTAGACCAGTGCTGTGGTCCTACTTTAAGAATGTGTAATTTTGTCAGTGTGGTTAATCCTTACACTGATGAAGATTAGTAATACTTCTGTAGGTAATTTTTCAAAGTTTCAATAGCCAAAAGAATCATCATTTGGTCATTTGGTCAGCTGCTGCTGACCCTATCTGAAACTGGAGGGGCTGATTTTCAAATAAGAGACACACCACTTATCACTAGGTCTACATTTGGAGTCTTTCCAATGTGGCAGAGTTTGTTTTCCATTCAGGGATATGAACTTCTGAGAGCAGATAATTGAATTTTTAGTGTGAGTAGTTACTCCTCAGGAATCATCAAATACTACAACTCAGGGCTTAATTTATTGTTTATGGATTATCTGGATTTAAGAAAGTGATGAAGAAAATCTTAAAAATTCTGGTTAAACTTGAAAAATGTGTCAAATGCATTTTGTTTCAGAGAGCCTCTTGTTAAATATTTACCAGTATACCACTTGCTTCATTAGCAAAACTTCTGAGGACGTAGTGTCATCTTATTAGTGAGACATCCAAGGATAATTTTATTAAGTAAGAATTTTTTAATACTGATTTGATAGATAACTGAAGTTTACAAGGGCAGTATTAGGAAGCATTGCCAGTTTTTACATTTGTGAAAAACTTAATAGCATTATGAGGTAATGGGTCCTTGAACTAGTGGGGGGGAAGCATTAAATTAGGTAATAATCATAACTGTCTTTCTATTTTCTTTGGCCAGGGTGCCAATAAAAAAATTAATCTAGAAAATTAAGCCAAGGGTATAGTAACAGTGTACTAAAAACAAGGGATTGGCATTCAGAGGACCTGGGTTCAAATACTGTTCTGCTTCTCATTACCTTTGTGACTTCGTATTACCCAGTCCTTCCAAGGAGCACAGTATTAAGCACCTATATATACCAATATGAGATACAAAAACAAAAAGTTTCTTCTTAGGGTCCTTACATTTTAGTAAGTACACAGATAAGTGAACAAAAATAATAGAAATAAATTTAAATTAATTTGGGGGGGAACTAAACTGGGGAGATCAGGAAAACCTTTTTTGTAGAAGGTGACTCCTGAGTTAATCCTTTAAGGGGATAGGGATTCTGTGGGGCAGAGGTGAGAATGAGAGGATTTCAGGCAAAGAAAACAATCTTTAAATAAACATAGCAATGAGAAAATGAATTTAAGTATAGGGACCAGTTAAATAGACCAATTTGGTTGAGACATACAATATGTGAAGGGAAATAATGTGAAATCATCCTAGGGAGATAGTTTAAAATTAGATTCTGAGGATTTTAATGCTAAACAAAAGGATTTATAATTTATCCTTGAGGTAATGAGGAGCCAAAGAAGCTTCTTGAGAAAGGGAGCAACATAGTCATGCCTGTATACTATCAATTTGGTAGCTGTATAGAGGGTGAATTAGAGAAGAAAAACCCAGTTAGGAGATTAATGGATTAGTCCAGTGAGAGGTAATGACTGTTTTATGAATGGACAAGTGAGAGATTTTGTGGATGTTGAGTTAATAAGATAATTACTTATTGAATTCATATACAGTCAATGAGGGGTAAGGAAAAATGAAGAGTAAAGGATGATGATATGTGACTTTAGGTGATTGGAAAGATGATGCTCTCAATAAAATTATGTGAGTTTGGGGATAAAGATGATACTTCTTGGTTTTAGATTTGTTTAATATGAGATACTTAGAGAACATCCAAATAAATATGTCCAGTCTGCAGTTGTTGATACAGTACTGGAGTTCTAGAAAAAGATGAGATTTAGATTTGTAGACTTGAGAATCCTGTGCATAGAAGTGATCATTGAAGCTGATGGTGTTTTCAAGGAAGACAAAAAAAATGAGAGAAAAGTTGAGGGTTCAAGATACAGTTCTGAGCTAACCCCCTACATAACAGTTGACCCCAGGTCTCCCTTTTCTCATCTGTAAATTAAGGAGGTTGAATTATGTGAACTCTAAAGTTCTTTCCAATTCTCACCTATAATCATACTTCCTCTTATGACATTTGAAGTTGAGATCGGCATGCATCTTGGCTAATTTACCTTTACAATTCATTAACTAATTTAGCATTAATTTAACTTCTAATTGATTTAATTTCTAAAATTGTTCCCTTTATTCCCAACAATCAGAAAGCAGAAGTATTCCACATTCAAATGTCACAATCTAGTTGTTTCCTCTTTAAAAAAAGGTATTGGTAATTTTTGTTTTTATTTTACCATTATTTACTAGCATATTCCTTCCACTCCCTTTACTAGAAAAAAATTAGAAAAGAAAAAAAAGCATTTTAATAAAATTAACAAATACATCAATCAAATTCAACAGTATTTATTATGTTCTACCTTATTTAGATGTGATTAGGAAAAACCACTGGTTTTTCCCCTTTTTCAAGGCTGCCTTTCCACCTTTGGTGTCCATTAGATCCACCTAACTCTCATCTGTGGCTCCAAGAAGCTGTAGTATGCACAGAGGTCACACATTAGTAAAATATTTTGGCAGACAGGCTAAACCAGGTTGGAGGTAACTGTGTAGTCTCAAACTCATCAGTGAGTTAGGGGAGTGTTTACCACAAGCATATGACAACTTCCCCCATAGAATGGGCAGATGAGAACAATTCATTCTGATGGCCATGAAGTCAGCAGAAACAGATGCTATGGAATACTTAGAACTTGGTTAGACATCAAAGATGCCAAGGTCATCCACTGCATCTGGAGCTATCACCAGTTGTCTTGATACTGTCCTACCATTGGACTGTGATGACTCTGAGACTGAGGTAAATAACTTTGTGCAACTCTTCCTCACTTAAATGCAATTTATGCATAAATCAAAAGACATCATGCATTCCATTTACCTCTATAGTTGTCTATCTCTATGAAAAAGAGAAAGAAATGTATTCTCATTAGTACCAAGGCATGTTACCACTTTATGTGTATGTGTGTGTATATATTTTTACTTATTTTTGTTAAATATTTTCCAATTACTATTTTTTAAGATTCATTTTTAAAATTTTTAAGTTCCAAATTCTCTCTTTCCCTTCCACTTTTCCCCCATCCACTGAGGACAGCAATGTGATATCAATTATGCATGTGAAGTCATGAAAAACATATTTCCATCTTAGCTATTTTTGAAGGAAAAAAGCATTAAAAATAAAGTAAAAAATTGTGTTTCAGTCTACAGAGAGTTCATCAGTTCTCTTTCTGAAGGTAGATTATATTTTAAAAATCATGGCTCCTTTGGAATTATCTTGGATAATTGTCAAATTCAGAATAGCTAAGTCTTCCACAGTTGATCATTGTTATCAAGTGCAGTTACTGTATACCACATTCTCCTGGTTCTGCTCACTTCATTTTGCATCATATCACATAAATCTTCCCAGGTTTCCACTCATCATTTTTTAAATTGATATTTTATCTTATTTTTCCAATTACATGCCATGGTAGTTTTTCAATATTCATCTATTTGCAAATTTATAAGTTGCACCTTTTTTCTACTCTCCCCCCTCCCAGTGACAGCCAACAGTATAATAAAAGGTGTCCTTGTACATTTGTGTTTAACATATTTACATATTGTATAAGAGTAATTAGGAATGAAGGGAAAGAAAGAAAACCTGCTCTTCATTCCTTATAACACAATATTATTGCATCGCAATCATATATCACAACTTGTTTAGTCATTCCCCAATTGATGGTCATCCCTTCAATTTCCAGTTCTTTGCTACCATGAAAAGAGTTGCTATAAATATTTTTGTATAAATGTCCTTTTCCTTTTTCTTTGATATCTTTGGATTTAGAACTAGCAATGATTTGGTGAGTCAAAGGATATGCACAGTTTTACAGTCCTTTGAGCGAGTTTCAAATTGTTCTCCAGAATGGTTGGACCAAATACTGTCAATGGTAATTTTTTTTTCATTTTTCTATTTTTCCCACAACTCCTTCAGCATTTATCATTTTCTCAAATCAATAATGACTTATAACATTTTTTCATGTGATCTATTAATAATTTTGATTTCTTCTTCTGTTCATATCCTTTGGCCATTTATCATTTGGGGTATGTCTCATATTTTAATAAGTTTGACTCAGTTCCCTATATAGTTGAGAAATGAAGTTTTTAATCAGAAAAACTTGTGAAAATTTTTTCCTGGTTTCCTGCTCTCCTTCTAATTTTGGTTACAATGTGTTTTACAAAGTTTTAGTTTCATATAATCAAAATTATCCATTTTATTTCTTATAATCCTCTCTATCTCTCCTTTGATCATTAACTTTCCCATTATCCATAGTTAGGTAAAAATTCTTATTGTATCACCCATTATGTGTAAATCATTTACTCATTTTGACTTTATATTGGTATATAGTGTGAGATGTTTGTCAATGCCTATTTTCTACCAAACTGCTTTCCAATTTTCCCCACAATTTTTGTCAAATGTTGAGTTCTTGACCTAGAAACTTGCATCTTTGGGTTTATCAAACATTTGATTCTAATGGTCATTTCCTACTATCTATCATATGCTTCATCTATTCCACTGATCCACCATTCTTTTTCTTAGCTACTATAAGATTGTTTCATGATTACCACTTTATGATATAGTTTGAAATCTGGGACTACTAGGGTCACTTTTATTTACTTTATTCATCGATTCCCTTGATATTCTTGACCTTTTGTTCTTCCAGATGAATTTTGTTATTTTTTCCTAGCTTTTTCTTTAGATGATGTCTGCTTTGAGAATAAATTTTTTTTTTTGCAAGGCAATGGGGTTAAGTGGCTTGCCCAAGGCCACACAGCTAGGTAATTATTAAGTGTCTGAGGCCAGATTTGAACTCAGGTTCTCCTGACTCCAGGGCTGGTGCTCTATCCACTGTGCCACCTAACCTCCCAAGAATAAATATTTAAAGAGTCATTCCATTATGAAATAACATAACGAAAAACCAAAAAAAAAAAAAAGAAATCAACAAAACAAAACAAGGAAACAAAGCGGAACCAGAAAAAATGGAGAAAAGTTCTGATCACATAAAAAACTGAATTAGAACAAATGGCCATATAACAAATCCTTCTAGAAATTTTAAATTACTGAAAAATTATTATTATACTTTTTATATTTTTATTAAATTAATTAATTCAGAAGAGTTACTATGAAGATTTACTTGGTTTTACAGATGTTCAATGTTAAGTTTTTAATCAAAAATTTAATTTTTTGTACTAAAAATAATAAAGAAAACCTTGGATTTGCTGGACTGTGGCATCTCCCATGGCCCTGGCTTTATATACTCTGTCTTTAGTATATAAATATAAATCTTTTGTGCCAGCTCTTCCACAATTGATCCACTGGTGCCAGAGGGACATGGAACCTTTCCTCCTCCACTTTTCTAGTAATATTCTATTTACCCATTATCTTTTTGTCTGAATGAGGACATTTTTCCCTCATCTTCATCTCCAGATCACTTTCCCTGCTTCATTCCCAACCTCAGACTAACTTCTCCAAATGGTTAAGGGTCAAAGTCATCTAGCTGTAGAATAAACAAAGTCACTCAACCCATTTGAATAAATCCAAGAAGTCAACAACAATAAGACATTTGGTAAGATAAAGAACCTTACCATTTACCCTGCCATTATACCCTAAGAACCACATGGCTTTAACATCTGCCCTGCTGCTAAAAAGTATGCTGGATATATTTTAAATATAAATATTATTTATTCTTGAAATTATGTTTATATAATTATAAAATTTTGTTATAATAATGAAAATAAATATTATTTATATTTTGAGTATTTGTTAATACATGCCTATATGTCTTTCATGTTTTAAGCATTTCTTATTGGTAGAGAAAAAAAGTAACTATCATAAGATATCCACTTTGTTTTTTAAATCCCTTTTCTAGAAATTAATTGTTAATTCCTAGACAACTATAATTAAAATTTTTTAGAGATTTCTCCCAGAATCAAGACATTATGAGACTGAGAATGTGGGGGCAGAGACTGGGAATAAGAGGAGAAGCAATATTCCTTCTTCTTGGAACTAGAGTCCTCTAGGACTGCTTGGGGCCAAAAGCAGAGATCCTTTTCCTCTTCACCATAGATGATACAAATACACTATCACATCAGAGATGTGTTAACCCCTAGGAGGTAAAAGATTTCATATTCTGTTTTTATCTTCTCACCAAATGAAGAATTTGGAAGCTGCAGACCAAATGTACTGGAAGACTTAATTGTCCTGAGAAGACTAACATTATGAAGGGCTAGCTCCTTTCTCACATTGTTTTGATAAATATTCAAAAGTTACTCCATAGAGAAGGAATGCCATATGAAGAGACAAAGTGACCTATGGGGAATCTAAAGACCTGGATTTATGTCTTATCAGTATAACATTATGTGACCTTAGAAAAGTTACTTCAATCTTCAGTCAGTTACTCATCCACAAGGTGAGGACTTTGGGCAAAAGTCTTTTGGGGTTCTACCACTCTGTGATATTCACTTTTTAAAGATATTTTTGTTTCTATTCATCTTCTATTCTGTAGAGAACTGTGCTGATGGCTGAGAGAAAGATGTATTTACATCTTGAGGTTTTAATTAAGTGTTCTCAATTGTTGAATGAAAGCCTGGGTCACTTGGGATAAAAACCCAGTTGAATAAGAGGGAGGCAGTGAAGATCATCATCTCCTTTAGTAGAGAGATAAATTCCTAAGAGAAATGCTTAATTAGAGGGTTTTTAAGGGCTATAGGCACTGTGACCATATAATTCAAGAAGATTCCATGGAATGCTTGGAAAGTAGTAAGCACTGGTGAACCACTAACTCAGTTGTCTTCTGTGTTAAGAATGTAATTTGCTACAGTTTGACACCAACTCCAAAGTAAAAACTAGGTGATCAGGAGAAAAAGAATATGGAAGGATAGTCTAAGGATAGTCTAAACTTGGCATCCAGAAGGAGAAAAACTAGCTGCTGATCATTTCCCCAAAATACATAAGCATATCTCCCTTTCTACTTCTGACAATTTTGGAGAGAAGAGGGTAGGGCTTGGGGTAGCTGGCCAGAATCTGCCTTCTTTTGAGAAAATTGCCTCCAATCTGAGGGACAAGGTTCTGCTATTTAATTACTTCTGGACAAATGATATGCTTTAAATTACTTTTAAAGCTTGGTCATTTCTTTTCTTTTCTTTTTTAGCTAAAGTTTCTTCTTCAGAGTAGAATCAGCCATTTACTTAAATTTACTGAGTATTATTTTCTTATTTGCTAATTATTCACTAATACTACTACTAAACCAATCATAAAATAAGTCCTCATCTATCAATCTAAAGCTAGTCATTTCATGAATGGATTTCAGTGTTCTATTCTATAAAATGGGGGGTGAAAATAACAAGAATGCCTCTCAGGGTTATTATAACTGCTAACCCTGACCAAATGACCAAAGAGCAACTGCAACTAATGTTAACTTAAAAAAAACCAGAGAGCTCACACAAGTTATCACAACCACAGTTAACTCTAAAAATAAAATAAAACAAAACAAAATAAAACCAAAGAATGAACAGTGGTTAAAAGCACAAAGCTTCCTTTATTCTGTTGGAGGAGAGAAATTAGGCATATTTATGCTGCCCCTCTCCCCATTCCCAATAGAAGATCCATTAGTGTAGACAAATCTCAGTACTTATATTAGTGGCTACACAGTTCTGACAATGAGGATTAACAGTAACAGGGTGACTAGTTTGATTCATAATAAGACTTCATGACTGGAACATGAGTATTACAGGTACTAGTCCAAGGTCAGGGATCACCTGATACTGGTATGAACTATTTCTGGGATTTTGCCATGGCTGAGATCATCCCTAGTGTGAGCCACAAAGGATTGTTGTTATGCCAAGATCTGGACCCTACTTGCTTGTTGGACCTTAGTTCTGGAAAATATGGTGTCTCCTAATAGTAAATAGGGGAGTAAAAAAAGAAGGGTGGTCTTTGCATGGGGATCCTGGCATTTCCCCTGTTTGGGCAAAAGGAGGGAGTATGAAAGAACCCCTCCCATTCTGACCAATGAAAGAGGGCAGATATAAGCCAAGATGCCATAAGAAGTCAATTGGGCCAGATGTGGTGCTGAGTTGAGAGACAACTATAGGTTTATGTTGGTGAATTTAGGGGTTGAGGGGGGCAGATGTAACAATTTGTTTGTCCCTACCCTTTATCAATGATAGAATGGCATTTTTATCCCTGGAGATCAATCAGATGTCCCAGGTAGGAAGGTCAAGAATATTGGGGGGGTACTAGGATAGTATAATTAGTACTTGTATAGAATTTGGTAACAGATGTCTCAACCAGATGTCAGTTGCTTCTGGATCCATACTAGGTGAACCCTAAATTCTCTGGAGGGATCTGTTATTCACTTGGGAGCAGGGGCTTTCTTCAGATGATCCAAGAACCCACACTCACAAGTTTGGCAGCTGTGAATGTAGTCAGAAGGACCTGGTAAACAATGATTACATTAGAAACTATGCTTGATTGATCAGAATATATCAAATAAGATATATGGGTTGCTTAAGATGTACAACAATTGTGAGAAAACCCCTTGCATAAATCTCTGGATCTGAGTTTCTGGTCAGCATAATATAGTTCCTTGGTCAAAAGTCTTCAAACAGCACATAGGAATGGTCCAACTTTCCAACCACAAAGGACTAGGTTCAAACAATGCAATAAAGTTTTCTCCCAATTACCACAATTGAATAAAGTTTTTTCATAAGACAAAAGTTGGATTAAACCCATAATTGAATAGGTACAACACATGTTCCAGGATTGAGTCACAAGATAGAGTCAGTATGGTTCACTCAAATTTTACAATTAACTACTTGCTCTCCTAATTCCCTCAGTTCAACATGAGCTAAATATATGAAGTTTTTCATAAATTCATAATCATAATTACATTGTCACATTACATTAATGTCAGGTTACAGAGAGCTCATTAGTTTTAAGAAGGGGAATTTACATGTCACCAAAGTTACCAAGAAAACTTTAAGATAAACCATGTAAAGCAACACAATAATTATCACCAATATTAAGTAACATCAGGTTTCCTTGTATCCTAGTGACTCATTCTCAATATTCATGTAATCAATACATTTTGGGTTACAGATGTCTCATGTTGTCATCTGGTTCCTAGATATCTTTTCTTGGACAAAGGTTGTATTCTTAGGCTAGCTTGGTTCCATATCTAGAAGTTCCTAGATAATACTGACTTAATAAAGTTTCATATAATCACTTAAACTTGGTTCTTCAATTTTGAAACTTCAGAGAGTTTCAGTTTATATACCATTTACTGTTTCCATACCTATATAAGAATTTTAAAAAATTATGAGGATTCAACTGTAAAATGAACTCTTCTGTCCTTTTAAAATTATTAGTTAATTTAAATTGAAAAATAATTTCATTTTCTTAATCATAATCAATACCATTTATGTGTAAAGCCCTTAATTCAACTCTGAGAATTTATTACTAAAATATGTTCAAATTCTGAATTTCTCTGATAAATTTGGAAATTTTGGAAATATGTATGTGTATAGTTCTTAAAGAAGATAGTCTCATCCTGTTGTTTTCTCAAATTTTACTATTCCATTTATTTAGAAAACTTTTTCTTACATCTTTGTCTTATTACTTTGTCTGATCCTTTTGCCCTTATGAAAATATCATCCCTATGTTATAAATTGACCACAAATACAGGTTAAAATTATAAGATGTTCATACCTTCATCCTATTATGGAAATTCATAGATATTCCAATATCAATCTATTATTTAATAAATTTATTATTGTACCAATAAAATTCTTGATTATAGAAATTTGGCATAAAAGGAAAAAGTGAAGAAGATTCCTCTGAGGTAGCTAGATGGCATAGTAAAGAGAGTACTGACTCAGGAGTCAGGAGGATCTTAGTTCAAATCTGTCTCAGACAATTGACAGTTACTAGCTATGTGACCTTGGGCAAGTCACTTGACCCTGATTGCCTCACATCCAGCGTCATCTCTAGTCATCCTGATTCATATCTGGCTACTAGCCCCAGATGGCTTCAGAAGAGAAAGTGAGTCTGGTGACTTTGCACTGTACTCCATTACTTCAATCTAATTCATGTGCATGTTATGGTATCACCTACCTAATGTCATGACCTTCTTCAAGAATGAAAGACAAACAACAGCATAAATGAAAGCTCCACGTATTCTGGGACTTCTTAGGGCTTCAGACAAATAGCAAACAGCTGATAGTTGTCTTATCATTAATATGTTGAATCTATATACTTAAACCACCCTATATACTTTCATAATAGCCAAGAATTTCAAGTGAAAATTTACAACTCTATAGTTTATTATCTACTTTATAACAAAATATGCCACATTAAATATTTAACAGTTTTCAAATATTTATTTTTATTACATCCTTTTAAAAGCTCAATTCATAATCTAATAAATCCAGATTAAAACTTTGTTTTGCCTAACTGACTCCCAGCCTGGTTTACAGTCTCTAGTAAGTCCCTACACCTAAGTATTTCTGTTACAATGATCTCTAAAATTTTACAATAAAAGAGACTTTAGAAATACAATAATAGCACAAACATTATATATTTAAAATATAAAACAAAACTTTGGATGACATCATTTCAGTTAATCGCATTTCTAAATTATCCCATATAAAAATAATTAATCTAATGATCTTTGGCATTTTAAATCCACTTTAGAGTTATCAAGTATGTAATGGTTAACAATTAAAGAAATAATAATAAAAACATGGTGTTTAGCATATAGCAATCACTGTGTTAAGCACTCTACAATCATTATAACATTTTGATCCTCACAACTACCCTGGGAGATGGGTAACATTATTTTTCTCTTTACAGATAAAGAAACTGGGGCAAACAGAGATAAGATAATTTGCTTAAATTACACAGCTAATAAATTTCTGCAACTGGAACATAAAGTTTCCTTACATTTTCCAGCATTTTTTTCAATATCTAGATTTGGGAACCTGATCTGAGATGAAAGGATGAGGAGAGAGTCTCTGAATTGGGGGTTCAGGGGTCAGTCACAGGAGATCTTTGATTTAAACAATCTTTTTCTCTTTTCATGGTCAGGGAAGAGTTAATAAGAGTTGCTGTTTTCTTTCCTCACTCTGGGATTACTTCCAAACTAGCTTCCTTCTTTCAAAAGCTCAGATGAAATAATGAATGTAAAGCAATTTGCAGACTTTAAAAGGCTACATAAATGTAAGCTATTATTATCTTCTCTTTTTTGATGGAATTCAGGTAGAAATGGTCCAAAGAGAAGTTGCTATCCTGATATTATTCCTTGATATTTGGTGTTCTGTAGACCATTACATAGGTGGATAAAATGTCTGGGTTTTTTTTTTAACTGAGTAAGAGAATTGAGGCTATAAATTCATCTTCTATAGATTTAAAGAGATCATCTTTGATTTAACTCTATGTCAGAAAGGGTAATAAACATGACATGCCACATTCAGTTCTTATTTCATTTATATTTCTCCCACTGGGAGAAATTAAAGATCCACCAGGTCTGCATATTTTGAAAAACATTTAATTTCATTTAATTCCAAGTTTTTGCCATGCTGAAAACTTTTTTAAAATTGTCCTAAATTTTTTATTATTGTTGTTGTCATCTTTGTAATCTAGGTAGTGCTTCACTCACAGAAGAAACTTATTAAATGTTATTTGAATTGAATTGCATTGATCTGAAATCTGCTTCCCAATCCCCCCTGTGTTTTACCCTGGATATGACTCCTAGCAGGTCCTCCTTTTAAAAAACTGCCTGTTAGTCGCTAATATAATTACTGTTTCAGAGATGGATTGGAGTAAAGTCAGGACCAAATAAAACATAGAAACATGAGGTCTTCTGGAGCCTGAACAGAAGGAGACTGTGTTCTCCCATTAGAGTTGATGCAGACCTCACAAGACTTTAAGAGGAGGCAAGAAGAGTTCTATAATCTGACCCAGACTTCCTGACTCCCAGCCTGCATCCCTGAAGGGAACCGATCACTCTCTGCCCAACTATAGGTAGTTTGGAAGTCACCCACTGTGCTTGCTCTTTATCATCCTCTCCAGAGGAATAAGTATCCCCCTTCCACTCCAAGACACAGATAAGGGAAACCAGTCCTCTCAAAATTCAATCTCTGACTGGTTTACAGTCTCTAGTAAATCCCCACACCCAAGTTTATAAACCTTGTACAATAACATCGATGCTTGCTTTGGGAACTGTGCAAATTAACTCATTACTGGTTGTAAAAATGTTTAGCAAATATAAAAGCCTCTGTAAATGTTTGGAGATCTTTTTCTTTTCCTTCTTCTTTTAATTTTTTTTTAAATTGCCTAGTCTGCTGAAATTCCTTTTAATCTATAGTTTACATGGTTATAATAAGCAGCAATACAATTTTTGAAAACAAAAAAAGATTTGATATACATACACACGCACTTCTATATTTCTATGTTTTTACCCACTTTATTACTTGGCCAAATATTACTTGGCATTTTCCATCTATCACGCTGCCTTTGGGGTATATATGGGGCTGTAACTTAATCAATGCCTTTCAGGGCCATTTACATCTTTGCTGTTCAAATTCATCCCACAACAGTCTGGCTAGAGAGCATTTTTTATTATTTCAATGAACTTAATGTTAGTAACTGAAGGTTGGGGAGTGGGGTTGAGCTGCAGAAAAGCTAAATAGAGATGTTTCAGCCAGGCAACTTCTGGGCTTCCTCCCCACCCTTCTGCTCCCCAGCCCCATTCCTGACTTTACAACACATCCAACTCAGCCAGGGTCCCCTTTTGAGTCAGAGCTGCCAGTGATTCTTGACTTGGTGGTGGTTTAGTAAAATGCTCAAATGATACCACAGAGAGACCACCAACTAATTCTCCTTTGTAACCTTACTCTAGGATTTGAATCCAGGCCCCCTTGGTACACCTGTTTTCCATTTAACTCAGCTGGAGAACACAATAGACTCTAACTGCTTAGATGCACAGAAAGAAGGGGTGGGGGGGAAGGGGGAGTTCACTCCAGTACAGCCTCTGATCTGGAGATTATTATAAATCCTTTAGCACTGTTGAGACAACTAGATCACTTGATTGGCCTTAACATTCCAAATCCTATAAATTAGTCTGTTGGGGGTGGGAGGGCCTCCTATATTGTATTGTTCCAGCACCAGCATCAGACCGAGGGAGAATAGACACATTTTCATTTTTAACTTGATGATAATATACCACTTCAGGCTTCGTGACAATCTGAGGAAACATCTTCTAAGCGCTGCTGACAATTTGTAACAAAATTGCATTTGCTCTGTATTTTTTTGTTGTTGTTAAATAACATAAATTGAACTTTAAAATTAACTTTGGTTTCAAAAGCCACTTTTTAGAAATAGATTTTTTTATAAACGATAATGTTCTTTCAAAATAGGCTTTTCTAACACCATCTTTTGCAAGTGACAAGCACGACTATATTATGCAGATTTTCCCAAAGCACGAAATATTGTGTCATTCAGCATGAAGCACTATGTCCCATTAGAACACAAGGTCCTTAGGGGTGAGAAGCATTTTTCATTTTGTCTTTTTGACCTCAGCCTCCTGCTATAGAGCTTGGCACCTGGAAGGTGCTCAATAAATGCTCATTTGGATTGGATTGGTTTGGTTTACTATCTGCTTTAGCACTGAAAGAAATAGAATATATATTCCCTAAAATTACTCTCTTACGGAACAAAAGTATATATGAGAAAGTTGTATCAATCACTAACCCTTGAAACTAAAAATATGTGTCAATGTCATATATATATTTTTCATATATTCAAATATAATTGTATTTTACATTTATATATAAATTTATATCTCACTTATTAGGGGCATAAAACTGGTATATTTGGTGATGTTTGTCCTTCATTCTCGAAGAAGACCATGACATCAGGGAGGTGATGCTATGACAAGTACATAAATTGGATTTAAGTGAGGGGGCTGTGCTAAATCACCAGCCTCACTTTCTCCTCCAGAGCCATCTGGATCTAGTGACCAGATATGAGTCAGGAGGACTGGAGAGGGTCCTGGATGTGAGGAAATCCAGGTTACGTGACTTGTCCAGTCACACAGCTAGTTGTCTGAGGTTCAATTTAAACTCCTCTCCTCCTGACTCCAAGTCCAATGTTCTATCCACTGTACCATCTAATTGTCCCTGATACATTTGGTAGTGATAAACTATATGCTCTGAGGAAGGGAGAAAGCATCTGTCTATACTCTTTCTCCAAGTACACTAAACATATAAGATATGACTATAAAATAAAACGATTGAGTTTTGCAAGAACTTAACAGAATTTATACTTTGGGAAGAGTATTGATTTCTGAGTCAGGAGATCAGAGTTCAAATCCCACTTCCAATATTTACTACTTATATGACCTTAAATAAATCACTATAACTAAACATTTTTGACTTAAATTTCCGCATTGTGAAATGAAGAGCTGGAATTAAATGATCTCTGAGGTTTCTTCCAGCTCTATGATCCTAGATCCAAATATGTTATCTCCTTCAAGGTAGTCACACTGGGGGGAAATTTACTTTTCCTAGTGCATATATTTATGAAGAATATACTCAAACTTATGGAGGAAAGGCTTTTGCAACAAATGTCTTTGTAAAATACTGATTGGCAAATTGTTACTAGGAAACTTACAGGTGGGGGCTCCTAAACAATAGTAGTAGAAACCCTGCTTAGACAGCTATCCCTAGGAGCTTTTAGAGAATAACCAGCTGCCCTCTAGGGAATGATCAACAAAAACTGATATACATTGGGAGAGAAGTCCCAGAGAGAATATTAGTCAGGAATGACATCTTGGCTCCAAACTCTTCAAGCACTCCTTTCTTCAAATCATATTCCAGGCTTTCTAACAAGTTATTTTAAATGCAATAAAAACAATTATAACAAAAATTTAATTTACATTGTTTAAAAGTTAGCAAAGTGTTGTGCATCTATTATCTCATTTTATTTTCATGAGGTAGATACTATTGTCCTTATTTTATAGATGAGGAAACTGAGATAGATAAAGTGACTTAATTAGGGACATCTAGTTAATAAGCATCTGGGACAGGATTTGAACTTGAGTTTTCCTGTTTCCAAATTTAGGACATCCTCAATGGTTTCAGATCTTACTAAGAGCATTTATTTGTTTGCTGAAAATAATCAAAAGTAGTTCTGAAACAGGTCTGATGAATAAGGTGAATACTTGTTACATGATACTACTTTTGGCCAGTAATGACCCAAATACTATTAAGTATAAAAACTTTAACCTGCTCAGTTTCCAACCTGAGCCAAATTGCCCTTCCTTAGGAAATCTGACATCCCCCTGCTTCAGAGATTTTGCCATACTGAAACTAGACTTATGACTTAATAGATAGTTGATGCAGCACTGGCCTGGAGTCAGGAAGACATGAATTAAAATCCAACTCCAAATGCTTAGTAGCTGTGTGACCCTGGGCAAGTCACTTAACCTCTGCTTTTCTCAGTTACCTCAACTGTAAAAGAGAATATTAATAGTAGCTACCTTACAGTATTGTTATGAGGATCAAATAAGATAATATTTGTGCATTTCTTAGACATTTCCCTTTCCTTCCTCTTAGTCCACTACAATTCAGTACTCCTGAGCCCAAGTGATCTACTAGTCTCAGCTTCTCCAGTCATAAGGATCATAGGCATGTTCTACCTCATTTGACGACTACATGAATAAAATAATTTTCACCTGGTTAAGGAGATGATCTGCAGTAAGTTAATGTCTCCTGTATGTTAAGAGGGTTAAGCTAAAGGATATGTTATATAGAAATGTAATTTTTGTAGGACCCTTAAGAGTCTGTAAATATCCTTTGTTGAATTGAGACCCTAGAAGGAGAAAAGGGTTTCTCTGTTCTGTGATTTCCAAAATGTTCTTTTTAAAGACCCTCTACTCTACTCCTTCTTATCCTACCTTAGTCTGGGACCTTTGTCCCAGAACCCAGAACTAGATATGCATGCTACACTTGGGACTACTATAGCTGGGGGGGCGGGGGAACCAAGACTATGGTGTAAGAAATCAGAGCAGAGAATTAACAGTCTGGTCTGGAATCTATCACTGACTATGTAATCTTAGGCAAGCCACTATAACTTTCTTGGCTTAGTTTCTCCCTCTGAAAAATAGAGATAACAACACTCATCTTGTCTCATTTCATGGTTTGAGGCTAAAAGAGATGATATTTATGAAAGTCTTTGAGCCATTCAAAAAAAAGGGCCACACGAATTAAAATAGGATGTCTTCTTTTGTAGAGTTTGATACAGCCAATAAATCAGTTTAAACAAACAAACAAGATCATAGATAGAGAACTGGAAGAACTCTCCATCCCTTTTTGTGTCAGGGATCCCATTAGCAATTTGGTGTAATTTATATGCCCCTTCTCAGAATAATGATTTAAATTGAATAACAAAATACGTAGGATTACAAAGAAAATCAATTTTATTGAAATACAATTGTCAAAACATTTTAAAAACCAGCTAAAAACCCCTGGTGGACCCCTCTACTTTATAGTACTGATACTTTTCCATTTGCTGGTATTCAGAGAAGTAAATTTACTATACAAGTTTAACTAATAAAAAATAAATAACTTTACTAATATTAAACAAAGTAATTCATTATGATCAGTAGTAGCACAGCACAGTAAAAAATTGTTATATAGTTCCCTTCTCTAGGTAGGACTCAGTTTCTTCATTTCTAAAATGGGAGGGCTGATCTAGAGGTTCCTTGGGTCTATATCAAATCTTATATTCTAGTCATAATGTGTTTTCATTCATGGATTCATAAAATATAAAAGTTAGATAGGACACTAGGGATTATCAGGATCAATTCCTTCCAATTCTAGACTAATACTATTATATATATACACACACATATATACACACATATCTATCTATATATATAGATATACACATATACACATGTATGTATGTATATGTATATTTAGCACTATAAGACTTTTACAGATCTTCAAGGACAAATCTCAGAGCTCTGTTATGGAAACTGCCCATTCACATCCAGAAGAAAAACTATGGAGTCTGAATGCAGGGCAAAGCATACCGTGTTAACTTTTTAAAACTACTTTTATGTTGTTTCTTTCTTTCTTATGGTATTTTTCTCCCTTAGTTCTAATTCTTTCCCAACATGATTAATATGGAAATATGTTAAATATGTTTGTATATGTACAGATTGTTCACTGCCATGGGGAGGGGGGGTGGGAAGGAAGGGTGTAGAAAAATGTGGAACCCAAAGCTTGCAAAAGGATGAATGCTGACATCAATCTTTGCATGTAATTGGGACAAAACACAAAATCAAAGGTTTTTTTCCTTTAAAAAAAAAGGACTTTCAAAGAACTTTAGATCTTATAGTCCAAACCCAGATCTTATAGTCCAATATTCTAAATATCCATTTTACTTAGTGTCTTCCCAATTACACTGTGATTGAGCTAAGAGGAATCTTAGAGATCATCTAACCCATCTCCTTTATCTTACAGATGAGGAAATGAAAATCCAAAGATCCCTAGAATCATAGATTAAAAGTTATTTAGCCCAACCCTTTCTCTTAGAGAAACTTAAGAGAGATGAAATATTTTATCCAGGTCATGCAATTAGTCTCAGAGGGAGAATCTGAACTCAGATTTTCCAGCTCCCACTCAAAGGCTCCTCCTTATCCTCTCTATTACACTACCATTTTAATAGATGATAAAACATGTCTAAAATTACACAGATTAGTTCAGGGTTTAAACCAAGGTGCATTGATTCTTCTCTACTACAACCTCAGCAAATTCTCAGCAAACCTCAGCTTGCTTCCTTACCTGAGTAACACATTCTACTTCTGGGAAGCTCTAATTATTAGAAACTTCCTTATTTTCATTTGATTTCTGCCTTCCTGTACCTCCTACCTCTTCATCCTCATTCTGCCTTTCCACAGCTCTTCAGAATAACTAATCCCTTTTCCATGTGACAGTCCCTCAAAAAACTGAAGCTTCATTTGCTTAAAAATTGCACAGTGATTCCATTGCTGTGAGAACATCCTCCACACCTACCTACAATTCTTCCAGACAGTCTTCTTGAATTTCCATGACTGAAAAAAACAAAACAAAACAAAACAAAAAACACATCCCTTAGCTTCTGAATTTAGTTTGGTCAGTGATCCCTTGATGACAGACACACAGTTCATTCATTGCCAGGTGTGAGCATAAAGACTTTTCAGTTTAATAAAACTTTGTTCCTCACTGACACAGATTTCAGGTAGTGTACCAGGATCACCTCTACCTTGCAGGAGAAGAGGCATTAGTTAAGACTGTAGGACAATAATTTTAGAGCTAGGGAAAAGCTTAAAGGTTATCTAATTCAACTTCTTCATATTACAGATAAGGAAACTGAGGTCCAAAGAAGTGATTTTCCTGAGGATCACACAAGTCCTAAGTGATCAAATTGAGATGTGAACCCAAGGTTGCTAATCCTTTAACATGGAAATAGCATTCCCCATGCCACAGCATAGGTCATTTCTATTTCCTTTTGTCTCAATTAATAGGCATTTATTTTATCTCCTTTGTATTCACCCCCCAAACTTAAAAAAAAAGCAAAAAACAAAGTCTTAGTTTTCCAAAATGGGCATAGTATAGCAAGGCAAATTCCTGCATTTTTTTCATCCAAACATCAAAATGTGCCATTCTACTATTTGAATCTATCTGTTTGGACTTCTCTTTTCCAGACTTCTCCCCACTGGAGAAGTCAAATATCATGGAACCATGGATTTAGAGCTGTAAAGGACTTTAGAGGCTACTGATTTCAACCTCTTTATTTTACAGATGTGGAAACTGATGCAACTGATGAGGTTGAGTGACCCTTGTGTCTGATACAGGGTGTGGAGCCACATCTTTCTGACTCCAGGTCCAGCTCTCTAGCATCTAGCCTTGCTGCCTCTCAGTTATGGCATTGTGGTTGCTTGTCCTTCATTTTTTAAAGGGTAGCAATGAAATCAAATTATATCTTGACTTGTGTGTGAATTTAAGGGAGGTAGAATTGCACAGCCTCACTCTTTCTTCCTAAATCATAGAAGTCCTGTGACAAGAGAAACTTCAAGACAGAGCTTGGGATACAATAGATGACCTTGGTGTCTCAAATGCCAAATGTCAAAAGTGCTCCACAACACTTGCTTCAGCTGCCATCATGGCTGTTGGAACAAATTGTTCTCATCTACCCATTCCTCCAGGAAAGCCCTCACGTGCTTAGGATATAGTCCCATAACGAAGTGTTTGAGGTCTATTGGTTATTCTCAACCTGTTTAGCAAAGCTGCCAAGACAATTTTACGGGGTATGGCCACTGCACATGCTACAGATTCTTGGAGTTACAGGTGAGATTTGGGTCAGAATTGGACACAAAATGTAGAAAAGCATCCTTGAAAAGGGCTCAGCAAGCCCTTGCACCAAAAGTACTAATCCTCCCTGAACATATAGTAGTAGTAGTAGGAGGAGGAGTAGTAATAGTAGTAATGGTGGTGGTAGTAGTAATAGTAGTAATGGTGGTGGTGGTAGTAGTAATAGTAGTAATGGTGGTGGTGGTAGTAGTAATAGTAGTGATGGTGGTAGCAGTAGTAGAAGTAGTAGTACTCACAGTAGTAGCAGTAAATATAGTAATTGCACAAGTAGTAAACATAATAGTAGTAGAATAGTAATAGTTGATATAATAGTAGCAGCAGTGGCAACAAAAGGTCAGTAACAACAGCAGTATTTATGTAGCACTTTAAGCTTTATTACATAGTATTTATGTTGAGTGAAGGCATACAACATCTCAATTTCCACATTTGCTAATTCAGACAACAGATTTTGATACAGGCTCAGATTACTAAAGTATCCTCCAGACCTAGGTGAGTGCTTCCTTTGTATATGTACACTCTCTCCTGGAAGGAAGGAAGAGGATGAACTGAGGCCATTTCAGGACAAAAGCCAGGTGGGACTTCAAGGAGATTTCACCACAGAGTAGAATCCATCCTCAGATGTCAATAAAGCTTGGGAGAAGCTCCATTCAGCCATCAGAGGAATCCTCACACCTGAGTGACTAAAAACAGTAGTGCTTATAGGAATTTTGAAAGGATTGCAAAATACAATTGTACTGGGGCCATGAGCAAACAGTTTCTGAGCCAACAGGAAGAAAGTCTATTATTTTTATTTAACATTTATTAAATGAAAGAGGACTTCAGGACAGGCCCAATCTGAACCCCTTCTTGGCCAAAGGCATAGCTGCTTCATTGAGATTTCAGACATCCACATTTTTCCCCCTTTGCCTTACAAAGATGCTTATTGAGGAGCAGAGAGGGAAATAATACATCATGAAAGACAGGCTCAGGAAAAACCTATTAAATGGATCAGAGAACTCACCCTGCCAGTTGCCCCTACTGTCAACTGTCCTGGGGCCCAGGCTTAGGAAATACATTCCACTGGAAAGATTCAAGATCTTAAATGCTGTTAACTATCTTGATGGGCATAGAGAGGGAGGCTGAAAAATCATTCATTTGATTTCAAAGGATTCTAGATTTAGAGTTAGAAGGGCCCTTAGAGAATATCAGCTATAAAACTCATATTTTGCAAATGAAGAACCCAGAAAGGTGAAGTACATTATTTGTCATATCATCTAACTCTTCCTTTTGGTCATCTATTTTTATACTCATATATATGTGTATAAAATATATACAGATAGTCCTTGTCAGCTTTATTTACATTTTTCAGAGATGTTATCAGGAATAAGGAAAGTTTAATACATATGTAAAAAACTAGAGATGGGCTGGCCAACCAGAAGTCTCCTGAGATTTGTAGTTCTCAGTTTGGAATAAGAAGGAAACTAATAAGAGATTAGCCCTTAATGGGAGAGGAGACTTTTTCACATTGAGCTACCTAGGAGAATGAGGAGAGATGAAAAGAGAGGTAGCAGTCATTGCAGAGCAGTGCTGTGAGACAGAAAACAGCAGCTAGTGACACTTCTGCCCTTCCTTTCTATATGGCCATGTGAGATGACCTCTATCTGAATGGATTAGCTGGCAGGTTTTATCACATACAAGAGACACTGTGAATAAGGGGTCATTCACCCAAGAATAGAGGAAAACAATCCTTTAGAGAAAGGAACAATGCAATTGTCCTATTTGCTTTATTCTTCTATTTGTGCTCTTTCCCTTAAATTTATTATTAATAATACATTTGCTGTATTTTATTTCTCAGAAAAACCTGTGATCAACCCTGTCCTCCTGTTGTGGGTTTACCTTTTTTTTGATGCACATGGGCACAGTGGGAGCTACACAAGAAAGAATCTTTCCTAATGAAGGGCTGGGAATTGAAATCTATTATTGGAAAGTTTTACTATCTACTAGAGCTATAATCAGGTAGCAGGGTGGTGCAGTGGATAGATTGCTGGGCCTAGAGTCAGGTAGATTCATCTTCATGAGTTCAAATTTGGACTCAGACACTTGCTAGCTACGTGACCCTGGGCAAGTCACTTAACCCTGTTTGTCTCAGTTTCCTCATCTGGAAAAGGAAATGGCAAGCTGCTTCAGGATCTCTGCCAACAAAACTTCAAATGGGTCATGAAGAGTCAGGCAGACTGAAAAAAAAAACCCAACTAAACAACAGGAGTATAAACATAAATGAATCCCTATGAATTCAGGTATAAATTTACCTTATATACCTGTCAAGTTATACATGGATAGGCATAAACTGCTAATGATAGAACTTCAAGCAATAAGGAAGGGGAAGTAGCCCTTAGGAGGTAATATCAATAGCAGCTATATGAAAGAGAGAATAGTGTTTGGTCTTGGAGTGAAAAAGAACTGAATTCAGATCTGACTTCAGACACTTGCTAACTGTATGTCCCATGACAACTCATTAAACCTTCTTCATTCATAAAATTTCAGTGTTAAAGCACCTACATCCCAACATTGATGTGATGATTGATTGAGATAATACTTAGATTATTTTGCAAAACTTAAAACAACTATATAAATGCTAAGTATTGTGATTATTATGATTATAATACCATTCCCACTGAATGGCATTTGGTAAATCCCAAGAGACAAGAATAAATCTCATTAGCAGAAAGCTATTCAAAACAATTTACAGAGCCATGATACCCTGTCTGTCCCTGATGAGGCCTGTTCAAAAGATGAAGCAAACAACAGTGATAACGGTCAAACATCCATCAAAAAATAAATGTTGTGTAAATCAGCATTTCCTTCAGTGCAATAAATGGGAAATTTGGTACCTGGTAATAATTTAGTTACAGCAAGATACTTTCCCAACTACAATGGAGAATCAGGGTAAAACTTTGTCATAGTAGTTCAGTGATAAGGACTACCCTAATCAAATTTAGAGAGGTCCATCATCAAGTTTTGGTCATAATGGCTCTGAAAGATGATCTAGTAAGTTGGAAAGAGATTTTAATTAATTAGTGGATTGATCCCTTTCTTTCTTCCTAATTTTACAATTTCTGTCAAGGATACCAACATTGTCCCATTTACCCAGGTTCATTGTCTAGGTGTCATCCTCAATTATTCCCTGTATCTCCCCTTCCTCCCCCCCATCTAACCCATTGCCACTGATAATATTTTAGCATCTCTCATATATATTTCCTTCTTTCCTCTGCCACTATCACCTACTTCATTAATCCCTCCCCTCTAGACCCTCATCACTCACACTTAGACTGTTTCAATAATCTGTTTGCTGGTTGTTATCCTAATCACATCTTTCCCCATTCTTGTCCATCCTCCACTTAGTTAGCAAATTAAAGTTTCCACTCATAAACTCCAAATCACCTCCAAAATCAAATAGAATATATAATCCAGTGACACTAGCCCCCTTGCTGTTCTTCCATCTCTGGAGCAATTTAGGTGGTGCAGTGGAATCAGGGGGACCTGAGTTCAAGAACAACCTCAGATTCCTAATACTTACTTAGCTGTGTAATATCTGGCCAAGTCACTTGCCTTATTAAAAAAAAAAAGATACTCCATCTCTTGACATTGCATATTTCAACTATGTCCAACTTTTTATGACTTCGTTTAGTGTTTTCATGGCAAAGACAATGGAATGCTAGAATAGCTTGTCATTTACTTCTACAATTCATTTTACAGATGAAGAAAATGAATCCCAGGGTCACATGACCTGGAAAATTATCTGGGGTAGATTTGAACTCAGTTTTTCCAGACTTCAGGCCTGATACTCTCTATCCACTGAACCAACTAGGTACCCAAGTCAGTCATAAGTATCCCACTATTGACTGCCAGATGAAAATTTGTATTCTTAGGTTCCAGTGCTTAGGTGATGAACACAGTTTTAGGGTTAGAAGAGTGGCATAGGTATTCACTCTGTAATTTCATCAGTCAAGAGTATTCTACTAGTTTCATTGGTAATGAAACACCTTCTTTGTTATAGTCTTCAATTCTTGCCTAGAATATTGAAACATCTCAACTGTCACAGGCAAAACTTGAACCCAAGTATTTTTGGTTTTGAGACCATCTCTCTTATCTACTACCATGTTGAAATATGTCAAAATGGTATTCATTCTGCCATGTTGAAATAATGAAAAACAAAGAAATGCAGAGTTGGATCAATTAAGAATCTAAATGGATCAATTAAGAATCTAAACCTTGAAAAGAACTCTTTAATGGGAGTGTTTTCTAATGATTTGCATTAAGAGATCCAATAAAGTTAAGAGCTCCATTCACCCACTATCCCAAGGAGTGCTTAGATTAAGTTGCTTCTCTACAAACTTCTATTTTTCTCTTGGTAGAGTACAATGAAAATTTTTTTCAGATACTTTATAAACTTTAAAAACATTGAAGAAATAATTATCTACCTGATGATATTTTATCATCTATCAAACAATTATTTATTGGGGAATCTTCTTTGTGAAAAGCACTGATTATACTTACTGTTAAACAGAGGAGATGAGAATCACATATAAGACAACCAAAGGGCAAAAAGCCTATAATAGGTGTCTCAGAAAGATACTGGTTTGGAGATAAGATCATTAAAAGTGATAGAACCAGAACTAGAACCCCTGAAGTACTATTTGTGTCATATTGGGCAAACCAACTCACCATTCTATGTCTGGTTTCCTATGGGTTAAACTATATGGTCTCTCAGGTCTATCTAAAAACTGCAAAGTCTATCACTTATGACAGTAGTAACTCAAGGACTACAGAATTTTTTTACCTATACTTTACAGTTTGTAAAGAACTTTCTTAGAAGGGCAAGTATTTTCATTCCTATTTTACAAATGAGTTAAGAGTTTACTATAGGGTTAAGGGAGGAGGCAGGATCCACTGTAGGGTGCCTTAACTGATTGCTGTCTGCCCAAAACTTCTTCAATGAAGGCTGGGAAACATGGTTTTGAAAGGCAGCTAAGGAGGGTTTAAAGGGCATGAGAGTGGGAGGTGGAGCAAGGAGTAGCAGCAGGCAGTGAAGAGGTACAAGGTGGGAGAAGGAGGAGTAGGGACTCAGCTTCAGATTCACCTGGAGCATTGGCCTGATTGTGCTGTGTTAGTTCTGGCTTGGAGATTCATTACAAAAGACATATGCATCAGTTTTAGACTTTTCTCCCCCTTTTCTCTACTAAAAATGCAAGAGCATCCTGAAAAAAGGGGACAGAGAATTGGTTTTGGAGGCTAGAAGAACTGAGTTCAAATCTAGTCCTTGTCTTTCAAATCTAGTCCTTTCCTACTGCCCAAGAAGATAAATTGCAGGGGAATTGGTGATCAGCTCTGATAGAGTTTTCTCATCAAAAGTCCAATCCCTATCATATTAAAATATATTTAATATATTTAGTATAGCACTCCATGTAAAAGTATATTTCTAAGTCAAAAGTTATATTTCAGAATTATACAACCTCTATTTTAAATGGCATTCAACATAATCAGAACTGAGGTTATGCTTAGGTTATAAAAGTAATATTTTCTAATTGCATGCTTCCTGGATTAGTTACAAAGAAGGCTAACAGAATTATTTCCAATGATTTTTGAGATGAGATAAGACAGCCCCATTTTTTGGATGGGGTCACTAAAGGCAAAAAAGAGGGAAACATAAAATTCCACAGAGTCACTGGGAAAACATCCAGAATAATTCATGGGAAGCCAATGAGATGCTAGTAAAATACAAGAAGGAAAACCAGTTCATCTGGATTTTCCATAAACCCCAATAAATCTGTCCCCTTTATAGTCTGTGCTATAGTTTGCCAGCATATTTTTTTAAAAGCAAAATGGGGCTATTTTCTAATGGAAAAAAATGTCTCAATCCTAACTTGGGGGGGGGTTAGAATATTCCTTAAAACATGAATTCACGGTTCAAAACTAGGCCTTTTTGTCAAGTCTCAATCTAGAGTGAGTTTTTCAACACCAAGTTTCAGACACCTGAAAGCAGGAGGTTGGATGAGCACATTGCTAGGCTCTTAACTAGCAGCCCTAATATTTGCAATTTGCACTATAAATAGCTCTTTGAAGAGTCTGGCTCATGAGACCACTTCAGTTAACCACTGACTGGAATGCATTCAGTTTTCCACTTCGAAACATACTTCCCTGGTACTAGTTTCTGAAAACTTTCCCAGGTGTTATATTGTATTGTTTTACTAAATGGAAGGTCACATCCCTTTAACACCAAGAAAGGTCTCATAAACTAGCTTTGAGAAAATGTACCTGCAACGGGTTATCCTACAACATGACTCATTAGCAAGTGGCCCCTGAAGAATTTCTCCCTCTGAGACAGTCAAGTCAAACATGTTCAGCTGAGGTTATATATTGATTTTCCTCAGCCTGAGAATTTCTATTTTTTTTAAAGATTTTATTTATTTTGAGTTTTACCATTTTCCCCTAATCTTACTTCCCTCTCCCCACCCCACACAAGGCAATTTGCAGGTTTTACATTGTTTCCATGGCATACATTGATCCAAATTGAATGTGATGTGAGAGAAATCATATCCTTAAGGAAGAAACAGAAAGTATAAGAGATAGCAAGATCAGACAATAAGATATCAGGTTTTTTTCTAAATTAAAGGTAGTAGTCTTTGGTCTTTGTTCAAACTCCACAGTTCTTTCTCTGGATACAGATGACATTTTCCATTGCAGACAGCCCCAAATTGTATCTGATTGTTGCACTGATGAAATGAGTGAGTCCATCAAGGTTGATCATCGCCCCCATGTTGCTGTTAGGGTGTACAGTGGTTCTGTGTACATCTGGTTCTGCTCATTTCACTCAATATCAGTTCATGCAAATCCCTCCAGGCTTCTCTGAATTCCCATCCCTCCTTGTTTCTAATAGAACAATAGTGTTCCATAACATACATATACCACAGTTAGCTAAGCCATTCCCCAAT
This sequence comes from Macrotis lagotis, assembly GCF_037893015.1. Lineage (NCBI taxonomy): Eukaryota > Metazoa > Chordata > Mammalia > Peramelemorphia > Peramelidae > Macrotis > Macrotis lagotis. Next base: position 83,534,602 of record NC_133662.1, on the reverse strand, counting down.
TGAAGGACATTTACTTGATTGCCAATTCTTTGCCACCACAAACAGGGCTGCTATGAACATTTTTGTACAAGTGATGTTTTTACTTTTTCATCATCTCTTTAGGGCATAGACCCAGTAGTGGTATTGCTGGGTCAAAGGGTATGCACATTTTTGTTGCCCTTTGGGCATAGTTCCAAATTGCTCTCCAGAAAGGTTGGTTGAGTTCACAGCTCCACCAACAATGTAATAGTGTCCCAGATTTCCCACAACCCTTCCAACAATGATCATTATCATTTCTGGTCATATGGGCCAGTCTGAGAGCTGTGAGGCGGTACCTCAGAGAAGCTTTAATTTGCATTTCTCTAATAAGTAATGATTTAGAGCAACTTCTCATATGACTGTGGATTGCTTTGATTTCCTCATCTACAAATTGCCTTTGCATATCCTTTGACAGTTTGCCAATTTCAGCCTGAGAATTTCAAAGCTGGTGCTCCCTGTATCGGCCAGTGATGAACTTTTGTACTAGGGTTATACAATATTCTTTGAGAATTTTGTATTTGTCATCATATGCAGCTTCAGGACATGTATACATCTCACAGTTGCTACAACAAATATCCCCAAACCATAGCTGATCTTCTAATTCCTTATCTACTCTCCTTCCTCTCCATGCCTGACTCCCAGTTATGGATTCTATTTGTATTCTTGATCCTCCCCTCTGACTCTGTCCCTTCTGATTTCATAAGATGCCTTCATGAGAAAGGAAGTTCTGATCTTACAATGCTAATCATAGTAAGTTTAAAGATTGTTTCATATGCAACAAAAGTTAGTTTTAATTTCTCCAGATATCTCAGGTGCCTCATTAGAAGTTCTAAGGTACTTGGGATATAATAGAAAGAGAAGAGAACCTAGATTCAAATCCTGCCTCAGATGATCATTATCAGTTTGAATTTGGATGAGTCATTTAGTCCACCTGGGCCTCCATTTCTTTATCTATAAAATGAGAAAGTAGGACTAGTAATTATTAAAGTTTCAGGACTAGTGATCGATCATTGAGGTTCCTTCTGGCTCACTCTCTCTCCCTTTGTATATGTATATACATATACATTTCATGAAATCATATGTGTATATGACCTAACAAAATATATTATATATAAATATGACCATATAGATATAGAATGAGATATATATATATTATTTCATGAAATATGTATTAAGAGAAATAGGAGAGAGAGAGAGAGAGAGATGAACATATGGAAACTTTAAGAAACATGTTTTTGTCATGAAACTTCAAGTCCTTCCACAATCTGACCCTTAAGACACATCTGATAACTCAGGCATGCTTAAAAATAATTCATATGAATATAGATTTAAAGTTGGAAAAAATCTTGGAGGTCACAGGGTCAAAGATATAGGGGTCATCTAACCCAACCTCATTATACAGATAAGAAAACTGAGGCTTAGAGAGGTTAAGTGACTGTCCAAGGTTACATAGATATTAAGTAACAGCAAATCCAAATACTCTGAATCCAGTCTTGTTGCTCTTTGAAAATGAATCAAGAGTGACTCCTTCTTTGGAAATCAAGGGGAAAAAATTTGTGCTTGGTATTTTTGGTGAGTCCCCAAATTTTCAGAGTCATCTGAGCCTTGAAAACCTTCAAGATTAGAGGGAGGGGGGGAAGAAAAGGAGGAAAGATAAAGGAATAAAAACATTCCTTCACTGTACTTACTGCTTACTAGGCCAGCTTTGAGTTGTCACTATTATTGGCTGAATCAACTGTGCTTTTTTTTTTAATAAAGTAACTGAAGAACTATAAAAAGCTTAAAATTGAAGAAAACAACAAACATCTGTGGAGGATGAGCAACAAATGCTAAAGAAAGAGCCTGTCTGGGTTGCAGAAGGTCACGCTGCTGTAAAGGAAGTGTTTGAGCATCACTAACCTTTGCACAGCTGAGTGTTTTGCACAAAACAGGCCACCTTTCCCTGTCTCTTCAAGCTCCCCCTCCTCCCACCCTTTTCCTCCACTCCCACTCCCCCATTAAGATATAAGGGCAAATACACAGCACCAAAACTCATAGTAATTATTTCCTGAAAACAGTATTTATTTTAAATGAATGCAACCATGTGTTAGGTGCCAGTGCGCTTGAGGGGTTCCAATACATCAGAGTATATAGCACCCCCATGCTCTTGGATCCCAAGGTATTTACCCTCTGAGTTCTGTCCTCTTAGGACCCTTGGGCTTGACACACTTGACTCAACTAGCCAGTTGGCCCACAGCTGTCCTCTTAAAAAATATACCTTCACTTGCAGAGACAACAGTTAGTACAAAGTAATAATTTCCCTTCCTACAAAAAAATATGCATCACAGGCTCAAATCTCCCATCTCTTTACATAATGGGTTCATAACTTGAGGTCTGTTTTATTTTTCAAATGTTTTGATAATTGTATTTCAAAATAATTGGTTTCCTTGGTTATCATGTATTTTATTTAATGAATTTAAATTTTTATTCCATGAAAAGAGATTCATAGGCTTCTCAGACTGCCAGAGAAGTCCATGACCCAAGACCTTTATTCTAGGAGCATTTTCATAATCAGAAAGGTGACAGTTACCATCTGTTCTATGCCTTGGGTCACCTGGCATTGTATTTGGTACTGTGAAATATGGATCCTTCTATTCATATCCCTCCCCTAAGATGATATTTGGGTTGCTTCACACCAGAAAAGGCCTTTAATCTTTGCATGGTCTTTGCAAGAGCCACTGGATACTGAGAGGAATGTGGCTGCATCTTTGTTTCCCTGATATATGAACTGGCTCTAGAATCATGTCTGTTCCCAAACCCAGGCTACCATCTGCCAGTTCCCATATCCATTGATGCAACTCAAAATTTTTCACTGAGATGTTTAAAGTGTTGACTCCAACAAATGTTTAACTATCAAATTTCATACATGCTGCCTTGGGCAAGACTTTCACACAAAGAGACCATTTAAGGTCTTGGGGGGGGGGAGATGGAGGCACTTTAGAATGTAATCATAATGACTATATTTTTAGATAGATTTCTCAAACACATATTAAGCAACAATTCCCTTCTTCTAATATCATTTAGCAAATCCATATTCATTCTCATAGAGTTCATTTGGTAAACAGCAAAAAAAAAAATCAGTTTCCTAATTATAATTCATGTGACCTTGGGCAAGTCATTTTGTTCTGTGTTTCAGTTTCTTTCTGTGAGGGAAGTGCACTAGATCAGATTCAAATAGAAATGGGCCACTAAACCATATATACACATGACCCTGAGATTCACATATTGACTATTATAAACTGAAATGTATTTTATTGTGTTTTCATTTATTTTGTCAATTACTCAAATATGGTTCTGGTTAAGGGTGCTTGAAGTCTGGCAGCTAGCTTATCTGAGAGACAATTCAGAGAGAAAATTAATCAACCACCATTTTTTTTCAAGTTTTCAAGAGTTGTGGTAAGTACTAAAAAGGGGGGGGTGAGTCTGTCTTAAAAGAGCTTACATTCTTTTTTTTCTTTCCCTTTTCCTTTTCCTTTTTTGGGTTTTTTTTTCCCAGCCTAAGTGACTTGCCCAATATCACAAGTGTCTGGAGGTGAATTTAAACTCAGTTCCTCCAGACAACAGGACTAACCCACTTAGTTGCCACAAGGAACTTAAATTTCAACAAAAGAGACAACTGAGGCATCCTTAGAAGGAAATGCTCAATTAGCTAGTGGGGAGGGGGAGGGGAATAGGAAAGGCCTTTGATGGCATTTGATCTGAGTTTTGAAGGAAATCATTCTAGGAATGAAGGACTACCAGTGCAAAATCAAAGCAAGGCGTGTGTGTGGGGGGTGACCTGTGACAGGAACAACAATTAGTGTGTGGAAGATAATAATGTATAAGAAGATGACAATAAGTAACAAGCTGTGTTGTGAAAAACTGTAAATACCAGACAGACAAAATCATGTATGATCCTAGAAACAACAAGGAGACAGACACTGAAGTTTATTGAGTAGGTGAGTGACACAGTTAGATCTTAGTTTTAGCAAAAATCACTGATAGTTCTGTGGAGGACAGATTGGAGATGGGAGAAAGAGAGACAACACAAAAGATGATTGCCATAGTCAGAGAGAACCATAACTTTGTGAATGAAAAGAAAGGGTTATGTATTAGATATATTGTAGTGATAGAGATTTCAAGATCTGGACAGTCATTAGTTGTATGGGAGAAATGAACTGGAGGCAAGAAGATGACACTAAGATTATGAAACTGGGTGACTAGAAGGATAATGATGTCTTCAATAGAATAATGAAAAATAATACATTACATTTTGGGCATGTTAAATTTCAGATGCCTATGGTATATCAAGTCTAAAATGTCCAATGGAAGGTTTTTGAGGAGCTAGAGTTTAGAAGAGAGACTAAGATAAGCTTATAGACCTATGAATCTTCTGTGTAGAAATGATAAATGAACTCATAGGAGTTGGTGGGACCATAAATGGGATAGTACAAGGAAGAAAAGAGGAAAAAGATGGAGAAATGGATGAATGAGAAAGCAATTATTACTTACTATGAACCACTGGGGGGCGGCTGCAGGGGCAGATAAGTAGGGTAGTAGATAGAACACTGGCCCTGGAGTCAGAAGGAAGAACTGAGTTCAAATTCAGCCTCATAAACCTAATAATTAACTAGCTGTGTGACCTTGGGTAAGTCACTTAACTCAATTTCCTTGCAAAAACCTAAATAAATAAATTTTTTAAAAAAAGAACTACAGGGGGAGGCAACTAGGTAGTATAGTGGATAGAGCACTGGCCCTGGGATCAGGAGTACCTAAGTTCAAATCTGACCTCAGACACCTAATAATTACCAGGCTGTGTGGCCTTGGGCGAGCCACTTAACCCCATTGCCTTGCAAAAAAAAAAAAAAAACTAAACTAAAAAACTAAAAAAAAAAAAAAAACTACAGGGAATAAGGCTAAGCAAAAAATATAAAAAAATGAGATAATATCTCCCTTCAAGGAGTTTGTATTCTAATAGAAAGAGAGAAAACATATTAGGGCAGTGGTAGAAAGGAGTTTTAGTCTGAGGTTAGAATATGAATACCAACTAGAGCCAAAGATACTGTGCCCAGAGCAAGAGGTGGAAAACGGGGTGAGAGAAGTAGAATGAATGCTCTGATAGAGTAGCTGGCAAGATATCCTAGGTATCTAGGTTGGGTTATAAAGCCTGGTCTGCCTTAGATCCAATCACATAGTATAGACTAGGTAAGTTTCAACCACAAGCATGCTATTTCTTTTCTTTTCTTTTGTTTTTTTTTAGTTTTTTTTGCAAGGCAAATGGGGTTAAGTGGCTCGCCCAAGGCCACACAGCCAGGTAATTATTAAGTGTCTGAGACTGGATTTGAACCCAGGTACTCCTGACTCCAAGGCTGGTGCTTTATCCACTATGCCACCTAGCCACCCCAAGCTATTTCTTTTAAAAAATTGTAAATATAAACCTCAAATATATATGAGATTTTGTGTAGTAGAGTTACAGTGACACACAGTACATAAAATGATAATGTTGGAAAATTACTGATGTTAATATTTTTCATAGATATAATTTCCTTTCCAGCATTCTATCCATAGGTATAGTAACCACTAAATTAGTCCCTGTCATGCTTGGGGACCCACCATAAAAAAAATGGAAAAAGAATATCCTGGAGGGATTACATATCTGGTGAAAGGGAAGATTTAGACCTTGAGGGTTCAAATAAATAATGTAATGTAGTTGGTGACCTCTTCAGGCAAAAAAAAAACCCAACAAAAAGTCAGAAAAGAGCTTCTATGAACTCTTGGAAGCCCACTGTTCAGTACATAAACCTGTCTTTATATATTACTTGCCCAAAGGGTCCATATATTTATTTCAAGTCAATTCATCTCAGGGCAAAGGCAACTGGGAGGTTCCCTAGATCATAATGTCCTGGCTCACAACTTACTGGAGGGGGAAAACAGGGAGAGAACTAATGCAAGCTGCCCCATAGTTTGTATCATAGCATCCTGGCCCATAGAACTCTTCTAATTCCCTGGGAAAGCCAGTATCATCAACATCATCCTCACAGCCTAACAACATCCTTCATCTTTTCAGCAAAGTGGAGGAAACCCCATTGCCAAAAAGAACTCCCAAGGAACTACTGTTTCATTATGTTTGTTCTCATCACTGCCACCCACTTCACTGCTCCTAGTGCTGTTTAAGCTGCCTGAAGGATTGGGGCCACTGTCTCATTACCAAAATTTTAATAATAGCAATTTCTTGGTAACAGAAAATGATAAACAAAGCAAGTGCCCAATGATTGGAGAATAGTTAAACAAAACGTGATTCATAAACATAATGGAATATTACTGCACAATTTTAAAAAAATGAATGTGAAAAAAATTTTAAACTTTCATTATAAGGAGTAAAGTAAGCAGAACCAGGAAAATAATGTATACAAAGATACACAACATAAATAGAGAGATAGATAAGCAGACAGAGACAGGGAGATGGGGGGGGATTGGGGGAGAGAGAGAGAGAGAAAAAGAGAGAGAGAGAGAGAGAGAGAGAGAGAGAGAGAGAGCACTTTATATAGCTATATTGTCAAAGTTTGACCTTAGAGAAGAGCAGAAAAAGTAGAGCTTTGTCCTATCTTTGCAGATGTGGGAAACTATGGGTACAGAATATTGCTTTTACAATCAGCCATGGGGCAGCCATGTTGATTGGTTTCACTGAACCTATTTTTTCTTTTATACAAGGAAAGACTCTCTAGACAGCAGAAGAGAATAGAAAATATTAAACAAACAAAATATAAACACATGACAATATACATTGTTTTTAATAAAAAAAAAAATCAAATGGTCTGTTACAAGATGTTGACTGAAAAATGCCCTTTTCATTTTCTTTAAAATAAAAAGATGGACCCTTCCCTACCTACCCAGTTCCCTCCCCAAATAGGTAGACTTCCAGAATCAGTCAGCATTCTAGTCTCTGAGGTCTCCCTCCCTATCATACCAATGTGCTGGAAGCTCTGTCTCCTACCCCAGGTACAGATTATATCATTTGTCTCAGGCACTGTGTATGATCCTTGGACCATGTAAAAAATTGTCTAGGTCTAATTTTGTGACCACTATCTTCCAGAAAAAAAGAAGGAAAAAAAAGACAGTAATTTTCTCTTTAGATTAGCAAATATATTTAAAACTATGTTAAATACAAACAGACAAACTTGAGACATGCTCATCATCATGAAACATGATGCAACATCATGGTTTACAATGTCCACTCCTCATCAAGCTCAATGGTGTTAATTGCAAGCAGAAACTCTGCCTGGGTTGAATGCAGAAAACAGTTTTTAGTAGTTATGATGAAAACCAGCAGATTGGAGCCTGATGGGGTGATCTCATCTTGTCCCACAGATTCAACAATCATCTCTAGGGAAATGACTCCCAGATTTATATACCTGGTGTCTTTCCTGAGTTCAAGTCCCCATACCAACGCTGTTTTTTGGACCTCTCCAAATGGATTTCCTATAGCCATCTCAAACTCAACTTACCCCCAAATAAAAATTATCTTTTCCCCTGAGCCTACCTCTCCTCCAAACTTTTCTATTTTTATTGAGAGCACCATTATCTTTCTAACAAATTCAAGACCTCAGAGTCATCCTCCGCTCTTCACTGTTTCTCACCATTGCCAGCCCCTTCCCAACTCCATATCCATTCTTGGTAAATCTGCCACATAGCATTACCTGAAGTAAAATACTCTAGTATAATCCATCAAGCATTTAATAGATATCTACTTTGTGCAAAGGCACTGAACAAGGTCCTTGGAATACAAAGACAAAATGAAAAATAGATCCTGTACTCAAGGGCACTCTAGTGCGGGATTCAAAAATGCTAGCATATTATTGATAATTTGAAGAGGAGGGAGGTGACATTAAGGGAGATGGGGAAAATGCTGAACTTGAAGTTACAGGGCCTGAGTTTGAATCCTGATTCTGACACCTATAACCTCTGTGACCTTGGGTAAGTCGTTTAACTTCTCTTGACCTCGGTTTCTGATCATGAATCCCTTGTACTCAATAAACTCCAATGGCTCCCTATTGCCTCTAGGAGCAAATACAAAATGTGCTGTTTGGTATTTAAAGTCTTTCATAATCTAAACCTCACCTACCTTTCCAGTTTTCTTACATCAAGTACTTTTTTGATCCAGTGACACTGGTGTCCTGGCTATTCCTCAAATAATATATTTCAATGTCTCTTCTCTAAATACTTTCCCTGGTTTTCCCCCATACCTGGAATGTTCTCCCTTCTTTGATCTCACTAATGATCTCCCTTTAAGTACCAACTAAAATTTGACCTTTGGAAAGTTTTCCCTAGCCCCTATTTTTATATATTTGTTTTGCATGTTGTTTTGCATGTCTCCCCCATTAGATTATAAGGTCCTTGAAAGTTAAGTCTGAAACACCTCAATAACAACATTTTGTTTTTTTAGCAATCCTTGGTGTATTGGATAGAGCCCCAGCTTTGGAGTCTGGAGGCTTCAAGTTCACATCTGACCTCAAAGACTTACTAGCTATATGATCCTGAGCAAGTCATTTAACCCTTTTTGCCTTAGTTTCCTCATCTGTAAAATGAACTGGAGAAAGAAAGGGTAAAATATTCTAGTACCTTGTCAAGAAAATCTCAAATGGGTTATAGAGAGCCACAACAATAAAAAGGCTTAGAACCCCCATTTGACCTTTACCCCATCCAGCTTCTTTTTTGTGTTTTTGTTCCCCCCCCCCATTAAATTGTAAGCTACTTGAGGGTAGGAACTGTCTTTATTTTATTTGTATACCATATGCATAGCACAATGCCTGGCCCATAATAGCAGTAATAAAAATAATAATTTCATAACAAATTAATAAAATTAATGAGTAAAATTAATAATAAAACTTAATAAATGTTTATTGAATTGAATTCAATTTAGACTGTGCATAGTATAATGTATAGAGAGTGAGACTTGGAGTTAGGAAGATCTAAATTCAAATCCTGTCTCAGATACTTTCTAGCATTGTGACCTGAGCAAGTCATCTAACCTTTCTTAGCTTCAGTTTCCTTATCCATAAAATGAAGATAATTATACCTACTTCACAAAATTATAAAAATGCTATTAGTAAGTAGTAAAAGTAGACTTTTCCAGCTTAGCTTCCATTTATTCTAACTCTTTCCTCTCTGTTTATGACCTGACAAGAAAAAAAACACCTGTGTGTGTGTGTGTGTGTGTGTGTGTGTGTGTACATAAATATTGTGGGGAATCAGGCTCATTGTATGATTTATCCTCTCAAAGTTGACTGATTGTTTTTTGTCTGTCCTTCATTCCTGTAGATGACCAAAATGACATCATTATGTTGAAGTCAAGGTACAATGTCCCTAATTTTGACTGATCACACCAATATGAGCTTGAAAGACTCTTTCACAGGTAGGACACAAAGAATCCAAATAAACATTTAGAGTGGAGATATCTCTAAATTTGTGCATCTCACATTTCTCTTGAGCCTCTCAAAGTACACACCAGTAAAAGGAGGGACAAGTGATAGGTACTATAGAGAAAGTGTCTTGGACACACATTATTAGAATTCCTCCTCTTACAAACTTCAAGATTAACAAATCATGAGCTCTGTGGTAGACAGAAGGTCAGCATTCTACCCTCATACTCCCCATATTGCAAGATATACACATCATATTCCTAAGATCAAACAATGTTATACTCACACAATATAAATAGAAATGTGAATCCTAGTTCAATATGATAATAAGCACACATATATAAATGTCCACATGGCCCTTACTATGGCATTACTACCTAGCAACGAAATTCCAAAAATCTCCCAGAAAAGGGAGAGCAAAGTACCAATCAATACCACAGTGCTTCAGAGAGTCAATTGAAGGCAGAGGATGATTAGAAGATAGTCATACCATCCCCAGTGAAATAAAAACAAGAACAGAAGACCGCCTGTGGATTGATTGGGGGCCAAGCCAAATCTCAGTCTGAAACTGGTCACAAATTATGGTAAAAACTCTCCAGGGAAGACTACGATTGGTGCTTTCTAGCCACACATTGCATCCTTTTGATACAGACATCAGGGCAGTTTTTGGAAACAATTGGAGAATCAAAAGCCCAAGTAAGAGAGGTTTTCTGAAAGAACTATTGGACCCCAAAGCTTTCAATTTTGGTGGAGCATTCACACAGCTGCTTTAAAACAAGCTGTTATTATTATTCTGCTTCTCCATTCAAGTCCCTAATGAGGGGCAAAGCCAGCACGCAGCAAGGTAAAGAGAATTTTAGATGAAAAAGTCAACGGACAGTTAAGAGGGTTGCAACAGTGTCTGAGCTTTCCAGCTGGATGCATAGATTGAAGGAGAAAGAAAAAAAATTTAAAAGGGAATGGCCCTTTTAATTTTTTCCCTCTTATTCTTCCAGGAACTCTTAGGTCTTGTCATTTTTGTAGTCAGAGACATTCATTTAATCACTAGCATACTTTATGAAAGAAAAATGTATAGACCTTCTAGCCCACAAATCTATTGCAACGGGTCCAATTTTCATTACCAGAAATAACGAGAGGAAATGAGAAGCAGGTGTGGGAAGGCTTCCCTGAGCAATGCCAGGGCTCTGCTTTAATTCAGTTGGAGGGAAATATGCCCTGCCGCTAGCTCATTGCCTTGCTGCTCACAGACTGAGAGGTCAAGCTATTAAAATCAGTCAAATATGTGCAAATTATTTTTTTTTAGTCCACACCACTGAACCACTAGCCAGTGGGACATTTGGCTGACTTTTGACAGATGCAGCAATAAATCTCTGGGATGGTAAATATAGTTTCTTAGGCGGCTGGAAAGATTCAGGGCATAAGCTGTGGGGATCTCACAATTAATCAAAGAAAACTGCTCATATGAAAAACATGAAACTATTTTTGGGAGGTGATGGAAACCTAAAATAAGTTCCATATTTCTTCCACTGTTACACAAGTCTTACTGGAACAGGGACTGAGAAGATGCCTTCAGGTTAATATGATGAATTGTTTTCATCAATTTGTTCTGAGATCATTTATGGGGGTTGATTGAAGGAACTAGGGATGGTGAGCCTAGAAAAGAGAAGAATCATGGAAGACATGATAAGTGACTTCAAATATCTATAGAGTTGTCACTTGGAAAAGGAACAAGATGAGAAGCAATGCCTTGGGTTTCATGATAGGAAACAAACTTCCTAATGATTAAAGGTATCTAAGAGTGGAATCATCTACCCTAGGAAGTAGTGGGTTTTCTCTCACTGAAAGTTTTCAAACAAAGGTTATAACTATTGGAGAGAGGATTCCTTCAGGCATAGGATGTATTAAATAATTACAATTGGACTTTTCCAACTCTGAAATTCTGTGTGTGGGGGGGGAGATCCTGTGATATCTAATAATGTCCTTTGTCTGAGAATAGATACTAGAGAAAGTTAGTCAGATGTTTCACCAGCTAGTGAGTCAATGATTTGGATTAAAAAATTCATAGAGAATATAAGGAGAAAAGAGACAATGAGCTAGATTTGATATTTCTATTTTTTTCACAATCTCAAATTCACCAATATTGATGTCTTTTGCTCTTTTAGATGTTTTAATAATTTTAGAAAATTTATAATTCTCCAAGATTTAATAATGCCATTATTTAAACTTGGATATAGTGTACGTGACAGCAACACTTTTGAATTTTGATGTTGTGGATTTTTGAGAGTCCCTTGGACAACAAGAAGATTAAATCAGTCAATACTTAAACAAATTAATTCAGATTGTTCACTGAAGGGTCAAATACTGAAGCTGAAGCTTAAATACTTTGACCACATTGAGAAGACAGGACTCATTGGAAAAGACTATGATGTTGGGAAATATTCAAGGTAAAATATTTAAGGTAAGGTAATAGGTAAAAGAGAAGCAGAGGATAAGATGGACAGATAGAAACAATGAACATGAACTTGGTAAGACTCTGAATGATAGTGGAGGATAGAGCCTAGCATGATATGTATGGGCCATGGGGTCATGAAGGTCCATGAGGTTGGACATGACTGAATGAGTGAACAACAAATATTATATGTACCAGTCTGTTGTAAGTAAGCACAGAGTAACAATCTGGAAATTCATTAATTGGGGTCCTATCTGAAGCTCTTTTCTGAAGAAAAATCTTTTGTTTGGAAAAGTTAGATACTTATGCCTTGAGTTATTTATTTTTGTTTTTTGTAAGGCAATGGGATTAAATGATTTGCCTGAGATCACAAAGCTAAGTAAGTATTAAGTGTCTAGAGCTGGATTTGAACTCAAGTCCTCCTGACTACAAGGCCATTGCTCTATCCACTGGGCCACCTAACTGCCGCATGGCTTGAGTTATCACAATTAGTATCATGAAAAGAACCTTGGATTGGTTACTAGAAAACTTGCATTCTATGCATTCTACTCTAAAATCTGAACTAATTAGTTATATGACCTTAGACAAGTCATTTATTCTCTGTCTCAGTTTCCTTCTCTGTAAAATGAGAAGATTGGAGTAGATGATCTCTAAGGTCCTTTCTAATTCTAAAATTCTAGGATTCTATGAGAAATGCTCTTTTTAAAATTATTAAAATTTCAAGTTTTTAGAAATTGTTTGTGGACTCTGAGCACATACTTTCTAAATACCATTACTAATGCCTAGTATGTACTTAGTTTAAAATAGCAAAACATTACAGTTGACTAAGTGTCCTCCAGAGAGAGACAAAGTAGAGTAACAGAGAGAATACTGAAATCAGACACAGGGACAAAGTTCAAATCCCATCTCAGGCACTTACTAGCTGTGTGCCCCTGGGTAAGTTACCCATTCTGTATTTTAATTTCCTCACTTGTAAAATGAGGGGGTTGAACTGAATGATTCTAAGACCCTTTTCAGTTCCAAATCTACAATCCTTTATTATATTTGCTAATAATGCATTCCAGCAATAAGGATATTGGATCAAGTTTAGTCTTTAGCTATTAAGTTAATTTTTCAAACTGGAGCTTGGAGGAGCAAGTTTTGTCTAGAAGGATATCACAGAACCTGCTCTTACTCCTCTTTGAGATCTGACCTCTAGCCTTTTTGTGGGTATTAGAAGTTTAATGCTATCCTGCCTTCAGCTTCTAGTCCTAAAAGGACAAAGACAGGTGTAGATCACATTGTAGACATCACAATGAGCTCCCTTTAGGCCCAGAAACCACCTCTGTTCTAGAGGTAGTGCCAGCTAAACTTGGAATGTCTGGAGACAAAAAACCTCAGAAAACCCAGCATTTCACTAGAGCATCATGGCACAAGGCTTCCTACTCTTGGTCATCTATTTGTGTCTAGCTAGATGCTTTGATGTTCTTATTGACCCCAACATTTCCTGACTGCCTCTTGTCTGATGTTCTGCAGCTTTCTACCACTTCATGGCCCTAGACTGTTTGACCTTGCTCTCTATCCATTCCTTTGTCATCCACCCAACTTCAGCTAACGCCTAGTTACCTCATTAGCACAAAACATTAATGCTTTTACACAGTATGGAAAATTATAAAAGAATACATAAGCATATGAAACAAGGCTTGACAAAGAGGAAAGAGAACCACATACTAGCTACGTGACTCTAGGCAAGTCACTGAAACTCTTTGTACTCTAGGAAATTCTAGAATTGAACATTATATATTAATTGTTATTTGCTATTAGTGGAGGAAGATTCCAACACATCAAATAATAGGTTCAGATCCTGTGTGTGTGTGTGTATGTGTGTGTATGTATGTAATTGGAATGTATATATACATTTATATATGTGAAATATATAAATACATGTATATGTGTATAATATATTATATATAATATATGTATATATTAAATATATATATATATAAATGGTTATGAGGATCTGGACCTAGGATTTGATCAGTACAGGAGATTTGAGGTCACATAAATGTATATATGTATACAAATACATAACCATCAAATGTGGAATTTATGTGGAATGTGGAATGTGTTAATGTGGAAATCCACATTAACAATGTGAACGTTATCTATATAATTTTTATATATATGATTTAGACTTATGATTTGTAGGAGTTTGTGTGGGAGATTTAAGGCTATATATATGCATGCAATATATAGACACATGTATATACATGTACACGCATATATAGATATACAAATACATGGTATTTATAAATATATGGGTATATATTTATATGTGTATTTTGGTATGTATGTATGTATGCATGTATGTATGTATGTATGTGAGAAGCAATAAGGAATAGTGGAAAGGAATTAACCTAGGAACCAGGAAATCCTAGCTTCAAACTTACCTCTGACCCATGCTAGCTAAATAACCCTGCCTTAATCACTTAACCTGTTAAGGCCAAAGGTATTCTCTGAAGATTATTATATATATATATATATATATATATATATATTTATAGTTGTTGATCTTCATTGATCAAGTTTCCCTTTTGAGAGATTTCCTGTGCTAATGACATCACAATCTAGTCCCTTGTCTAGTCCCTAGTCAAGTGTGCATATATTTGCTTATGTACATATCTGGATTCAAATTCATGTACTCATCTCTATTAGAACCAGTAATATATTAACTTTAATCTCTTTGATGAAGAACTGCCAAATTCTATGAAAGTGAGCACTAATGTAAATTTTATCAGATTTATACTCTGATTAATCAGTTACATTAAAGCAAAATTCTATCTGGGGTCTTTATCAAGTAGGGCATCCACCAAGGCTCTATGATAACACATGGGTGCAGTGAAGAGTTTGAGTTCTGTAAGCTACTATCCATGGAACATGAGCTCTGGCAGATCCCATTAATTTGGAAATGCTTTCATTAAAATCCCAGTGACAACTTATGTGACTGCTATCCAGAGACCAGACCAACTAAGCTTGATGAGGCCTATCACTAGAACATTGGACACCTGGTGATGAATTTTATAGGGCAGAACAAATCTGAAAGATTCAAAATTTGATTGTCTATTAAAGTTTAGAGTTGTGAAAGGATAGTGAATTATGAGACTTGAGGAGGATAGGTTAGTTGTCTTCAAGTGTTTGACAAGTTGTCATAGGAAGGAGGGCTTAGATTTGCTCTGTTTGGCTCTAGAGGGCAGAATGAGGTGCAGTGGGTGAAAATTGTGGAGAAACAATTTTAGGTTTGCTATTAGGAAAAACCTCCTAGCCCTTTAAACTTTTCCAAAGCAGAATGATCTGTCTTAGGAGGCAATAGTTTTTCTCTCTTTGGAGGTCTCCAGGCAGAAACTGTTTGTTGTATCCAAAAGTTGTATCCAAATCTTCATGATCTCCTTTGGGGTTTTCTTTACAAAGAGACAAGAGTTATTCTAACTCATTTGACAGATGAGGAAACTGTGGTAAATAGGGTTAAATGACTGCCTAGGGTCACATAACTACTAAGTATCTGAGCCTTTATTTGAACTCAGGAGATGTCTTCTTAACTCCAGGCCCAGTGTCCTATCCACTTAGCACTTAGCTATCTCGTATACACACATATACCTACATTTACATGTTCCAGCTGTAGCTTTACAATTTCATGTTTTAAAAGTTTATAAAACACTATGGACAAAAGATGAGGTCTAGTTAGGAGGTTATAAAACATTTGCAAAAGACTACCACACAAGACAATACACCACATATGATTAGAGAGATGGACACAGAATACTGAGATCTAAGAAGAGAAAAGTCTTTCTGTTATAAAGTAATAAGATTGATTTTCATGTGTACCTTTTGAAAATCCATCTTATGACTTAACAGTCATACCTTATTATAGAAGACAATTAAAGAGCTATGAATAGTTTTACTAATTTCCCCATGACTTTGGGATTATAGGATTTAGAGTTGAGAGGGACTTTAGAGATAAAGTCTAATTCTTCCATCCTTTTAATGACAAATCAAAACCCAGAGAGATAATAGGTAAAGTGATTTGCTTAAGGTCACACCAGAAGTAAGAAGCAGAATAGTGATTCCAATACTGTCTTCAAATACAAAACCCAAGGTTCTTTCCATTCTGGCACATAGTTCTTTGAAGGGCAATGTATTAAATATAAAAAATTTCAAATAAAAGTCTATTTTCTATTTAAATATTCTGTTATCAATGAAAAATTGTGTACAAGACAAAAGATGACAGGTATAATTAGAGAATTATACTATCGGAAAAAAACATGACCATGTAATCAGAATCAGCTAGGTAAAACAGTGAATAGATCACTAGACTTGGAAGATCTGAGTTCAAATTCTGACTAAGGTACTTCATAGCTTTGTAACTCTAGGAAAGTCACTTAATTTCTGTGCTTCACTTTTTTCATCTGTTAAATGAAAAAATTGAATTCAATGGCTTCTAAGTTCCCTTCTAGTTTAAAATCTATGATCGTACAGCAAGTTATTACAGATGAATGGTCTATATGCTGTAGTGATTCCCATGAAATGCCAAGAGCTCTACTCTACAGTTAAAGCATTGGTTGGACTTGCCCACTCTCTACCCTCTATCCTCAACCCTATGGAGGGCTTGTGGGCAAAACACAGACAAAGATAGTATAGGATAAAAAGGCTTGGATAGATTGAGATCTGTGATATTAGAGGAAGAGATGTAACCATGGTAGAGCAAACAGGGCTTTGCCCAGGTATGACAGAATTTAGCCACAATTGAAGCCATAGGCATGGTGGAACAGCTACAGTCCATGCTCAGAAGGGTGAAGTGGAAGGGGCAGGAGCACCAGCACTTCCAGATTATATTTTTCTCTACCAGGGACTAGTCATTTAACTTCTACATTCCTCAGTTTCCCCACCTACTAAATAAATGTGGTGTATTACATGGTTATCTATGATACTGTAATTCCTAGTCTATAAATAAATATCAAATGACAACTATGGATGAAGGTTCTGTGCAAAGTGCTAAGGATGTAAAGTAAAAAAATAAATAGTCCCTGACCAGAATAGGACATCTCTTCTTCTATTTAGCCTATCTCCTTGCAACTCCCACTCAAGCCAAATGTGGAGAGGAGCAAAGGGATGCCTGCAACAGACAATCCCTAATCTTTTAACCTAGGGGTGAAGGGAAGCAGGGAGTTTTCTACTTCCAAGCAATCAATATTTTGAGCTCCAGTGATCTCATCAGCTACTATGAGTTCAAATTGTCTTCTCTTTGCAAATATACACAAACAGCAAACAGGTTATTTGGTTTAAAATATAGACACATATACATTGAACTTAGGTAATGAGTCCAGTTCTCTCTATATACACAGCCCTAGTCTCTCTTGATCTGCAGTTCCACCTTTATAACTTCCTTTTGAATATCTCTAACTGAAGGTCTCTCAGGATTCTCAAATTCAATATATCCAGAATGAAACTGATTATCTTCTCTCCTAAACCTATCCCTTGTCTCTATATCTCTCTTGCTGGTGAGTGATCATCACCTTTCCAGTCACTGGAAACCTTAGAGTTATCTTTGATTCTTTTCTCTCTCCCACATTTGTCCCCTTTTCTCCAATAGAGTCACTATTCAGACTCTTATCTCTCAGTGAGGCTATTACACCTACCTCTTAATTAGTCTCCCTGTTTCCACCTTCTTCTCCTCTCTCCAATCTCTCTTCTTCGTTCTGGTGTTTCTTCGTGTTCTGGTGTTTCAATCATGTCTGACTCTTCATGACCTTACTCTTTCCTTGGCTTTGGGATCTTCTTGGCTAAGATACTGAAGTGGTTTCCCTTTCCTTTCTCCATTTCATTTTAGAGATGAAGAGATTGAAGCAAACAGGTTTAAGAGACTTGCCCAAGGTCACATAGCTACTAAGTGTCTAAAGACAAATGTGAATTCAGGAAGATGAATCCAGGTCTGACACTTTATCCTCTGTGCCATCTATCCTTTACTGAGCTTTCAAACTAATCTCCACAGGGCATGATTCTGACTATTGTTCTGGAAATTTCTTGGACTCCCTAGTACCATTATAATAAAATATGGACTTCCAGATCGTCTGGAAAGTCAATCATGCCACAGTTTCCCTTTCCAAACTTCTTACACATTATTTATTCCCTTTCACACATTCTGTATTTCAGACTAACTAGCCTGTTTGCTCTTCTTCAAATTTGAGGCTTTTCTTGGGCTATTCCTCATGCCTAGAATATAATTCTCCTTCACTTTCATCTCCATAATTTTCCCTTGTGATTCAGCTTGAGCTGTACCTTCTATAGAAAATCTTTTCAGATACCTCAAATATTGGTGCTTAAACTATGACATCTATAATTAACTAGTTATGTATTGTCTTATTCCAACAGACTCTAAGCTCTTTAAATTGAAGTTATTTTTGTTTGTTGTTCTCTCTGCATTTTTAGGTGAGGCAACATGGCATGGGAAAAGAACTGGCCTCATGCCTAGGTTCAAGGTACACTTCTGAGATATATATATATATATATATATATATAGGTTCAAGGTACACTTCTGAGATATATATATATATATATATTGTCTGTTTGATCCTGAGCAAATCACTTAACTTCCCAGTGCTTGAAGCAATTCTCTAGAATAATATAATAGCCTCTCAAAACTAATTTCTAACTGCACTGGGAGAAAGGGTTTCCTCAGCTGGGAGAGTCCTATATCAACGAAGTCACAGCCCCATTCCCAATCCTATCTCCCTGGTTTAACTTGGTGCCTTAAATCCAATAAGTGTTTCATGATTCCTTGGTTTGAATTGGATGAGATCAGATCATCTTGGGGGGGGGGGGGTTGGGGAAGCAGCATAGCATATCCTCTCTTCCTTTAATAGTAATCAGGTTCTTATCTCACTCACCACCAACCCCTCCTGACCCTAACTGAGGTCCCCTTTTCTACCTCTTGCCCCAGAAGCAAAAAAAAAAATTCTAGTGAGAAGAATCCACATGGATGAGGTAGTAGTAATAGTAGCCAAGACTGAATGTCCTTAACCATATGTACTCACCCAGCTCAATTCTTCTACTAAATAAAAACATATATGGACACACATGCATGCTCACTTACTCACTCATGTACACATACATCCCCATCCCAAAAGAGGAAGTATGGGAAGGAACTTGGTTCCAATAAAAATGGTGGTTAGAAATGCCCTTGGGGCCCAGCTCCCATTGTAAGGATGCACCATAAACAAGGACCAAACATTTTTTTTCCCAGATCTGATTCAGTAGAAGGAGGTAGAGGTGGGGGGCGAGGCACACTTGGGTATTCTCTGTTTTAGACCCAGTCATGACTCTTTTCAAGATGCTGCCAATAGATTTTAGTCATTCTCTGGCAAAAGTTTCTTTCTTAACCGCAAATGCTTCATACTTGCTGAATGAGTCACTGCCTTGAGTAATCAAATTCCTTGACCAGTATATGCCTGCTTCTTAACAACATACAATATCATTTAAATTTTGGTCCTTTTTAAAAAACATGGCTTGATTTTTAATCAGTTTTTGGGTGAATAGAGTAATAATAGCTAATAATAACAATAATAATTAATGCTAAACATTTACATAAATCTTACTTTGTGCTAAGCACTTTACAATTATTATCTTATCTGATCATCAAGACAATCCTGGAAGGTAGAAGCAATTATTATCCCATTTCATAGATGAGGAAACTGACACAAATAGAGATTAAGTGACTTACCCAAGGTCACACAGCTTAAGTGTCTGAAGCTATATTTAAATTCAGGTCTTCCTGACTCCAAGCTCAGTTTTCTATCCACTGTGCTGCCTGAGTAAGGTTAAAAATTTCTCTAGATCTACAAAGTCAAACAATACTTCCCATTCAGCTAAAAGGGGCCCAAATCTCACTATCTAGGATCAGAATACTCATCTTTCTTACCTTGAACTCAGACTGAAATGGTGTTTCTATTATAAAGAAGCAGCAAGCCTATATTCTAAGCAGCAAACCTTTGCCTAGAGGGTCTGCTGGGGTTAGACATGGGAAGAGGGGGAATGAAATGGAATAATGTGTTTGAAGTCTCACACTATAGGGAAAAACAAAGAAACCTTCCTCTCCTCTGAAGATCTGACAATATCACTGACAAATTCATACACAGTAACCCCACCCCCCTTCCTGCCAGACCCTTAAGTGAAAGGGTGTGCCTTAGACCACTGATGACAGTTTGTGCCTGTATACAGGAAGGAAATAAGAAAATGATCACCAAAGGGCTATTTCTGTCATTGGAGATGAACACAAACAAATAAAAAGTCTTTACTTGTTTTCGCAAAGTCAACTTTGAGAATGTGTGGTTTGAAGATTCTTTCCCTCAGCACATAAGAGAAAGGAGTCTGGTTTTCTTTGACTAAGGTCTATTATATTCCCTAAATCAGGGAGTCTTAATCTAGGCCCATGAACTTATAAATATATGTATGCATGTATGTATATGTATATGTACATATATATATATATAAAACTTCATTTCATTACAATTGGTTTCCTTTGTGATCTGAAGTATTTTATCTGCAGTATTTAAAAATAGTGATTTGAGAAGTCTATACATGTAGGCTTCAACAGATAGCCAAATGGGGTCCTACATAAAAACATTAGACCTCAAGGGCTAGTCATTTAAAGGCAGTATGGTATGGTAGAAAGTATAATGGTTATGAAATAATAAGGATCAGGGTTCAAATAACCACTCAATTTCTTTATGGTTTACTAGCTGGAAAGTTGGATTTATGCATTGTCAACAAGACTAGGGTTCAAATCCCACCTCTGAATCTTACTAGCTATGTGATCTGGGGGTTGCTGATTAACTTCTCAAAGTCTCTGTTCTCTGTAAAGGGAGATAATGCTTATGATGCTATGATCTTATAAGGCTGTTATAAAGATCAAATGATATAAACTATGCAAAGTACTTTGTCCTGCTTAAAGAACTCTATAAATGTCACTTATTATTACTACTTATTACTCGTGGTTCTTGAACAAGTTCACTGAGCCTCAGTTTCCTTTTATGTAAAAGCAGGAGTTTTGACAAAATAACTTCTAAAGTCTCATTCAACTCTAAATAATCAATCCTATGCATTTTTTCAAACTTTTTGCCAAATAAATTTTTTATTAATTTTTTTTCTTACCAGCATCTTCATGCAAACACCTGATGTTATATTGTGGATCTATTATGTGGATTTCATTTTCAAGGAAAGAAAGTAACATATTTGTATCTATCGCTACATGATTCCATTTGGGATTTTCTTGACAAAACTATTGGAGTAGTTAAAAGCATGTCTTTCTCCAGCTCATTTTACAGATGAGGCAAACAAGGTTAAGTGATTTACCCAGGGTCATAACCAGATATGATAATCCATCAAGAAACCTAAAACACTGCCCCAGGATATAGGCCAAATGGAATGGGGTTACTAGAACAAATTGAATATTGGTATATTTAGCAATTGAACCAATAATAAATGCTACTTTTATAGTTATTGTTCAGTCATGACCAATTCTTTGTGATCTCATAGACTATAACATACCAATGATATTAGAAAATTGCTATTTTCTTCTCCATTGTATTAAAGTAAATAGAGGTTGTGACTTGCTCAGGTTTACACAGCTGGTAAGTGTCATTTGTACTCAGGTCTTCCTAGCTCCAGGCCCAGAGCTCTACCACTAAGCCACTAAGCTGCCATGATTATTACCTGATTTTTATTGCTTATGATACAGTTTTCCCTTCTCTTTCAGTTGAGGTCATCCATATTTGCTTTAAGCTCTTTGGAACTGAAAACCCAACTGCAGAACATGGAAACTCTGAATTCTAATCCTGTCCAATTAGGCTGTCCTATTGCTCCAAAATTAAATTCTGGATGCCCACAACCTAACATCCAAAGGACTGGGTGTTTTGGAACATGCCTATGACAGTATATTACTTGAGTTCAGAAGGGAAACTTTATACTCATGCTCCCTCCAATATTTAGGCAATATTATTGTGAACATTTCCACTCCTAAAACCCATGAGTTAACCAAACTTAGTTGCTCCATATCTCAGCTCCTCTCATAAACAGTAAAAGCCTTACCATGTTATCTCTGACAGATACCAGAGCAGTTAGTTGTTCAAATTCTGTGAACACACACACACACACACAACACACACACACACACACACACACACACACACACACACACAAAGAGTGAACACATTCCATTTGACCCTAGAGCTTACTCTGATTCCTTCTTCCCCCTTCTCCTTCCCCCAGTAATAATATATCCTTTCTCAGTTTCTCAATGTATTTTATATGGCAGCCCGACTTATTACCTGTTTCTACAGAAGCTATTTAGATGTCCATCAAAGGTGGCAGGGTAAATAGGTGGTGTGGTGGATAGAGCACTGGGCTGAGAATCACAGCAACAGCTTCCTGAGTTCAAATCCAAACTCAGAGACTTACTAGCTATGTGACCCTGGGCAGGTCACTACACCTCATCTATAAAATGAACTGGAGAAGAAAATGACAAACTTCTCTAGCAATGTTGATTATAAAACACCAATGGGCTCACAAAGAGACAGAAAAACAAAAAAGCAGAGGCTACTTGGGCACAAACCAGAGAGTCTGTAAGTATGTACCAATCTATATGCTTTATCTAGCATCACAGTTTGCCCAGAATTCAGCTCTAGGGAAAGCTTAGATTAGGTTTCCCAATTTTCACATTCTTTGGTATCTTACCCCCATAACAAGCAAAGATAATAATAATAATAATAATAATAATAATAATAATAATAATAATAATAATAATAGATAAGTGTTAGTACTTACTAGGTGGTAAGCATCTAGTATTACCTCATTTGGACCCTCAAAAAAATTCTAGTAGATAGGTGCTATTATATTCTTCATATCACAGATGAGGAAATTGAGGCAAACAGGGTTAAATGACTTGCCCAGGGTCACACAGTCAGTAAGTATCTAAGTTGAGATTTTAATTCAGTTCTAGAAATTCCCTTTAAAAAAGGAAAGGGAAGTGAGGAAGCACTCAATATACAAACATGAATCAGATGTGGAATAGGTAGTTTATTCCAATACAGGAAATGGAATGCTTAGCAATAAAGAAGCACAGCATGATTAGAACAGAATCCATTAACTTAACATAGCATCAGTTATTTGTGAGACAAATATTCAAGCTTCTTTAGAAAACAAAAAATTGGGGACCCAGTAGATAGAGCTCTGGAGTCAGGAGGACCTAAGTTCAAATCTTGATACTTACCATCTTGATACAGACACTTGATACTTACTGTGTGACCTTGGGCATAAATCACTTAACCATGTAGCCTCACAAAAACTTTATAAAAAAGGCAACACAAAAAGTTATTGCAAGTTCCCATTTCAACTTTAATGAGCAGTCTGGTCAAATAAGATCTTCCTTCCAGAGGCCCCTTCCTAGTCCAGGATGATTCCTCCTATGGTATCAGTTATAAAACATTGATTAAATGCCAGTTAATGTGTCAAAAACTGGGGACACAACAAAAGGTAAAAATTCCTGACCTCACGTTGCTCACAATCTAATGGGTGAGAAACAATCAATAATTTGTCAACAAGACACCTACCCACATTGTTTGCTGAGCCAAAAACCACTGATGCCTCAGGTTGTCACACTTGGTGGAAGAGGCAAGGGAGTTGAGGGGGGTGGCTATTGATAGCTCTTGAAAACCTAAAAAAAATATGAAGATAGCTCTTGAGGAGACAAAATGTAATGCTACTTTTTGTTAGTCATTCTTTCTGGCATTGCCTCTTCTACCAAGTGTGACAACCTGAGGGGGGCGGTGGAAAGCCAGTGGGAGGAAGACTGTTAATCCAGCAATGACTCATATTTAGCTCAAAAGAGGTAGAGAAGATCAAATTTCCATGGGGTCACAAGAAAAAAAATGGTGTGGTCACGAGATATCTGAGCATGCTCCCGAAAAGGGGGGAGAAAGGGAAGCTATAAAGGGCATCAGCCACGTGTACATGTCCTCTCTCCATCCAGGCCTCTTCTACAAATAGTAGGCATTTAGCCAAAGTTTGCTGCAGCTTGGTGCAATGGAAAAAACATTGGATTTGAAGTACTGAGTTCCAATTCTGACTCTTATCACTGAAGGATATGGGTGCTTTCTTATTCTTTCATTTATCTTATACCTAAGTTACTGAAAATTTACTAATTTGAGGTATTAAATGGGCTGCAGACACACCAGTAAATTAAGAAATGCTAGTCACAATCAGAAACAGCTAAAATTTAGGATTAACTGATAACTGGTTTGTTTGATTTTTTTACATTTTTCTTTGTTAAAACATTCTCCAAATATATGAAAAATTTTTTCATGTAAATCATTGTAGAAGTGATAGAGAGCTGAGGGCTGCCAAACATTCCCATTAGCTCAATGCAAAACAGGTTGAATGACTGGGTCCAAAGAGGAATTATTAATGAGTCGTTATCATCCTCAACAGATTTTTAGTGGAGTACCCTAGGGATCTGTTATTGAAACCATCCTGTTCAATATTTTTATCAACAATTTTGATGATATAATGGATAATAAACTTACCTCAGAGACATGAAGACAGATCCAATGCCCACCTCTGATTCAAACTGGCCTTGTGACCCTTAATCTCTCCTTGCTCTAAGCAAGTCTAAGACTATCACTAAATCATAGACTTCTTATCAAATTTGCTGATAATGCAAAATAAGGAGATATTGGTAATAATTTCAATTCATATTTGTCAAGGTTTGTCAAGCATTTGCCTTGCTTCTACCAAAGGCACCACCATAAATAGTGTCAACCTCCCACATCTGCCACATAAAACTCATTCTTGACTCTGAACTCTCACTTATATTTTATAATCATTCAATCAGTTACAAAAGAGGAATTAGGATTAAGGGGGGAAAAAAGAAAAACATAAGAGAAATTTTTAAAAAGTGAAATAGTGTTCATTCAGATTATAGGTAGGTTTTTTTTTGGTTTTGCCTTGTTTTGTTTTTCTTCCTCTGGATGTGGAGAGCGTTGTCCATAACAGGTCTCCCCAAGTTGTTCTACATCTCTGAACTGCTGAGAGGAGCTGCATCCATTAAGGTTGATCAACTCAAACTGTTGTTAATGTGAACAGTGTTCTTTTGGTTCTACTCCCTTCACTCAGCATCAGTTCCTGCAATTCATTCTATGCTTCTCTAGAGTCTGAGCATTCAGGGTTTCTTATAGAACAGTAGTTTTGTGTAACATTCATATAGCATAACTTGTTCAGTCATTCCCCAATTGATGGGCATTCTCTCAATTTCCCATTATTTGCTACTACAAAAGAGCTGCCACAAATATTTTGGAACATGTGGAACTTTTCCCATTTTTTATGACTTCTTCTGGGTATAGGCCTAGTATTGGAATTACTGGGTCAAAAGGTATGGTCAGTTTTATGGGCATAGTTCCATATTGCTCTCCAGAATGGTTGGATCACCAACAATGCATTAATATCCCAATCTTCCCACAACTTCACTAAAACTTCATCATTTTCCTTTTTTGTCATCTTAGCCAATCTGATAGGTGTGAGGTGAGATCTCATAGTTGTTTTAATTTTCATTTTTCTAATCATTAATGATTTGGAGAATTTTTTCATATGATTATATATAGCTTTAATTTTTTCATTTGAAAACTGTCTGTTCATATCCTTTGACCAATTTATCAATTAGAGAATGACTTGTAATCTTGTAGATTTGATGCAATTCTCTGTATATTTCTGAAATGAGACATTTATCAGAACCCTTAGCCATGAAAATTATTTCCAAGCTTTCTATTTTCCTTCTAATTTTTGCAGCATTGATTTTATTAGTACAAAACCTTTTTAATTTAATATAGTCAAGAATCATCCATTTTGCAATTTATAATGTATTATATTTCTTATTTGGTCATCTAATAGCATTTTAATAAATGCTTTTATTTGGCTGATCTAACAACAAACCTGAGAGAGATTACCCCTTTTTATTATTCTCATTTTGTAAGTGAATACATTGAGGTTCAAAGATGTTAACAACCAAGATGCCTTGCTCATAGTCACACAACTAGTAAAGTATTAAATCTGTTCTGAATTCAGATCCAGAGCCCCTTATAGTATATACTTTGCTACTACTCTAGGTAACATATGGGATCATGAAATCAAGATGCCCAAAGATCCCAAAGGAAGAGAATGAAGTCAAATTTATAAGATGAAAGTTAATAACGAAAAATTAAGTCCTATTTTTTGGTTCAAAAATCAATTATAGAGTATCTGAATGAAGTAGAATAATCTATTAAATAGACTATTGCTATAATAAATTTCCTTAGTCATTATCAGAGGACTCATCAGAGTAATTTTAATACTTTCCAAGCAACTCTCCATTTTCTATCAGCAGCTCTGCTTGGCTTTTACTCTGTGGAACATCATGCCTATCCCAGAAAAAACTGATTGTCTGAAATTTCATCACCAAGGTGATGACTCAGTTTTTTATATTCAACATTTTTGTCAATAACCTCTGATTGTTGCCTCTACTCTCTGATTGAAGGTCTAGAGAATGGCTAAACTCCATGCAAAGCTTTATAACAGGTTTAAGCCAAAAATTTCCAGGTAATCTTCCATTTTTCAATCAGCAACTCTTCTCCATTTTGATTCCATGGAACATCATGCCCATACACCAAGTAACCATTAGTGATTCCCTCGGTATTTTTCAGCTTCCTTTTATGTATTGACTTGTCCCATTAGATTTTAACCACCATAAGGACAGGGGCTTTCTTTCTTTTTCTTATTTGTATCCTTATCACTTACACAGTACCTACCTATCCAAATTATAGCAAAACAGATAACAGAGAGGGTCTACATAGATATTTAATAGTTTATTGAATTGTATTGAAATAGTATAGCACAATGAATAAAATACTAGATCTAGAGTTATAGGGCCTAGATTCAAATCCTACTTTAGGAAAGTAACATAATATCTTTTGGTTTTATTTTCTTCATCTGTAGGATGAGGATATTTGAAGCTGATTATCTCTGTTTCCTTCCAAATCTAATTTTATGAGCCTAGGATTCAATGAACAGAAAAGATATGACTAGATAACAGTTCATTTCAAAGTGAGCTGGAGATTTTAGTGAATCTCTAGCTCAAAATGAGCTAACATTGTAACCTAGCAATCAAAAAAAAAAAGCAAATACATAGTATTTTGTTTGATTTAAGAAAGGGATACAATCTTGTTGAAATCTGATTTGGTTTAGAATGCTTTCGTAGGATCTTTAATAATAAAAATGGGGTAGGGAATATTGAGAAACATCAATTTGCAAAAGTTACCACAAAAAAAAGATGTATTTCTTTGAAAAAATAAAGAAATAAAATTATTTGTTGAAAAATAAGATTATAGATTTACTTAAAATAAATTAATAAATTTTCTAATTTGACATTCTAAAGGAAGGCATTGGTCCCTTAGTTCCAAAAAAAGACTGATAAAAAGCCCTTAGGTCTCTGATCCCTTTGTGCCTACCAGAAGCAGTAGTACAAGGATGATCCTCAGCAACTACCTAAGAATCCTGAAAGCTACTACTCCCCTCTTTAGCATTTTTGTTCCCCTTAGGTTTGCAGTCAAATCAAAGAACTAAAGAATGAATGGGAACTTTGCACTGTGTAAAACAAGTAATTTATTGAAAATGCAGCAAGATATCTAGAAATCAGGGCATGCCAAACCGTACAAAGATTTTTCTTGCTAATGATCCACTGTAATATGGGTTTGAATTTTATTTTGCAGTGGATATTTTTAGAATTTTTTCTGATTTTCTTCCACTTGGGAAGCACCATTTGGGGAACAGTTATTCCACAAACTAGAGTAATTCAATTCTTAGTAAAAAAAAAAATAAGGTGTAACCCTATTAAAATGTAGCTCTCTCAGCATTCCTCATGGGGCAGAGTTGGTAAGAAACAAGATCTTCAGTTCTCAGCAATCCCATTTCTCCTGGCTTCTGACTTCAAGGAAGGAGATGAAAGAATCCTACCTCATTTTTGATTGCTGAAGGAAAAAATTCTGGGAAGACTTGAGAAGAGTAAGCAG
This sequence comes from Macrotis lagotis, assembly GCF_037893015.1. Taxonomy (NCBI): domain Eukaryota; kingdom Metazoa; phylum Chordata; class Mammalia; order Peramelemorphia; family Peramelidae; genus Macrotis; species Macrotis lagotis. The sequence goes on along the minus strand of NC_133662.1, from coordinate 83,506,574 downwards.
AGGTAGTCTCCGTCATGTCCTGATATCCAGTTTGCTATTTTTTAGAGACTTTAGGTATTTTCCCTTTGATGAGATACAGAACCCTCTCTCTTGTTTGACCTGAGTTATCCCACTCCCCACAGAAGATTTCCATCATTCGTATGTGGTATATATTCTCCTATGTAGACCCTCTCTGTCATCTGTTTTGCTGTAATTTGGATAGATGAACTTCTTTATTATTCACTGTTTGTTGATTTTGGAAGTGGTATTTGGTGGGGAAAAGATCAAGACTTGGATATAGAGTTCGGGACCTCCACTTTTCCCCTGAAAATAATAAAGTAATACAGATGGTAAATGGAGCCCAATCATATCCCTGAATAATATTTAAGGAGCAAATAGAAATATTTGTAGACTAGTATGCCTTCTCTCTGGGGAAAATAGAGGGAAGGGGGGAAACTTTCTGCTTCTCCTCCTGGCAGAAAGGAAAATCTCCCTGGGAGAAGGAGGGAGGAGAATGTATATATGTATATATATTTATTTATTTATTTTTTCCTTCTAGTCCAGGTACTAAATCCTGAAAGATTCCCAAGGGAAGAGAAATAGGATACATACATATGTCTCTCTCTCTCTCTCTCTCTCTCTCTCTCTCTCTCTCTCCCTCTCTATCTATCTCTCTATCTCTCTATCTATCTATATATATATATATATATAGTTTTGTTAACTTAAAAAAAGAATAAATAAACTTATTGATTTACTTTTCAAAAACTGATAAATTTGTTCATCTAAAACCAGAAATAAAGGCAATGGTCCATGGGTTCCAAGGAAAAATTGAGAAAAACACAGTAATCTGTATCACCTGGGGATTATGCATTCTACACAAGAAATGATTCTTTGCACCCCAAGGATTCCTGGAATCTACCTGTTCCACCTTTGAATTGTTGTTGCCTTTAACGTGAAATTATTGGAAAGTCAAGGAAAATCCAAAGATTGGGGGGAAAAAATGCCAAAACAAAGCAAAAAAATTTGCACCATTCATTGAGTCACAGAGATGATTTATTGAAAATATATCCAGTCAAATAAAATTGGGGACATGATCAAAGTGACCAAAATTTTTTCTTTATCTTAGCTCATATGTCTTATATATGAGCTTGTATTTCATTTTGAACCGGTATTTTTAGAATTTTTCTGATTTTGTTCCTTGGTCCTGGGGTTCCCCAGTGTAAAACAATTGCCTCCAAAATTAAAAAAAAATCCATTTTAAAAAATAAAAGTAAGGGGAGAGTTTTGTTTAATGAAAAATGAATACATTTACAAATTTTATTATTTGCCATATTTCCCCATGTATAAGACACACACTTTTTCAAAAAAAATTGGGGTCTAAAAACTGGGAGCATTGCACACAGTGGGTGCAGATTTTTTTTTACTTGCATTTCCTACTTTTTCAGGCTTGTTGTCTTTGTGCTCATTGTTTTGTATCTGTTATGGGTATATTAGATTACATTTTGCCATGTTCTGCCCAGAAATGTCTCAGAAAAGATTTTCGTACTGAATTCAAGTTTGAAATGATCCAGTTTGAAAAAGTGAATAGAAATCGTGCTGTCAAAGGTAAGTCTGGTCCTCCTCCAGCTGATAAAACAGAAGAAGAAATCCTCCTGAAAAAGCCATGACAGAAGAAGGCCATGAGAGGCAAGTTAGCCAAGTGACCTGAGTTAGAGAGGGAATTGAAGAGATGGATTGAAGAGCAAAAGGCAGTTGGAATTCCTGTGTCCAAAAAGATGGTTCAGCATGAGGCAAGAAGAATTGCTGATGAAAAAGAAGTGACTGATTTCAAAGCAGATCATAATTTGCACTTTGGGTTCATGAAACAGAATAGACTAAGCATGTGTCCACATACCAGCCTTGCCTAAAAGATGCCTGAAAGCTTTGAGCAGAAGGTCCTTGAATTTCATGACAAATAAAACTTGAGTTCAATAACTTTATGTAATAGATTTTTTAAATTTCAGGCCCCCAAATTAAGGTACATCTTATACATGAGTAAAAATGGTATTTGTACATTTTATTTGTTTCATTATTTATTAAAATAAATCTGTAAATTTGTTCATAAAAAATAAAAAGTATTGATCCCTCGGATCTAAGGGAAGGTTGCAAAAAGTCCCCAATTCCTGGTTTGCTGAGGATTAAGAATCCTACCCTCAGGAAACATGGACAACAAGGGATGATTCCTAATGACTTTCCTTTGAAGACTAATTCTCTTCTCAGTGTTTTTATCTCTGTTATAGGAAGGTTTGGCAAAGTCACATCCAGAGAACTAAAGATTGAAGGGGAACCTTGTAAATTTCATTGGACAAGAAAGGTGATTTATTACATAGACAGCAAGATACAAAGAATTGATGGATTCATCAAACTGTTCAAAGTTTTTTATTAAACCAAATGTATTTTAATGTTGTTTTGGATTTCTTGGAGTATGTTTTTTTCTTGGAGTATTTCCAGAATTAAAAAAAAATTCTTCCAGGGACAGCTAGGTGGGATAGGGTATAGAACACTGGCCCTGGAGTCAGAAGGGCCTGAGTTCAAATTTGATCTCAGACATTTGATACTTACTAGCTGAATGGGCAAGTCACTTCATCCCATTGCCTTGCAAAATTTTTTTTTTCTTTCATGAGGCTAGGGACTGGGTAAAACCATTTGGGGATGGAACCAAGATGGCGGCATGAAGGCAGCATTTCCTGGAAACTCCTCCCCTAGAAAAACTCCAAAAGCCATCAAATTATGACTCTATCCAAAATTTAGAGGGGCAGAACCCACAGAAAGACTGAGTGATTCAATTTCCCAGTCCAAGATAACTTAGAAGTTTCACAGGAAAGGTGTGTTTCACTGGGACCAGGTCTTGGAATAAAGTGCCATTGTAGCATAGCACAGCTCAGCCCAGCCTAGGGAGCACCAGAAACAGCTTGAAGGGGTGGTGAGAGAACTCTGCTGCACCAGAATGAATGAGGAACACCAGCCTGAGAGAAGCCTTGAAGCGAGAACCTGCAGCAGGAATCAGGGGAAACCAGCTTGCACAGCCCATAGACAGTAAGGAGGTTGGGGGAGACTGCAGAAATCTCTCTGTTCTCCCTGGGCAGGACTCTGTTGTTTGCCCATACTCAGATTCAAGTTGCAGTTTGAATCCAGAAGGGACCCTCCTCACAGCTCCAGGGTAGAGGGGAGCACCTGTGATCATCTACACATCAAAGCATAGGCAAGAGAGCATAACATTTTGGAGGAAGAAAGTTCCCAGTGGGGTGTCCCCCCCAAAAATCTCAAAGCCCTGAAAGTGCTGTAAATTAGTCAAGGCTGAGGAAATGAACAAACAACAGAAAAAGAAGAATCTGACCATAGAAAATTACTTTGGTCCCTTGGAAGATCAAAACACATACTCAGATGACAATAAAATTGAGACTTCTGTATCCAAAACCTCCAAGAGAAATAGAAAATGGACTCAGGCTATGGATGAGCTAAAAAAAACTTTGAAAAGCAATTAAGGGAGGTGGAGGAAAAATTGGGAGGAGAAATGAGAGCAATACAGATAAATCATGAAAACCAACTCAGAATCTCAGTGAAAGAAATACAAAAAATTACTGACAAAAATATGTTAAAAACCAGTTTAGGCAAAATGGAAAAAGCAACTAAAGGCAAATGAGGAGAAGAATGCTTTAAAAAGCAGGTCAGCTGAGATAAAAAAAACTCTGAAGAAAATAACTCCTTCAAATGCAGAATGGAACTAAAGAAAGCTGATGAGTTTGTGAGAAATCAGGAAGAAATAAAACTCTCCCCCAAAAAAGCCAAAAATTAGAAGACAATGTGAAATATCTTATTGGAAAAACAACTGACCTGAAAAACAGAAGAAATAATTTAAATATTATTGGGCCACCTGCAAGTCATGACCAGGAAAAGAGCCTAGACTTCATTTTTCAAGAAATAATACAGCAAAATTGCCCTAGATCCTAAAAAGCAGAGGGTAAAATAGAAATTGAAGGAATTCATTGGTCCCTCCTGAAAGAGATCCCAAAAGATAAACTTCCAGGAATATTATAGCCAAATTCCAAAACTCTCAAATCAAAGAGAAAATATTAAAAACAGTCAGAAACAAGTAATTCAACTACCATGGCTCTATAGTCAGGATTACACAGGATCTGGCAGCATCTATATTAAGGGCTCATAGGGATTGGAATATGATATTCCAGAAGGCAAAAGATCTTGGTTTACAACTGGGAATCAACTACCCAGCAAAATTGTACATCCTCTTTCAAGGGAAAAGATGGACCTTCAGTGAAACAGAGGACTTTCAAACTTTCCTATTGAAACAACCAGAGCTGAACAGAAAGTTTGATCTTCAGGTACAGGACTCTGGTGAACCATAGAGGGGGCGGACAAGAAGGACTAACTATGAGGAACTTAATGATATTGAACTGTTTGTATTCTTGCATGGGAAGAAGATACTGATAACTCATATGAACTTTCTCACTTATAAGAGCTGTTAGAAGGAGCATATATAGGCAGGGCACAGGAAAGAGTGGAATATAATGGTATAATATAGTAAAAAAAGGAGTCAATGGGTGATAAAGAAAAGTAGTGGGAGGAAGAGAAAGAAGAGGAAGAAGGAGCTAAGATATTTCAGATAAGAATTGGGGAAAAAGCTTTTTCAATGGAGTGGAATGGGAGAAAGCAAGGTGGGGGAGGGAATGAGTGAGCCTTCATTCTCATCATAAATGGCTCAGAGAGGAAATAATATACACACTTAATAGGGTTTAGGAATCTATCTTACCCTAGAGAAAAATGAGAAGAAAAGGATGAAATAAGGGGGAATGGGGGAGAAGGAAGGGGGAAATAGGTGATAGAAGAGAAGGAAGATTGTGGGAGAGGGTACTCAAATGCAATACACTTTTGGACAGGGACAGGATGAAAGGAGAGAGAGAGAGAGAATAGACTAAATAAGAGTGGGGAGGAGTAGAGTGAAGGGAAATACAGCTAGTAATAGCAAATGGGGGGAAAATATTGAAACAACTTCTCTGATGGACTTATGATAAATAAGGCAACTCACCCCAGAGACAGAGCTATTGGAATCTGAACACAGACTGAAGTACATTTTTTTTCTCTCTCATTATTCTTGAGATGTCTCATCTTCTTTGGGGTGGGGTATGTTTACTCTTATAACAAAATTATTGTAATAATATAAAGTAAATAAATCAAAAAAAGAAACCAGGAGGGATGAGAATTCAGAGAAGCCTAGAGGGATTTACATGAACTGATGCTTGGTGAGCGAGATGAGAAGAACCAGAAGAACATTGTACTCCCTAAAAACAGCATGAGATTGATGATCAATCTTAATGGACTTGCTCATTCCATCAGTGCAACAATCAGGGACAATTTTACGGTATCCAGGGAAAGAACTGTGGAATTTGAACAAAGACCAAAGACTATTACCTTTAATTTTTTTTTTAAAAAAAAGTTATCTTATCATGTAGTTTTGCTATCTCTTATATTTCATTTTTTCATTTAAGATATGATTTTTCTCTCAGAGCATTCAATTTTGAGCAATGCATTGCATGGAAACAATCTAAAGTCCATCAGACTGCCTTCTGTGGGGGGGAGGGAGGGAGGTAAGCAAGATTGGGGGAAAAATTGTAAAATTCAATAAAAATAAAAAATATATAATTAATCAGAAAACAAAGAAAAGACAAAAGAAAAAAGATCTGAAAAAAGTTTCCCTTCCCCTCCTTGCCCCAAGCCAGAAAAATACATTTCCTGTTAAAATGTAAGGGAATAAATTTAGTGACTTTTTTTTAAGTGTTCATTTAAATTATAAATAAAAACCAATGTTTCATTGGTTCCAAAGAAATATTGAGAAAAGCCCACCCTTGTATGGGGCACAGTGTTTGAATATTCTGCCCCTAGAAGTAGTGGCACAGAGATGATTCCTGACTTCCCAGAAATGCTAAAGATTCTCTCTCTCCTACATACCTTCTTTCTTTCTCTTACTGGAAGATTTAGAATATGAAACCCACAGAAGTAAAGATTGAGGGGGGAACCAGCACTATTCATCGTGTTAGCAGGTGAATTTCTTGAACATATAATCAGGTATATAGAATTTGGGTTATAGCCAAGTTGTCCAATTTTTTTCCTTGTGCAAGATGGATAATAATATCAGTTTGCGTTTCATTTTGCAGTGAATATATTTTAGAATTTTTCTGATTTACTTCTATAGGTCCAGGGATACTGAGAAGCACCATTTTCAAAAGGTTAACCAAAAAAAGAAAATAGAAAAATCTATATCTTTGTAAAAATGAGGGAATAGTTTTGTTTAAAAGAAAAAAATGAATAAATGTATCAATTTATTAAAATACCTCTATTAAAATTATTTATAGAAATAAATTAATGTATTTAATCATTTGACATCAGAAATAAATTGATTCCAAAGAAAGACTGAGAAAAGCCTAGCCTTACCTGGCATGTGGGTGCTGGTTATACTGTTCCAAGGAAGCAATGGCACAAGGATAATTTCTGGGAACTTCCAAGGATTCCTGAAAGTTAGCTGTCATTTCCTATCTGGTTTTGTACCTCTTACTCTGTGAATTTGCAAAGTCATGCCCATAGAACTGAAGACTGAGAGGGAATCTAGCACTTTTCATTGTGCCATGACAGAAATTTCTTGACCATGAAGCTAGATATGCAGAATTCATGGTGTAGTCAAAATGTTCAAAATTTTTTCTTTCCCAAAATGAATTGTAATGTGGATTTCATTTCATTTTGCAGTAGGTATTTTTAGATTCCCTCTGATTTTCTTTCATGGACTTGGTATATACTAAAGTATCATTTTGAAAAAATTGATTAAAAATGTGGAAATATCCATTTCTTTTTCAATATAAGGGAACAATTTGGTCACTGAAAGGGATGAATTAATTTATAGATTTATTAAAATAAATCAATAATTTTTTTATTTAAAAATAGAAATAAAGTCATTGGTCTATTGCATCCGAAGAAAGACAGATAAGCCTAGACTTCCCTGGTTCATGGGGGGGGGTAGGCATCCTGACCCTATGAAGCAGTAGGACAAGGATGATTCCTGGCAGCTTCCCAGGAATCCTGAAGGCTCCTTCTAACCACCTTAGTGTTTTTTCCATCCTTACTGAGAGGTTTTACAATCCCAAGACCACAAAAGTGAAGGCTGAATGGGAAACTAGCACTTTTCCACGTGCCATGAAAGGAATTTCTTGAACATGAAGCTAGATAAATGGAATTTGATGTGAAGTCAAACAGTCCAAATATTTTTTTGACTAAAATAAATTGTGATATAGATTTCTATTTTACTCTGCAATGGGCACTTTTAGAAAATTTCTGATTTTCTTTCAAAGGCCTGAGGGATATCAGGAATCCCCATTTTCAAAAAATTAGTCAAAGAAATAGAAATTCATTTCTTTGAAGAAAAACAAATAAGGAAATAGTTTTTGTTCACTGAAAAGAATAAATATATAAATAAGTTGATACATTTTTTCATTTAAAATGAAACCATTGGTCCCCTGTTTCCGATGAGAGACTCAGAAAAGTCCAACCTTCTTAGGTACATGCAGTTTAGACATTCTGCCTCCTTGAAAAAGTGACCCAAGAATGACTTCTGATACCTTCCAAGGATTTCTTTAAATCATCTGTCTTTTAGTTTTTGTCTTGTCAAAGACAAAAAAGTCCATTACTTTCTTAAAAATAAGACAAATAACTTTTTTACAGAAAATTTAAAATAAAAAATTTAATTAAAATAAATTGATACTTATTTAAATTAAATTAAAATAAAAAGTTAAAAAATTTGTTCATTTAAAAGTAGAAACAGGGGCAGCTAGGTGGCGTAGTGGATAAAGCACCGGCCTTGGAGTCAGGAGTACCTGGGTTCAAATCCGACTTCAGACACTTAATAATTACCTAGCTGTGTGGCCTTGGGCAAGCCACTTAACCCCGTTTGCCTTGCAAAAAAACCTAAAAAGAATAAAAATAAAAATAAAATAAAAGTAGAAACAAATCCATTGACCCAATGGTATCAAAGAAAGATTGAGAAAATCCCAGTTGAATGGTGTTGGGCATCCTGCTTCTAAGAAACAGTGTTACAAGGATGATTCCTAGAAATTTCCAAGGATTCTTGAAGGTTACCTCTCTCCTCATTTTTTTTTGTCCCTTTGATTGTGAGGTTGCAAAGTCACATCCAGAAAAGTGAGGATATAAGGGCAACTTTGGAACTTTCATTTTCATTATTGTATATGCATTAGGATATGGTCAAACAGTCCAAGGATTTTTCTTATCCAATATGAATTGAAATATTGGTTTGCCTTTCATAATACAGCAGGTATTTTTAGAATTTTTTGTGATTTTCTTCCATGGATATGGGTGTCCTGGAAAACACTTTTCCCAAAAACTTGCCCTCAAAAGTAGAAAAATTCATTTCTTTGTAAAAAAAAGTTCAATTCAGTTAAGAATAAATTAATAGATTTATTTGAATAAAATTAAAATTTTGTTCATTTAATGGTTGAGCTAAAGCCATTGGTTCATTGGTTCCAGAGAAAGATTGAGAAAAGTCCAGGCATCTCTGCTGGCAACTTTCAACTTTTCTTGAAGACTCATTCTCTCCTTAAGATTTTTTGAATCAGTTACTGTGAGCTTTTGCAAGACTGTTTGATAATGGCCTAGATTTTTCTGCTCTTACTTAAAGAGAACAAAATTGATTTTTAAATGTCTTTTTTTTATATGCTATGCTATAAAATCAAGCCTTAAATGACTGTAAATGGTCAAATAAACTTAACTGTTGTGGTTTAAAAAAAAAGACAAAGCCACACAAAAAGAATTTTACAAGTAAACTTTACACCTTACACTGTGCCTCGGTAATGATGAAAATGCTTTCAGGTATATAGATTTCAGAGCATGGACAAACTGACCAAAGTTTTTCCTGTTTATGATGAATTAACATATAGGTTAAAATATAAGTTTAGATTTCATTTTCAGTGCATATTTTTAGAATTTTTTTCTGATTTTCTTCCATTTGGTTGTTAGTGCTAATAAGCAGTATTTTTTTAGGGTTTTTTTTTTTTGCAAGGCAATGGGAATTGCCTGCCATTTGCAAACAAAGGGGTAATAGATGCCCCAAGCACTATTTTAAAAAAAGTTTTCAAAAATGTTGCCCCTAGGGGCGGCTAGGTGGCTCAGTGGATAGAGCACTGGCCTTGGAGTCAGGAGTACCTGAGTTCAAATCCGACTTCAGACACTTAATAATTACCTAGCTGTGTGGCCTTGGGCAAGTCACTTAACCCCATTGCCTTGCAAAAACAAAAAAAAAATGTTGCCCCCAAAATAGAGAAATCCTATTCTTTTTAAAAATTAAGAAATCCTCTTTTTTTAATTTTAAAATGGGGGTGGGAGGTTTTCCTAGCAGTTCAGAATAAATCCATTCAAACTCAGTAGTCAAAAAAGCTCTTAAGATTTTCTCATTTATTAGCAGTAAAGTTCACTTGTAAAATACAATGTTACTGAACTCATTCATAACTCCATAATATTTTTAATAATAAGATCACAAATCCATTCATAATGTATTATGAAATATGGTATAAGTTGCTTGTCCCAGGCTTTCTTCTGTTTGACTACTTTCTACTTTTCCACGAAGCTGTTTTTTTTTAATCAAATAGGGAATTATTTCCTAAGAAATTTGTTTTCTGGTTCACTGAAGACTAAAATAGCTATAATATTGTGTTGAATATTGTGTCTTTCATTTTAAGAAAGATATTGACAAACTGGATCCTTCTCAGAGAAGCGTGGCCAGGATAATGAAGGGATCAGTAGAAAGAAATGAGGATGTTTAACTTAGAGAGGAAAGACTTAAAGGGAGCATGAAGAGGTGTAAGTTGTAAAAGGGTTATCATATTTTAGAGAGATCAGATTTATTTTGCATAGCCCCAGAGGGCAAAATGCAAAACAGTGAATTAAAGAAATAGAGAGATAGAAGCAGTTCAATATAAGGAAAAACTTACTAACAATTAGAACTATTCCAAAACAGAATCTGCAGATTTGCTTTGATAGAGTCTGCTGTCTTGGAGTTGCCCATGCCAATAAAGTTGAAGACCAGATTTTTAAAATAATTCTTTGCTTAGGAATATATTATTTTTTTTAGATTATAGAATTGACTGTCTTGCTCTTTTTCTCCTTAGATTTATAAATCTATTGAAATATGTATAGTTATATAATACATATTATACATATAATGATATTTCATTTCTCCATTCAATAAATATTTGTTAAGCATTTATTGTATATAAAACCTGAGGACTAAAAGTTTGAGATTTTCTCATCAAAAATAAGGTATTACTTGGTTGGAATTTGCCCATTGAAATATCTTAAACAGATTTTTAAGAGGTATTAGTACATTGGTAGGGTCCTGAGATTTGGAATCACAGAACTACTAGTTTCCTTAACTTTGCCACTTACTTCCTGTGTGAACTTGGGCAGGTTACTTAAATTTTCTGGACTTCAGTTTCCTCATTTTTATGTAACTTGATTTCCAAAATCTTTGGTAGTAGAATAGAGAGGTCAGTTCTATGCCATATCCTGCCTATAAAATGTGATTCTATGGACAAATGACTGTCACAACCTTGAGTCAGGAGGACCTGAATTCAAATTTAACCTCAGACATTTTGACCCTGGGAAAGTCACTTGACCTCAATTGCTTCTACTAAAAAACAAAAAAACAAACCAAACAAAAATCACAAGAATGTAATTTCTAGATTGGCAGGGAATAACATGGATGTAACCCTGAGAAAAATGAGAGAGGTTGGATATGACCACTACTTTTAACTTGCAGCTGCAAATCTATGAGATCAATATTGGCAAAAAAGCAGGAAAGTATTTGGTCTACTAAAGAAAACCTAGGATTAAATCATAAGAGGAGGAGTAAAGAAAACATTTCATTCAGCAGTACCTAGGTGAGGTTAGTATTACCTCTTCCCCTATAGAGTAGTGAAGAAAAAGTAAGGCAAGAGTTTAAATTCCTTCTATACCAAACTACCTCCCACTAAGACTAATTCTTTCTTTCTTAATTAGTGGCCACATCATGTAAATTCTACATCCACAACACTTCTAACATCTATCTCCTTCTCTTCATTCACTTGGCCATCACTCTAATTCAAGTCTTTATCACCTCCTAATTCTACTATTTGAATAAGCCTCCTAATGTGGCTCTCTGCTTCCAGTCTCTGATCCCTCCACTCCACAACTGCCAAAATATTCCTCCTGAAATACTTATTCTACTATATAATCTTTCTGCTCAGGAATCATCACTACCTTTAGGATAAAATGAAAATACCTCAGTTTTGTATTTTAAGCTTTTCACAATTTGATTCCAACCTATATTTTTAGATTTTTACATTTCTAGGATTATTACACATTACTCCTCTTCACTTACTAAACTGACCAATTTGCTCTTCTCTAAAATCTACATTCTAATTCCTATCCCATGTTCCTCAATTTCAAAAATACATTCCTTTTTCCCTTCAAATTTTTTAATCTTTAACCACCTTCAAGATTCATTTTGGTACTACTTCCTATAGAAATGATCCCCTAACTCCACACCTCCTAATTGTTAGTGCTCTCTCTCTCTCTCTCTCTCTCTCTCTCTCTCTCTCTCTCTCTCTCCCTTTTCAAATTAACTTCATATGTAAAGTAAATATAAGAATGTCTATTTTGAAGATAAAAATGAGATATTTGTAAAGTGCTATTCAAAACTCAAAGAACTATTTATTTTTAATAGTATTTTATTTTTTCCAATTACATGTCAAGACAATTTTTAGCATTCATTTTTTTAAGATTTTTGAATTCTAATTATCTCTTGCTGTCTCCCTCTCCCTCTTCCAAAAACCATAGGCAATTTGCTATAGGTTATACATGTGCTATCATGTAAAACATATTTCCATATTAGTCACAGTTGTGAAAGAAGATACAAACCAAAAGGAAAAAATTGACAAAAAACAATAAAGTGAGGAAAAATATGCTTCCTTTATCTGGCTATGGATAGCACCTTCCTTCATGAGTCCATCATACTTGACATGGATCATTGTGTGGCTAATTAGAGCTGAGTTATTCATAGTTGATCATCACACAAAGTTGCTGATACTGTGTGCAATGTTTTATTGGTTCTATTCATTTCACTTTACATCAGCTCATTTAAGTCTTTCCAGGTTTCAAGGTACAATTTAAATGATAGCTAGTGTTACAATGCAAATGTTGTATCTTCTAGTTAAAGGCTGAAGCTGTTTGATTGTTGTTTGGTCTTGCATCCCTAGCTCCCAGTACTCTTACACATAGTAAATGTAAGTTTAATAAATGCTTGTTAAATTGTATTGAGGGGATAAGGAAACAAACACGTATGCGCTAAACACTTTAGAAATTTGTTTTTGGGGGCGGCTAGGTGGCGCAATGGATAGAGCGCCGACCTTGGTGTCAGGAGTACCTGAGTTCAAATCTGACCTCAGACACTTAATAATTACCTAGCCGTGTGGCCTTGGGCAAGCTACTTAACCCCATTGCCTGAAAAATCTAAAAAAAAAATTGTTTTTGATTCTCACAACTTTTTGAGGTAGATGCTATTATTATCCCCACTTTACAGATGAGAAAACTGAGACAGGAGATTAAATGGCTGATTCGGGTCAAACAGTTAGTAAATGCACCCAAGGCAGGTTTGAACTCAGGTTTTCCTGATTTCAGACCCAGTACTCTATCCACCATGTAGATGAACTGCTTCAGCAATTAAATTCAAATTAAGCAACTGAAGTAAGAGCACATTCACAAGCACACACACACACACACACACACACACACACACACACACACACGTTAAATCTGGATTCAGATACAAGCCCTAGGACCTTAGGCTTGTCACCTGACTGGTTTGCCTCAGTTTCCTATTATATGAACTGGAGAAGGAATAGCAAATCATTTCAGTATCTTTGCCAACAAAACCCCAAATGGGGGTCACAAAGAAATGACTGAAGCAACATTACAGTAATAAATATATATTACAAAGGACCTCCAATCTTTTCTCCCTTACTTTTATTTTTTTCTTCTCTTAGTTCTTAATTGATTATCCATAATATTCCCATGTGTCTAGTCTTTTTTCTTTCTCTCTAAACCCCCTGTCAGTTGGTGGCTTTCACTTCCTTCCTTGTCCAATATTTCTTCTCTGTCATTCCTTCATCATCCAGAGTGGCCCCAGTGACATTTTGGAAACTAGATTGCATGAGCCAGCTCCTTATGCAGTGCTAGGCACTTGCCACTATTTTTTTAAACTTTGAGGTTTGGGACAGTTTAATAGTTACATTTTCAAATCTTTTATTTGTATGCAAAAATTATATTAAAAAATTACTTTTGTTAAGATGAGGGGATATTAAGCATCCATTTAGGAAAGACACACACAAAAAAACCTTATAAACAAATTCTCATGAGTTTGATTAAATCCCCAAATGAAAAACTAAAGAGAATAAAATTAATGTGAATAGAATAAGTAATGCATTCTTATTTGTTTCTGGAAAAAACGAAAAAGAAATCATTCTATCTGACGTGAGGCAGGCTCCATCCCACACCTTTTCATGGTATTCCATAGCTCCATGACCCCATGGATTCCACTCTTGTTGCTTTTGCCACAGCAATGAAAATCAAGAATCTAGAAAGAATTTCTCCTTTTTAATATCTGTTTAATATAGACTATACACAAAAGTCTACATTTCTTAAAGTCTCTTTTAAAAAGGTGCATCTTTGAAATCTCTACATAATAATTGGGGAGAAACTTCTGTACGGTGACTAGGTAGAAGAAATACAAAGATTATGTTGTTCTGTCCTGTGATTTTGGCTTGACCGATGTGATATTCGGGTGTTCCAGTAACTCAGCATCTTTAAATAGAGTTGTTATTTTACACAGAAAGGGGAAAAGCCCGATAATAATAGTTTATACTTTACAATCCTTCAGTTACACAGCCCTTTCACATATATTATGCATTTGGGTCTTCCAAGAACCCTTAAGGGTAAGATACATACAGTAGGACAATTATCTCAATTTTATAGATCCAGAACTAAAATTCAGAGAAGGGAAATGATTTGCCCAGAATCACATAGCTAACAAGTGAAAGAGAAAGAACTCATATTCAGGTCTTCTGGAGACCAGCCAATCAATTAACAAGCATATTATTGAATCCTATTATCTGCATTCCCACTATTGATTATTTTCAAGTTATTCCTTATATGACTTGTTTCCACATAATTGTTTTAATGTTGTGAGCTCCTCCAGGGCAGGGATTGTCACTGTGCTAACCTTTGAGGATACAAAGAAAGGTAAAAGGCAGCTCAGCACCAAGTGGAAAAACTATATACAAACAAATCTAGTATTTACTTAGTGCTTTTCTGAGACCCAAAATCAACTGCGCTATTCATTTGTACCAGTCTTGAAATCAGGAATATTTGTATCCAAATGCTGCCTTAGACATTTATTAGGCAAGTCACTTAACTCTCTATACCTCAGCTTCTTCTTCAGTGAAATGGGATTAATACTATCACCTGCTTCTCAGAGCTCTTGTGAACTTCACATAAAGTTTCATATAAAGCTAAAACCAGGGGCGGCTAGGTGGCATAGTGGATAAAGCACCGGCCTTGGAGTCAGAAGTACCTGGGTTCAAATCCGGTCTCAGACACTTAATAATTACCTAGCCGTGTGGCCTTGGGCAAGCCACTTAACCCCATTTGCCTTGCAAAAACCTAAAAAACAAAAAACAAAACAAAACAATAAAGCTAAAACCAAACCCTGGAAGTCCTATATGAATGTCATATAACTAGTACGAGTATTAGTCTTATATGAATAACAGCTATTAATAGGCTCCTGAAGTTTGCTGAAATTCAGTGAATGGCAGAGGATTCATAATTTCCTGTCTATTAGGCCATATAAAAATGTACAAATCTTATTTAATATACACAGAAATGATCCCTTCAAACCTTCAAGATTCTACAATCAATACAGAAAGGAAGCCAATTTACCTGGGATAGTAATGAACATCAAGGAGAATTAGGACTTAGCTAAGAAGTGACCTCCGATGAATGGCATCAAATCAGAGGGGGAAATAGTATCCTAACAGTAATGGGTGTTGTGACATTGCCCTCTGACAGACCCTTTTCAGTCCCCAGTAGGAATTCGATAAAGGACAGTATTCAAATGGACAGGATTCCTTCCAAGAACCTTGTGTTTTAGAGAAACCCACAGTTCACCAAAGCAGTTTGGTTCGACTCTAATTAGAAATCTGATTGCCGGTTGGTCTTACACAAAGGACTTTTAATTAGGGCTGAGAGAGCTTAGAAAAAATCCGCTTGGCAAGCAAGCTCCCTCTCTCTATCTCTTTTTTAACATCATGCCAAGATCACAAGGAAAAAAGAGCGCTTAATTACAGTCAGTGTATATATCTTTAAGAAAAAAAATACATTAAGTGCTTTAAAATAGGCTCTCTTGGCTCCAGGATCAGAAAGATTTTACTTACTTCTTATCCCTGATTGGTCTCATTCTCAGTTACAGATGAATCAGACACATTTTGAGCAGCTTTAAGATTTGCTTTTCATCCAAAGCCAAGGAGGCAAATGGCAAGGAATTCACAAGCTTTTCCAAGTGATCTCATAGGTTCTTCTCACTTCACTTCCAGGACTTATTCCCACCCTCTGATACATGCTGCCTATCACTATTTATCTTAAATAATTACTGATGGTGTTCATGTATAAATCAGGACAGTTTCAAGCCATGTATAGCAACATACACTCCCTACTTGAAGGTAGTTTTGGAGCTCTTAATACGTACATACTTAATACTCTTGTTGTGAATCAAAAAAATAAAGACAGGATAGGAGAGACCACGAAGAAGCAGCAGGAGGGAAGGGAGAGGGAGGAGGGGAGCTTTCGGAAATGTGCATCTCTTAATCCTTGGTTCTGGCATATCATCTCTCAAAACTGCAGTAAAGCTACCCCCTCATTAAGTCTCTCAGTTCTAATACAGGTGACCCAAACTCCCCTTCCATCCATTTGAATCTGGCTCTGACAGCCAATGACTTGTTAATTATTAATATGAAATATTTGATGGTACATCGAGCAGCTGAACCCCACTTAATGTATGCTCAGGGCAACTCTCTGAAGCTCAAATTAGCCATTCTGATGCTTGAGATTCTCCTACTGAAGTTTCCTTTTTTCCCTCTCCTTTTTAGTCTTTGCCTTGTTTTTTTTAAACATCTATATGCCCCTGTTCTGATTTCTTTCATCTAAACTCACAAACCCAGAGCTCTGCTACTGGATTGCATTTCTTCACTTGCTATCACTCAATGTTTTTAAGAGAGAAACCTTGAGATTTCACATAAAAAATTTATTTGTTTATATCTATTTTCTAGAAATTATTCAATAATTTCTCTCCCAATTTTCTTCTTCACATTTTCAATATAATTTCAAGAATATGATTTGATTTTCTTTTCACTGAAATTCTGGATGCCAGTCATAGTCATTACAACAGCATGATACATAGTAATATAGTTTACACTTATTGGTTTACAAAGTATTATATATTATAAATTATGTCTACATGGTATTCATAACATATTATAATATATACATTATACATTATAGCATACATATATAATTATATAGATCATATGCATTATAATATATACATGTATACAATACATATGTCTGTATATACATAATTCTATGATATTTAATATATACATTGTAATATATGTAATATAATATAATATTTATAAAATCTCCTTTTGTTCACACAACTCAGTGAGGTAGATGACATTATGATCCTCATTTTAAACAGCTAGGGGACACAATGGATAGAACCAGGAACTTTGAGTCATGAAGTTCTGAGTTCATATTCTGCCTCCAATACTTATTAGAGGTGTGACCCTGGACAAGTCACTTAACTTCTCTATGTCCCAGTTTTCTTATCTGTAAAATAAGTATGATAACAGCACCTACCCCACAGGGTTGTAGTGAGGATGGAATGAGTTAACACATGTAAAGTGTTTTATGAAACAAAGTACTATAAAGAAATGTTAGCTTTTATTTTACAAATGAGAAAACTGAGGCAGAGGTTCAAATAATTAGTAAATGTTTAAGGGCATATTTTAAATTCAGGTTTTTCTGACTTCAAATCTAGTACTATGCACTAAGCTACATAGCTACAATAAATACTGAGGATAGAACACTGGCTATGGGAATCTAGGGACTTGCTTCAGATATTTACTATCTCTATGACCTTAGCAAGTCATTCAACTTCTATGAGCTTCAGTTTCCTCAACTATAAAATGAGAAGTTTGAGATGGATGACTCTCTGAAGTCCATTTCAGCTCAAAAATATAATTCTAGGATCAACGCAAAAATAAGAAATAGAAGAAAACAAGATATGATTTAGTTTGCTTACTTCAGAAAGGCATGTGCTTCATCCAGAATTTCCAGTCATTTCAAATGTCATTCTTTTCATCCAGAGCCTTGAATATGGTTCCCACAACATTTTAATCTCAGAGTGAAATTACCTTGGTCCTGCTGTATTGGGTCAAAATGGGATTTGAAAGATTTCCCTCATTTGACTTAGCACACATTTGAAATAAACCAGTTTGAGCACGCAAGGATTGCAAGCATAGGAACATAATGACCACCTAAACATACTTCTATTTTAGAATATTATTAAGGTCACTGTGCATCTGTGGAAACAACAGCAACAAACACATTTAATTAATTTCTACTGAAGTATCATCTGACTACAATCCCTTGCTATTGAAGCAAGAGCTATATACAGTTGATGGAGGGCATGTAGGTTGACTATTTTGAATCAGATGAAATTCTATGACATTCCACCTACTTGATATGCCTCTCCAATGCATGTTTCCATTATAGTAAGCTAGTCTTATCCTATCTTCAGAGAAAGCCGCCATGCATTTATCACTATTATTATTTATGATGTTATTAAAAATAATCATGTTTATATGGTATCCTCCTTCCAAACTGCCAAGAGCACTTTTCAGAACTTTGCACTATCTTTTTATTATGAGCCGGAAAGACAAATATCATTATCCCCATTTTACAGATGGGGAAATAGAAAGCACAAGCAGACAGTTTTGCCTAAGGTAAAAAGTTGTTTTAATCCTTCAGTTTTATTTTCATCTCTTCAGATTTCTTTTTGAGGGTGGTAATGAGGATTCGGCAGAGCTGAGCCTTGTCTAAAGACTTGTTTATAAAATTATTTCAATAAAATCTGCAATCAGATTGGCTAGAAAGGTATTCAAACCTCTAATGAAACTTTGTCAGGCATTTATCAGTCAGATTCTCTCGCCCTTCATCAAGGCAAGATGTGGAGGTTGAAGAAAGATTATTAAGAAAGACCAAAGCACTGAACACTGACTTTGGGAATCAGAGGATTTGCCTCTGATATTTACTATCAGTGTGACCTTAGACAAGTCACATTACTTCCCTAAGCTTCAATTTCCTCAACCAGAACCTGGTTTAACTGAGATTTCATTATTTTAAAATTTAGATTGAAAGAGACAGGTAGCACAGTGGATAGAATCTGGAGTCAGGAATTCTGCCTTTGAATCTGGCCTCAGATACTTAAGAGCTGACCCTGGGCAAGTCATTTAACCTCTGTCTATCTCAAATTACCTATCTGTAAAATAAGGATAATAATAGTCAATGGTTCTGGATTGGCTGGAACCAGATTCTGGATTGTCTAGAACCAATCACAGATTCTGAAAAGGAGACTGAAGGTAGTAGTTTTTCCCTCATTGGAGGCATTCAAGCAGAGGTTATGATTATTTATTGAATATGATAGATAAAATGAAGGAAGAAGAGGGGAAAAGGAGAAAGGAAACTGGGGGCAGAGAAACAAAGAGTGTGCACATCTTTTAAGTATTTTTATGTGCCATCCACTGTACAAAGTGCTGAACAGATATATACATATTTCTATGTCTCTATGTATAAAAGTATATAAGACAATGTCTGCTCAAAGATCTTACTTTTTTTTTGGCAAGGCAATGGGGTTAAGTGATTTGCCGAAGTCCACAGAGCTAGGTAACTATTAAGTGTCTGAGACCAGATTTGAACTCAGGTACTCCTGACTCTAGGGCCAGTGCTCTATCCACTGCACCACCTAGCCACCCCAATCTTACATTTTTAATGGGGAAGAGTACATAAATGTTGCTGGAAAGGGAAGTGGAGAATCCTTTCACCCAGTGGAGAAGGCAAGAGCCTAATATTGGAACAGGAGGGATCCAGGAGTGAAGTCTTCCTACTCTCTAGTGAGATAGATATGACATGGAAAGAAATTATAGTAGAAATTATTTGGGGATTTCACTAGATGACTGTCAAAGACTTCTCCTACTTTGTATTATGTAATTCTCTAATCATTCAGTATAAGGACTGTTTGAAAACTGGATCTCCCCAGTGAGATGCTCTCTTCCTTTGTCCCCTCCTTATAGCTATGCTATTTCTTCTCTAACCTCTCCCCTATAAGGAGTCTCATTTTTGAAACAAAAACTGGATCTTGGACCTAAAACTCCACCATTTACATCTCTCCTAAGTTGGACACATCCAAAAGTGGCTCTAGGATGCCACAATGGAAATAGTCTACCATTTGTTCTTTATATTCTTTCTGGTTATTTGTGATGATGCTTTTAAATATAGGCCCCTTAGTTATTTAGAGCAGGGCAGTATTATTCTAGATCTAGAGCCGAATCAGAACCAATGACATATCAAGGCCTTGGAAGGTCTTTTGTTAAGAGGCATCAGTCCTATTTCTCTGTTTCTTGGTTTGATACCTATGAATTCATCCAGTTTCATCCTCAGTAGCTGTATGGTGAGAGTCCATTAGGTATAACGCCTCAAGGTGACCATGATATCCTTGGATCTACTCAGATTAAACTTCTTCCAGTTTGAAAAACTATTTCTAAGAGGGGGAAGCAGTTGTTGGACATTTTCATTTTAAAATTTCATAGTATCGAGGGATATATTTGGGGGGAAAAGATAGAAAAAAGAAAGAAAAAGAAAGACAGAATGAAAGAAAAAGGAAGGAAGGAAGGAGGGAGGAAAAGAAGGAAGGAAGGGGAGAGAAGGGGAGGATTCAAGCAAATGCTGGATGACATGCTTATTGAACATGTTAGAGATTATTCTGGGGGAAAGGAAAGGAAAGAGAAGTAAAGAAGAGGGAATAAAAAGAAGAGGAAATGAAGGAAAAGTAAGGAGGAGGAGGAAGGGAAGGGAAGAGAGCTTTGGAAGAATATAATAAGGAAGGTTAATTTTTTGACTGAGGATTAAAAAAGAAAAGGAAAAGGGAACATTGTTTAAATATATATATATAAAACAAAAAAGGGCATCTCTATTGTCTGCAGTGAGACCAAATAAATAATGCTTTGAGTTGGTAATGGTATAAAAGGTGTAAATGTAAAAGATGGGTATCAGCAATAGTGTTTCTGGGATAGAGGTGAGTCCATTACAGCCCTAGATCATATCCCATAAGGGAGAGAGAAAAGAATAGAACAGCACAATAGAAGCAGAGTCAGAAGTCTTTGAAAGGGCAGAGATTGTGCTGTATTGTTGGGACTAAGTCAGAGAACTCCAGTAGAAGGAACTATAGAGACAGAAAAGAGATTTTGCTGAGGGTAAAGAGCTATCTGAGCACAGTTAAGCTAGCTTTATCTGGGCATAAGATGGGCAAGTCTAGGCACCAATTAAGAGATACCTCTGAGGAATGTCTTGTCCCATGCTTTTGTTGAAAAGTAGGTTCAAAGCTTCAAATAAAAGTGTTGTTCCTCCTCAAAAGTACTGAAAATAGGGTCTACATAAAAGACAATAATAATACCTAACTTTATATAATACTTCCTATGTTCCAGACATTGTGCTAGGCACTTTACAATCATTTGAACTTCACAAGAGCCCTATGAGGTAAGTGATGTTACTGTCACTATTTCACTGATGAAGAAACTTAGGTGTAGAGTTAATTGACTTGCCTGAGGTTCTATGGCTATTAAACATCTAAGGAAGGATTTGAACCCAAATCTTCCTGACTCCTTTCCTTCTTGACCAATTGCCTTACTCATTAATACCAGGCTTGCAAGTCTTTCTGACTCCAGATCCATCACTCTATTCACCACATATCTAGATGGTAACTGAATCCATAAGAGCTGATGAGATTGCCAAGTGAAATGTATAGAAGGAGAAAAGAATGCCCAGTACAAAGTCCTGAGAGACATCCACATGTAGCAAGTGTGACCTCAAAATCCAACAAAGGACACTGAGAAGGAATGGTCATCTAGGCAAGAAGAGATTCAGAAAATAGTCACAAAATGTAGAGAGACCAAGAAGAGAATTAATGACAGTGTAAAAGGCTGCAGAGAGGATCATTAGAGATTATTGAGAAGACTGTCAATTGATACTAGATAGATAATAACAGGCAGGAAGAAGCATATTACTGAATTCAAATCTGACCTCAGATACTTACAAGCTATGTGACCCCTAGACAAGTCATTTAATCCTGTTTAAAAAAAAAACTCAAAAAACTGATGGGTGGAAATTGGAGGGGTGATACTGGCTGAAAGTTCCTGGAAATAGCTTTAGAAGATACCACCAAACCCTCAAGGTTACCCCTAATACCTGAAGGAGAACTCCATGTAGTTTCTCTTTGGGAATCCAACCTGCTATTCTGAATGTAAGTTGAAAGGGTAAGCACAGAGCCTACATGCTAATATATAAGACCAAAGGCTATTCGCCAGTGGGAGAAAAAGGTCAAATAATAGATTCCAGAAGGAAAAGAACAAAATCAATTTACTAAAATCACCAAGCTCATCATTTCTAATAGCATAGTTGAATTCTACACTTGTTCAGTTGTTCCCTAATTGGTGTGCATCTCTGAAATTTCCAGGTCTTTGTCATTACAAAGAGAGATTCTATAAATATTTGTGAAATATAGATTCTTAAATGAAATAATGAAGAGAAAAATGAATAGAACCAAAAAAATGTTGTATACAATAGAAGAAATGTTGTTTTAAGAATAACTTTAGGGGAGGCTAGGTGGCGCAGTGGGTAGAGCACCAGCCCTGGAGTCAGACCTGAGTACAAATCCAGCCTCAGACATTTAATAATTACCTAGTTGTGTGGCCTTGGGCAAGCCACTTAACACCATTTGCCTTGCAAAAACCTAAAAAAAAATAAAGAATAACTTTAAGTGAAAAAGCCATTTTATTATATTATTGTATATTATAATTATAGTATAAATAATATATGTAATATAAATGATTATAAATAATATAAATACCAAATTAACTACAAAGGCCATAGGAAGGAAAATGCTATCTGCATCCAGAGAAAGAACTGATAATTAAAAGTATGTACAGAATGATTTTACATATAAATGCATATTTGTGTCAAATAGTAGCCATCTCTAGGAGGGAGAAAGGAAAGGGTAATAAAAGAAATTATTATGATAAGTTTATCATATATTTGAAAGGAATAGCAAGTTGTATATAATAGGTACAGTTTCATATGCAATGTGAATAGATGTAGTTTCATATGCAATCATCTTTTTATTATACTGTGTTCTGGAAATGCTTATTTAATTCCATAAATTTAAAAAATTAAAATCAAAAATAATAAATGATTGACAGTCAAATGCAAGTCACTAATAAAATTGTTCTTGCTTAACTATACTTCCTTCTAACCTTCCTTCTATTCTCTTTTATGAATTTTAAAGACTATTTCAACAACTCTCTTCTTTTTGGCAGCAGTATTGTTAGGATGCCAGTCCCTCTTCCCCAATCTCCACAACACCTAAACCCATTCAAAGCAGAGAAAATTTAAAAAAAAAAAAACCTTTATAAAAAATAAATATTGGGGAAGCTAGGTGGCGCAGTGGATAGAGCACTGGCCTTGGAGTCAGGAGTACCTGAGTTCAAATCCGACCTCAGACACTTAATAATTACCTAGCTGTGTGGCCTTGGGCAAGCCACTTAACCCTATTGCCTCGAAAAATCTAAAAAAAAAAAAAAATATTGACAAACTGAACAAATCCACTCAGTGGTCTTGCCCAATACTGCATACTTCTTTCTATACTTTGAGCTATCACCTCTCCGTCAGGAGATGAATAACAGTTCTTGAGTGACTACTATGTGGCCATAGCTACTATGAAGGTTGTTTTCTTAAAGAAGATACTATCTCTACTCTTAATCAACTAAGAATCTAGCTGTTGAAAAAATACATTCTGTACATTTTAATATATATGACACATGAGATGAGAAAACATTTAATAAAACAGGTTTTATTACATAGGTGTTAAGGGAATTTGAGATAAGACTGATATGACCATAAGGAAGAGATAATCAAGGAACTCCTTGTAGAAGGAGATGAGTCTTTAGAAGGGCCATGAAATCAGGGTATGACTTGGTAAAGAAGGAAACAGGAATTCTAGATTGGAATTACCTAATAAACAACAGCACAAAGGTAGAAAACATGTTAAGGAGATCAACCTATTTGAAGTAGTCATATTATGTTGTTTAAAATTATGGAATAAGATTTACAGCAAGATAGATTCAATGGATCTAAGGGGAGGTGAGACAGTCTAATATTTGAGAGGGTATAAGATTGAATTGGATAGATCATAGGCAGCCTTGATCATTGAAGAAATATGATAAAAATTCTATTCTAAGAAGATCCACTATTATCTGATAAGAGCTTTCTCTTCATTATTATACCCCTAATATGGTGTAGGAAAATGCTTCAGTAGACACTCATCAAATATATACTATACAGCTAAAATCTAAATCTATCTACCAATCTTCAACAGGTACTTCCTGTGTATTAGTAATTAACTCTAATCTCTCATACAATCTCAAAATGGAAACCAAAGATAGATAAAATAAGAACTTCCAAGAAACCGTTATTCCTCTTATTGTATACACAAATGAAATTCATTCTTTGCATTTCTAATTCCACAGACAGAACCAAAGGGAATCATAAAACTCACACACACATATAGAAATAATTAATAAAGGAAGTCTCCCGACCAAACTATCAAAATGATACTTTATAGAGCTAGACAAAATAATAACAAAACTCATTTGGATAAAGAAAAGATCTTGAATATGAATGGAAATAATAAAAAAGGTAGAAATTCAGGGAAAAATAGCACTTCCAGACATCATATTATCTTATGAAAGAGAAACTATCAAAACCTTGATAAAGGATTTGAAAAATAGCTAAGTAGGTCAATGGATGTAGGAGATAACATTCAGAAATAAACTCAACATACCAGTATTTGGTAAACCTGAAAACATAAATTAACTGGGGATGAATTCTCTATTTAAAATTTGGAGGGAGGATAACTGGATATCAATTAGATAGAACTTAAGTTTAGATCAATATGTTATTGTTTATACCACAAAAACAAAAATGATACATTATCTGAATATTACAAAAATCAAATCATTAAAAGAAAATGAGATCAGGTACCCTTAATAGCAATGACTAGGACATGAATTTTTAATCAACCAAGAATAGAGATTATCATAAAAGATAAAATAGATAATTCTTATTAAATGAAATTCAAAAGTTTTTACAAAAACAAATAAATGCTATTGAAATAATAAAGGGATCATTTGACTGAGTAAATAATCTTTAAGTCAATTATCTCTCATAGGTTCTAATATCTAAGATATATATGGAAATATGTGAGCAAAAATATATAAGACCAAAAGCTATTCAGAAGTGTAAACTATCATTACTTGTACGAAAAAATTCTCCAAATAAATGAGAGAAATATAAATTAAAACAATACTAAAGTATCACCTCATTTCTAACAAACTGACAAAGATGACAAAATATGGGAATAAAAAGTGTTGCAGTATGTATAAAGATAGTGCATTGTTCTAGGGGGTAAAGTGGTCCAACCACTAGGAAAAGCAATTTGAAATTATACTAAAAAATTCAATTGCACATAATCTTTGACCCAGAAACCCTTTTGCTAGAGATATATACCCCAAGGACGCCAATGATAAAACCAATGATAAAACCACATATATATGCACAGTGCACAATACCAGTTCATTTAGTAGCAAAGAAAAGGAAGTAATATAATTCATGGATTAGGGAATGACAGGACAAATTATGGAACATCAATATAATAGAATATTATTGCACTATAAGAAACTATGTATATGATGATTTCAGAGAAAGAAGGAAAAGACATGCACTATTGCAAAATTAAATGAGGAATGAGGAAAACAATGTATACAATAACCAGGATAACATAAATAACAAAAATAAAAAAATTCTCCGAAGATGAGATGTGACAAGGTACTTCTCCAGGTTCTTTGTAGAGGAAAAAGAATAAGAATATGAAATTTTATGTATAATATCAGGGATTTTTGATATATTGATTCATTTTGCTGAATTGTGTTTTTTTCCTTTGTTATAAAGGATGGTTTTGAAGGTGAGGAGAGAATGTTGGAAAATCAAAACAAAAGATATTAATATATCAAACTGATATCAAAAGATATCAATATATCAAAAGATCTATCCATATCTAATAACACTTTTTTTTTCAAAGAAAGAATTCCTTTACATTGTAGATTGTGGTCATACATCCAAGTCTGAGAGCAAGTCATAACTCAGTGCTCTTAAAACAGCAAAATTACATTAGCATTAGTGACCTGCTACTGCTGCCTTTTGTATCTTGCCTATAAACCCCATATCCAGACTAATGATAAAAGTTTACTATATTTAGATATTTGTTTCATCACATTGATAATATCTGTGTTAACATGGTCTAAATCTAGTCAAGCTCTTAGTATTGTATTTTTTACTGAGAGTCTAAAGTGGAGGAGTATGACAATAAAGGGTAATATTTCACAACTAGCACTCCATGACATCTTTAAATTTAATTTGCATTGTTAACATTTTCTCCATCACTTTCTTAAATTTGGACAATAAACAAAACAACAAATCAAACCCTATTTTTGTAGTTCTTGCTGATTTCTAGTTAGCAAATACTAAATATTTAACAATCAGCTCATACAAGCTGATTCCAATATACTATTATTTGGTCAATAGAATGAGGAGGAAGGCTTGATTACTGAGGATGCTGTAAAGGATAGAGTAGTAGAAATTAGGGACAAATTGGAAATGAGGAAGTAGCTGAGAGAGAAGATTTGAAAATATTCCTAAATTTAATTGCCTAAAAGTAGAATGTAGACTCAATCTCTCAAAATCAGAGGTTTTGAGCTAGAAAGGACCTCAGAAACCATTTAGGTCAACCCCCTTATTTTACAGATGAGGAAACTGAGGCCTACAGAGATTAAGTGAGTTGACCAAGGTTACAAACATCAAAGGTAAGATTTGAACCTGGTCCATCTGACTCTAGAATTAATGATCTTACCATTATACCACACTGCCTCTGATCACCTACAACTTTTCTTAAAAAGAAAAAAATTAATTGATGATTTTGTAATTCTATATTCAAAATCCACTAATTTTGAAATTCAGCATTGTACTAACAAATCATTCCAATTTTAAGTCTTTGTGAGGGAAATTTGATATGGAAGCTAGGATTCCATATTCGTGGTCTACAGCATTTTCTTTATTAGTCCAGTAAATCAATAAACATTTATTAAGTCCCTCTTAAGGGCAAAGCACTTTACTATCTTCTTGAGATATAAAAAGAGGCAAAAAATAATTCCTGCCCTCAAGGAACTCAGAATCTGATGACAGAGACAACATGCAAACAAATACCATACATACAAATAAATTACATAGAGGATAAATTAGGAAATCATCAAAAAAGGGAAGTAACTACAATTATGAAGCACTGAGGAAAACTTCCTGTAGAGGATGAGATTTTAATTGGGATTTATAGGAAGCCAGTAGGCAGAGATGAGGAAGACGATTCCAAGCATAGGAAGTGTTCATGAAACAGCCAGAAGACCAGTGTCACTGGAACAAAGAATATATGGTGAGGAGTAGAGTGAAAAAAATTGGAAAGAAAATTAAAAGACAGGAAGGATAGATTATTAAGGGTTTTGAATGTCAAACAGAATTATTAAATACAAGACTAGATTAATCTGCTTACTTCTACACATAGAAGAACTTATGTTTAACTGATAGAACAGCTCCAAAAACCAGGACTGAACTTTAGTTCTTGACAAAAAAGACCAAAGTTCATATGATAGGATTTGAGGGGGCATTGAGAAATGTCTCCCCAAGCTCTAAAATTCCACCTCTAGATAAAAAATTCTTTTACATTAAGCATGGCCTTTTCCCTAAAACTTTGTTTTTAATGCAAATAGTCCTAGGATAAATAAATATTAAGTTGTTAACCTACTGTGCTTTCTGATGTGATAGCAGATGGGGATGAGGCAGGAAAATGTCCTGAAAATATCTTTCAGTTCATGTTGATAATAAATGCTATAAGAGAAGACAGAAAGTTGGTTTTTAAACTGCAACATTATTTAGAAATAATATTGAGGAGAGAGGGATCCATATTATTTTAAAAGGAATCCTTCGGGGGGATTAGCCCTACCAGATCTAAAATTATATTATAAAGCATCAGTCATCAAAACCGTTTGGTATTGGCTAAGAAATAGAGTAGTGGACCAGTGGAATAGACTAGGTGCAAAAGCAGGAGACGATTATAGTAATCTGCTGTTTGATAAACCCAAAGAGTCCAGGTATTGGGATAAAAACTCTCTCTTTGATAAAAACTGCTGGGAAAACTGGAAGTTAGTATGGGAGAAACTTAGATTAGACCAACACCTCACATCCTATACCAAGATAAGATCCAAATGGTTACAGGATTTAGACATAAAAAAACAATATTATAAGTAAATTAGAAGATCAAGGACTAGTTTACCTGTCAGATCTATGGAAAGGGGAACAGTTTATGACTAAGGAAGAGTTGGAGAACATCACCAAAAACCAACTAGATGATTTCGATTACATTAAATTAAAAAGCTTTTGCACAGATAAAACCACTGTAACCAAGATCAAAAGAAATGTAGTAAATTGGGAAACAATCTTTACAACTAATGATTCTGACAAAGGACTCATTTCTTTTTTTCTTTTTTTTTAAATTGTTCACTTTTATTTATTTTGAGTTTTACAATCTTTTTCCCTAAATCCTGCTTCCCTCCCCCACCCCCACAGAAGGCACTCTGCTAGTCTTTACATTGTTTCCATGGTATACATTGATCTAAGTTGAATGTGATGATAGAGAAATCATATCCTTAAGGAAGAAAAGTAAAGTATAAGAAATAGCAAATTTACATAATAAGATAATAGGTTTTTGTCCCCAAAATTAAAGGTAATAGTCTTGGTCCTTGTTCCAACTCCACGATTCTTTCTCAGGATACTGCTGGTATTTTCCATTGCAGATAACTCAAAATTGTGCCTAATTGTTGCCTGATGGAATGAACAAGTCCATCAAGGTTGGTCATCGCCCCCATGTTGCTATCAGGGTGTACAATGTTTTTCTGGTTCTGTTCATCTCACTCAGCATCAGTTCATGCAAATTCTTTTTTTTAATTTAAATTTATTTTTATTAAAGATATTATTTGAGTTTTACATTTTCCCCCAATCTTGCTTCCCTCCCCCCTCCCCCCTCAGAGAGCACTCTGTCAGTCTTTACTTTGTTTCCATGTTGTACCTTGATCCAAATTGGGTGTGATGAGAGAGAAATCATATCCTTGAAGAGAAGTCTAAGAGGTAACAAGATCAGACAATAAGCTATGTTTTTTTTTCAAAATGAAAGGAAATAGTCCTTGCACTTTGTTCATCAGTTCATTTCTAAAATATACAGAGAACTGAGTCATATTTTTAAAACAAAAAACAATCCACAGCCATATGAAAAATTGCTCTAAATCATTATCAGAGAAATGCAAACTAAAGCTTCTCTAAGGTACCACCTCACACGTCTCAGACTGGCCAATATGACCAGAAAGGATAATAATCATTGTTGGAAGGGTTGTAGGAAATCTGGGACACTATTACACTGTTGGTGGAGCTGTGAACTCATCCAACCTTTCTGGAGAGAAATTTGGAACTACTCCCAAAGGGCAACAAAAATGAGTATACCCTTTGACCCAGCAATACCACTACTGGGTCTGTACCCTGAAGAGATGATGGAAAAGGGTAAAAACATCACTTGTACAAAAATATTTATAGCAGCCCTGTTTGTGGTGGCAAAGAATTGGCAATCAAGTAAATGTCCTTCAGTTGGGGAATGGCTTAGCAAACTATGGTATATGTGTGTCATGGAACACTATTGTTCGATTAGAAACCAGGAGGGATGGGAATTCAGGGAAGCCTGGAGGGATTTGCATGAACTGATGCTGAGTGAGATGAGCAGAACCAAAAACACTGTACATCCTAACAGCAACATGGGGCTGATGATCAACCTTGAAGGACTCGCTCATTCCATCAGGGCAACAATCGGGAACAATTTTGGGCGCTGTCTGCAAAGAAGAGTACCATCTGTATCCATATAAAGAGCCGTGGAGTTTGAACAAAGTTCAAGGACTATTCCCTTTAATTTAGAAAAAAAACAGGTATCTTATTGTCGGATCTTATCTCTTAGACTTTTTGTCTCTTCCTTAAGGATATGATTTCTCTCTCATCACACTCAATTTGGATCAATGTACAACATGGTAACAAAGTAAAGACTGACAGATTGCTTTCAGTGGGGGGGGGGGTAAGATTGGGGAAAATTGTAAAAACTCAAATAATATCTTTAATAAAAAAAAAAGAGGAAAAAAGGAAACCTTTGGATTGGAAAACTTTGGGTTCAAGGAAATTATAGATTTAGAAGAATCATTAAAAGTTATCAAATCCACATATCCAACCCCACTGTGTTTTAGAGTTGAGGAAATTGAGATATAGTGATATTCTTGAATTGCCCAGGATTATATAGTAGTAAATATCTAAGTAAAGATTTGAATGAGGTCTTCTTGACTCCAAGTCCAGTGATTAGGGGCCCTTTGTGGAAATTAAGCACTACTTTTTTCTTCTCATGGCTTCTGTTACTTTTTAAATTACATGTTTATAGTCTACCAACATTAGTGAACAGTGAGTTAGTGAATTACTGACTTTTATCATCATTATCTATTTTTCAGATCTGATAAAAGTTCAAAAGACAAGCTCTTATGTGTATATTCACAAAGGAGCCATTGCCCAGTTACATTTCATTATCTATGCAGATTTTGTATATGGTTGTCCAAAACAAAAGTAATTACAGTAGACACACCCAGCCACAATATATTCACTCTCTTATTCTGGCACTGGATTCTCATATTTTCTGTAGAGCCACAAAACTTTGGGGCCATATATATATATATACATATATATACATATATATATGTGTGTGTGTGTATGTGTGTGTGTGTATGTGTGTGTGTGTGCATATATATGTATATAAATTTCTATACGTGCATTCATATATACATCTGTGAATATATACATATACACATATATGTGTGTATCTTGTTTGTTCTGTAAACTCCTTTGAGGCAGAAACTGTTTTTGCCTTTCCTTTATCTCCAGAGCTTAACAAAATAGGTTATTAATAAGTTCTAGTCTATTAATTGGTCCATTTGTCTTGAGCCTACCTCACCTTATACCAAAACAATGCACTGATATCCAAAGGATTCACAGTTTCCTCAATGAGGAAAAATCCCTCCACAAACACAAATATAAAAGGATAGAAAACTTAGGGAATCCATAGAGAGTTGTCTGAAGCAAGCAGAGTTGATGTGATTTGCTCAGAATCACTTGACTAGTAAATATCAAGATTTGGCATTTTAACCTATCTTCCTAATCCTATATCCAACACTCCATCCACTATGCCACCCAATTCCATTGAGAAAAAGATATAGATAAGACTAATCTCAGGTCTTAAGATAGCCTTAGACTTCTGGATCTATCCTTGTTTAAATACATAACATGAAATTATATGTAGGCCCTAAAAAAATCTCATAGGAAACATCTTGTCCTCCACCTTAACTTTATAATTGCTGTTTCCACTGGTTTAGTCCCAGTTTCATCTCTATATCTGTTTTTAAGACTTTTTTTTTTAGATTTTTCAAGGCAATGGGGTTAAGTGGCTTGCCCAAGGCCACACGCCCAGGTAATTATTAAGTGTCTGAGGTCAGATTTGAACCCAGGTACTCCTGACTCCAAGGCGGGTGCTCTATTCACTGCGCCACCTAGCGGCCCCCTCTATATCTGTTCTTAGAGCCACCCCAGTTTCTCCTTTTTTTGAGAAATGCTCAGTCGAACTGGTCTAGTTACTTATTCCATCCAAGAATTTAAACATTTAGTGAAACATACAAACGTTAGGAAATATAATTAATTTTGCTTCTTAGACTTAGCTAAACACATGATTTTCCCCTCACCGAATCCCCAATTGTTCTTAATATTCCTCTAATGCATTAAGAAAAATAATTTCAGGAATCTCACTTTATTCTCCACTTGCATTGTATTAGCTATTTTGTTTAATTTTTTTAAAAGTCAGATATTACTTTCACATTTTTATGCAACATTGCTTTTTTCCACTACTGTCACAAGCAGGGCCAATAAACCACAAAGACTCCTTAGGAAATTGCCTATATCCTCCAGTAAGTGGTACTCAACCATATGGAAAGAGGTGGACAGTAATGACTCAGGAAAAGTATCTTTCTCTGCTTGCCAGAATGGAAAAACATTCAGGAAGGTTACTTGATATGTTTCCGTTTTTGCAAAGAATTCTACTGATATACAGCAAGGGGATTTCATTAGTGATTTCAAAAATAAAATCAAACTATTTCCTATGGAACAAGAGTATATTCTAA
Source organism: Macrotis lagotis (assembly GCF_037893015.1). Lineage (NCBI taxonomy): Eukaryota > Metazoa > Chordata > Mammalia > Peramelemorphia > Peramelidae > Macrotis > Macrotis lagotis. The sequence goes on along the minus strand of NC_133662.1, from coordinate 83,474,658 downwards.
CAGATAATACGAGGCTCTGTGCAGTCCATGTGGCACATTCATTAATCTGGTATGTAGTCTCCCTTACTTCTCACTCTTTTAAACACTCACGTCTCTGTTATCCTAGACACACCTTTTGACCCTCCAACCAAATCCTTAGTATTGAATCCATACTGAAATTCAGATGTAGTCAGGGGAACATAAGACAGGAAAGCATTGTTTAAACTTGAAATCTTAGTGCTCCCACAATGTTGGTTATTGTTCTGTAATTCTGGAAGTGTCTAGGATTACCTATGACACTTAAAACAAATCTTAACTGTAGACTCATTGTTAAATGGGTTTATTTTTGGAACTCTCATGCACTAAATCTTCAATAATTATTCAGTAGGTCAATAGATATTTGTTAAGTGCTTATTTCAAGACAAGCACTGTGCCACTTAGGATACAAAAAAACAGCAAATATGACAGCACCTGCAATCAGGGAGCTCACATTCTAATGGGGGGGATACAATTATTTATATAATATATCCATTTATCTAAATCTATATCTATATACACTCATATACACATATATGGTATAGATGATAGATAATCTCAAGGCAGATCATTAAAGGTTTAATCTTTTACTTCTCATCATTTAGTAAAAGACAGAGTCTGAAGTCAAGGTGACAAGTTTTAGTGGAGAAAGGAAGAAGACAGAGAAAGGAATATGGAGCACCACCAAGGAGATAAGATTGAATTGGCTGCCACAATGGAAAACCAAAAACAACCAAGAGTCAGCATATAACACTGGGAGCAATATGGGGGTTTGAGGGGGAGGGAACAGTGATATACAAAGAAAGATTTGAGGGATGCTGGACTAGTAGCTGAAAGGATGCCAAAGGCCATCTAGCCTTTGCTTTCCCCATAATTTTCTGTTTGGGTTTTTTTTTAATGACCTTTACACATGAGGAAGGTAGCTCATCATTTGCCCCCCCTCACTGAACCCTTCTCTGGTTATATAAATGCATATAGAGGTAGGATGAATGGCTTTCAACCACCATTGATGGAGAGATTGTCCATGTCCCTAAGACAACTGATCTATCATATTCATAGTATATTTCAGGATATAATAATATAGAAAGTATTAAGCAGGATTTGTTTAAAGAAGAATTATACAATCTTCCATCAAATTCATTTTTGAAGTGTCCCATAGCTCTTTATTCATATTAGGTACTCAGCAAAATTTTTCTCATTCAATTCAGTATACAATTATTAAATATCTACTATGTGCATCCTTACTCTGGTAATGCAACCTCTACTCCACCAAATCCTTATCCAAGAATCCCAAAGACTAAGGGGAAACAATTGAGGATAAGGCAAGGTCTGTTATAGAGAAGAACAGAAGCAGAGAATATTCACTGTAATTCTCACAGATTAATTTTTTTTATCCTCCTCCCAAAGTAGCACATACCCAGAAAACAAATAGGTTTGTAATCCCCTTCCTCTTTTCCTAGCCACAGAGGCAGTGAATACTGAATTCCTAATGTGTGTTAGCAATACGAATTGCTGAACTCTCTATCAAAAAGTGACTTTCTGTTTGAGTGACACTGATGTCTCTGGTCTTGTTGCTCCTATCTACTTTCCTATTTTTAGTTCTGTGACTTCTCTCTAAAATTACATCACCTGATACAGAAAGCTGTTGCCAGGAGTTATTTAACAAGCATATCAAACTGCCTTTAAAAGGTTGCTCTCTTCCTCAGATTAGGTCCTGCTCTAGGAGAAGAATTTCAGAATGTCTCCTACACATCTGGTCTTAAGGATATTTGTTTCTAGTCATAACTTTTGTCCAATTTGATAATAAAAAGACATAAGAGATCCTCAAAACCAATTATGATTGCCAGTCCCATATTCTTCAAAGATAATCTTCAGTTCAATTAAGAGTTTATATACATATATATATATATCATGTTTTTTTCAGCAATATATTCAGCAAATCATTGTCTTAGACTTGTTTTCTCTTTCAATATAATGGGGATAATTACATTTCTTCCTACATCACAAGGGTATTTACTATAAGATAAAATGAGATAATAAATGGGAAATGTTATGAAAACAGAAGCTCTATAAAAATTCCCTGTTAATGGTAGGCAGTGTAGTTAATAGGGAGATGGGTTTGAAGCCAGGGAGACCTAAATTTAGTTTAAATTTATGTTCAACATCTAAATTATCTACCTATTAATCCTTTTCCTAATCTCCACCTATATTATATTTTACTCTCCTTCACATATCCAGGAATAGGACCTCCTTGTACATGAAATTTCATCTTTTGCCTTTGTGCTTTTGCACAAACTGTGGACCCTTACCATCCCTGAAATAGCAGCTGTAGCCAAGACCATACAGAGCACTGGCATACAGTTAGTCCTTAATAAATGGTTGTTGATTGAATGATTGACCCATAAATATCCAGTTTAATAATTAAATTCTGGTTTTTTTTATTATCTCTGCCCCCCCCAAGATCAAATACTAATTTGACTTTATTGTAAGTCTTTCACAAACTGACTCCATCCTACATTTCCACCTATATCATATATTTCTCCTCTTCACATATTCAGGAATATGACCTCCTTATACATGAAATTTGTGCTTTTGCACAAAGTTGCAGACTCTCCCATCCCTAAAATAGATTCCTTTCTCATTACCATCTCTAAGAAGCTCTAGATGCCTTTCAACGTTCAGATCAAGAGTTTCCTAAGTACTTGAGATCTTTCCCAATCTCATTAGATGTTAATGTCTTCTTACAAAATGATCTTGCTTTTAGTTTGTATATGTTTGATGTATATTTAGATGCACATGCATTGTTTTCCCTTGATACACTGTAAAATCCTTGAGGACAAGGACTTTCATTTTTGGTTTTGGTTTTTATTTCCAGTGCAAATAACTAATAAAGGTTTGTTGTTTAATTGATTTGAAAGAGAAAGTGCAAATATCATCTCCATTTAACAAAAGAAACTGAAACTCATAAAAGGTAAAAGACTTTCCTAAGGCCACATAGTGCCCTAACACTATTTTCTTTAAGCAAAGGCTTAACTAAACCAGACCACAGCACTACTAGATCTAAAAACCTGAAACATCATATTGAGTTCTTTCATTCCTGTTTTGTTTTATTTTTCCAACTGAAGGAACTAGGAGAGGGTAAGATTCCAGATCCAGTTACTTATTTGAGGAGATAATAGCTGAAAATAAGAGGCAAATAACTCACTAGCACATTTAAATGGGCAAACCACCACATATATGAAAAAAAAATAAGCAAGTGTCCTTTCAGCATTCTGAGGAAACAGAATATTTATTCATGGGAACTTAACTGGAAAGAAGAATAGATATGGAAAGGTTAGAAAAAAATGAAATTAGTTTCTTTCCAGAGAGAATGGTAGGAATTTCATTAATTAAAAAATAACTCCTTGAGAGATGGAAACTCCCTTTACCGATGCAGGTCAGCACCTTCTAATCTCAGACAGTTGTCTACAATAGAGATGTCGAATTTACAAAATTCCTGAGTGGAACTGGAACTAAAACAAAATTGATATTTAATATAATACATTAAAAACAAAAGACAATATATTGTGGTTTTCTAAGTCAATACTCTGTCTGGAAGGGTCGATTTCTATTTTAGTTTGATACCACTGGTCTACATCACCAGGAGGTTAAAGGACAAATGACCACTAATTGTCAAAAGCAGACCTGAAACCAAATGAACTGGATTTTAGTGAGGGAGCCCTGGCAAAATCACTAGTCTCACTTTCTCTTCTGTAGCTATCTGGGTTTAGTGGCCAGATGTGAATCAGGAAGTCTGGAGATGGCCCTTGATACAGTGGGAAACCTTGACCTTTTTAAACCAAGGTTTTTAACAGGTTAAATACTGACTGAAGCATTGCTCACATTCAGTGCTTAAGGATAATTAAGAAAGAAACAAGACAAAAAAATGTCCTCTTTAACCCAGTCAAAAAAAAATTTATCTGCTAAGCGAAGACACTCAAGAGTTTCTAGCCAAAACAGAAACAATTGCTATTTACATTTACTTTTAGCCAATCATGACCCAAACAATGACCAAGTGGGACTTGGTCTGGGACCTGCAGTAGGTCCATTTATGAGAGCCAGAGGGATTTGAGGCTATAAACCCCAAGATATCTTATGTGGTATGTGGTAATAGAATAACAAGAAGACCTGGAATCAGGAAGACCAAAAAGATCTATTCTCCATCCACTATGCTGTAGCTGTCTCACAAAAAAAGAAAAAAAAAAAAAAAAGAGAATGAAAGGGAAATTCCTAACCCAAAGGTAAATTTGACAGAAAATCATGCCATGATACTGTAAAAGGAGAATCCTTTCCATAGAAGAGTTAATAGACCAGTTAGAGAGTAATTCAAGCACAGTTAATCATCAGGAGTGGGAGGTATTGATCGAAGTGGTATGACAGAAATAAAATATGGAGCAAGGCTGCTGAGCAAACCATATTGGAAGGTAACTTTTTTTTTTAAAACCTCAGAATTATCGTTGCTGAGTTGAAGTCTTTTCCCACTGTAGCTCTTCCTTCCTTTCCTTATCCCTCAAGAAAATTAACACAGCCTATCCTGGAGATCTCAAACATCCTCTGACTTCAATTATCACATCTATACTGTTATCTTCACACCTAACTGACTAGTTTACTTCCAGCCGCCTACAGGGCATTTCTCTTTGGATGCCCTGCTGGCAAATCAAATTCAACCTGTTGGAAACCAAACTCTTCATCTGCACCCCCCCCCCCCAATGAGCTCCTTCTTTACAGATGTGATTGAGTGATTTTTCCCCAGACAAATTGTGGCAGAGTCAGAATTGTAACCAAGGTATTTTAACTTCCAGTCCCTGTATTTTAACTTCCAGTCTTCTACCATAACATATACTCTCCTAGCACCTTTATTACCAGGATAGATATATGTGCAAAGATAATTGTATTGGTTTTTTAGATAAATATGCATATATGAATATCTTGATCATTCCTTCTACTATACCATATGATCTCCTATTACCCTATATGTACATAAATGTTTACATATATATATTATATGCATATGCATATATACACACATTATATATACACATATATTTTACCCCCAGTAATAGTATAGTATAGTATCAGCTAATATTTTATACAGCATTTTTAAATTTCCAAAGTACTTAGCAAATTTCCCATTTTATTCTTACATCCCTGGGAAGAAAATATTATTATTCCCATTTTATGGATGAGGAAACTGAGACAGACAGGGATTAAGTGACTTCCCCAGAATCAGACAGCTAATAAGTATCTGAGGTCACATTGGAACTCGGGTCTTCTTGACTCCAGGTCCAACAATCTATTATTGCAATCTATAAAGTCTTGCACACCACCACCTGACCTCACTTTTAAAAACACAACTTTTACCCTGCTCAACAATTTTCAATGGCTTTTACTACCCTAAAATCACTTATGTGTAGGAGTGTAGACCTTAGTAAAAAGTATAATCTGAAAGACTTCCCTTTGCTGAATATTTTCCATTCAGATTCTGAAGTGTCTGAAACTATCATTAGATATTCATAACCTTCTCCTTTTCAGAAAGTAATATTCCTGTGAGGTCTATCTAACACATCAAGTTACTAATATCAAAGTGAGAATTAATTTATCAAATGACCTAACTCCCTAACAGGAGGGATTCAAGAAGTTTAAAATCAATGAAATGGGGTGGGGTCCAGAAAGCAAGGAGACCTTTAAAAGAAAAGCAAGCAATATGGAATAAACTTACTGTTTCATATAGAATCTACTTTGTTTATAGAAGATGCTCACTTGTTGATGTCAGAATAATATAAAATAAAACCAAGAAGGTGGATAGAAAAGAGATGTGGGTAATATCATAAAGAAGTATAACCTAATCTCAACTCCTCCTGCTAGCATTGTGCTACATTTTTTTAAACAAACCTGTAATTTCATTAGTGTAGGGAGCTTGTAATGAAGAATTACCAATCAAAATCTTCACTTTCTTTGTCTCTTAAAGTATTGTCTGGAACATTGAATTGTTAAGCAACCTAACAAGATTCACATAGCCTAGGTATTTCCATGTTATATTTGGGGTCTTACTTACATGGAAGTGAGCTCTCTATCCACTAAACCCATGCTACCCCTCGCTAGTTGTCCTCACTTCTCATTAATTAATTACCACTCAACTTCCATCTTATTTGTAATGATTGTATTTGCTTCTCTTACATTCTTGCCTTCTCAAACCTACTCTTTCTCCTACCTAAAATATCAATTTTATCTAACCAAGGCTAGTTTTAATTTCCAAATTTTCCATGAATTATTCCCCAAACAATGCCATTTCCAACTCGTCACCCTGCCATTGAATGAGTTTATTGCCTGTACTGTACTTCACTGTTCTGTATATTTGGCTGTTCTGATTGTCTTCTGTATGTCAAAGGTTCCCAAGAAGATTATAAGTTCCTAAGGGCAGAAATCTTGTTGCAAACGTCCTTTAAAATTTTCATATCTGCTCAGATAGTGTTAGAAGTTTAGTTGGTATTCAATAAATAAAATAAGCAAATAAGCAAATCTATGGTCTCATCTCTATAGATACTTCCCCGACTTTTTCAGATCTATACATACCTTCTTCTTTCATTCAATGAACAGACATTCAGAGAACATGTTCTATGTGACAGACACCAAGGTAGGCATCAAGAATACAAAGACAGACATGAAAAAGCCCCTGCCCTTGGAAAGTTTATATTCTATTGTGATTTGTGTCCATGTATTTCTACATATCATCAATGGAAGTTTCATTGGAAGCCTTTTAATAACTATCTCAGAGGTACCAATGCAAGATGATCTTTTATCTCTCATTCATACTATGTACCCTGCCTCCCTCTTTTTCTAGTCATTCACGTTATACTGCTTCCTAAGAGCAAGTCATCACTGGTAACATTCTATAGCCTTCTTATATCTACTTTGTATGTATCATTGTCTCTAGTGCTGCTTAATAACTTTGATTCTTTGGGGACTGTAGTGTTCCATGATTTATAGCCATAAAGCATCCCTTGGGGTGGCTAGGTGCCACAGTAGATAGAGCACTGGCCCTGGAGTCAGGAGTACCTGAATTCAAATCTGACCTCAGACACTTAATAATTACCTACCTTGGGCAAGCCACTTTACCCCATTTGCCTTGCAACCCCCCCCAAAAAAAGATTACATAAAGCATCCCTTGTTAACAATGTTAAAGCAATAAATGGGGGGGCAGAGCCAAGATGGCAACAGGAGAAGAGCCTCTCCTAGGTGCTCTCTCTAAAGTATTTCAAAAATGTTAAAATTATGATTCTAACTAAATTTTTGAGAGACAAAATCCACAGAAAGATACAATGAGGCAATTCACCAGTCTAAGGTAAGCTGGAAAATAGTGGAAAAACTCTGTTCCATAGGGTTAGAGGGATGGCTCCACCAGAGTGAAGGAACTTCAGCCTCCTGGGAACAGTCCCAGGGTGCCTGGGAGCCGTGTCTCCTGGCAGCAGAAGCAGTTTCCTGACCAACACACCAGGGAGCACCAAGCACAACTTGGAAGATCAGCAAGAAGACCTCTGCCAGAACAAGTGTGAAGCCCAGGCCCCTCAATGCAGACACAGCACTCTGCAAAGCTCAGGTCTTCAGCGTGGCTGCGGCAGCCCAGATCCAGGGGAGTACGCCTGCGGAGTCTCCCAGCAGGAGCCTCCAGGCAGCTGCATCCTGAGTGCTCAGCCCACCAAAGGTAAGGGAATGGAAGGAGACTTCCGAGGTCTGTCCTCTGTCTCTGGAACATGACTCTGGGGCTCTGACTACATTCAGATCCTGATTGTAGCCTAGGCCCCCCCATAGAGAAGGGATCTCCCTCCCAGCCCAGTGGCAGAGGAGTGTGCTTGTGTTTATTCACAGACCAGGAGAACAGTCAGAGCCTCACACTCTGAGGTCGTTGTGGGGGTGTCCCAATAAAATTCAAAAGCTTAGGAAACACTCCAAAACCAGGCACAGGCTGGGGAAATGAGTAAACAGAAAAAAAGGAACTGGACCATTGACAATTACTTTGTCTATGATCCCATGGAGGATCAAAATATTCAATCTGAAGATGAGAATGTCCAAGTTTCTGCATCTAAAGACTCCAAGAAATATAGAAGTTGGGCTCAGGCTATGACAGAAGTAAAAAAAAAATTGAAATTCAAGTAAGGGAGATAAAAGGAAAATTGGGGGGAAAAATGAGAGAGATGTAGGAAAACATGAAAAAGAAGTCAGCAGCTTAGTCAAAGAGATCCAAAAAAATGCTAAAGAAAATAACATGCTAAAAACCAGTTTAGGTCAAATGGATAAAACAGTACAAAAAGTTATTGAGGAGAAGAATGCTTTAAAAAGCAGAACTGAGCAGATAGAAAAAGAGATAAGAAAGCTCTCTGAGGAAAACAAATCCTTCAGATGTAGAATGGAGCTAAAGGAAGCTGATGACTTTGTGAGAAATCAAGGATCAATAGTTGAACACCAAAAGAATGAAAAATTAGAAGAAAATGTGAAATATCTCATTAAAAAAACAATTGATCTGGAAAACAGATTCAGGAAAGAAGATTCAAAAATCATTGGGATACCTCAAAGTCATAATCAGGAAAAGAGCCTTGACCTCATTTTTAAAGAATTCCTACAGGAAAATTTCCCTGATATCCTAGAAGCAGAGGGTAAAATAGAAATTGAGAGAATTCACCACTCTCCCCCAGAAAGAAATAAAAAAAAAAACCCTCAGGAATATTATAGTCAAATTCCAGAACTCGCAGATCAAAGAGAAAATATTACAAGCAGCCAGAAGGACACAATTCAAATATCATGGAGCTGCAGTCAGAATCACATAAGACTTAGCAGCAACTACATTAAGGGCTCATAAGGCTTGGAATCTAATACTGTGGAAGGCAAAAGAGTTTGGAATGTAGCTGAGAATCAACTACCCATGTTTTCCAGGGGAAAAGATGAACTTTCAATGAAATAAGGGAATTTCAAATATTCCTGTTGAAATGACCAGAACTGAACAGAAAGTTTCACCTTCAAGTACAGGACTCAGGTGAAGCATAGAGAGTGGAGGAGAAGGGTAAATTATGAGGGACTTAATGATGATGAACTGCATGTATTCCTGCATGGAAAAATGATACTGATAATACCCAAATGAACCTTGTCATTTAATAGAGCAGGTAGAAGGAGATTTTTTTTTAGATGAAGCACAGGAGAGAGCTGAATTTGAAGATATAATATATTGTAAAAATGGATCAGTGGCTAAAAGGGATATTTATTGGGAGTAAGAGAAAGAAGAGAGGTGGAATAGGTTAAGATATTTCATATAAAAGATACTTTTTTTGCAATGATAAGGAAGGGGGGTAGGTGAGGGGAAATGAGGGAATCTTCATTCTTATCAGAAATGGCTCAGAGAGGAAACACCATACACCCTCAATAGGGTATAGACATCTAGAGAAAAAAAGGAGAGAAGGGGGATGGGGGAAGGGGGGATGTGGGTGATAGAGGAGAAGGTAGATCATAGAAGAGAATAGTTAGATAAAACACATTTTCTTTTTTACTTTTTGCGAGGTGGTGGGATTGGGTGACCTGTCTGGGTCAAGTGGTTGCTAGGTTTCTGGGGTGGTATGTGGGCTTGGGGCCCCAGGGCCTGTGCTCTGTCCACTGTGCCACCAGCTACCCTACAGCATATTTTAGAAGAGGGCCAGAGTGAAAGGAAAGAGAAAATATAATAGATGGTAGTGGGGAGGAATGGATGGAGGGAATTACAATCATCAACAGCAACTGTGGAAAAATATGGAAGTAACTTCTGTGATGGACTTATGATAAAGAGAGGGATTCACCCAAGACAGAGCTGATGGTATCAGAACACAGACTGAAACACATTTTTTTCTTTTTCTTTTGCTTTATTTCACATGAGGTTTTATATTTTTGTAGGGGAGGGGGTAATATGTTTACTCTTAAACAAGAATATTTTAGTAATGTGTAAATAAAAAAAGAAAAAGATAGCTTTTTTGTAACAGTGAACAGTTTGAGATCATGATCTGAAACATAGTTGACTCTTAATTGATTAAATTGATTAATTGACTTGATTAATTAATTGACTAAAAGCAGTGTGCAATTTCTTGAGGGCAGTTCAGGCAGATCACTATCCAATAGCAGCTGCCTGTCTAATACAAATACACATGTACAAATGAGAAGCAGAATGTCATTGTAGATAGAAGACCAGCTTTAGATTTCCAAAAGACCTGAGTTCAAATTTTGCCTCTGGCAAATACTAATTGTTTGATCATGGACAAGTACTTCAATTGCTCATTCCCCTGTACAATTTTCTAATCTTGCAAACAAGTTGCTATATAGAGATAGGGATCCTAAAATGAACTCCCTATGAAAATGACAGGGAAGTAAGTTATATAATGGATAGAGTGCTGGACATGAAATCATGTCATTTGATCTTCTTTGAAAAGAAAGGACAGCAACCAAACTAATATGTGTATTATATGTAATATTATCTATGAGCATATACGCTCCTTATATATAATTATATATGTATACATATGTAATGATCTATAGCAATAGCTTTCAAATACTTTCCCCCCCCCCCCCAGACCTGGGGACTCATCTTCCTGATAGAAATCTGTCCTCAGAGAGACCCTGGTCAAGTAATTTAACCCTGTCAGTCTTAGTTTCCTCATCTGAGAAATGAGAAGGAAATAACAAACTACTCCAGTATTTTTGTAAAAACAAAAAAAAGCAAAAAACAAAAAAAATGGGGTCCCAAATACTCAGAAATGACTAAAAAATAATGACAACAAATGGCAGCTAAATCACAGTGTTGCCAGAGAGAACAACTGTGGTTTATTTGGGTGATAAAATCACCAACTTACTGATTCAGGGAGGTTTAGACTTTAATTCATAGATTGCACAAATGGTTTACAAGTTACTACAAAAAGTTCACAAATTAGGTTCTTTGGAAAAGCAGCAAGATAGTAAGCTTCAGTATTGACTTAATGGGCAGGCTAATTACCAGAAGCTGAGGGAAAGAAGGGTGAAAATGAAAGCAAGAAACTACTGATTCCTAATGAGGGATAGCAGTCAACTGGAAATCATTTAGGGACTTTAACAAGGTAAAGAAGGTGAATTTCTGAGAGGGTAATAAGGTTAAATAAAAAAAGACAATTACAAGCTGGGAAAGGAGGTGAGTTTCTAAGAAAATAGTCAAGTTAAAGAGATTGTTACAAGTTGGGAAAAGAGGTAGTTTCCTAAGGAACTGGAACACATGGATCCAGCTTAGAAAAAGGAAGGGAAGGAGAAACTGTGCAGCAGCTGCTCAGTGAGGGAAAAGAGTGAAGCCAGGGCAGAACCTTGCTTAAATATATTTCTGTGGTGGGCAGAAGGGGGCAGCATTTAAGGAGTGGCATAGTGGACTGAGCATACTACAAGGGCTGGGCTTAATTAACATCTAATATAAAATGGTATTTCATTGTGCATGAGTTGGGTCTGCTGTGTACTTTGCATGAGTTGTGGCTGCTGAGCAGGCCCCCGGGGCGTGATCAAGGTCAGACACATGGCCACCCACCAAATTCAGACATAATGATAACTAAAGGGGGTTTCTAAAAGTCCATTCAAAAGTACAGGAAAATTACAAGATTTGTTTCCAATACAAAAAGGTTAAAACATCTGTCTATGCTCAGAGTTCCCCTGCTCCAACAGGTCTGGGGGGGGAAAAGAGTTTTTGAAAGCTATTGCTATAATCATTACATATATATGCATATATAATTATATATAAGGAGCATATAGATAATATTACATATAATACACATATTGATTTGGTTGTTGTCCTTTCTTTTTGAAGAGGACCAAAATGACATTACTAGATTAGAGCCAAGTTACAGATATAATTTACATATCCATATCCTTGTTCACACTATATCATAACACATGCATATACTCAATGAACTTCCCATGAAGATGCATGTCCTGGCAAAATATATTTCTCACTTTATTGTTTCAGTATTAATAGGCAATCCAATATTCTTTGCAGTATATTATGTACTAGTCTTTATAGTGTTCTGTGTTTTGATGCAATTTTGTATGGTATCATCTTCAGATAGGAACATTTATTATTGATGGGAATTCTTGATAGAAATACTTTTGTTTGGAGTTTGTGTAGGACAAGGCATCCTCCTTGAATATGGTAGGTGAGCCTATCTTCATGTTTGATGCCTTGTTTGAGATCATTACCCACTTAATTGTTGAACAGAGTTATCGCCATGGTCTCATCTGTCAGAATCTTATATAACTCCAGATTCGTGAAGGGTTAATCCCAGTTCTGTGGGTATGCCTGTTCCTCAGTGATGACTTAGAAGGGATCTTGCTGAGAGCACAGTGAAAATCCAGGCAAACAGCATGTTCTCCACCAGCTTACTATAGAATACTCAAGAACTTTAAGAATTTCACTTATGAGAGATCCATGCTAGAAAAAAAAATTATAACATAAATTTGACTTTTTCTTTTTGTTCCTCTGACCATGATAAGGGTTTCAGGTGATTTCTCCAGGAAAAAAAGGAAGGGTCACTGAATTAGGATTTCTATTAAAATCACTGGTTCATTTCTGTAAAGCAAAGGTCAAGACCTAAAGATTCTCCTATCATAATTCAACAAACCAATTAAAAATAGTTCAGTTCAATTCAATTAATTTCACATTTATTTCTATATAATTTCTACATGATGACATTTATATAAACTTATAATAGAGCTACATATTAATTGAGTTGAACTAAATTGAATTGTTCTGACAATACAGTACAATTCTCTACTGAAATGAAAAATTAACTGCATGAAAGGAAATTAAGAAATGTATAAAGTAATTGGAAAGGTATAAAAAAGAAATCTGTACTTTGGATGGGTAAAACTTTCTATCTGGGATCGCCATAATACAATTAACCACAGAAAAAGGTTATATGACTCATGAGCATATGACTAAATAGGCTTATACACAATTTCATTCTACAAATATTTATTGTATGTATATGCTGTGCAGTGCCCTGAGGAATTCTAGAAGATATAGCCTAACTAATTGGGTGATTGGGTAGCAAAATGGCACACGAATTTAGCATCATTGATAAACACACTGTGAAAAATAACTAATCTCTCATAAAGGCTCATCAAGTGCTTAGTTGCTGAATGCAAGATGCTGAATACTATGGAAAAGTACTTGGGACTCATTTTTCATAGCTCAATGAAGACATCTGGCCAATGTGCATCATATGTTAAATAAGTGGGAACTCAGATACATTAAAAATTAATAGAAAATGATATGAATAATGAAACTGCAGTGGTGTATAAAATGATCACACATTACCTCCAGGTTAGGAAATACATCAAAGACATAGTATTGTTATGTGACCTTATAGTCCTTAAATTGGTGACCTGAATGTGTCAAAGACAATTCTTAGAAAAATGATAAGAGACAAAGTAAAGAAAGGAAGTAATATCTAATGATACCGAGTTGTACTTGCTATATTTATTCCCTCATAAAAGGAGGCATCTAAACTGTACCCTTCTGTAAGCTTTGGAGAGAGCAGCTTTGAGAGAATACTGAACCTAAACTCTAATGACTTTAGCCTGAGTAATGAACTAGTTTCTCTAGAGCATTAATCAATCAGTAAGTATTTATTAAGCATCTTCTATATACCAGACAGTGTTCTATATTGGCAATATAAAAAGAGGCAAAAGACAGCCCTTGCCCACAAGGAACTTACAATCTAATGGGGTGGGGGGGAGGGAACAACATGCAAGCAAATATATACAAAGTAAGCTATATACAGAATAAATAGGAAAAATTAATAGAGGGAGACATTAGAATTAAGAGAGATTGGGAAAGTTTCTAGTAAAAGATGGAAACTCAGAAACTTTGTGAACTTGAATGGTCCTGGCCCTCAACAAGTATAGAGGGCATCCATACATAGTTACTCTTGCCATTTGTAATTTCCAGAGAAAAATATCATATATCCATAAACACATAGATGAGATCATTTCCATGAAAGTATTTAAATCCCGTTTTCTTCCTTTACTGTTTCTACAATCAACATCTTCATCATCACATTTGACCCTAACCCAATCCCTGTTCTTAGAGTGCATTTTCAGAATCTTTTCTAAAAATTTTATTTATTTAAGGCAATGGGGTTGTGACTTGCCCAAGGCCACACAGCTAGGTAATGGTTAAGTATCTGAGGTAGGAATTAAACTCAGGTCCTCCTGACTGTGGGCTAGTGCTCTATCCACTGTGCCTTTAGAGTGCATTTGTCCAGGAAAAAATAAATTATCTTTTAGCATGTCCTAGTAAATTAATGATAGGCAGAGAGACCAGTAACACAGGTGATAGTGCATGAATTCACAAAGTCTGCCTCCCTGAGATGTTTCTCTGATGCAGCTCATTTCTGCCTTAAAGGGAACTTCATGGTAATGAAATCTCAAAATCATGCCTGCCTAACAAGAGATATCTTGGGATTGTTTGTTCTCTGCAGCAGAGCTATGTATGGCATGACCCTTTCTGTGTGTGTGTGTGTGTGTGTGTGTGTGTGTATGCGTGAGTGTGTGTGTGAATGTGTTTGTTGTGTTGTTGTCAGTGTGAGATCTTGAGTCTGTTTTGAAGTCTAAGCTCAAGGAATAACAAGATAGGCATCGACTTGGATGAAACACTAAATTCTTGAGACAGTCTTAATTCACAGAATTCTAATACTTGCTTTTCATTATAGGATCTGGAGTTTATACTTTATTTATTGTTAATGTCTCCCTGTATATTTTCTCCCCTGCAATGCTAGTGCAAAGTCAAAGACCCTGATTTACAAACTGAGAGGATTCTGAAGTGCTATTTTTAGAACAATGCTGCACCAGATTTACACAAGGGTGGGGGAGGGGAGGGGGAACTACTCCACAGTCACTTTTGAGCAAAGTAGCATTCACTGCATAATAATGAGGTACTAATTGCTCTTTGTCATCACTTTTTATGCAAATTGCTGAGAGCATTTGCCCAATATGCATTTTACATTTTAACAAAGAAAGTGGAATCTTGACAAACAAGATTGCTATTCAGAGGCAAAAATAAAAATATCAGCTATGAAATGCAACTGGTAAGGTACTTGACTAAGGAAGTCAATATTTTCCTATTATTTCAATTTTTCTACTATTACATCCATTTGACCAATGGGTTTTCTTTGACTTTAAAGTAATAGCTTACATGTCAAGGAAAAAATAAGTTTGTATGTGAAATGGACCTGTTTTATTCATCTTGCAGTTTATAAAAGAAGTTTGATGTGAAAATTATCTTTCCAGCAGAATTTGAATAGACTAGGTCAAAATGCAAGCTATCAAATTGAATCAAGTTATGTCAAAGTACTTAAGGTACATATCTCATTATATGAGAGAGCACTTCAATCCTTACAGTGGATTTCCACTTTTACAGGATGAGCAATGGGCTTCATTAAAGAACAGAAAATGAATCAAGTACAGTAAGTAGGTACATTTTGAAGACAACTGAATTATTTCAAACACTGATCCCCACACAAGTAGTGGAATCACCCTCCATGACATTTATGCCAATCCATTGATATATTTTAAAGTATGCTCTGTAACCTATGTCTTTTTCCTATTCTTGACTTCTAGTCCATTCTTCTGACTTGACCTAAGTTCTTTTCATTTCCTGCAACCGGAAGGAGTGGCTATTGACCACTAATCAATGTAGTCTTTCTCTTTTTTGCTTTTTTTCTCCTTTTTTTTGCATCTCTTACTATTGTATTGTACTTTTTCTTGTCTCTCATGCCAAATGCCATCAAAATTCCACTTGACTGATCCATTGCTAAGGAATAAAGCAATGGGTATATATATGTATGTAGTATATATACATATATATATGTATGTATGTATACATGTCTGTGTTATTGCACTTTCTGGTTTCTAGGCTTACATCAAAATGTCCTACACTATCTATTCAACTTTATTTCTATACATGCATTTGTATTACTACAAAGCCTATGACTTATCCAAGGTCACACATAGCTAGTAAGTGTGAAAACTGGAATTTAAAAGCTTTTGACTTTAATATTAGCATTCTTTTCACTACACCATGCTGTTTCTATTATTTAAAAAAAAAGTCTTAGACTGATTCTCTATCCCCTTGGGTAGCTTGTACAAGATAAATTTAGAATCATAGAGTAATTAATTGATTTTTGACATAGTGAAGCCAATAGGGAAACATGCTCAAATATTAAAATGGAGAGGGGCAGCTAGGTGATGCAGTGGATAGAGCACTGGCCCTGGAGTCAGGAGGAACTGAGTTCAAATCTGACCTCAGACACTTAATAGGTACCTACCTGTATGACCTTGAGGAAGTCACTTAACCCCATTACCTTAAGATAAATAAATAAATAAATAAATAAATTTAAAAAATATTAAAATGGAGATAGAAAAAGAAAGGGAAATAAGGAAAGGAAGGAGGGAAGAAGAAAAGGAAGGAAGATCAAATGGCCTCAAAGATCCCTTCTAGATCCTATGATTCATTGTTTTATTTTTTGTTACATTTGCATTAGATTTCATTCCCCAGTAGAATGTAAACACTTTGAGGACAAGAACTATCCTTTATATTCATATCCCTAGAGTCTAACACAATGCTGCTGCTACTGTTTTGTGTTTCATTCTCCAAGAAGACCATCAGGGAAGTGATATCATCATAAGCACATGAATTGGACTTGAGTAGGACTTTGTGAGGAAAACCAAATGCATCTCTGCAAAAGGCTGCCAATAAGATGAGAAGGTAACTTTTATATTTCATAGTAAACACTGATATAGGTAGATTTATCCTTAACCACCCACCTACTTCAACTAAATTTTTGCTTGTTGATTCAAAAAGTAATCAAGAATTATTCTTAGAAAGGAATCGATTTTAAGAGACAGCATTTAGGCAATAGGAAAGGATCAATATGCTAATATATTAAGAATGTTTCACCAGATAGCATGAAATGATTCAGATTTTGTTTATCAATTAGATATATATGAATTGGGAATTCATAGATGACTATTGATAACGAGTGCTCTTTTCAAAATCTCTAAGTCTTTTTGGCAGTCTGGAAATACCTATCAGCCCCTTCTCAGAATAACATGTTTAGTAATAGAAGGAAATAATACATTTCGATTAGGGTTCAGGAAAAATAAAGATATAATATTTTATTTTTTTAAAGTTTTATTAATGTGTTTAGTTTTTTACATTACATAAAATCCTAGATTGCTCCCACTTCTTGAAAGGTATCTTGTAACAAAATAAAAAAGTAAAGTTAATAATACAGTGACAATATCTGAAAATGCATACATTTCACATCTGACACAGCCTCTCACCCCTCTATTTAAACAAAAATGAACAGAAATCCTTCAATTCCCCACTTCACTGGGAAAAAAAAGATAAATAAATTTCCTTGTTAACAGATATCCATAACCAACTAAAACAAATTCTCTGAATGGTTTACAGAATACATGTGTGCAAATTTACATATATATGTGTACATAGACATGGTCTAATTCTGCACCTTAAATATGTCCTATTTTGTTATCAGTCCTCTGAAATCATGAATAGTCTTTGTATTAATCTTACAGCTTTTCAAAGTTATTTTTACTCTGTTGTTATAGTAATTTTTTCCCAACCAAATTCATAGAACCCTTTAAATCTATCCATGAACTCACTTAGAGTGCTTAGATTCTAGGTTAAGAGCCCCAATCTAGAATATATTGAAATCTAATGACTATATCTCCCAAACATCTTCCATGCAGGACTTAAACATGATTTATATTCCTCAGATAATTATCTCTTAGCAGCTTCCTCTTGAGTTGGAGAGGTGAAAAATATCATCAGCCTTGTCTAACAAATGCCTCAACACAAAGCACAATGAGAAATGTTTTGCCCAAGGTCAGAGAGTAACTCAAGGGCACATATGAAAAGCAGGTTTTCTCAGCCCAAACAAGGTCTCTTCCCATTAGACCACACTGATAATACAATGAATGGCTAACTGTAGCCAAACAGAAGCATATGCACTTAAGAAATGCACTGTGAAATGCCTAATGAATTACTCAGGCTAGGTAGCATATGTATAAATCATATTAGAGCATGCTGAATAGTGCATTATCATGACTCTATTTTACATTACAAAAGTAACTAATGTGTGATACAAAGCATACTTTTAATCCATTATTCATTCTTTAAAAGGACTGTACCAAGACCAGTACTGTATTTCATGAACCATGGGAGGTACGGATACCAGTCAGACAGTTTTTCACTTTGCAAAGAAGGTAAGTGGATTTTTAAAAATCCATTTTAGACAACCCTAACTAATATTTATCAGAACATCATGAGATCAATTGATGCCTGGTTAGAACAGAGTGTATTTTTCCAGACCACAATATTTTTAAAACATGAGCTTATAATTTTTGAGCTTGGAAGTGAAAGAGCTTTTTCTTCCATCTTTATGCCATGCCTCTTGGTCTGTGATGAGGCTTGCCCACTGCCACCCTGTGGTTCAGTGGTCTTGACCAGTGAGGCTCTCCATAACTAATACAGCACTGATCAGCCATGCTAACCACTGCTCTTTGGCTATCATCATGCTCCACCATCCCTCCCACTTTTAGCTCTGGGAGCAATAATTCAATCAACATTTCCATTCTTGTAAAGGATATAATAATAATAATTTTCCTCAGAGTCTATTCATCATTCCTGGGACTTCCGAGTTCAAAGCATTCCTCTCTTGACTACCATTTCTTATGTGTATTAGAACATAAACTCATTGAAAGCAGGTGCTAGCTTATTTTTTTTGTATTTATGTCTACAGCAGGGTGTCTGGTACATAGTAAGTTCTTCATAAGTGGGTTTTCCCCCCAATTCAATCATTCATTCTTCTGATGGATAAGATTTCTAGGAGCTTAACTCTAGTTTTAAGTTGTTGATGATTTTATTCACAATTTTACTTTCTGTCTGTTTCATAGATTAGTTTATGAAATTCATTTCTGGGTCCCTTAACCTCCTTCTGCTTTACATTTAGCTTATGTTAGTTATACTTCATATTCTAAATTTCCTGGATGGCCAACTTAGCTTGGTTAAGTTTTCCTCCATACCTCACTTCCTCTGTGTATTTATTTCTTATGTATGTCAATGTCTTTCAAAAACCTATGCAGCAGGTTTCATTTTCAGTCATCTCTTTGGATCTTTCCATAGCTTAGTGTCAATTTAAAGAGATGAGGTTAAAAGGTACTGTGGGAATATAACTAGACAACTGTTCTGACTGTTACTTTCACTTTTTAGATTTAACAATCCAGGGTCATTTTTGCAAGAGAGTGTTTCTTGCCTCATAGGTCCTTTGTCTGCAATTAGGAGATATCATGACCAAGTAGCCTAGAAAGTATTGTCCCAATGGTGATTCTTGAGTCTTTATAAAACAAAGAACCATCTTTCCCATAGGTGTGATCAACTAGGAGAAAGGAACATTCTTTCCCATTCATTTATGCTCCCTCCCCCACCCCCAAGCAGGAATTTTTTTTATTAAAATAACTAAGTATAAGCAATGACTTGTATGACTAATTATCAAATTTTAAATAATTAGAAAAATATTTAAAATTTAAAATACAAAAGCATTTGCTATCTTCTCATTATTCCAACCCTGATTTCTAGAATGTTTCTTTCAATTTGCTCTGAATCAATATATTTCAAGTGAAAAGGTTTTCTCAGGTCCACATATAATTCGTTTGCCTTAAGTCATGCTGCCTCTTTTTTAAGAGTTTCCTATCAGTTACTAGCTTAGCTTTCCCAGACTCTTCATCCATTGACAGTAGGAAAAAGAAGTCAGAGGGCATGCTCTTGGTAACATGAAACTGTATGACTGTCTTTTTCCAATCAGAAGTGAACAATTTCCACCCAGCTTACAGCAGAAAGAATTCTTCCTTGAGCTTGAAGCTAGAGCTTGTGTATCCCTAATTTTAAAACTGTTGTTCCCATAGAAACAGTATAGCAGCTTCCCTTAGCAACAAGGGCAGCTTTTTACAAATTTGATGCACATTGAAAACTGCATTCTGAAAAAGATTGGGAAAAAACCAAGCTTACTAAAACAGAACTTTTAAAAAAACATACAAACAGAAAATAATATACTTTTAGAAATGCAGATCAAAAGGGAAATGTGACAATACCATAATCAGGGAAGAAGGACAATTAAGCTATGATAACATAGGAAGGCAGAAGCATCTCCTAACAGCCCTAAAAAAGATAGCAGACTCTTTCCCACTCTATGACTAATGGGATCTAATATAAAATCCAATATATAAAATATATAATCCAATATAATATCAGGGAGACCTCAGAGTTTAGAACTGGTATTATAAACTGTCCAACTTAGGTTGTCTTGAAAATTGTAGAACAGGAAAGTCAGGTAACAGAATAATAGAGCTTCAGATTAAGGGTCTAAATCTGGTGTATTCAAGTGGATTTTCTGTATGTTCAAATGTGTGTTTCTCTGGAGTGAAGAATTTGTGTGTGTGTGTAAGGCCTTTTTTAAAATATATTTTTAAATTTTATTTATTTATTTCATACATTTGTACATGCATATTTCCAAGTTACAATGTTTCCCTCCACCCTCCCTTCCCACCCCCTTCCCTCAATTGGGAAGTCAGGTTAGCATTTTACATACATATTTTGTTAAACATATTTACAAATTAGTAAATTTTGGCATGAGGAGTTAGGATTAAGGGAAAGAGATACAAAAGGTATAATTTTTATAAAATGCTCATCAGACTCAGCAGGGTTTTTTTTCTGGGTTTTTTTTAAGGTTTTTTTTTTTTTTTTTTTGCAAGGCAATGGGGTTAAGTGGTTTTCCCAAGACCACACATCTAGGTAATTATTAAGTGTCTGAGGTCAGATTTGAACTCAGATACTCCTGACTCCAGGGCCGGTGCTCTATCCATTGAACAACCTAGCTGCCCCTAGGGTTTTTTTTCTGTGTGTTTTGTTTTATTTTGTTTTTCTTCCTTTGCTTGGGATAATATAGTCCATAATCTATCAAATTTGGTTGTCCTAGCTCTCTGGACTGCCCAGAGAGGTTGCTTCCATCAAGGTTGTTCATCCCATAAGGTTGATGTGTAAATTGTTCTCTTGGCTCTACTCCCTTTACATCGCATCAAATCCCGTAAGTCATTCCATACTTCTCTAGGGTTCAACCATTTATTATTTCTTATAGAGCAATAGTAGTAGTAACGTACCATAACTTGTTTAGCCATTCCCAGATTGATGGGCATCCCCTCAATTTCCATTTTTTTTTTTGCCACTACAAAAAGAGCTGCTATGAATATTTTGGAACATGTAGGAATTTTTCCATTTTTTATAATTTTTGTTGAATATCATTCTAGAGTTGGAATTGCTGGGTCAAAGGGTATGAACAGTTTTATTGCTCTTTGGGCATAGTTCCATATTACTCTCCAGAAAAAGTTGTATCCATTCACAACTCCACCAGCAATGAACCAATGTCCCAGTCCTCTCACAGCCACTCCAACATTGATCATCTTCCCTTTTTCTCATCTGGGTTAATCTAATAGGTATGAGATGATACCTCATTGTCTTAATTTCTATATCTCTAATCAATAGTGATTTGGAGCATTTTTTCATGTGTTTATATATAGTTTTAATTTCTTCATTTGAAAACTGTCTGTTCATATCCTTTGACCATTTATCAATTGGGAATGCCTTGTGACCATGTAAATTTGATGCAATTCTCTATATATTTTAGAAATGAGACCTTTATCAGAACTTCTGGTTGTGAGGATTGTTTCCCAGCTTACCACTTTTCTTCTAATTTTGGCAGCATTGATTTTATTAGCGCAAAAACTTTTTAATTGTCAAAATCATTCATTTTGTACTTTATAATGTGCTCTAATTCTTGTTTGGTCATAAATTTATCCTTTTTCCATAAATCAGACAGAAAAAATATTTTTGGTCTATTAATTTATCTTTGGTATCACTCTTTATGTATAAATCCTGTACTCATTTTGATCTTATTTTGGTATAGGGTATGAGATGTGAATCTATGTCTATTTTTTGCCATACTATTTTCCAGTTTTTGCCAAATAATGAGTTCTTATCCCAGTGGCTGATATGTTTGAGTTTGTCAAATAGTAGATTGCTATATATAGTCATTTACTGCATTTTCTTTTGAACCTGTCCTAATCCACTGATCCATTTCTCTGTTTTTTTAACCAGTACCAGGAAGTTTTAATGACTGCTGCTTTATAGTATAGTTTTCAATCTGGTAGAACTAGGCCACCTTCCTTTACATTTTTTTTCATCAGTTCCCTCCCTTGCTATGCTTGCCCTTTTGTTACTCCAGATGAATTTTGTTACTATTTTTTTCTAGCTCAGTAAAGTATTTATTTAGTAGTTTGATTGGTATGGCACTGAGTAAGTAATTTAATTTGGGTAGAATTGTCATTTTTATTATTAGTTCAACATAACCATGAGCATTTGACATTTTTCCAATTATTTAGAACTGACTTTTTTGGGTGAGGAGAGCTTTATAATTATGTTCATATGATTTCTGAGTTTGTTTTGGGAGGTAGATTCTCAAGTGTTTATTTTTATCTACAATTATTTTAAATGGAATTTCTCTTTCTATCTCTTCTCTTGGACTTTGTTGTTAATATACAGAAATGCTGATGATTTATGTAGGTTTATTTCATATCCTGCTACTTTGCTGAATTTTTTAATTGTTTCAAGGAGTTTTTTAGATGATTTTTTCAGGTTCTCATTTATTAGTTTAAGGAAAACTCCATTTATTCCTATACTTTCTTAGTGTTTTTAATAGGAAGGGATGTTGTATTTTATCAAAAGCTTTTTCAGCATCTATTGAGATAATCATATGATTTCTGTTGGTTTTACTGATAATATATTTAATTATATTGAGTGTTTTTCTACTGTTGAACCATCCCTACCTATCTGGTATAAATCTAACCTGATCTTGGTGTATTAACCTAGTAATAACTTGCTGTAGTCTCACTGCAAAAATTTTATTTAAGATTTTTGCATCAATATTCATTAGGGATATTGATCTATATTTTCTTTGTCTGTTTTGGTTCTTCCTGGTTTAGGTATCAGCACCATGTTGGTGTCATAAAAGTTTGGTAGAACTCCTTCCTCTCCTATTTTTTAAAATAGTTAATGTAGAATAGGAATTAATTGTTCCATAAATGTTTGGTAGAATTCACTTGTAAATCCATATGGACCTGGAGACTTTTTTCTTAGGGAGTTTATTGATGGTTTCTTTAATTTCTTTTTCTGAAATGGGGTTTTTTAAGTAATTTATTTCCTCTTCTGTTAATCTGGGCAGTTTATATTTTTGTAAATATTCATCCATTTTACTCAAGTTGTCCAATTTATTGGCATATAGCTTGGCAAGGTAGGTCCGGATTATCTCTTTAATTTCCTCATTTGGTGGTTAGTGTATAAGGCCTTGTACAATAAGCTGAGCCATAAACTGCCTTTGACCTTGTTTACCAAGAATATTGATGAGATTGGGTCGATGGTGACTGTCATACAAAGTCTACAAAAACACAAGTTTTCTTGACACCTGTGTTGGAGGTTGCAGGACCTTGAAAGCAATATCTACTCTGTGTACTCTACAACCATTTCACAATAATAATAATAATAATAATAATAATAATAATAATAGTAATAATTCACACTTCCCCCAATAACTTTAGTGGCCCTTATTTTATGGCAGTTCTCTATGGGTGAGGTAGACAATTATAGGAATTACAGGAGGTTGCTGCTTAAGTTTATGTAGTTAGAAGACTACTATATATATATATATACATATATATATATATATATATGTATATATACACAAAGATCATAGTAGGACCATACTTTGATATTCCTAGGTCTGTATGAGCTGATTAAGTTCCACAATGTTGCAACATTAGGACAACATACTGTCTATTATTGGCAAATTGGGTGTCCCCTTTTACTCTAGAAAACTCTTCTGATGGGGATGTTGTCATCCAGTTGTTTTTCAGTGGTATCTGTCTCTTCATGACCCTATTTGAGGTTTTATTGGCAAAGATAATGGAGAGATTTGCTATTGCTTTCTCCCGTTCAAACTGAGGCAAACAGGAATAAGTGACTTAGCCAAGGTTATACAGTTAGTGAGTATGTGAGCTTCAGGCTGGTGCTTTATCCATTGTACCACCTAATTGAAGTGGAGTATCAAAGCTGAGTTCCTAATATCTTGAGGCTATCTTTGAAGGAAACATGCTTTGCTATATACGATTAGATATTCAAGAGAGAGAGAGATAATTATTGGCATATCATTGGATTTGGGAGGACTGACTAAGTTTTCCCACTTCCCTCATGGTTGGCAGGATATTTTCTCCTGAACACCTAACAAATATATTGAATATGTTTCTATAGTAAAACTAAATGTCTACCAGGAAAAACAGAAGAGAAAGAAACTTCAGAATTGAAAGGACTGAAAGAGGTAGGTGCAGACAGGGAAAATAAAAGAGCCCTATATAATAAGAATTTGAGGGTCAAATGATAGTGGCAGACTTCTCAAGATAGGCTTAATATATCAAGTCTCTGTCAGATATACCTGATATCTGGTCCAGAAACACATCAGGTCCTGAGTTTAGAGAAAGAAAAAAGAGCCATTAGGAAGGTATGAGAAAATTTGAAATAGATCAAAAGGAGTAAACCAGATTACTTAGCCCTTAAGGTATGGAAAGACTAGGGCCTCTAGGCCTATATGTTTGTATGGTGGCCCTGACCATCTAGCCCAATGGTTCAATTCCTTTCTTGAGGGGAGATCAAGACAAAACATAAATAGACATATACACACACACACACACACACACATACACAGACACATATCAATGGGACTCAGGGTGGTGGGTCCAGGAGCCCTGCCATCATAGCTGTAGAAGCTCAATTCTAAAGTCACTTAGGGGAGGAACTAAACAATTGTGGAGGAAAATAAAAGTAAGTGGTTTAGAAAGTGGTTGAATGGACTGATCTAAAGAGTGAATTGAGTGCTGGACCAGAAGTCAAAAAGTTGTTGTTGCTGTTGTTCAGTTGATTTTTTTAAACTTTTTGTGACCCATTTGTTTTTTTTCCCTGGCAAAGATACTGAGTAACTAGCAATTTCCATTTCCAGCTCATTTTACAAGTGACTTGCCCAGTGTCACACAGCTAGTAAGTGTCTGAGACTAGATTTGAACTTGGGAAGATGAGACTTCCTCACTTCAGGCCTGGAACTCTATCCACTGCACCACCTAGCTTCCCAAAGTCAGGAATATCTGAGTCTAAATCCTGCCTCAGACACTTGCATAAATCATTTAACCCAATTGCTTCAGTTTCCTCATCAGTAAAATGACGATAATAAGAACATCTACTTCCAGGATTATTGTGAGGATAAAATCAAATAACAATTGTAAAATACAGTACAGAGCCTAGTATATAGTTAAGGCTATGTAAATGTTAGTTTTTCATGAAGATGATGATGATGATGATGATGTTGATGATTCTTTTTGTGAATGGTTTTGGTTAAATGGCAGTTCTGTGTTTCTGGAATTATTAAACAGTTATTAATTAATTATTCTATGCCTCCTTTAAAGGAAGAATTACCTTGAGATCTATACTTGGTCCTGTTCAGGTTAGTATTTTTACCAGCAATTTGTATAAAAGCATTCACTAATGATATTGAGTTGGAGGAATAATTCATACAGTGGATGACAGTCAGGGTTCAAAAATGATCTTGACTGCTTTGAACATGGAACAAAGTCTAAAGAGATAAAATATAATAGGAATAAATGTACTGCTTTATGCTTTGTTTCCAAAAATTAAAATCCCAAATACAAAATAACGATTGAATGATTAGATAGCAATTTCTGAATAGCCTGTAAGCTCATTATGAGTCAACACTATACACAGCAGCCCCAAAAAGCCCCTGAATTCTTGAGTCATATTAAGAGAGGTTGAGTGTCTAGGACTAGGCTGATGCTAATCCTTTTGTTTTCTTCCCTGGTGAGGCAACATATGGAATGCTGTCTATCCACTGCAATCAGTGTTGGGTACTCTGTTTTAAGACAGACATTGATATAAGATAGAGATCATCTAGACAAAGGTAACTTAGGGTAGTGAAAGGTCTCAAGACAATTCCTTCTGAGTTGTATTTAACCTAGAAAAGTGAAGATTTGGATTAGCATGATGAGAGGAAAAGATAACTATCATCATCAATGCTTGAAGAACTGTTACATATAAAAAGGAATTAGATCTTTGTCATCTGAGATAGATGTAGAAGCAATGATTGAAAATAATGAGGCAAATTTAGTTTAGATATAGGGGGAAATAATCTAATAATTAGGGAATTACAATATTCTGTTGCAAATCTTGCAAATTTAAGATTATTTTGCCTGTATGCATTTAAGAAGTTCATCACCACTAGTTATGAATTAAGATATATATATATATATTCATTTACTAGGGTAGTTAGAAGGAATACATATATTTATATATATATATATATAAATATATGCATATACACACACACATACAGAGAGAGAGAGAGACAGGGAGAGAGAGACAGAGACAGAGCACAGGTCAGAGTTGATTATGAAGGGATAATATATTAAAAAGATGAAGTTGGGGTGAGAAAGGGAAGGGGGAAGTGAAACATGGTAAATTATTTCACATAAAATAGACAATAAAAAGCTTTTGTAGGGGAGTAGAAGGTGGAAGGTGAAGGGGAGTGAGTGAATCTTACTCTCATCAGAATTGGCTCAGAAAGTGAATAATATACACACTCAATTGGGCATAGAAATCTATCTTACTCTATAGGAAAGTTGTAGGGTAAACAGATGGGAAAAAGAGGGGTTTAGAAGGGTGGGCAGATTGTGGGAGGGGGAAGTTAGAAGCAAACCACTTTTGTGGTAAAAGGAGTAAAAGGAGTAAGGGTAAAAGGAGAGGGAGAATAGAATAAATAAGGGTGAGTATAAATAGGAGGGAGGTAAAATATAGTCAGCAATAGTATGTGTGGGGTGGGGGGATATAGCAATATATAAGATATAAGAAATATATAAGACTTCTGATAGAAGTCTTATTTGTCAAACATAGAGTCACAGAGTCATTCTCCAATTGGAAAATGATGAAAAGAAATGAACAATTTTCAGATGTGTTTATCAATTCTATCTATGATCATATTTTTTTTTTAATCTAAAAAACTACTGATTGGAAAAATGCAAATTAGAACAATTCTGAGGTACTATTGTATACCTATTGGATTAACTTATAGGACAGAAAAGGAAAAATAACAAATGGAAGAGATGTAAGGAAAATGAGACATTAATGCATTGTTGGAGGAATTGTGAAATGATTCAACCATTATATAGAACAATTCAACCATTATATAGAACTATGCCCAATGGGCTATAAAACCACTGATCTACAAAAGCCTCTACTAGGTCTATATTCTCAAAAAGATGAAAAATGGGATGGAAAAGAACTTACATGTATATTTATAGCAGCTCTTTTATGGTGGCAAGTAATGAAAATTATGGGAATAATCATCAGTTGGGGAATGGCTGAAGAAGTGGAATATAATTGTGATAGAATGCTATTCCTCTATAAGAAAAGATAAACAGGATGCTCTCAGTAAAACCTGGAAAGACTTATATGAGCAGATGCAATGTGAAATTAACTGTATTGTACTGTATAGCAATATTGTAGGATGATCTGCTGTGAATAATTTAGCTTTTCTCAGTAGTGTTATGACCCAAGACAACTCTAAAGGATTTATAATAAAGAATGCTATTCAATCCCAGAGAAAAGGCTGATGGCTAAATACAGATTGAAGTATACTTTTTTTAACTTAAAAAAATTGGGTGATGATAAATTAAGATGGATTTAGCTCCTCTCAGCAGTTCTGTGATCAAAGAGAATTCTTATAGACATTCAGAGAAAAAACTATGGAGTCTGAATGCAGACCTCTTGAGTTTTTCCTTTTTCTCATGGTTTTTTCCCCTCTTTTTTCTCTGATTCTTCTTTCACAATTTGACTATTATGGAAATATGTTAAACATGATTGTACCTGTATAACCTGTATCAGATTACTCCTTGTCATAAGAAGGGAGGAGGAAAGGGAGGAAGGGAGAAAAATGTGGAATTCAAAAACTTATAAAAAGATGAATGTTGACCCCTGTAAATTTGCAGTCTGCACTAGTGAAAGGGATGCTAACACAGAAGAAAGGCTGGATCTTTGAAGTATTTTAATAATAAGAAAATGCAGATTGTGCATGAAGTCTATCTTTATGCTGTTACCTTGTTAAAGTCACTTATTACCTTGATTAATTTTTATAAGTTTATTAGATTTTATAGATTTATAATCATGTCATTTGCAAACTGACATGTTAATTCTTTTTTATTTGCTGTATTTTTTAAGGTCCCTTCCACTCTGTTTTAGGGTCCTTATGACTTTGATATTCATTGTTTTTATTTTTTTTTAGGTTTTTGCAAGGCAAATGGGGTTAAGTGGCTTGCCCAAGGCCACACAGATAGGTAATTATTAAGTGTCTGAGACCGGATTTGAACCCGGGTACTCCTGACTCCAGGGCTGGTGCTTTATCCACTGCGCCACCTAGCCACCCCCATGCTAAATTCTTTATTGAGTGTTTATTTCTTATCCTTTTATAATAGTCTATAGTCCATATTTCTAAAACAATGTGAAATACAGAAATATTGGAAACACAAAAAGATGAATGTTGAAAACTACTTTTACATGTAATTGAAAAAATAAAATAAAGTGATATTTTAAAAATAATATATAGCAAAGGAAGGTAAATCAAAACTAGAGATATTCAAACAGAAGGGAAAATGACTACCAAGATTTCTAATTGACTATAAATGTCCTTAAATAAATATTGTAAGCTAAAGGAAAAATCAATAAACTCCTGAGGACACAGAAGATTCTATAGATTCCTAGGATTGAAGTACATGTTCCCAGTTGATTCAAAAGAGAAATTAGAACTGTGCTAGAAGAAACTAAAAAAGAAAGAAATGGTAGAATTGGGGGTTGAAGAACAGAAATAATTAGATTGTTGTTAGGATCAAATGTAAATAAATGAAATGTACTTTATATTCTCAAAGAACTATATGAATGTTAATTATTATATTGTTGTTATTATACTCCTCTTGTGCAGTTCTCCAGTGACTACTGCTGATGCTTTCCTTCCTCTTCCCTAGAAGCCTGTCAGAAACCTCTCACTTTCCCTGAATGGGTTTTTTGCCCTACCTTACCTCCCACCATAACCCAGGTATAAAGTTGTTATTAACAATTCTACTATTAACTAAAATGTTTTCTGTACCCTATTTTCATGGGAGCAATGAAAGTGTTTCCCGGGGAAATGAATGATTTCATGAATGAGTTCTTTTACATATTAGAAAAAGTTTGGCTAAATGTCCTTTCCATTTCTCTAGGCTCAGAATAGAGCCCAGAAGAGTAGATTGGAGTGCTTACTGACATGTAAATATTTAGTGTGTAAGTTTAAGCTCTTAGGACTTAACATAAGCCTGAAATTTCCATGGTTATCAATTCTCTTTACAAAGAAAATTGTATCTCCATAGGATTTTGTTACTTTTGTCCTTTTTCCAGTCATGACTAGGGTCTGAAAACTAAATTAGTGGGGTGAAGGGGAAGGCCACAAAAATGGTCTGGCTATCTTAAGGTAAAAATGTTTTGAACACTTTGATAAACACTACCTTCAATTTCTCTCTCTCTCTCTCTCTCTCTCTCTCTCTCTCTCTCTCTCTCTCTCTCTCTCTCTCTCTCTATCCACTAACCAAAACATGTGTGTGGACACAGCCTAACTATAGACTTGTTTTATTTGGGTATGTTGCTCAACATACCAAAGTATTTTGGGCATGAATTCCCATAAATTATACCTCTAATTACCTTCTGCTCTCCTACAGGTTAGAAAATCTATATCTATCTACAAAGGGCACTGTTCATAAGAGTAGAAATCTTTTCATTACAAAGACCCTTTAAAATAGATCTCAGAGCCCAGCTAAAACCCCAAGGACAGGAAAAATCTGAAATTCCTTTAGTTTCTGTGTATTTGATGATTTCAGAGCCTCAGTGAATTGGAAAATAAGTTATAAGGACAAGATTTTGTTATTTCAAGTCTTTTAGCATTAAGTTGAAGTGTTGTTTTTAATTTCATTTCCTTTTTTTAATGCTTGTTATTCACATTTCTATAAATTACACTAAAATTTGAGTACAACAATATGAGGTCTGCCTCTTTGCATGGTTGCTCACTAGATAAAATATAAATGTATCATAAACAAAGCAGCAGCAACCCAAGCAGCCTGGCATAGCCAATTAAGTCAGACTAAAGAAGAATCAAAGGGTTGAGACACAACTTTAGTATCTCTTCCATTTAAAAATGTATGAATGTCAAAACTTTTGCATCGTAATGTATTTCTTATATGGAGAAAAATGACAAAAATTTGAGCAATGTTTTAACTTACAACCATTAGAAAGGCAGAAGAATGCTATGAACTGAGCAAAAGATCCAAAGTAGAACAGACCCTGTTTTCCAGGTCAGTATTTTTGTGGTATTTTGCAGAACATAAACTTGCCTGGCCTTGGTTTCCACATCTATGAAATGGCAATAATAATGACAACAATAATGAAGATGATGATAACAATATTATGAATAAAATTTTGATAAGTAATATATGTACATTAGAAATGTATTAGAAGAACCCAGTATTGAAAGAAACTCTGATAAATTCTTTTGTTGTTGTTGTTGTTCTTATGACTCATCATTTTTCTTATTTGTGCAATATAGCGAATAATCCTACCCTGGCTGAGGGGGAAAATAGTGGTTTAGGATTGAAACATCCATCTTTCCAACTTTGGGTTTGGCAGCCTTGGACTGGTGGACTCAATGTTCACTCAGTAGGCATAACAGCCTTGGAATAACTAAGTTTTGTGACCTTAGAATCAGGCTTGGTAACCTTGAGATCAGACTTGGAGGCCTTGGGAATCATATTTGGTGACCTTGGTGTCAAACTTAAGGACTCTGGAGAACCTAGTGTCATATTTGGTGGTCAGATTTGATTGTCTTGGGAAAAGACTCTGTAATCTTGGTGTCAGACTTGGTGACCTGGAGGTCAGTTGTCTTGGCAGTCTTGGGGTGGGCTTGGAAACCATGGGGGTCAGGTAACCTTGGAATCAGGCTTCCTGGGGCATGAGTACTTGTTGGACATCTTGAGGTTGGAGGTCTGGATATTTGACCTTGGGAATCTTGAGGAGTTTGGCTTTGCAAGCCTTGGTACTTGGGGATTTGATAGCCTCTGATCAGGCCATGTTAGCTTTGGCATTGTTGTCCTATATCTTTTTCAGCCTTTTCTTCTTGTGATTTTTGGCAAAGCACATGTTTCTTAGAACCTTAGAGACTCACATCCCTATGAACTAGGTTTCTTGGTGCCGTTTTTGTGTCAATTGTATATTTAGTTGTCTGTGGTGTGACTCTTAGACTCAGCCATTTTTACAACAGAAGAGACAGAGGAATAGAAAACTGAATTATTTTTAAAGTAAATTTGCTTTGTAATGTGAATAACTGCTTCCCTTCATTAATTTAGTGAAATAAGCTTAGTGAAATAAGCAATACAAGTAGAGAATTAACCTTATTAATATTATACATTACTTTTTTGATTAGTTTGTGAGGGATTCAAACCTGTATTAATGGGGGGGGGGGTGAGAGGATTTCCATTATACAAATTCCCTTCACTTAAGCCAATTGTCAGATAATCTGTAATATATAGTATTAAAGTGAGCTTTAGGATGCTGAGAGATTAAATGACTTGTCCATGATCATGTAACTAATCTATATCAAAGATAGGATTTGACTCCAAGGTTCCATTATAATACTCTACTGGTTAAATAGAATAGTTAATAAGTTTATCTTAAGTGCTTTAGAAATAAAGTCTTATGTTAATTTTAAGTGATCACCAAGAACAGAAACAACATGTTTCAAAAGAAAAAGCATGTTGGATGGGAAGTCATAGGAACTGGAGGCAAATCCCAGTTTTGCTGCCTACTACTTGTATAACCCTGGACAAGTCACTAAAGCTTACTCCATCTCAGTTTTCTCAATTGTAAAAATGAAATGGTTGAACACTGATGGTCCCTTTTAGGTCTAAATCTAAGATCCCATAAATCACTTCTGGAACCCATCTTTCAAATGAAAAATACCAAATTCAAAGTAGAAAAAAATCCTCTTTCCTTACCCTTCCATCTCAGGCTCCCATCTAGAAGTTAATTGGCTAGTTTGATTGGATCTTATTCTCTTCTCACTTCCTATTCCTTCTGCTCCCATCCATACAAATCATACTAGTTTTCTATCTTTCTCTTTGGAAGAGACAGCAGCTTGATTTTCCTGGAGGTGCAAGGAGTGGAGATAAGTGCTTCCACTTCAGAATGAGAGCTGCTTGGTTACCCTCCCTACTTTTATTCATTACCTTGATTCTCCTGTAGGGTCTGGCTCTCCAAAAGTGATGTGCAGCTATTTGTTTGAGAGATTAGAAAATTACTCCCCATTCCACAGTGGGAGTCAGAGTCTGAAGTCAGATTAGTTAAAAAGAATGCACTAGGGGCCAGGGTCGTATCACCAGCCTAGGCTAGCCTTTTTCCTAGAAATGAGCATCAGGAAAGTGTTAATGTTCCCTCTAACTTCTGTTCTACATGATTGTTCTCTATGAGCAACAAATAATGAATTCAATTCAATTAAGCAGACATTTCCTAAGTACTTCCTGGGATATCAGATACCAGGCTAGGCACTATACATATCCAATGAGGCTGCTCCCAATGTAGCATGGGAGTCTTCAAGGGAGGCAGAATGGATATCTTTAGCTTCTTTCCTCCATCCTTTATCCAAGGGAGACCTTCTTCCCTGCCAAAAGGGGAAGCAGAAAGGTGGGACCAGAAGCTTGGCCACTTTGCTCTCCTTAAAGAAAGGGAGTACTGGACTAGAATTTATCTTTTTTTTTTGATTTTTTGTTTTTAGGTTTGTTTTTTTTTTTTTTTGTTTTGCAAGGCAGACGGGGTCAAGTGGCTTGCCCAAGACCACCCAGCTAGGTAATTATTAAGTCTCTGAGTCCGGATTTGAACCCAGGTACTCCTGACTCCAGGGCTGGTGCTTTATCCACTGTGCCACCTAGCTGCCACCTAGCTGCCCCCTAGAATTTATCTTTATCTGCTCCTTTACATATTGTTAGTATAGGGATAGCAGTTTTCAGGTTCGATCAAAACTTCAGATAATTGCTAAGGAAAGGAAGACCCAAGCTCTCTAGTCAAGATTTGACTCCCTTCCCACAGAATACCAGTTCCACAAAAAGCAGAAATAACATTCTAAGCAAGATTTATCCCAATTGGTTGCCAAATAGAAATAAGAAAAAAAAAGTACACAAAGGTCAATACATAACAGGAGAGAGGGGGGAGAAAGACAGACAGACAGAGAGAGAGAGAGAGAGAGAGAGAGAGAGAGAGAGAGAGTCAGAGACAGAGAGACAGAGACAGGCAGAGACAGAGACAGAGAGACAGAGACAGAGAGTCAGAGAGAGACAGAAACACAGAAATATAGAGACAGAGATAGACAGAAACAGAGAGAGGGAGAGAGAGAGACCGACTTTGATCCTATCCAAGGCAAAATCTGTCAAAGTCTCCAGTGTAGCAACTTGAGGACAAGAACATTATGGAGACTACCAACTCCTCTCATGTCAGCTTGTTTCCAGAGTCTTATTTTCCCTTTGGTAATCTGAAGTGAGCACAGCATCACTTAGCTTCTGTCTCAAAGCTGGAAGCCAGAAGCACTTGAAGAGACTGCAGAGTCTGAAGAAGCCTAAAGGGACTAGAACTCTTCTCTCTTCTGCTCTCACCAACTCTGCCTACCTCTGTATGGAGTCATAGGACATTGATTTCCAACCATGAGAAAAGAATCTCATACCAATGAACTTTGGGACTTGCGTTACACATACAAATGTAGAAAATAATAGTTCCTGCCCTTAAAGAGCTTACATTCTATTGGAAGGAAAAAAAAATCAGTCAATAAGTATTTATTCTATACTATGTGCAAGGGTTATACTAAAACACTGGAGAAACAAAAGACAAAAATTAATCTCTGTAAATTCTCAAGGAGTCTTTATTTAAATGAGAGCAAAGTAAAATATCTAAAGAGATATAAAATATATAGAATATATGAAGGCAATAAGAAAGGGGAAGACATTAGCAGCGGGGTGAAGGGTAATGGGGACAAAGAATAGATAGGTATATAGAAACTACCTTTCAATTAACTAATCAAACAATATTTTATTAACTACCAATTCTGTTTCAGGAACTATGCTGGGCAGTCAGGACATAAAAACAGAAAAATGAATGAACAAACAAATGAATGAAAGTATTTCTTCATTGAAATTTTATTTCATTTTTCCAATTACATGCAGAGGTAGCTTTCAGCATTCATCTATTTGTAAGTTTATGAGTTCCACATTTTTCTAACCACCCTCCCTTCCCTCCCCCTTCCCCATGGTGTCAAACAATCTAGTAAAAGTTGTTGTTGTTGGGTTTTTTTTTTTTGCAAGGCAAATGGAGTTAAGTGGCTTGCCCAAGGCCACAAAGCTAGGTCATTATTAAGTGTGTGAGGTCACATTTGAACTCAGGTACTACTGACTCCAGGGCTGGTATCTATCCACTGTGCCCCTAGCCGCCCCTAAAAGGTCTAAAAAAAAAAAATCATGTGAAAGTATTTTTCAAGCTCTTAGTATGACCAATACAAATATCACAAGGTAGATGGTCCTTGCTTTCAAAGAGGTTATGCTCTAAAGGGGAAAACAACCAAAATAATAACTAGCAAGTGAATTATGATCTGAGGAGTCACAAAGATGGTGAATAGAACAATAGGGCAGTCAGCTGACTCACCCTATCTTGAGATAAAAGTCATGTTGATTGGGTAAGATAAGGCATATGGTCCAGTGGCTGGATTTGTAGTGCTTGAATGAAGAATAGATTCAGAGCAGCAGCAACTACAATTGCAGGACAGAAAATGAAGTAGTTCCCAGCCTTTAAGAAGTTCATACACATACTATATATACACATTATACATCATACATGCATACATATACACATACAAAGTAACAAGACAATTTTGTGGTAAGACAAACAAGTCAAAGATCATAGTTCAAATACCATCTCCCAACCTTCTGAAATTCTACACATTAGAGATTTATTTAGAAAGTTGGAGTGGATAGTTTTTATGATGTATGTGTACAGGATATATTGTGTGTGTGAACAGGAACACCTATTATCTCAAAAGAAAACTGGTATAATGTGTCTTAGTGTTTAAGTTTGTATGATAAAAGTAAATTTTTAAATCAAATTTTTAAAATTTGATTACCAACTCTAAGACACACACAGAGATTCTGAGATCAAGAAAAAAAGACAAAGAAACAAGAACAAACTTCTATGAGAGATGGGAGGGAGAGCTTTAGGGAACTTTGATTTCTGAATGAAATGGCATCTGTTTGGTTTATGAACCCTCTAACAGGATCTGTTTGTAACTGCTTAAACGTAAAAGCAGTGCTAGCATAGTACCAAGCTGTCCCAAGTTGTAGGCATTAATCTCTGGTGTACTTAGGTGAAGTCAAATTGCATCTCCACAAAGCTTTGATCCTTTGCTGCTCTTGTACCTTTGCCATACTCTTCTTACTGGCCATATCTACCACATTGGTCTTTCCTTGGCCACCATGTTCCCTCCTTGGCCTCTCTGACCCTACTCTTTGGTACCATTAACTGGGCTTCAGCTGAAGTACTTATAGTTGCTTCTTCACAGCTGGAGAAGTCTTATAGCTCTTAAGCTCATAAACCCCCAAAATATCCTTGCTCTTTTGTGCTATAGGCAAGCTAAAATAGCGAAATCCTTAGGAATCTCTCTTTTAAAAACAATTTTGATTAGATAACATTTATATAATACTTTAATAATATTTGCAAATATCTTTTAACTCATAACAACTGTACATATGAGGAAAGTGAGGCAGATAGAAGTTAAATTATTTGTCCAGAATCACACAGCCTATCTAAAGCCATATTTGAACTTAGGTCTTCCTGAGTCTAGGTGTTCTATCCACTTATCTCCTCTTTTACTTGTTTTAGCCACTTGGTCCTTAATTTTTTATCTTATGACCAGAAAACTTCTTTAAATTACCATCATCTCTTGGTTATAACAAATAATTTCTAAGGACTCTAGTTCACAACATTGCAAAGAAGCTAGGTAATGCTATAAATGAGAATTCTTTTCCAACCTCATGAATTCAAGGAAAATCACAGGCAGTTGAACTGGGTGGACAAAACCAAAAAAACTAGTGACCTTTGCTCTACTTAACCCTCAGCAACTACATTTCTGCCTTTCTCCAATGGTGACACATTGGTATTGAAGTGAAGGAAAGCTGTAAGTTTAAAATGGAAAGATATACTTAACAATCAGTGACGTCAATCTCAATGAGGTCATTGCAATAGGGGAAACATTGCCCTTCACAGAAGGCTCCACTTACCTCCTCATTCTCCTCCTCAAATTAAATCTACTTTTCCTCAACCACCAATTTTCAAGAAATAACATTTAAAATATATTTCTTCTTCGATTTTCTTTAAATCTTTGTTTCAATCATTATTATTACAATATGTTGGAAAAGTAGAGTCTCGAACTAAACTTGAAGTTAATCCAATTTGAGTTTAAAGCTGTGTGACCCTGAGCTAGCAATTTAACTACTTTGAGCCTGCTTCTTCCTCAGGAAAAAAGGATATCATTTGCACAGTTTACCATACAGCATTACTAGGAAGAAAATACTTTAGAAATGTTAAGGCAATATAAAAATAAAACACAAACTATCATTATTTTTGTTATCACTATATTATACACACACGCACACACACACACACACACACACATATATATCTTTTAGAAGGATTTTTGATACATTTTAGTTTAGTTTGTTTTTTTTTTTAGTTTTTTGCAAGGCAAATGGGGTTAAGTGGCTTGCCCAAGGCCACACAGCTAGGTAATCATTAAGTGTCTGAGACTGGATTTGAACCCAGGTACTCCTGACTCCAAGGCTGGTGTTTTATCCACTACTCCACCTAGCCGCCCCACATTTTAGTTTCTTAAATGCATTTCAAATTTTAACAAATAAAGGTGATTCACAGTTTTCCTTGATGCTTTTTAATTACAAAAATATAGTATTCTAGTTGCATTATGTTTTAAGTAGATTTTTGTGGGCTGACTTGAAAGTATTATCACCACTTTTAATATTTCTATTTAATATTTCAGTTAATTAGGCATTTGTATGATGCCCTCATAATGGGGGAATGAAGATGGCAATTACCTCTTACACATTCCAAACTTTCAGAATGCCCTGAAAGTATCTTAAACTCAACAGTCTAAAACAGAATCCTTTAACTTTCCCCACAAACTCACTCTTATTCTAAATTTCCTTACTTCTATTAAGGGTACCATGGCCCTTCCAATTACCCAGGTTCATAATATTGAAATTATTCTCTATTCTTTGGTCTTACCTAATTCCCTTATCAAATCAGTAACCAAATTTTGTTTCATTCTCCACATTATTTTTTGCTAGTCTGCCATCTCAGCTCATTCACACATTATTTTACCATAGTAAAATGAATGTCAATAGATTTTTAAAACAAAAACTCATAAAATATTAATGAGACACAAGGCTACGTCACCCCAAGGCAGCTAAAAGAAATAAATGTTTCCTTGTCTGAAAAGAAGAAGTGGATTGATAGATATTTTTAAGAGCCCATGATAAACAGGTTAAAAATTTACAAAACTACTTTGAGATCTTACTTCACCAAGGCCAAGAATTATTATCCACTATTGTCTTTTTCAAATATAACCAAAAGTGGTTTATCTCTGAATATAGTCTATGAAATAGTCAATTAGAATTCAAAATGCCATCAGAAGGTATTCTATGGACAACACCCATTTGAGCTTAACTAGTAATATATCTCCAAAGAAGCATTAAGCAAATGGCTGGGTCACTAGTTTGTTTGTAGAAATGGAAGGTTTATGATAGCAATTCACAATCAGGTCATTACCATCTAAAATTACAGAAATGTTATTCTAAAGCATTTGAAGTTACTGATGGGTACAAATTATATGATGAAGTGGTGGAAACTCTGTAAGATATTATTACAGGTAATTAAAATTTAGCATTTATCACATATTTAAAAAGACAAGATCAACTGATTGGAGTGATGTATCAGAAGCTTTCAATTCTTTATAAATAGATAATAAGTCCCCATACTACAAATATAACCACCAAATAGGAGCATCATTATAGGTAGACCTGTTGCATGCAACTCTCTGGACTTATAAAAATTTAAGAACAATGTTTTAATAGATAGCATCCCTTTATATGCATAATCTCCAAAGTATGTGGAATGAAAAGCTTGTAAAATATAGAGGCCCATGAGAGAAGTCTAAAAACCACACAGAAACAGGATGCAGTAAGTATTGTCTGTTAAGAGTTGTTTTGAAGACGCTTTCAGTGCTTCCACAGAAAGTGAGTTTATGTCTCAATACTCTAATTGAATTTTTAAAAAGGCACATGTACAATAATCTGTATATTAAGTATAAAGAATAAATGCAAGATAGAGACCTATTGAAGCAAAATTTTAGGTGAAATACATCAAAATAAAAGATGAGAAGAAAAAGTTAAGTAATAATAATAATCAAAGACTCTAAGAGAAATGTAGAGGACAGGGAACCAAACTCAGTCAAAAAAAGGATAGCTTTAATTCCCATTTCTGAAAATCTGTCAGAGACAGCTCTCTGTGTCTATAAGGTACATTTGATGATGTGTTTTTCTGGAGGGAGTTTCCTCATTAGGAATTCCCTACGCTGATAAAAAAAATCCCAGGTTTGGAAGTAAAAAAGCATCTAAAACTATTTCTGGAACTAAATAAGTACTAATAGAAGTCTTAATTACTACTAATAAAATTGGTTACTATGGTTTTCTACAGTGTTTTGTTATAAAATAAGCCAGAACTCAAGAGATCCTTCATGGTACATGATTTCATTACTAAGACTCAAGTCTGATTCAAATAGATTTACTTAATATAATTAATTTTAATATAACTTAATATATATTAATATAACTAAGTTCATACTTAGACAAAATTAATATTGATTATGGAATAATATATACATAGTTCATTGTCATTCTTCTAATCCAATAGATACCACTATAAGTTCTAAGACTGTAATAGCATCACTTATCTTGGGACTGATTTTTTGTTGATTTCCTAGATTCCTTGTTGGAATTCAGAAGTTTAATGACAATATAGCAGAAGATTTATATTCTATAACATTTACCACAATAGAAACATAGATGTTGTGGTTGTGCTACATAGATAGGTACATATGCTTTTGATGTTTATAATTAATTTGCTAATTTTTTTTAAATTTTTAGTCTATTTGGGCTCAAAAAACAAGTCTTGCTTCCAAGGAATGTAACTAATCTCAGAGTGTCTAGTTTTCATCTTCCTAATGAAATCTTACATTCACTCCACTGACCCTAATTTCATGAAATAGTTAAGAATATCTTGTTTCTGAATATGATGAGACCTCCTTGTCTTCATAGAGTTATCTGTCTTATAGAGATATCTGATATATACACAAATTTAATATGTGGGAGGTGTGATCTGGAGAATCTCTGTTCAATTAAATGTCTGATATCCCCTTTGTCAGAAGAAAAGAGATTCTGGCTAACTGAGGAACATGTGTCTCACTACATAGACACAGTAAAATTCCTGATCAGTCTCCAGTGACTAGGGTTGCATTGAAGATGTTTGGTGACTCAAAGTCATGGGGAACAAACATGTGAGAAATTGCTATGCTGTGTGGTCTATAAAAATAAGCTATGGCAGTATCACTGCTTTTGGTAGTGCTTGTGAGCATTTTTCCTCCATTAGATTCATATACCAGAATGGCAAGGAGTGGAGTGTATTTCTTTCTACCCTACTCAACAGCAATGATAATCCACAGCACAAACATGTGGCAGTGAGAGCCACATGCTTGCCCAGGTGTTAACTGGGACTGGAATCGCTAGACCTCTCAGGTATTTCTGCCTTTTGATACTCTGTTTCCTTTTATGAGCACTGATCAGTAACTGGTGTTCTTGAGAAAATTTTGAGGGTTATCCCATGGACAATCAATCCTTAGTTTAGAAATTCTTGAATTCTAGAGTTGAAGTTTGGCTAACAATAGGGAAAAGATTTTAATTGTATATGTTTTGAAAGAGAAAAGGACCTATTTGTACAAAAATATTTATAGCAACTCTTTTTGTGGTGACTAAGAATTGGAAATTTAAGGGATGTCATCAGTTGAGGAATGGCTAAATAAGCTGTGGCATATGATCATAATGAAATATTGCTGTGCTATAAGAAATGAAAAAAATAGGACAGTTTCAGAAAAATCTGAAAAGACAACTTGAACTGATGCACACTAAAGTGAACAAAACCAAGCCAGGTAAATACTCTACATAGTAAAAGCGATATTGTTTAATGAAAAATTGTGAGTGACTTAACTATTCTCAGCAATACAATGATCTGCAGTAATTCCATAGGACTATTGATGAAACTTATTATTTGCCTCCAGAGAAATAACTGATATTAATTGAATACACTGGAGCATATTTTTAGCTTTCGTTCTTTTATTCTTTTTCCTTTTATTTGAGTCTTTGGGTATAAAATAACTAATGTGGAAATGTTTTATATAATTACACATGTATAACTTATATCTGATTACTTACCATCTCAAGCAGAGTAGAGGGGAGGTAAGGATTTGGAACTCAAAACATTAAAAAAAAGTAAAAAAAGTGTTTTAGTATGTAAGTGTGGGAAAATTACATATATATACATATGCATGTATATCTATATCTATGTATACATATATAAAACATATATAGAGGGGGGAGGGAAAGAAAGAAGATATTTAATAGACCTAACCTGCTCAAAGAGTATTAAAACCATATTATGATGGGTCAGAAGATCTGGATTTTGTCAACCTTACTTGATAATTGTCATTTGGAAATTGCAAGTCCAAAGTGAGTAAGAAATACTGTTCAGCAGTCCCACAAGGAATCCTAGGGGAAGAATTATAAATATAATGAACTCTGAGTTTCTTATGTTTCTGCATATTGATGTGCATCCTGGAATCTTATACAGTTTCATTGGTGAAGTAAGCAAAATGTTATTTTATACCCAATA
Organism: Macrotis lagotis; assembly: GCF_037893015.1. NCBI lineage: Eukaryota > Metazoa > Chordata > Mammalia > Peramelemorphia > Peramelidae > Macrotis > Macrotis lagotis. The sequence continues at coordinate 83,433,221 of NC_133662.1, read as the reverse complement.
CTCATATTGTACAGTGAATATGAGGAGATCTTGTAACTCATGTAAGAGGGGTTACTCTATATCCCTATCTAGAGATATGAACTAAGTGTTCTATTTCTGTTGAATAAATCAATCAGATCTAAATTTTTAATTAATTTAGAAGGAGTAAAGGGGCATTAGATAAAATGAAATGATGCTACATAAAATACACATCTAGTACTGGATGTGAAATCGCAACCTATGGAGTTTATATAAAAAGAAGAAGCTGGTCCTGAATTGAGTTTAGTGAACAGAAAATAGTTCCACTCAAGATACTGAGATGGAAGAGCCTGGAAGTGAGATTAGGGAATGAAAAGACCTTCTATCATCTTCCACCTCCTTTGACCATGGGAAGTCCATAAGAATTTCAAAATATCTAGATTTTGAACTTTCTTTAAGCATACTAGCAATATAAAGCAAAATGTTGGATTTTTACGGATGTTGCTTTAACTTTTTCGGAATTTCATAATTGTTTCATTCTCCAAAAGGATAGCCTAGTGTCCAATGGCTTGAATGAATAAATATCTTCTACCACAGAAAGAGGTAAACCAAGCACTGGAGAAAATAGGTCAACAAATTCCTTTGAATAATTGGCATGGATTAAATCAATGCATATTATGAAAGTAATGCATACTAAAGAAACCATTCTGTCAGCAGGGACAGGTCAAGGTTACCTATTAAAATGCAATTATGTAACAAATTACAAGGGCAGTGATCAATATTCATTGGGCAATAACTCATTCATTTAAATAAATACACAGCATTTGTTAAAATCATAAAATGTTATGATTCCCCTGATTGTTTTGCTCTCTATTAACATGTGAATAACAGTAATTAATAAGATTTAGTTTAAAGTTTATACAGCATTTTGAAATCTTTATAAGAAAGGCTAGGGAGGGTAGAGAAGTATTTTGATGACCCTGTGAATCACTGTCTTACCTACACCTCTTTTTATGAATTGTTTAAATAAACATCTCACTAGAACAACTTGAACTTATGGCATAAAGAAAAGACTTCAGATAACCTGGAGAAGGAAGAAGACAGAAGACTTTGACTCTAAACCCAGTTTTACTACTATCTGCTTTGATTTAGTTTGCTCATAACCTGTTTATACTTATTTGTATACTTGAAGAATCCTCTTGGTAGAGCATATATTTCTGCAGTAATTGTTTTACTTCTTTATTTGTATACCCAGAACCAAGTACAGTGCCTGGTAAGTCATTTAACTAGTCTAGACCTTAGTTTCACCATTTATAAAATGAAAGTGTTGGACTAGATGTCCATATTTAGATGTTTAGATAGCTACTACTTAGCTCTATTTAACAGTTTAATATTGGGGTGGGAAAGAGGAGAGAGACATTGAGAAAGGTATGATCATCAGTACTATAAATTTCAGTATTGGGTTCCAAATCATCACTAAAAATAATAGATCTCACATCTGCAGGGCACTTTATAATTTGCAAAGTTCTTTCCTTACAATAATTCTTAGGTAGAACAAATATTATTATTATTTTTAAATTTTATTTATTTAAGGCAATAGGGTTGACTTGCCCAAGATTCCATGTTTAAACAATGACTTGGTGCCTAATATCATATTTGAACTCAGGTCCTCTTGACTCCAGGACTAGTGTTCTCTCTTCATTGTGCCACCTAGCTTCCCCCAAGAACAAATATTATTGACTTTATTTTATAGACTAAAAAATAGGAGGCTCTGAGAAGCAACTAGCCTGTAGTCATACATCTAGAAATTATCTGAAGTCAGATTTGGACCTAGGACCCCTGATTCAAAGACAGGAAAAACTGACAGCTCTTTGGTGGAAAAGCTATTTTTTTTTCATAACAAATTTCCCCGTGATACATGGGCCATTTAAGAACTAGTTACCCAAATGTCTATCTCATTTTTCTTTTTAATCCTCTGTTATTCTGGATCAAGTGAAGCCACGCTATGGTTTCATAACACCCCAAAGCTACATTGTGCCAAATGATTTACTATTTTCCTGGGTCAACTTCTATAGCAAGGGCTCAAGTGACAAAAGCAGGGAGTCTGAGTTGAACAAATGGGACTGGACCTTAAATATTCCATTGCCATTATCACACACAAGACTAGATCAACTAAGTTAGACAGTAGAAATATAGGATAGATTTTGGAAAGTATGTATTCTTTTTTCAATTTCCTTATGCCCATTAAAATGCCTTCTATTAAGAAAATCACACAATCTAAAATCTAATAAATGTTCATTTATTTTTGGTCCAGAAAAAAGGATTACTCATTACTCTTTGAAGAGATGAGAAAGAAAACCTTAGTTTCTGTCAGCCTTAAAGTTTTTAAATTTCTCATTTTGGGAAAATTCATATTGAGGATTTTTCCCTTTCTAACATCAACTAGTGTTTTAATTATCATCCATCTGGTATCCAAACTGCTGCTATGACCAAGAATTCGCTTGGCAAAGATCCCTTTTATGACTATGACCACTGAATTTCAAGGTTTCTCAGTATATGTGGACCATTATTGATTGATAAGGTAGACTCTGTTGTTTACTTTAAGTTTGGTGTTCTATGGTAGAGATTGGTCTTCCATACTGTTTTGTGACAGAGTTATATTTCTTGTCCTAAAAGTCTGAGATCATTAGAAGGGTGGCATTGATAGTACAGTCCTTAAGTCAGGGTTGATGGACATCTTAACAGCAAGTTACCAAACAGCCACTGATGGCATTCTCTACCCCACTGGAAATGTGGGTGGGTAAACCAAAAAGAAGGAAATAGGGAAGCATTGACCAGTTTGGAGAGTTACCAATAAAACATTCCACAAAGGGCGCGCGCGTGTGTGTGTGTGTATGTGTGTGAGAGAGAGAGAGGGAGAGAGAGAGAGAGAGAGAGAGAGAGAGAGAGAGAGAGAGAGAGAGAGAGAGAGAGAGAGAGAAATTCACCAAGATAAAATTATTATCTGGTCATTGTCCAAAAGAGGTGAGGAGCACTGTCAGGATAGGAAAGGTTTTTTTGTTTTTGCATTTTTTAAGGCTACAGGTGTCTTGGGGAAAGAGCTGGTGGCAGAAATCTAGGCATTAGGAGGAGAGACAAAGAAAGAGACATGGGTATCATTGACCTGGCCATAGCATTCTACAATTCTGCCATCTTGTAGAAGCATGATGAAGACTATAAGATCTCTGGGAAAAGACTTGAATTTGTCTTGTTCCCAAGACAATATAGCATCCTCTATGCTAAGAGAAGACAACATTCTCAAGTTGTTAGCACAAGATTAGATGGGAAGTGGTCAAATAGAATAGTTTCAGATTCTAACCTTTAACACTAGTGCCATGAATAATCTGACTGCATCCCTCTCCAACAAAATTGTGCCTAAGGAATTAATTAAGTGACTTTAGGCAAGAAAGGAAGGAAGGAAGGAAGGAAGGAAGGAAGGAAGGAAGGAAGGAAGGAAGGAAGGAAGGAAGGAAGGAAGAAAAGTTAAGAAATCGGGAAACTATACTATTATTGGCCCACAGACTTATAAACACATGTGAGTCAGAAAACGGAATAATACATTTGCCCTATAATAAAATGTCAGAGAACTTCAGTTCAGGGCACAGGCAGGGAACAAAGGCTGCTATCATAAAAGACTAAAACTTTGAGGTGAGGTTGAATCACACAGTCAATTTTCTTGGTACTTCCTTTATTATTACTCAAGTATGTAGTGCTTTAAGACTTATAAACCATTTTCCTCAAAGTAATACTTGAGATAAATAGCACAAATATTATTAGCTCCATTTACATTTATTAGCTCCATTTTACATGAAGAAACTGAAGTTCAAACAGTTAAGTGGTTTGCTATGGTCAAATAGCTAATGCAGAAAGAGTCAAGATTTGAACCCAAGATTTGAATCTAGTATTTTTTTCTTTTATGATATATTAGCTCTCATCTAACTAATTCTAAGCTAACCTTCTGGTTTCAATTTCCTCTCCTAAAACTGGTTTTACACTGGTTTCCCTCATCTTGTTTCATTGGACTTTTAGAACTGCAAAGAAGCTCTTAGGCCAGTTCCACCAGGCCTTTTGGATTATACTTGCCTGAGTCTTGAGTAGAACTACCATTATTCTTCCTAGGCGGAAATTGTCCTTTCCGTTCCCCAGTGTTTACCTAATCATTGGCCAATATTTGCCTGCCCTTCCCCTGGTAGCATCTGATGTCATGATGTGAATCCCATAGATGAAGCTTCCTTTTCTATTTATTCTTTCCTTACACCCATAGAAAATGAATAAGTCTAAAGAAAAGAGACATCAAGAATTAATTTATCCAAAGTAGAAAAAGTATTTTAAAGTGTTTGTTGTGTGTTTAATCTCATGAACCTGGAATGCAATATTACAGGGAACACATGTCATCTAGTCTAGCTCTCTCGTTTTATAGATAAGAAAATAAAGGTCTAGAGAGGTAGTAAGTGGCAGAGGTGGCATCAGGGAAGGATTAAAGAAGAACCTGTCTTTGAATTTCAATTCAGTTCAATTCACCAGCCATTGATTGTTATTTATTACTAGGTGTTGTGAAGGAAAGAGGTATTAAGAGACAAGCTGGGCAGGGGGTTAATAGGGATAGTACTAGAAGGAAGATAAATACTATCATCAGACAATGGAATTTGGAAAAACAGGATAGCTGGAAAGAAAAGAATTTGTCAGTTTTTGAACACTTCTGTCCAGGGTGGGTCATTTCAACCAGCTATAACTCAATCTGTGGAAGCTGCAGTGAATATTCATTTAGATGTTTGTATCATGGCTTTGAGTGTAGTTAAATATGAGTCAGTTCACTAGATCTTGGAACAGAGGTAACTATGCTGAGTACCAGCCTTTAGACACACCTTATAACCATACCACCAATTTGCCACTACCTTTTCCAGCTTTCAAAAAAAGAACATGTATCCATAGGGTCCATAATGACAGTAGAATTCACCAAGACTATTCATTCTAGGGGGCTGCCATTTAGTCACAACAAATATTGTCCTCCTCGAAGTATTCCATCCATCCTTGAGTTAAGTGAAGACCTAATTCAAGCCCTGACATGTATTAGCTGGATTCAGTCTCTTCTAACAACTAAAATGCAGTGTGGTGAACTCCCCCATGGAAAGGACTGTGAAAAATATGTCTAGTGCATGACCCAGTAGAAAGATCATTTCTCAGAAAAAGCTGATGGGTCATACTTGGCCCAAATCTTCCATCATTTGCACAAACAGTTGCCATTGGCTTCAGGATGTGTTCCACACAAGTGGTGACATGAGAGCCAGGTTGGCTGCAAACAAGAGTTGTTGACAGTGTTCAGGGTGGATTCCTTTGGATAATAATATATCAAAAAAAAAAGCTTTAAAAAATAGATTGGGAAATCTGAGTACAGAGTCATTGGTCACATTAAAGAAAATTTTTGCCATTAGCTAATTCAATTCTGTGTACTTCAGAAAGGGTGTAGGATGAGACCAGGAAATGAATTTACTACAAGTCCTTAGAGTTGAAAAAAATCCCAAAATCCCAAGTGAGATTTCTTTTCAAACTGCTATTTGAGTCATCTGATTAATTCTAGATCCAACAAAATTTATTCAAATTTTCAATCAACATTGGTTGTATTACTTTAGAGGATATAATTGGCCACGGGCTGGGTATGGAAAGTGGATAGAATACAGAGGCCAGGGGTTGGGAAGACCCATCTTCCTTGAGTTCAAATCCACCTTAGACACTTCCTAGTTGTGTGGTCCTGGGCAAGTCATTTAACCTTATTTGCCTTAGTTCCTCATCTATGAAATAAACTATCAAAGGAAATAGCAAACCATTTTAGTATCTCTGCCAAGAAAATCCAAAATGGGGTCACAAAGAGTCAAACAGAACTGAAACAATTGAATAATTGGCTACTTAAGTACTCATCACCAACCTAATCCCTTTGACTTGGAAGATTTAATTAGTCATACCTTACTACAACAATTAGTTCATTTTTTTAGCCTACCCAGAATAGAATAGACTTTCAGGTCCACCTGGTTTTCTCTGTGTCTGTTTTATAGAATTTTTATCAAATAAAAAATTAGGAAGTACAACCATAATAGTTCAGTCTCCAGCTAGAAACATACCTAACATGTAGGCAGAGCTTTAGTTCTTTATACTAATTCAAATTTTTGTCCATTATCTAACTAACCCCTAACTGCTTTATGTTTGAGAAAAAAAAAATCAGTCTACAAAAAACATTTAGGTCAAGGAATTAAATTTAAAACAGTACAGTCACTGAGTTAAGTTCTTTATTACTATTACCTCATTTGATCCCCAGAACAACCTGGGGAGCTGTTATTATTAGTCTCATTTTACAAAAGAGGAAATTGAGGCTGTCAGAAGTTAACTGACTTGCTAGGATCGCACAGCTATTGTCTAAGGTTAGATTTTAATCCAGGTCTTTGCTCCCAGTGTAGGAGTTCTGTCCATTGTTTCATCTTTGCAAACTATATTACAATATCAGTTATTTTAATGAGAAGGAAATGTTGGGGAAAGAAAAGTTCTGTTTTTGGAACTTCTATCGTTCCTTGAGGAGGTTAATACAACCAGTCACCTCATTTGAATTTTCTGAGCTGATATGCCTAAAGAAGTCCAATGTTCCCCTTTATCTCTCCCTTCTTTGCTATATAGCTCAGCCTTGCTTTCATTTTCTCATTTGAGTCTCTCCTTTCAGTTTCTCCTTCTGCCTTGTTGTACCTAGACTGCCATTTGTTTCTGGCTCATTTTATTAAATCCTGGATGAGACTAAGAAGGTTGATCTCATTGTTTCTACTTAGTTCTTTGAGGTTCTTCTTCCACCTCATGGATTATATATGCTCCTCTCTAAGAACTCCTATGCATGATTCAAGTTCATCTTCTGATTCTAAGACTGATTCTAAGTCATAAATTGCTCTCAGGAATGAGAGGAAATGTTTGTCTCTCTGAAACATGAATCCCAGGATGTCAGTCATTTCTGAAATTTCTATTTCATTTAAATTAGAGGCTTGATTATTCAAAACCTTTTGTGAGGTGGGGATAGGGGAACAAAATAATGCATGGAAACGAGTAATGATCTCTAAAGTTAGCTGAGATGTTGTATATTCAGAGCTTATAAAGCACATAGACCCTTTATATCCATTTACTCAAAGTGTACCTAGCTTGGTAGGACTTAATAGACCTTGCACTATTCATGTTATCCTTTGAAAAAACGCAATCACTTCCACACTACAGAGAAACATCAGTGTGGGACATTTGCATAAATTATCTGAATAATATTTGTTTTAATTTTTCCTTATTAATCAAGTTTAAAGTTTTAATTTTACAGATAACTTGATGAGAATGGCTCCATTTATGAAATATTTTTCCAAAATCCTTTCATTTTTAGTCATTTCAATGTTTCAGAGGACAAACTGGGGTAAGATGTAGAAGAAATGGATTGTTTGTCGAATGCTACATTTCTAAAAGAAACGTATTTATAGGAAGATTAAGAGTTCACTGAACAAAAATATGACACCAAAGCACTCAGGTTTTGCTTAGAATTGATAAGTATAATAAATATAAGAATTTAGATTAGTTAGATGGAGACTAGTGATTTTGCTTCCTTAGTTTAGTTTTTGTTCTCAAATTCAAATGCTGCTAAATCAGAGAGAATATTGGGAATTTGTCTGAACTATCTAAGTCATACAATTATCTAAATCACACAACTGTGCATAACAGTAGTCTCTGAATACCAGTTCAGTACTAGGAATCCACAGGGACATATTATAGGAAGGGACCTTAGAAATCATTGAATTCAACCTCTTTAAGTTTATCATTAGAAATTTGAGGCTGAGAGCTTAAGTGACATACCTGCCAGAAGGCAAGTTAGCAAATATCTAAAGTGGAATCTGAATTCAGATCTTTCGGAGTTCAAAGTCATATTTATGATGTCATTGTGAAGTGAGTGCATTGATAAGGGTCCCTAATAAAGTATAGAGTTGAGTGGTCAATCCTTCTTCCTCTGTCCTTCCTGCTAAATGGGGGCAGAGATGAATCTTTCCCAGGTCTTTTCTAACTCTTCCCTGGAGGAAGGAAGGATAGGGCAAGATTTAAGATGTAGCCATCTTTTCTCTTCTCACTATCTTCTATGCTTTCTCATCTTTCTCTCTGAGATTTAATTAGCCCCACACTGTTACAATATTTAAATATTTTTTTTAGCCTACTGGACCTCATGTACAACTGATATCCTCTACTGACTTATGAGGTTCAGTGCAAATCAAAAATTAGTAGTATAATCACAGGTAAGAAAACTACTAACATTGAAGCTCTGATTTAATTATTTTTGATCTCTAGTTAGTATGTGGTCTCTTGATGTTTGGTGTAAAAATCAGAATGTAATAAACACTGAAGTTAATATTACAATATCTTTTATCGTACTTGTATTTTTGAAATGTCCCTACGTTTTGGAAGAGCTGGCTATAACCAGGAGCTTTAATCTGAGTCCTTGCTGCAACATGCTGTGGAGGAGGGAGGACACCAATGGTCCTTCCTGATCCTCCCTCCTCCTTTTGATCTTTTTCACCCGTGGTCCCTGAAATATTGATCCTTCCTGTCTCAGCAGTTTAAGTTCTAGGTTAAGACTATTCAGGTCTTTTAAAGTACCCACCTAGCTTAAGCTTGGAAATACTTTATTTGGGTTTTATTTGCTGGGCATTGTGGCCAAGACTGAGGAATTCTCAGTCTGTCCTTTCTAGGGAGGGCTTTTGTTCACTAGCTAAAAGAGATAGCTAAGCTGGCCCTGAAGAAATGCAAATAAAAGTACAAACTACAGGACCAGCTAAGCCCAGAAGAGCAATGCGCCTAATGAGGAACAGGCCAAGAAACAGGTCTATCCAGCAAGTCCAGTAAAGTCTGCATAATACTAAGTAAGATTCGGGCCTAGTTATAGCAAAATGATGATATCATCAGAAGATATTAGGGATTCTGCATCATTGGAGGTATAATTACCAACACTAATACTCAATGCAAAGTACTGTCCCAATGTTATTTTAACTGATCCTTACAAATAAATCTATAGGGTGGATACTATGATTATCCCCATTCTATAGATAAGGAAACTGAAGCTGAGAAGTTAAATGATTTGCATTAGGTCTCACAGCTAGCAAGCATCAAAGATGGGATTGGAACTTAGGTCTTCTGGACTCTAAGTCCAATGCTTTGTCCGCTATCCCACCTTGCTGCCCCTCTACACATATTTTCTACATGTGGGTCTTTCATTTGGAATCCTTTGCATACTCATTTTATCAATACTATATATTTTGGGGAGAAGGTACATAGGGTTTATGGAAGAAATGTCCTATTGCAAATCTACTCACTAGGTTATTTCATTAAATTGATCATGCTTTAAATGAACCATGTTCCCTAGTCAATTAAAGCAAATGTAAATGAATTGGTAGGGGGTTTGTGAGCTCTTCTTTTCAGTGACCTTGGTCCTACCATAATTGAACTTGTTTTAGAAACTGGAGAATCCATGTGTGAAAAGGATTTCATTGACACAGTTCAGGAATTCTACAATGAACTCTAGGCTGAAAATTTCAATCAAGTCATCCAAGATTGTAAGCAATGGAAAGCATTTGCTCTTTTTGTTGTAATCAAACCACTATTTAGAGCTATTTAAATTCACTTAACCTTTCAGGAAGATAGTCAAATATGGGTAAGAAATTTACTTTAGGAATAAATTTTAAAATGTAGCTGTGCTAATATTGAATACAATGATCAAAGGAAAAATCTGAAGAATCTGCCAATAATGAAAAATCCAAGATCCTACTGGGTCTTAATATATTTTACTAGGTCAGAATCATTTTCTTTTGCATATTAGAGACCACTTTGATCCTTTTCACCTTGGAAATGGGTCCTGATTCTAAATACTGTTCTTTATTAACAATAACATAAATTTGACATTTTAAGGGATTGTGGAAAGAGATCTAGACTATAAGTCTGGGAATAAGTATTTGAGCCCCTGCTCTGCCACTGGAAAATGGTGTGCCTTGGCCAAGATACTTCCTCTCTTTGGGCCTCAGTTTCCTCATCTGTAAAATTAAAGTAATGGTCTAGATGACCTTCATTTAAATGATTTTGAGGCAACATATTATTCTCCAAGCTCAGGGTGGCCTGTTTCTCAGGACATCTATGCATCTTTAAATGGAACTATCCAAGGCAAAGCTCTTTATTCAGATGGAAAGGATATTTTAAAATTACATCCTAATTTGAAGAATGTTAAATGCCATTTTTCAGCAGAGATTTTAAAATTCCCCATATGCTATTTCACTATTTCCTCAGCATGTATTGGTACCTATTTAGTGTGGGAATTTATGTTTCTTCTCTATCCAGTATGAGCCAAAGCTTTATAATATTCATTAAAAATCAATACCACATGTAATAATACAGAATACTACATGTACACAAGGGGGCAAAGTTACCACTGTTTAGGGAAACACTGAATTTCCTGGCTTTTGGCTGGCTAAAGTTGCAGCCACCAGTCCTGTACTAACATAACCTTATTTTATTGCAAATTTATTTTCATTTTGAGTCCTAATTACTCCCTTTAAAATCTTAAACCACCATCAAGGTTTGCTCTGGCACTGGAGCACCAAAAACACTTGGAAGTCAAATTACACCACCCTGGCAGCCACCAGGCATTAAAGGAATGGATACACCTTCTTGCGATGAAGCGGAGGCTGGTGCTGAGCAAGTTTGAAGTAGAATGGTAAAGGTTTAATTAGAGCTCTTTCTTTGACCCGCGTCTCATCAAAATATCATGGAGGAGGAGAGGTCCAGATTAGCTCAGATTGACTCCCGGTGACTCTCAGGAGCACGTGAAATTGGAAAGAAGGGAAAGAAAGGTGATCGCATTTGGTACAACCTGAGCCCCAGCTTGGAGGCGTCTCTCTTTACAGACTGCAATCGGGGGGTCCTCGGATGAGAGCCCCAGGCTGGTGCGGTGCAGCATCTCCCTCCCGCATCCTCCCCGAGGCAAGGTCAAGTTCCTGGCCGTCCCGCCCCCCGCCCCTGCTCGGCGGGGAGCGCTTGGAGATCTCTTTTCCAGGTCCATACATGCACGCACACGCAACGCGCCTACACGAGCCCGGGCACACACAGTCACTCACGCATCGCGGCCCGCCGACCGCGGGGGGTCTCGGAGCCCCGGCTAGTGCGGAGCTCTCCGAGCCCTCGTGAAAAGCCGCGCGAGCAGGACAAAGCGCGAGCTGCTGAGAGCAATAGGGCGGCCGCGGCGCGCGGGGAAGGGAAGCGGCAGCGGGCGGCCGCGGCGGCAGCAGCAGCAGCAGCAGCAGGCGGCGCCGGGAAGCGCGCGCCACCCACCTCCAGCGAGCCAGCGGAGTGCGCGCGCCCGCGGCCCTCCCCTCTCCCCCCTCCCCCCCGCGCCAGAACCCGGAGCGCTATTCGCGGAGCGGCTTACGCTAGTTTCTGAGCGTACGGCGCCCCGGCGGCTGGAGAGGCTGCGCTAGCCGGATCCCGTAAAGTTATTGTGAATGGGGAGTGGGGTGACGTCAGCCCCCGAATGTCAACAATGTAGCGATTGAGAGTGTGGGCGTTCCGTAGAGAGAGCGCGAGCCAGGGAGAGCGAGTAACAAACAGAACCGAGGAGCCGCCGCCGCCGCCGCCGGAGCAGCCGCCGCCGCCGCACGGCCGAGCTTACAACCGCCGCCGCCTCCTGCACAGCCCGAGCTCGATCCGTGCGTGACACCGACTCTGCCCCCCCGCAGCCGCCTGCCTCCTCCTCCTCCCGCGCTCCAGCCTCTTCCTCGCCCCTTCCCTTGTTACATTTCCCCCTGCCCCCTCCCCTTCCCCACGGACTCGGGGGGGCTGGGAACGAGCTGCCATGTGATGCCTGTCTGGCCGGGTTTCACTCGCTAACCCCCGAACCGAAAGCCAGACACCGGCTGGCCGGCGGGGCCGGGGCCGGGGCCGGAGCCGGGGCCGGGGGGCGGGCGGGGGGTGCTTGCCAGCCCGAGGACGGCGAGAGCCGGGGAGGCAGACCGAGAGGGGGAGACGCGAAGTTCCTGGAAAAGGTGAGTCCTCCCTTTTCTCTGCAAGCTCGCCTTTTCCCGGGCGCTTCGGGGCCGGGGAAGTTTTCGGCGTGGCCGGCCTCAGGGGAGGGGGGCGGCCCCTTTCCAAAGTGGGAGGAGAGGTGGGGGCGCGGAGAGGGAGGACTGGCCGGGGCCCGGCGGGAAGGGTCCGCGGCCGCGGGGCACCCTCCTGCGGGGCTTTTAGGGCATTTTTCTGGGAAGGGGAAAGGAAATGGGAGGTCTTCCCCCACGGACACTGGACGCGAGCGCGCGCGCGCCTGTGTATGAGGGCGAGGGGGATCGCCTTGTTCGCGGGAGGGGAGAATCTGTCCTGGATTCCGCCTGGGTCGGCGGGTGTTTGGGAAGAGCCGGGGAGGAGGAGCGGAGGGCGACGAGTCAGGCGTGCCCGAGGGGCTGGTGCGGGCCGCCCCTCCATCCCTGCCCCCGGGCCCGAGGCTCCGAGCCCCTTGGCCCAGACCCGGCCCCCTCGGAGCCGCTTTCGCGTCAGCTGTCATCCACCCGCCGCGGGTCAGCCCGGGCCGCCGCCGCCGCCGCCGCCGCGGGCGTGGGGAGAATGCGCAAGTCCGCTGCCGGGGAGGGAGCGGAGCCCCCCGCGGGAAAGTGTCGCCGCTCCCCCGTGCCCGCACTAGAATCTGCCTTCCAGATTTACGCCTCCCGCCCGCGAGCCGGGGGAACGCGGCTCCGAAGCGTTGTGGGGTCCCTCGGCCCGGCCCAGTCCGGGTCCGAGGTGGAGAGGAGCCGCCGGGCCGGAACCTCGGGAGAGGAGAAACAAAGTAGCATCTGTGGCCAGCGCGGAATTCGAATGGCCCCGTCCCCGGGAAACGCCGACTCGCGCAGTGCGAGGCTGCGCGCTCCTGTCGGGTAGCGGCGGCACTGTGTTTATGCTCCTTTATTAAAATTGATGTTTTGGCGTGGGGCGATTTTTACAACTTGGATGAAGCGGCTGCGGCTTGAGATACTCGGGTGACTTTTACTTTTCTTTGCCGGATATTCGAAAACCCAGCCTGCCAGCCAACCCTCTCAGGACTGACTGGTGGTGTTTTTTTGTGCCAAGAGAATGAACCCTCTATGAAATGGTCCATCACGGGGAACCCTCGGAGCCGAGCCGTGCTCCGTGGTTAGCAATTGAATTTCTTAGACATCACCTTTGGTGAAGAATTTCTCACGCTCTGTGTAAACTTCATCTGTTGAGCGTATTTAACTAAAAAGGGTAATTACTTCAAATAAAAATCCTTTCCTGCCTAGTGGGAACCCTGGTGAAGATGATGCTTAATGAGATATTTTGCTTTTGTCTGTTTAGAGTAAAATTAGAGATGTTAACTCTGATAACGATTTTCTCAGATCATTAAAATGTAACATGTAGGAAAGGCAGTTTGCTGCAGAGGCTCTGGCTGTCATGAAAGAAACTAAGTGTGAAATCCTGCTTCTTTCCTTTTGTGGAACAGGCTATTTTTGAAATTCAGAGGGTGTCTTTCTTAAAAATGCTTTGATTATTGTGAGATCACCCTATCCTGATTTACAGAAAGCCTGGCAGTTCTGGGGTAAACTGATTTTTTTTTTCATTCTTCCAGGTAACAATAAATGTGAGTCAAAAATGACATCTTGTAAGAATCAGTCTTTGGGATGTAAGAAAGATTGCTAAATTACAGTGTTGTTACTCAGGCTGCTGTAGTTAAAAGTATGTCAGCATTTTTATGAAAAATTCAGTTTTTCAATAGTTTATAATTTCACCATAAAACTTTTAGTGGTAGAAATGCTTTTCACTTGGGAAGACCTTGGCTTAAAGCATTATGATTTTTTTTTAATGGATAGTTTGCTTTGTTCCTTTTGGTTCTTTCAAAACCCAGGCATTATTTAAATGGTCTCATAGAGATAGAATTCAAAAGTATAATGCAACACTAGAGACTAAGGACTTTCAATACTGAGGAAAAAAACAAGTTGTATTCAGACTTTTCCCTAATAAGTATTAGAATGTTTCACATTTGTTACTTGGCTCCTAGCAATGAATGCTTCTTCCCGAAATTTTGTTTGCCTTGTAGGCAGATGAAAAGTGTTAGTTATTGTATACATACATAGTATTTTGCCAAACTTAATGGCACAATTTTCTGATAGGTTCACAACTGTTTGTAATATACCCCCCCTCCAAAAAAAAATGAAAGAAAGAAAAAAAGAGATGCAGGTAGGTTGGAGGAAAGATCTGTTTCTAATGGTGCTGGTGACTGGGAAGAAATCATTTATCATCTTTTTCTTGTACTCTTTATGGCAATTCCCTAGCCTTACTTCACCTCTTGAGGCCTTTGTGTGGGGCTTAATTATTTGCAAACTGCTTTGAAATCCCTAGATGAAAGGCAGCATATAAGTGCAAAAAGTATTGTTATTCAGATATGGATGTTAATGAGCCATTATAGTTCTTCAGGAAAATGTCTGTTCAAAGATGGTAGGAAACATTTCCACCTGATAATAACTGCTTAAAAGTAGGTTCAGATTACAGATGAGATAATTCACTCCAGCCATGTCCTCTTCAATTTGTTGAAATTCATTTTGTGATCAAAGTGAGTTGCATAGAGCCAGATGGTTAGGTTCATGTTCACATCTATACTAGGCCAGTACTTCACTTCTGGACCTCTTTAGCAACTCTCTGTAGAGCTGGAGGGAGTGAGTTATTCATTTGCATTTATGATGATCGAATCAGAGAACCTCCTAGGAGGCCAACAAAAGGTTTTAGACCAATTTGCGATGCTGACAATTATTTCATTCTAATTTGATTTCACTGGTATGGATTAAGACTCAAATGGGCGGGTAACCTAATCTGTATGAGGTTCTTACTTTAGGGAATAATATAGTGAACCTGGCTCTGGCTTTAGTTTTTAACAGGGGTAGGCCATCTGTACTCCTAAGAGGTCAAAAGAATTAAGAGGGAGCTAGATAAAGCTGTCTGACTTAAACAGGCACCCCCATCAACTTTCACATATAATTTCATGAATTAATATTAATTAGAGCAAATATTAACAAATTATACTAGGGGCACAAATAAAATATGAGAAGGAAAACATTCCAGCTTTACCGGTGTGATACTATTTCTTACTACTCTCTCCTCCTACTTTTGCATGTTATGGACCAAGTATAATATAGACGGAGTGCAATGGAGAGAGCAGTCCTCCTGGGCTTCGGAAGATCTGCCTTCAAATTCAACCTCAGAGACTTTGTAGCTTTGTGATGCTGGGCCAATCCCTTAACTTTTCCCAGCCTCAGTTTCTTCATCTATAAAATGGAGAATAAATAACAGCACCTAGCTTCCCAGGGTTATTTTGAGAATAAAATGAAATTATACATATTAAAGTGTTTGAAAATCTTTAAAAATACTATTTGAATGCTAATTATTCTGATATATGACTGGGATATCTGAAGGTGGTGATCTTCATTCATTCAGAAAGTCGTTATTAAAGATCTGCTATGGGAAGGGTAATATATTAAGTCCTGAGGAGTTACAATGATGAAAAAGTCATTGCTTCCTGACTGAAGAAGTATAAGATTAAATAAAAGAGGGAATAATAATAATTATTATTATTATTAACAATAATAATAATAACTAATATTAGTAAATAATAATAGCTAGCATTTAATATAGATTTGTAGAGTGTTTCATAAATATTATCTTTTTGATCCTCACAATAACCCCAGCAAGTAGATTCTGTTATTTCTTCAACAACAAATATAATACAAGACAACATAGTGCATGGGGTAAAAGGTGGAGGGGCCCCAGATAGTAATAAGAAGCCCCCCCTGATTTGAGAATTTGTGAATGACAATATTTTTCTCCAAGTAATTCCTTTCCTAAATTGAAAATTGAAACTTCTCTGCACTGAATTTGAATCCTCCAGTTCTCAGAAATTTATTCTTCCTTCAAGCCTCAGACTTTATGGGATCTTCTCTGTGAAACTTTCTCTGACCCCCCCCCCCCCCCAATTATTGCTTTCTTCTTCCCCAAGAATCTTATTTATATTGACTTATTTGGAAGTCATGTTATGTTCTTTGCCATATGTTCCTTCCCTCTCAAAAGGTCTTTGAAGCTCAAGCACCAAATTAGGTAGCTTGCTTAATAAATGTTTGTTGAAATTGTATAAAAATAAACTAGGCTTAGCTTGGAGCAATTTGAGGGCAGAGTGGTCTCACTGCAGCCTAGGGAATAAGGCAGAGCAAATTTAGGGTTATAGTTGGGCATGCTAAATTCAATTTAACAAGCATTTATTAATCACTTAACAGTGAATTACTGTGATAAAGACAAAGCTGTAGATGATAGAATTATATAGAACCTGTAGGTTAGTAGCAGTTGAGAATTGCATTGCAAAGGGGGAGCATGCCTGAAACTTTGGGCATTTTAAGTAACCAGATAATTTGCTTTGATTTTCAAATTCTTTTCAATTAAGCATTTTTTGCAGCTAATTTGTATAATGCCAAACTATCTCCAAGGCAAATTTAGCATTTTTAATGCTACTAGTCAAAAATTGTCTTAGAAGATCAAAATTCATTTCTACATGTCTGTATCTAGGGTGCAGCTGCATCACAAGACATGAATTTTAGGTGGATGAATCACTGATGTAATTGAAAAAGTACTGCCCTTCATATCAAAGACCCTGGGTCTGAATTCTTGTCTTGCCAAATTAGGAACTGTATAACCTAGGACAAGTTACTTTATCTCTCTAGGCCTCAGTTTTCTAATCTCTAAAGATAAAGGTATTTCCTCATCTGTTAAATGATGGGATTAAAGTAGGTACACTCTAAAGTCCCTTCCAACATTAAATGTAGTTTACCTAAGAGTCTTAAATAGTGCTTTGTTGCCAAGTCAGTATATTGTTATTTTAACCTTTAAAAGGCAAAAAAAAAAAAAAAAAAAAAAAAAAGAATCCAGGCAAGCCAGAAACTTGGATTTCTTCTCTGGTACTTGATTCTATTAAGTAATTGACTGTAGTATTGCTCTCATGCTATGCCCACCCAACATATCCTCTCAATGACCATAATATTTTGAAATAATATGTAAATAGGTCCATATCCTTCTCCAGCTTAATGGTATTACTGAAAGACATAGCCAGCAATTCACTCTTTTTTTTCCTCCTTAGGTTTTCTTCCAAAAAGAATAAATCACTTCTCTCTGAAAGCTCTTGTCATCTCTCATCCATGCCACTGGAATCAGTGCCAAAACATCTCTCAGCCTTCCCAAGTGACTTTGCAATCAAGGTTCAGGCAGTGTGTAATCCCTTGGTAATGTCTCCTTTGTATCTTATCCTCATAATAAATTGGTCTTTGGGAATATGATCAGTCCTTTTCCTTTCTGTGTCTCTGCAGATTATTTTTTCCCTCTGCTGACCATTCTTTTTTTCCTTGGCAATCTTAAGAGAAACAACAGATATCATCATGGTTGGAAAAAAAAAGAAAAGAAAATATATTTGCCAGTCATGTCCCTCTTGTTTAATTTCCTTCCTTCTTTCCTTTTAAAATGTTATTTATTCCTCTACTTTGTAGTCCTGTCATATCTCCTTTCTCTCTCCTTTCTTCTTAGTCTAAGCCTTTGACTGCCACATGACAAACTCTGACTGTCACCAGAAGAAAACATTTCTAGTCCCTTGACAGTTTCTGATTCCAGTCTGTGACATATTACTATCTTCTTTCTCTATGGTTCTTTTCATATCCTTCTCCCTGACCCACTCCCCAAGTTGCTATAAGAGCTATTCTCAATTTTTCTTTCCTATCCCTCAAAGGCCATTTCGACTTTTATGTACAGCTCCTTATCACATTTATGAAGTAGGGCATGGCTTTATTCTTCATTTTACATGTGAGGAAACCAGAGTGAATGTGACTTGCCCAAGGTTGCTGAATGATTCAATAGTGGAATTGAAAAATTGAACATCATAATAACTACTCCATTGTTCTACCTATTAGACTACATTTCTCTTGTTTTCAAGATATTTATTTGTTAATTTTATCAACCAATGTACAGTTCAGATCACCACCCTTTCCTTTCACATATTAGCAGTTGGATTCATGAGTTGTGAGCCAAAAAGCAATCATAATCTGAGGGGTTAGTCTACTGATAATGAACCTGTCTGAATTTAACTAGAATGGTCCTCAGAAGACAGACCCACATAGAATCAGTGTGCTCATATTTGGAGCTTGAAGGTAGGACCTGCCTGAGTTTGTATTCTGTGGGAATTACTTCGAGGGTTCCCAGAGGGTGGTTACCATGGTTGGGCATCAGAATAGGATGTCACTGAATGCTCTTTATGATAATATGCCGTAATTATATACAGAATGTTCTCTTTTACTTCTAACAGTAAAATATTCATCAAATTTTGTGTGGATCCCCTCACCAAATGGGCCAGGATTGAAGAAATGCTTCTCTGTTGACTGCCTTTCTGAAACAAAAAACCTCATCCTTTTTCTTTGAGGCGACATGGGTATGAAAAAATAAGTATACTATCTGGAGTCAGGGATCCTGAGTTTGAATCCTGCCTTCTTTGCTGATTATTATCTATGTATGTGGGAGCAGGTTGCATAATCTCCCTTGATTCTTGTTTCCTCATCTGTTCAATTAAAATGCAGGATCTCTAAATTCCCTTCTAGCTCTAAATTTAGGGACTTAATTCTTTTGACATTATTAATTATCTCCTATCTCAGAAGTCTTTACTGTCTTTTTTTGGTGGTTCTGGAGTCACTTGTCCACTTTGACTCATCATAAGGTTCCTGAAAAGAGGGCCCAGAATTTCATTGCCAAAATTTACCTATGTTTCTCTGACAACTAAAAAATAAAAATTGTTATTTTTTTATTTAGAAACTATGCAATTTTTCAGTTATCATATTGGAGGAGTACAAATCATATTTTTCTTTAAGATATATTTTCATTCATTTCATTAAATACCAATTACATGTAAAAAAAATTAACTTCTTTTTTAGATGTCAAGTTTCAGATTCTCTCCCTACTGCTTCTTCCCTTTCCTTTGAGAAGGCATGCAGTATGATATTGACTATATATATATATATATATGTATATATATATATATATATATATATATGTAAAATTGTGTAAAAGCAGGTTTCCTTATTAGTTGTGTTTAAAATGAAAAAAACACTTAAACCCCCCATGAAAATAAAGTAAGAAAAATGCTTCAGTCAGCGTTCAAAAAGTTCATTAGTTATCTCTCCAGAGGTAGTCAGCATTTTTCATCCTGACTCCTTTGGAATTGTCTTGGATCATTGTCTGGATCAGAGTAGATAAGTCTTTTA
Source organism: Macrotis lagotis (assembly GCF_037893015.1). Lineage (NCBI taxonomy): Eukaryota > Metazoa > Chordata > Mammalia > Peramelemorphia > Peramelidae > Macrotis > Macrotis lagotis. The sequence continues at coordinate 83,413,848 of NC_133662.1, read as the reverse complement.
CAGCAGGTCATTCTTATAATACTTATTGTTGACATTGAATATTATGTACTGTGTTCTTATGTACTGTGTTCTCTTAGTTCAGTTCACTTCACTTTGCAGCAGTTCATATAAGTCATCTTACGTTTTTCTGGAATTATGCTGCTCCTCATTTCTAACAGCACAGTATTATCTCATCACAATCATTTACCACAACTTCTTCAGTCATTCCCCATCTGATGAGTTACCTGTCAATGTCTAATTCTTTCGCACCACACAGAGTTGCTATACATATTTTTTTGTACAAATAGGTCCATTTTCCTTTTCTTTGCTGTCTTTGGGATACAGACCTAGTATTCTTGATGTGTAGGTATTCACTCATATTTTGCTAATTTAAATCATATTCTTGATGTGTACGTATTCACTCATTTTTCTAATTAAAAATATTTAATTATTTTTACATGATCAGAAATTAAATAGGCAGAAATCAAACAATCTTTTAAACCTCATTTCCAATCTGGGGTCTGTAATGGCAATTTTAAATCCCTGTTTGGCCCCTGGAACCGAGTGTTTTGAGAGCCTTTGCATGCCTCATTATCTAAGACACTTGAATGAAGATCTGGTAGTAAATTATTAACTCCAATAGTTCTGTGACCTCATCAATGTGAGTTTTGCACAGATGCAAAAAAACCTTTTTATCCTGGTGATTCTTGTCCTTTTTATTCCTATAAATCTTATTTAACACCAGATGTCTACCTAATGTGTTAGGAGTCTACTCAGTTTCTTAACAATAAAAGGCACTGGTATAGCATTTAGACTTTTCTCTGTTAGCTCTTGTTCTACATACAACCTCTTTTTCCAGACATCTTGGTCTTTGACAGTATCTTATACATACCTTCTTGTGAAAAATCAGTCTTCAAAGAATCACAGTTGCAGGTGGACAATAGAGAGATGTAGGATAGATATAAATAGGTCACAACTTACATTACCAAAGACATTGCATGTAAGGGTGGTATATTCTATTAAGAAAGATATTCTATTATCTATCTCTTTTAAAAAGATTATTTTATTCTATTATCTGTCTCTCTTAAAAATTTTTAGGATATAATAAATCTTTAAAATTCTGAAAAATTGGTCATAATTTGATCACCTTGTGAGAAACTGTTTACTTTTACGCAAATGAAGGAATAATACATCTGTAAACTGGTATTGTTTGTGTCTTGAAGGGTATTGTAATAATCTGTGCATATCATGTTGTTTATTTAAGGGATGTAAGAACACTGGGGTGGTAGAGGAATATTTTGCCTTAATGTTTTGGATGGAGAGGAAGAAGGTGAAGTGAACAATTCATACAATAGACATTAATATATGGAGGAAGAAAATTTGATTTAGACATTTTAAAGCACCCTATTATAAATATTGGCTTCCAGTAATAGCTAAAAGTAGGTGACCTTTATTCTCGTTATAGTCCATTTCAGGGAAATATTATCTTTATAGATTAATGTGTTGCAACTCTTTATGAAAGGTTTGAATGGGTTTTAAAGAATTAGGCTGGGGTAGGTCAGTGAACAGTGGCCCTCTGGTTACCTGAGGTTTTCAGGGTTACTGTTCAGAAAACTTTCTCAATGTTCTGTCCATTCTTGTCACTACTTCTTTGTTTTCAGCTATAAGATATTCCCTGGCAGCTGTCTAAATATTAAGTGTACATTCAAAGTTCTAACCAAGACACTATAAAATGTCTGAAAGTAGTAAGCTCATTTTTTGGTATTTAGTTGAATTGGGAATCTTTGTAGTCAACTGAATAGTGATATTTAGTGCGTCACTGTTGGGCGCTTTATGTGATTTTTAAAAAATCAAGGAGATGAGTGCATACAGATTTCTATGCAAACAATGATGAGCTTAAATTAAAGCTGCTGATTTACTAGGAGAATTACTTGCATTGATTTGAAGAATATCTATAAGGGTTCAGGATTCCATATTATGTAAATCAGTGAGCACTAAAGAATCAAACTGTGAAAGATATGAAATTAAATGTCATATCTTATTGCTTATTCAGGATAGAAGATGTAGGTATATTGGGAAGTTATTCTGTTTTCCATTTAGTTTATATGAAGAGGTTAGAGTCTGATCCAAGAAATTATTTTATTTTTTTAATTTCTAAACTTCCCTTTTCTGTATCTTTCCCTTCTTTTCTATTGACTTTACTTCCTAATCCTCTACCCTTTACTTGGTTTTTGTCATATACTTTTCTCTATTGTTTCCCCTCTGAAAACAAGTGTTCAAGAAAGGAAGAAGCAGTGTAATGTAGATGGAAGGGCATCATGTTTGGTGTCAGAACTAAATTGAATCCTGGTTCTGCTACTTGTTCCATGTATATCCTGAGACCCATCACTTAACTTGTTTGGGCCTTATTTTGAACATCTGTAAAATGAGGTCTTTGCATTAGATCACCCTCTAAAAGTCCCTTCTATCCCTTCTACTAGATCCAATGATTTGATGAGAGATCATATATACCAAGGTATAAACAGACTTATTTAGTAATTTGCTTCTCATCAGGGGTGTTAGCATTTTAATAGATGCCAGCTAAATTATGCCAAAGAGTTGAATCCTTGACTGGTAAAATTTTAGACATCAACTGGTTGGTATTGAGAAGCAGTTTGGGAAGCTGAAAAGATTCTTGTGGTAAGCAGTTGCCTGCTCAAAAGGCCATTCCTGGACAGAGTAATCTAACTATCCAGATTAGAGGATAATAACTGCTTTTGTATATAAAAGAGAAATGGCTTTTCTTTCATGTTATAATAAACTTGACAGGGAGCACCACCTTACCCTATATTCTTCCAAATACTGGACTCGGTAGCATGCACATTGTAGCAAGTCACTCTTTTATTTGACATTTAAACTAAAGCCTCAGGCGAAAGTCACCAGCTCTGTAATTAGGAATTCTTGTCACTGTCAGTGGTAGTGAACCTGAAATTCTCTATTATTCTTGAATATTTAATTTTAATGAAAAAAAATAACAGTGGCATTGTTTTTGAGATATTTTTTTTCTCCAAGTTCTTTACAAATCATTCCTTAGTATCTTTTTTTCAAAACTGTTATGAGAGACAGTATTATTTATTTATAAACAGAAGCAGATCTAGTCATTAAGGAATATATGGCATGATTCCTTTAGTTAATGAGATTATTTAGACAAAAACCCTTTGCCCACTTACAAATATCCTGATGTATTAACCATTGCTGCACAGTCTTGATTCCCTCCTCCCCTTCCCCTCTCAGCCCCACCACCCCCCACCTCTCCCCAACAAAACAAAAACCAAGCTGTCCTGGGCCCATTGTACCATCTACTGGCTAGTGTGGGGAACATCCTCTTTCCTCTTTCTTTTTTCTCAGAGATATTGTCTATTATGTCTGAAATATTTTACCTGCCCCCACCCCCACCCCAACAGGGCTTCGGCAGTCTGGACCTTCCATAAGCATGCATTTCCTTTAGCCCCCTCTGCTTTGCTTTCTCTGATTTCTTCCAACTTCTAACTTTGACTAATAATGAAAACCTTTATTCTTTTTGTGAGACAAAATTTGACCATAATCATATAAGGGTTGAGTGTAAGAAGGATAGCAATATCCATATGTCAGGGAATGGATAAGCTACGTATTTTAAAGTAAAATTAGACATGATAACCAGTACCATCCATCCTAAGGGCCTGGAAATAGTCTAGACGCCACCTTCAGAGTCTTCACAGATGTTTCAGTGTATCTTCTCTGTCTCTTCTAATTAAATCTGCCTTTCCTCAGGCACCGGCATTCAATAGAAATAAAAAGCTATTTCTTATTCAGCTCCCCCCCCCCCCCATTTTGCTTAATTACTAGTACTGAAACATTTTCTGCTAATTTTAACTGCAGGTGTATAGTTTTTCAGCCCTATTATAGCTTTTGTGGGACTAGGTTGGAATCCTTACCATCATTTATAGCATAATTTCTTCAGGAAAGGCATTTCCAGTAGCCAGTTTACACAAGAACTTTGGGGGCAGCGCATCTTTTGATATCAAAGGGAAGATGCTTTTGCTCAGGTATGAATCTCCCCAGTCGTGATAAATATAAACTTTCCACTTGTTTTCAGTGTCTCAGTATTGTAAGTCTGAGAATAGTCCCGTCCCCCCCTGTGAAAAACAGGAACTGTGCTTGTCTGTTACCAGTTCTTGTGGTCTATTATGGCAACTATTTTGCTTTTTCAGAAGTGAGGGAAACACATTTAAAATTAATTGAATAAAAGCAACAAAAAAACTAAGTGACCCTTGAGACTTGAGTGCAGCTGCTCATCCCAGCATAGCCTGGAGAGTGAGTTGTTGTTTTATTATCATTTATTTAGCAGTGGTACAGATTTATTTAGCTCTAAACTGGGAAAACAGGAACTGTAACTGTTGAGGTGTTTCTCTTCATTCATTTGCATGTGCCCTGTTTTTATTTAGTGGGGAGGTGTGTGCATAATATGTATGCAGGGCAATTTAGCTCGTCAGCTTTTTCCTATGAGTGGCTCTTGCTGACTCACAAGTCGGCTGCAGCAGCTCTCAGCTGGCCTCACTGTAACTGCCCACAAGGGAAGACCAAGACTTGAACAGCTCCCAGTGCCATGGAGTGGCTCAGGGGTTATTTTCAGTTCTGTGGTCACTGGTCGGCCGGCTTCTCTTCCTCTTCTAACAGCCAAAACACAGTCTTTTTGGTTGAATAGTAGAATATCAGACTTTTCGCCTGTGATTCAGGTTAAGTAAACACCTTAACCATTTGTGAAGATATTTTTATGAGAACTGATTCTTGTCAAATCTTATTTTCTTGGAATCCTCTAGGGAGAAAGAGACAGAGAGACACAGAGTCAGAGAGAGACACAGACACAGAGAGTGTGCGTGTGCCTGTGTGTGTTGGGGGGGGGGGGGATAGTTAGAATGGACAGAGAAGCTCCTTCTTGCCTTTTCCATATAGAATGTCTGTCTTACACATTAACACCAGAAGGAACTTCCCAGAGCTATTCATTAGCTTATGTTTTCCTGATGTGACACCTGACCCAAATCTTCCATCCCTGCAGGCAGGGATCTCCCATTAGGAATAAACAGAGATGGGTCATTCACTTGCTGCCAGCAGAGGTTATTTTGTGTTTCTGAAGTCCTTGAATAATGATAGGGTTAGTTTATATCCTTGGTATTTTACCAGGGGTAAATAAACTGACCTCAGTGTCTGGCTACAGCTTGCATTTGTTTTTAGTGTTGGTTTCGGTGTTTTGTGTTCTGAGTTAAACGTTGTTTATTTTCATTGGAAAGTGTGAAATGCTGCTTCTTTGAGGGTTCTACTTAAATTTCCTCTTGTCCCTACAAATGCATCCTATATCAGCCTAAACTATCTCCAGATCAGTTAGCCTGAGACTTTATTTTAACACAGAGGCGAATCCCTGAATCTTGTTTTGGTAGTTTTGATAAGCTTTCTATAGCAGTTTTGACCAGTAATAAAGAGAAAAACCACACTGCGTGCTGTGTAACATTAAAGATGATAGGAGTTCTTGGTTTCCGCCAATAGAAATGACTCATCAGTATCAATAGAGTTGTGACTTCTAATAATAACCCAGTTCAAGACCTTTAAAACATGTGGTTTTAGCCCCTGCTGTTAGTGAAAGGTTGGAAAATATTAGTTTAAGTTTTTTTTTTTGAAAAAAAATCTTCAAAAAAATTTCTCCCCAGCGTAAAGTTGTTTTTAAAAATGGTAATTATCACACCACTGTTTTTCATCTTACTGTTTTTAGTTTCATTATGACCAAATAACCAAGCCCGGATCTTTTCATCATTCAGAAATCTGTGCACACAAGCATCTCCGATTGTTAAGGGAGTATTCCAAAGGAAATGTAGTTGAAAAGCAGATCCTCTCCGAGCCCAGAAAGGAAATAACTGGCACACACCACCTTAGCCCACTGACATCTACCTTCTACCTTCCATTTCCATTTAGCTTGTCCTGGGATAGTCTCTATTGCTGTTTGAGTCATTATCAAAGGATTCCAAGAGGAAGGTTAACAGAAAATAAGATTTAGAGAGGAAACAGCAGTGTGTAGAACCAACAATCATTAACCTTGTAAGAAATTTGCTGTTTCCTTTCTAATAGCACAAGTAATACCTAGAAATAATGAAGTGTGTCTATGTGTTATGTTTCCACATAATATCTGGATTTTTTTAAATAAGTAATTTTCTGAACATATACTAAGCAATTCTGAAAGAAACACAAAATCCCAGCGTTGGAAGGAAGTTAGACTTATAATTCAGAGATTCTTAACCTTTTTTTGTGTCAGACACCCCTTTGGCAGTTTGCTGAAGCCTATGGACTCATTCTCAGAATAATGTATTTAATTACATAAAATTAAATATGTAGTTTTACAAAACAATTAAATTGAAAGACGGTGATTAATTTTTTTTATAACAAAAACAAGTTCATGGACTCTATTCCACTCAATACTTGAACACAATCCCCTCTCTGGCTTAGCCAACAAGTGGTCATTCATTCAGTCTTGGTTTGATGAACTCTAGTGAGGAAGGGCAGCCTACCTCCCCCCCTTGATGGTTCATTCCATTGTAAATATTTCCAGCTGCTACCTTGTAAAGCTTTTTGCTCTGAAATTAAGTCTTCTTGCAGCATTGGTTGAGGGCCCCCATCCTCTAAAGAGCCCCCATTTGTAATCATAGATTTAAAGTTGGAAGGTCCCATGGAGGCCTTCTAGTCTAATTCAGTCATGTAAATACGAAACTGAGACCCAGGGAGGTTAAATTATTCTCACAAAGTTACAGAGCCAGCATTTGAATTCAGGTTCCTCTTAACTCCAGACTCAGGCTACATTCTACTGTGCCATTTGGAGAAGTCCAAATGTTTATCCCTTGACTCATAGCCTAATGAGGAAAAAAAATGATTTGTTTAAATTAGAAAATTATTGTGATACAAATAAAGTGAATCAACCATTACATCATCTATAGCCCCATCCCAACTCCTTCTTTAGGCCTCCTCAGATATGTAAGGTTATGAGTCTTAACCCATTTCTAAGTTTATCTAGGGAAGGAGGGTTCAGTAGATTATGAGCTTGCCCCTCTGATACCCAATTATATCTAGGTTTCAGTTGTTTTTCATCTCAAAAATCTCCAAGCATTGTCTGTAGCAGAAGTCTATGGTTCAAAAGGAAAGAGAAGCCTCTTACTGTCTCAAACCCCTCAGGGCAGTAATTAGAATAGCATAGGAAGAAAATCCCTTATGTGAAGCTGCCATTTTTTTTCCTTTTTTAATTCCTCTTCTCAAACAGGTATACTGAGATGTGTGAGTAAAACAGTATAGTGCTAACTTTATCTGTTGTACTGTAATGTGTATGATCTTGGACAAGTCACTTAATATTCCTGGACTTCACTTTCCTTATTTGCAAAATGAGTGTGTAGGGCATGACCACTGTGATACTCTCCAGCACTAGTCTAGGATGATTTTGATCCCTTATACCCCACTTAAAAAAAAAATCGATTCTAATTGTCCAGAAACTACTCCCCTTGAATTGAGATGAAAGCTGCCTCAGTAACCTCCACCCACTTCTAGTTCTCTCTGGGGCCAAGCAGAGCAAGTTAAATTCCTTTTCCATGTGACAACCTTCCAAATACTGGAAGGCAGTTCTCATCTCTCTGTCTCCTCCACCCCAACATCCCCCCCCCACATCCCTTTTCTTCATCTTGAATAGTTCCAGTTCTTTCAGTTTATTTTCATATGGCAGAATCTCTAGGCCTTTGACCATTTCTGTTCATCCTTCCCTGGACACTGACATCACAGAAGTTCCCATTCTATAATGGTGGCATTACCTTATTATCTTTAGACTTCATCTCTTATTTATACATTTTTTATCCTGTACATATATTCCTATGGGATTGATTGATTTGTACTATGGGAGACAACCTGGTAGAGTGTAGAGTGCTGAATTTAGGGTCCAGTTCCTGGCTATAAGAGTCTGAACTCTGCTACTTCCTACCTACTTTACCTTTGACAAATCACTTAACCAATTCATGTCTCAGTTTCCTCATCTGTAAAATGAAGAGAGGGGAGGAGGATTGGTCTGGATGGCTTATGGTTGTTCTCTAAATCTGTGACCTTAATGAACATAGCATTTTTTTTTTAGGTTTTTGCAAGGCAATGGGGTCAAGTGGCTTGCCCAAGGCCACACAGCTAGGTAATTATTAAGTGTCTGAGGCCGAATTTGAACTCAGGTACTCCTGACTCCAGGGCGGGTACTTTATCCACTGTGCCACCTAGCTGCCCCTAACACTTTGTTCCTTACACACTTTTTTTTTTTGCAAGGCAATGGGGTTAAGTGGCTTGCCCAAGGCCACACAACTAGGTAACTAAGTGTCTGAGTCATATTTGAACTCAGATCCCTCTGACTTCAGGGCCGGTATTCTGTCCACTGTGCCACCTAGCCGCCCCCTTACACACATTTTTATACAAACCCTCAGTCTTGTGCTTCTCATGCATACCTCACCCTCTAGTATATGATTTTTGTTGTTGTTTCTACATTTAAACAAAGTAGGCTTCCCCCCCTTTTTTTTAATTGTCTCTCTAAATCTCTGGGGTTTTTCTTAATCTATCATAGAATCATAAAATGTTAGACATAAAAAGACCTTAGATATTGCCTAACTAGCTTCCCTTTCTCCATTTCACAGGTGAGGAAACTGAGGCCCGGTAAGATAAGTGGTCAACCAACATTACAAAGACAATTACAGTGATAGGACAAAATACACCATAAATATCAAACATTCTTAGCTTACTTTTTTTTTAATTACAGTGTCCTATGAGGGTGCATTTAGTTCAATGGGGGAAAATAGTCTTCCAATTTGTAAGATGTTCATTTTTTTTCCAAAATTCTGGCCCTGAAAAAAATTATAACATAAGACCTAACCAGGGCAGAAAGCAGAGGAAATGTCAGTTTCTTCATTTGGGCATCAATTCAATATAAGACAGTAGCTTTTTGTTTGTTTGTTTTTGTTTGCAAGGCAAACGGGGTTAAGTGGCTTGCCCAAGGCCACACAGCTAGGTAATTATTAAGTGTCCAAGACCGGATTTGAACCCAGGTACTCCTGACTCCAGGGCCGGTGCTTTATCCACTACGCCACCTAGCCGCCCCTAAGACAGTGGCTTTTTGACTGCTTTCTCACACTCTTGACCCATATTAAACATAGTCCACCAATTTGTAATATACGTTTATGGAAGACCAAAATTTAAATGATAAAAGCATACCTATTTTAGATACTTAGGGTGATCATCTTTATAATGGCAATACCAACTTCTTCCTGCCTTTAATTGCTCTCTTCCTCTCCTTAGTGACTCAGAGGTGTCTTGTCAGATAGTCAGGGCAGGGATGAGGGGCAGTATGCCCCTCTGACTAGGATGGTTCATGGGATAGAGAGCAAGGGGACAGAAAACATTTCATATTGTACTGTTCCCTAAAACCTATAGAAAACTTCACGAATGCATCTGTTTGTTGTGAGGGAAGGAAACATTCAGAATGGGTAGGGTAAATGGGGATCACCTTATATTCATAGAGTCATAGACACAGTCATTTGTCCAAGTCATAAATAATAGAAGTCATTGCAATGGAATATCTGACCTATCCAGCCCTTTGCAGAAAGACCTCCAGGGAGAGTAAATATACTTCCTCCTATTATAGTTCATTCCCCTTTTACACATATCTAATTTTTTGAAATTTTTCCTTTGATCAAACTGATTTCTACTTTTCAGCTTACTCCAATTGTTTGTTGTGTTTTCTAGAGCCAAGCAGAACAATCCCTAGGTCCTCTTAAGTCTTCTCTTTTCCAGCCAAAGCTTTCAAGTTTTTCTTATATAGCAGGCATGGTTATCAGTCCCTTTACCTTCTTGGCTGCCTTTCAGTTTACTAATATCTCCAGTTATTTATTTTTTCCAAAATTCTGGCCCTGAAAAAAATTATCACCTAAGACCTAACCAGGGAAGAATGCAGTAGAACTGTCAGTTTCTTCATTTGGGCATCAATTCATTATAAGACAGTAGCTTTTTGACTGCTCTCTCACATGCTTGACTCATATTAAACAGTCCACCAAGACCCCTTGATATTTTTTATATAAACTATGTCTAGTGACATCATCCCCCATCCTATCATTAGATCATTCATTTTTTTAAAAAATTCTAGCTGTAGAAATTAACTTTTCTGCTTATTAAGGTTCAGCAACCCATTTTCTAATAGGAATGGGGCTGCTTACTTTCCAACAGGTGAAGATAGACAGCTATAATCAATGATATTTCATAGTAAGTGGAAGAGCTCGTGGAAAGTACTTTTTGTTCTACCTGCATCTGTAGTGTTGGGGTTCAGTTCTGGGTATCATATTTTAAGAGTGACATGGATCTACTAGAAGAGAACATGAGAGGATGTTTGCCAATCAGGATGGTGAAGAGTCTGGAAACCATTCCAAGACAAAGCTGTATATTGAAAGAATTTGGAATGTGTAGCCTGGAGATTGGAAATTAGATGAAACAGTGGAGACAAACTAGCTGCTTTTAAATATTTGAAGTGTCAGTCAAACTAATGGACTAAAAGTTGAATCAGCTTTATTCCTTATCCCCTCCAATCCTTCACTCCAAGTCATGTAGTTTTTTCATATGACATCCATAGAATACCTAACACTTAAAGCCTTATTTGCTAAATTCGAAAGCGAGAAGGTACTTAAAAACAGAGATTAGAAATGCACTTAAGTGAGTGCTCAAATGCTTGTTGAAAATAGACTGAAATGTCATTGCTCTTTGCAACAAAGAGTTTTTTGCAGCAACAGAGTTATTTGGTCAAAGCACTGGCTAATTCACATCTCTAAGTCTGTTTTCTTTTGGCAAACAGCCCAGAGGAATTAGACTTAAAAGCAGATTCTGATGTGATCTGGTGTGTGCATGCACTTGAATTGGGTATTTTGTTTTTGCTTTGTTTGGTCCCTCCTTTTTCAGGACTGACTTTTTAAAAAGCCCTCTAGATTCTGGCTTGCTGTGGCAGTTCTTTTGGTTTTGTTTCCTTAATCCATAAACAATTGTGCAGGGGAAAAAATGGCAAAACACTTCAGAGAGTTGGACAGTGTCCAGCATGGCTGTCTGATGATGATGTAAGTGACAGAGCTGCTTAGGATATGTTAGCCCTAAAGAATTAAAAACAGTTAAACTCCCATTTCTAAAGATTATATAGTTACTAAGGATTGCTTTATCAAGGCCAATTGTCTCATCAGGGTCCATTGTTAAAATAATAACTGTTAAAATACAGGTGTTGGAAGTATTTGATTTTCAAGAGAGCTTTAGAATTAAGACTAACAATAACTTCTCTTTATATAGAACTTCATGGTTTGCAGAGTGCTTTCTTTCTGATTCTGTGAGACAGAACAAGTAGTATTTCCCTCCATTTGCTGATTAGGAAACTAAGACGAGGAGAGTTTAAATGCCTTCTTGTCCCAGGATATTTTGAAGCCAAGACTCAACCCAGAGTTTTCTGGTTCCAGTTTCTTTTCCATTAAAACACATTTCCTTTCTGCCTCTCATCCTATATTTCTGTAGAATTTCATTTTGTTGTAGATTGATTCACAGTGATTTGAAAACACATCACCTAGAGGAGTGAGATCCCCAAATCTCGGAATTTCAGTGCCTAAGAGATTGGGAGAGTTGTTATTTACACAAAAATTAAATCTCCACACTCCCAACATTGTATGGCTTTTGATAGAATTTCATACTTGACTGTCCTTTATGTACCATTGCTGTGGCACTGTTGACATTGGGGAATACTGAGAAAGATTTATAGGGACACTCTCTGCCCTCAAGGAGCTTATGGTTTTTTTGTAAAATCAGCAAAAATATGAACAATCAAATCATTATATGAGGGAGATAATGCTAAGTAAAACAGTACAGGAAATATTGAAAGTCATTGCTCATTTTCTCAATGAGATCATATTGGAATCTTTGACTTTTTTGCCATAAAACAGAATTCATTCTTGAAAAGGTGGGATTTCAAAGGTGTGAAAGATTTCTGTGAACCTAAAATACTCCACAGAAAAGGAAAGGTTTGTAGGAAGGGTACGTTTTGTATAGAAATAGTGGAGTAAAGGGGGTTTTCTTCAGGGGGTTTTATATGACATGGGCAAGAGCTTTCTGTTAGAAAAGTACAAAAAAAAGTTGGGTAAAACAAGTTTTTTTCAAAGGGACAGTCTAAAGAAGATGAGTTAATGCCATTTTGCAGAGAAGCTGGAATTTTTGACATTGGTATTTTTAAAAAAATAGATATTGATGTGTGATATATTCTGCAGTCAGCAGTGCCCTTTTACTGATGTCTTGCACTGCAAAATGAAGAGGGCTTGTCCTAGGAGGAACACAAAGGCTTTATCTTTAATTATTAGAAAACTGTCCAAACAGTGCTATCATTATGGAACCTTATTTCCATATCTGAAAACTATTTTTGAGAAAGCAGTTGATATAGATAAAGTTGAAATTCCTCCTGGTAGCATATTTAGTTAAAACAAGTTAATACTTTAAACTTTTATTTTTTTAAACAAGTGGAGATTTATAACACAAGTTTGTGGAGAGAATGACAATCAAAAAAGCTCTCAAGCCTTCAAGAAATTTAGGGACTTTTCTATATGTAATATTATTCAAATATTTAAAATAAAGAATTACATCAGAATATCTGTTAAAAATACTCAATTTCACAAATTGTAACAGTGTACCTCTCCAATCCTAAAGATCGTTTTAGTCGTTTGTCTTTCTGTAAATACAGTTCCTGCTGATAGATGACTGTGGAAAGCTGATAGGAAGTTGGATGAAAGAGAAGCTATAATAAATTCTAACCAAATATGAATGACTAGGGCTAATTTCTTTTAGGGTTTTTTTTTTTTTTTTGCAAGGCAATGGGGTTAAGTGGCTTGCCCAAGGCCACACAGCTAGGTAATTATTAAGTGTCTTGAGATCGGATTTGAACCCAGGTACTCCTGACTCCAGGGCTGGTGCTTTATCCAATGCGCTGCCCCTAATTATCTATCTGTCTGTCTGTCTGTCTGTCTGTCTGTCTGTCTGTCTATCTATTTGTTAGTAAATGAGGAAGGGTTTGGAATTAAGGGAAGAAAGGTGAAATCTTAAAATTCTGTTCTGGGGGCTTTGATAAATTTCCTCTACATTTGACTCTTGTTTAAGGGTTATTTTCAAGCATTGAAATGTTTGTTTTTGTAAAGGAAACAAATACAGATTGCTTTGCTTTTGGATATTTAACCTAGTAGATATGTATCTACTAGAACATAGAGGACTTCGCTGATGACAACTCAGGCTTTTTAGAAGTAAAGGTAGACTTGAAGGAATTTTGTAACTAAAATAGAATTGAAAAGGGGGGCAAAAAATCTGGATTCCATTGTGATAGACCTATTCTAGGATAAGCTCTTTCTGATGCTTATAAAGTGGAAAAAACAAGGAGAAACTCCATAATAGTGCAGTTGGCCTGTGATCTCAATGTAAAAAAAGCAGTATTGTCATTAATACATTTAAATTACATTTATAATTTAAAATCTTATGTCAAGCTGTAACAGTATGAACCTCTTGCCTCCCCCACCTTTTTTTTTTTGGCAAGATGTGGGGAGGGTCTGAATCTGAGACATCAAGTTGGGGGGTTCTCAGTAAAACTCCCACCACCCTTGAATACCAGCAACTAACCTGTAATATATAGCCTTAGAGATTTGTCTGGGTACTCTCAGAGGCTAAGTGACTTGCTCAGGGTCACACAGCTAGTATATGTTAAAGATAAGTTTATATTCAGTTGTCCACATACTGGTTTTTTTATCTGTTGTGCCACACAACCTCTATTTATACATTCTAAATTTGGTTTATATATGCATATATGTAGATTAAATAATGTGGGAATACTCTTGGCCTCCAAAAACAAAAATGCTTTTTTCCTTATGAGAGAATTATTTTTTCAAAAAAACTTCACATTTTTCTTTAATACCAGTTGAATAAATATTAAAGGAAATTAATTATAGTCATGTGAGATTTTTTTTAGGTTTTTGCAAGGCAAATGGGGTTAAGTGGCTTGCCCAAGGCGACATAGCTAGGTAATTATTTAGTGTCTGAGACCGGATTTGAACCCAGGTACTCCTGACTCCAAGGCCGGTGTTTTATCCACTATGCCACCCAGCCGCCCCAGTCATGTGAGATTGATCCAATTTTAGTTCATTCCATCCAAATTAAATATAAAATTAGAGTGTCTGGGGGGAAAAACACATACCAAATTTTTTAAAGCCATATTTAAAAGAGCAGGTGTCCCTGACAATGATTTGCGTTGCAGGTGCTGTTTTATTTAACTGCTTAAAATAGTGATTAAAAATTATTCGGGTGAAACATAAAGCAAAGTTACAAAAATGACTTGTAAACACTTGTTCTCATTTTTTCTCTTTTCTTTCTGCTTGATTTAAGTCATTTGAAATTCTGAAAACAACTCCTCTCTCCCAAGGCTCCCCCCCCCCCCCATCAAGTTTTAAACTTGTGTGATGCACTGCATTCAATAAGATGAAGTCTTTTTACTTTGTAGGCTAATTCAAGACCATGGGGATGTGACTTTTCCAAATCCGATTTTAAGGAAATGGAAAATATTCACTGCTTTTGAACTTACTGCAATCACAGAATATAGAACTGGAAGGGACCCTACTGAATATTGAATCCAGCTCCTTAATTTGACAGCTGAGAAAGCTGAAAGGTGAAGTACCCTATTACCGAAGGTTACCCAGGCAGTAAGAGCCAACATGCTAAACTTCCAAAGCCCATTCCACCACACTTTAATTATGGTTAAATTTGTCATTGAATAATAGAATTGGGAGACCTTGAATCAGCTAAACAGTCACTCATATAAGGTCACCTCAAACTTAGAAGCTACGTGTATATATATATATATATATATATATAGCCAGTGATGCTTAGGAAAATCATAAAGTTCAGAGACTTCATTCGTTTAAATGCCTCAGTGTCAAGAGGCTTTTCATCTTAAGATATAGAGGTCATGTCCTTGCTCTGCAGCAGTTTCCAGGGATGTGTAGGTGCATTGTGGAGAGGGGGGTATCTCCCCTTACCGATGCCCCATGGTTTAAGGGCAGTATTTAAATTAGCATGGGTTAATCTCAAGGAGAGGTTTTTCCCACTGCCCTCCTCCCTCCTCCTTAGGTTGATGCTTCTGATACATTTTTTTTTTATGTTAGCTGATTATGTGTGCGTACTTTGTGGCTGGGGAGATGCAGCTGGAAAGTGTGTGGGGGATTGTCTGCTTCCTCTGAGACTGATACAGGTGGTCAGGTGGGGGTGGGGAGGGGAGAGGCCAAGAAAAAGGTATGACACCCACTTCCTTTGGCGTATGTTATGATGTGCTTTCAACCCACCATCCCCTACTCTAGTCACACTTGAACAGGATTTTCTTGTGGTAGTTTTTTCTTTCGTTGCTACTGATTTGCTTATTGAAGGTTTATGACTAAGGCTGTGGTCAAAGATTCCCTATTTAGCTATGAAAAATCTTTCAAATTATCTTGTGTTGATTTTCTTTTTTCTTTTCGCTTGTGGCTTTTTTCTTGCCCTTTATATTTTCTATAAAATGCAGAAACTTTCCATAATGCTAATAGCAATAATAGTAACCTAAAAGTGCTAGATTAAAGTCAGACTGACGATAAAGACAATATAGAAATAATATAATCTGACTATAATATAGAGTCGTCGTCCCCCTCCCCCCATCAGTTTCTTTTAGATAGATGCCATTTGGTCAAGAAGTCATATGATTAAAATGATTGATAATTATTCAGAACTGACACAGGAAAGCCTTACTTCTTGGAATATTGCCATAAGGTTATCAGGATTGGAAGGTCAGTCATTCATCGCTGGATGAGCATTTATCAATGATTACTATATATTCTGTTCTTGTGACATTACTTCTACTTCTCTTAGCATTTCTTGTTTGTTTACTTGACTGTCCCCTTTTTCTCCATACACACCCCCTCATCGTTCCTTCACCAGTCTTTCTTTGCATATATATTCCTTGGGTTGTGTTTTGTTCATTCACTCTCATGGTTTCCACCACTAGCTCAGCATTAATAATTTCCAGATCTTCATCTCCACACCTGACTTCTCTTTTGAACTCTATTCCCATATTTACAACTTCCCAAAGGACATTTTCACTAAGATTTAAAGTAGGGCTCATCTTCTCCTCTTGTGTAATTCTGTCCCAAGTGACTTCCCTTCCTTTCAACTTAGAACAATGACATCTTTTTCCAGTCACACAGGCCCCAACCCTTAATGTTACTTTGCTTCCTCCCTCTTCCTTAGCCTATCAATCCAGTCAGGCACCAAGGCTTTCTAATTATTTCTCTGCAATGTCTCTCATTTCCATTCCTTCCTTTCTATTTCTACTCCCTACAGCTTAATACTGGAGCTTATAATTTCATACCTAGCTTATTATAATAGTTTCCTTTCTTGATTCCCCATCTCTAGTTTCTTCCCATCCCCCCCCCAAAAAAACCCAAAACTGATTTTTTTGGTCCATAGTTAAGGGATGAGAGAAAAGGACCAAGCAAAGGAAGTAGTAAGAGGAGGAAAACTAAGATGCTAAAGTGACATAATAAAAAAAGAGAAAAGACTCTTAAGGAGAGGATACTCAGCAGTGTGATACATAGTTTGAAGAATGAGGACTCAGAAAAAGTTATTGCTCTGAATGTTAAGAAGTTAATTCTAACCTTTCAGAGAGTAGTTGTAGTTGAGCAAGATTCTCAGGTTTAAAGAGGGAAGGGGAGTTATTTACTGTTCCACTTTAATGGGTTTGAGCTACATATTCCAGGGAAAACTAAATTTTCTATTTAGTTCACTTCTAGGATTATACTTTGAAGAATCCAAGATGTATAACCTTTCACTGACTCATCAAAATACTCACCTGAGCTCTAGAGTTTGTGACCTAGTCCCCGTTTGTAGTCTGGTGAAGTTTATGTACCCTTTCTCAGAATAATGTTTAAAAATATATAGCAAAAATACATAGAATTACAAAGGAAGCCAATTAATATTGAAATATATGTATAAAAATATTTTTTAAAAACAATATTTTTCAGACTCCAGGTCAAAGAACTCCTACCCTAGTTAATATTTCTTGTCGAATTGCTATGGTCACAACACCTCGTCACCTCTTAGCCAATTATGCTTCAAGGAAACTCTCTCATCAGGGTGATCTGGGGAGGATAAATTCACAATATATCCCATGTACTTTACTTGAATCTTTTCCAGCTTGATATATGACCCGCCCAGGCTTGCATTCATCTGACATGGCCTAAAACCCCCAGAACCACCTCTGCACCTTGATATAATCATCTAGTGTGGGACTTTAGTAGGGAATAACATAAGCAAATAAACATAGTTTAAAACACATTCAGTGGTGGATTGAGGAATGTTAGTTGTTCCCTTGCTGATCTGTACCAATAGGATAAAGATTGGGACTTGGCTTGTGAGTTGACTGGTATAAAGAACACCAGAGAAGGAAGGTCTGGAACCTTCTCTGTAACCCATGGTCTCAGAGAGCTGTCTAGGGTCCTGAGAGAGGTGACATGTCCCACTCAAGGGTACACAACCAGGACATGTCCAAAAGAGAACTTGTCTGGTCTTTCTGACTTTGAAGCCATCTGTCTTATCACTATACCATCTCTGCAGAAACCATATTTTTCCCCTTCCTTCATATTCCTAGATCTTAGCAAAGTTCTTAATAAAATTGTTATTATTTGTCCTTTTTTCTTGAAGAGGCCCATGATATCAGGGAGGTGGTGCCCTGACATACAAGGGAAGTATATTTAAGTGAGGGAAGGCTATACAAAGTCACCAGTCTCACGTAAATGTTCATGATTTGTCATTGTTTCAGCGCATTTAAATAGACTCAATTTCTTCTTATTGCATGTAAATTCACCTGAATGAATGAATAAGCATTTATTAATTTATGCCAAGCATTCTAATAAATAAAAGATACAAATAGAGAGGCAAAGATAATCACAGAGATGGTGTCATTCTTCAGGTAATGCCCTAATATCTTAGCATTTTCAGCTCTAAATTAATGTACACTTATAAGAATAGGTGTGGTTGAGGGTGATCAGGAAGGGTTTATAAGTCATATATACTCATAGCAAGACCCCAAATAGTGACATTAGTTCATTGCCTATTTACCTTTTCATATAAGATTTTTGAATATATTGAGTTCTAGAAATTTGGTAGGGCAGAGTCATGAACAGCACCATCTGTGCTGCTTCTTTGCCTGAATTCCAATGAAAGTAAGGATAACACTTCAAAAAATGAGAAACTTTCAAACTTAAGTAAAATATTCCTTCAGTGATTTAATGGATTCATGATTGCATTGATATCAATATCCCTCCACATGTGCAGATTGAAATTTAACCTTGCTTGTCTTACTTTAAACACATAAATAAATCATTGTTCAAGAATTTTCAGTTCCTACTTAGTTATAAATTTAGTGAAAATGCAGAATTTACTTATTTCTGTGTGAATTATGAAGATTTTCATTCATGATAATCTATTCAATTATTTTTATTTAAACTTGCAGGTTTGGAAAGGCAGTTTTCTGTAGCAAAAGTTAAAATTTATGGGGAGAGAAAACATTTGTATTAGGCTTTTTATCCTACCATCTAGTCTTGGTCCTTAATAATAAGTGCAACTTGGTGAACTAATCTGTTAGGAAAAGTTCATTCTAAACTTGAACCCCTTTCCTCAGGACAGAAATAGATTGCTAATTTAAAATATGTGATACTTTAAATTCTCCATGATTATAGAGTTGTAAATGCTTAGTAAAATGAAAATTCAGTACACTCCTATTATTCAGACCTATTGCTTCTTTTTTGTTCTCTACTTTTTGCCTGCTTTTGTCCATTTTCCCTACTTATCAACATTTTCACCAGCACTTAAGCTAGGAAAGGGAGAAATGGTAAAAGTTACATTCTTGTTTTGTATTAGTTCTCATGTAGAAGTTAAGCTGAAACCATTAGCTAGTAGCATTTTATGTAATAAGTGGGTTTAAGTTAGACTCTTATATATCTGTTTCCATTCTTTTTTGGGGGGAGTAGGCAGTCAGGGTTAAGTGAATTGCCGGGCTTACACAGGTAGGAAGTGTCATGTCCTCTTGACATCAGGGTTAGTGCTATACACTGCACCACCAGCTGCTCCATTTTTTCATTTTTAAGAAAATTCTAGAGACAGCCTCCCTCATCTATCCTATATAGCCTCTTGAACTACAGTGCAAATCATAGATATTTACACTTAAAATTCGACTGATGATTCTTATTTTGCCCCCTCTCTTCATGAAGCTGGAAAGAACTTCCAAAATCTAAACCTTCTAAAATATAAATCCCCCCCTTAAAATTTTCATACTAACAGACCTAGGCAAGAGAAGGTATTAAAACAGCAAACGTTGAATCAAGACTGAAACAATTATTAAAGTAATGAGGAAATAATATTATGAATATCTCTGAGAAAATACAATCGATTCACCTTCTCCCCTGAGAAATAAGGGAAAATTTTTCCAAACTCATTACTCTTATAGGGAAGGTAGATCAGTGGTCCTTTCTCAGTCAAAATGAGGGTTGTGTAACTCTGCATATGCAACTCTAAGGATCTTTGAAGTTTTGCCATATCTCATATGTCTTCTTTCCCTGTTCCACTGAGTCATAGATATTTTCTGTGTTTCCTGTTGGTTTAGGAGTCTCTAATGGTTCTCAGAGTATTTTATGTTGGTCCAAGTTTGAAAGAAACTTTAATTTAAAGCCCTATTTTCTTAGGAGAAATCTTTCATTCTAATTCCCAACTATACTTTCAGCATAAGACTATATAGTCTTATGGGAAAAGAATCCCTGGAACCTTATTCAAAGTGCCTGGCATGCAGTGTGCCAAAGTATTCTGTGAGATGTAGTCCTATTATGATCTACCTATTACATAAAATTAACTAGTTATATAGAAAATACAGTAAACTATCTAGAATAGTTAGGGAGTGGAGTTAATTAGTATATATTTCAAGTTGAGATTATCAATTTTTAAAGGATTATTTTAAATATTTTAAAAATGTTTTACCTAAAATTATACAGAACATAATTAAATTTTATCTGATGATAAGATACTTTCAGCATCTTAAAGTACTTTACAATTTTTATTAATATCTGCTTTCATTATATACTTCTAGAGATGTAGATGTGATTAAATATTGGGACTGAATTAAACTGACTTCATCACAAACCCTGGAAGTTGATTTTTTTTGAGGCATTACTGATATAGGCATATTTACATTCCTATAGGGGAATATTTCTTTTTTTTTTTTAACAAAATAGAATATAGGAAAAAATTATATTTTTGGTTATTTGAATTCTGAATAAATGAAAGGAGGTCAATCCTACAAACATTTATTATTACAAAGTTCCATGCTAGCTTTTTATGCTCAGGATACAGAGTTAGTGACAGCACTAAACTTGCTCTCAAAGGACTAAAGTTCTAATTAGTCAATAAGTATTTATTCAATATCAACTGTGTTGTGGATGTTATGCTAGATGCTAAGGATACAAGAAAGAAACAATTTCTACTTTTAAGGATCTTATAATCTAAAATGGAAGGAAGTACCTCTATAAGTATATGTACACAAATATATGTGCCGACACAGTAAGTAATTAAATACAAAAATGGTACAAGAGAAAGTGAAATAAGTGCAAGGGAGTAGTTCAGGTAAATTTGACAATGAAGACTGATGAGCCTTTACTGGCTTACTGTATTAGGTAGTCTTTTGTGTTTTGATATAGGTGTGGGGGGGTGGGTAAAGAGAATGGAGAGGAAGTGTTTGGGGGTTTTCATATTTGTTAGTCTTATATTCTTTCTACAGTATTTCTTCCTTAAAGATCAACTTGCTTACAGGAAACCGGTCTCTGTGTTCTTGAGCATAATACAGCAAAAAAGATGTAGGGTGGGGCGCCTTCATTGCGGGGTATACTATATCTTATCATGTAAAGATTGGCAGAGATGTATATTTAAACCACAAGTTAGTCACTCAGACGAAGAGAAGGAAAGGTGTTGGCCAAGGAAAATGATTTTAGGAGACATTTATGTGTCTTGTGTATATTCTTTGCTTTAGAGAAGAACAGAATCTGAGTAGGAAATGGGAATCTGGTCCACTTTACACCTGGGAAAAAATCTTTTCTATGGTTTATCTAACAATTGGTTGTTCAACTTTTGCTAAAAAACCCTTCAGTGAGTTGATGTCCATTACCTCTCAAAGCAACCCATTTAAATATTGGATAGTGCTGATTAAGAGAATTACACAATGCACCAAGTACCAGTCCTGGAGTCAGAAAGATTCATACAAACAAGGGTTTGCCTTAGTTTCCTCATTGTTAAAATGATTTGGAGAGGTAAATGATGAACCCCTCCAGTATTTCTACCAAGAAAACCCTAAATGGGGTCTTGAAATGTCAGACACAAATGAAAAACATTTAAACAACAAAATTGTGAGGAAGTTTCTCTTTATATTGAGTCTAAATTTACCTCCCAACAGTTCCTTCTCCCATCTTCTGGGACTAAATAAATCTAATCCTTCTTCCACATGACAGCTATCATATTCTTTTTTTTTTATTTTAGGTTTTTTTTTTTGCAAGGCAAATGGGGTTAAGTGGCTTGCCCAAGGCCACACAGCTAGGTAATTATTAAGAGTCTGAGGCTGGATTTGAACCCAGGCACTCCTGACTCAGTGCTTTATCCACTGCGCCACCTAGCCGCCCTGACACCTATCATATTCAACCTGAATCTTCTCTTATTCAGTGTAAATAATTTCCTTTCTTTTTTAGTGTTAATTAATTTATTTCTTCAACTATACAGAGATAGTTTTAAACATTCTTTTTTTTTGTAAGATTTTGAGTTCCACATTTTCTCTCTCCCTCTCTCCCTCTCTTCCCTCCCTCCTCCCCTTAACAGCGATTAATATGATACAGGTTATACACGTCTCTTAAACATATTTCCATATTAGTCATTAATAAGCCCCATTTTTTTTCAGCCATTCCTCATATAACATAAATTTGAAGTCCTTTACTATCCTGGTTTCCATTCAGAGGATAGTATGCTTTCAAGCTTAATGAACCCTTGTTGTATTCCTTTACATTGAATGGAATTAAACTAATCAATTGACAGGGAAGAGAACTCTAATTATATCTAATATATTGGGGTGACTTTCTCCACGGAGAAAAGATCTTCCATTCACTAGCCCCTAGAATCAACTAGTTATGTTAAATACTATTTTTTTTTTTAACCTCAGAGGGCTTAAAAGACAGCACTGGGTCTGAAGTCAGGAAGACCTGAGTTCAAATGAAGCCTCAGAAACTTACTAACTATGTGATGCCGGGAAGTAGTCAGGAGGACCTGAGTTCAAATGCAGCCCCAGACATTTGACACTAGCTGTCAGACCCTGGGCAAGTAACTTAAACTTGATTTCTTTAACAAAAAAAAGTTGAAAATTTTCCAGAAATTTAAGAAACTACAGCCTTTCAGTAAAACTCTTAAATAGGAACTGCTTGATGTGGGGAGGAGGGGAAGGGAAGAGAGGAAGATCAGGGAGTGGGTGCTTCAGCTTTGACCTCTGTTAAGGTTTCTCCTCATGCCCTCTTCTTGCCCCCCCTCTCCAAATTCATTTGACTAGAGGAGAAAAGGATTTAGATTTTGGGACTTAATCACTGGTGACCTAATTGGCATCCTAGCTCAGTTGACAAGTCTTTCCGTTCAGACCATGCCTAGATTCATGGTTCCACAAGGAGCTCAGGAAAGAAGCCACACTGAGGCAAACTTTTTTGGTATCTTCTTAAAGGGGCATTTAAAATACCTTTGAGCACCTAGGAACTTGATTATCCCCACCTGACTTTGCCACATATGCTGTCTAAGCTTTCCCTTGGTAGATTAAATTCATCCCAGTCTTTTTAAGGGGGTATTTTGTTTTAACTGTTCATGTTGCGCCACCTTAATAAATGTTCCTTTCTAAAAATTGCTTAGGACTTGATGATTGACTCTCAATTGATAATATTGGAGGTGAAGCACACCAATGAAAATTGTGATGTATTTCACTAGTAAATAAACCCCCTAAACCCTCAGAGGTACTCCTTGAACCCTGAGAAGATGTAGTAGCCAAGTCTGAGGATCTGACTCATCAGAGTGAGTGGGAATTAGATGGACTATATGTCAGAGAGCTTGTATAAAATTGGGATAAGAATTTTTGAATTTTCTGTATAATGGGATAATTTTGGAGACCAGATGAAATAATGTATATTAAATGCTTTGTAAATAACAATGTCCTAAATGAAGGTTAGTAAAACTTTTTTTTTAACTTTGTGGATGTTATTGGTGGCCATATTAACTGAAAGATTTACATTTCTTTTTTTGCCAAGATCTCAAAATGCAAGGTGGGAATTTATTAGTATGTTAAGACAAACTGAGCAAAAAAATTTCTTTAGATCATATATTCTATTTTCTAAATATAAACTGGTGTGGACAAGAAACATATCTATATTTGTCCCTTTGAAGTGATTATCCTGGAAGTATTACTGTTGCTAGAATAATCTTTAGATTCCAGGAAGTCTTTCTTGGTCCCCTTAATTTTGTTATCATTGCCTCTTCTCAAAATTGCCTTAAATTTACTTATCTCAGTATATGTTGTGTCTTCCCAGGAAAAGACAAGCTCCTTGAGGGCAAGGGCAATTTTGCTTTCGTCTTTATGTTCATAGCAACTGACATCTCTGGAACATCTCAGGGGCTTAATAAATATTTGTTGTATTGATTGTTGATCTTGAAAGTAGTTGTGTAACATATAGGGAAGTAGGAAATCATTCTCTTGCTACCTTTTGCGTAGCATATAACAAGCACATTTATAGAAATGAAGTTGATCAACCAGACTTTTCCCCAGACACCAGGAAATTCCTCAAATGCTTTCTTGTCATATGTGCCAATAATATAATTAAGAGTTATTTTAAAAAGATAGTAAGGTCATCCACATTCTTTCAAAAATAAAAGTAGAGCTATGATCTGTTTTTCTCACCATATCAGGCCTATTATGAGGACTAAAAAAAGAAAACCACTTTACTGAGATTAATGTCTGTAAATGCCTGTTCAACTGTCATAGTTCCTTGGATAACATTTATTTTAGCACTAATATTTTGCATTAAAGCAACTCTTCACAACCCAGATGCTTGCTACCTTTACAGTCTTCTTACTCATTCATTACTCCTTTCCATGTACTCTGAGGTCTAGCCATGCTTGACCTTCTTTATCCAGCTCTCACCCTACCTTTGTGCTGGTAGACCCTAATGCTAAGTAGAGCAGTGGATAGCACTGACCTTGGAGGCAGGAGGATGGAAATTTGATTCCAGCCTGAGTAAGACACTTGACACTAGTTGGATGATTTTGGGCAAGTCATTTAACCCTGATTGCCTCGCATCCAGGGCCATCTCCAGTCGTCTTGTTTAATGGATGCGACCCAGATTGCTCTGGAGGAGAAAGTGAGACTGATTACTTAGCACAGCATCCCTTCACTCAAATCTAATTCGTGTGCTTGGCATAACCTCCCCTGATATGGTCTTCTATGAGAGTGAAGGATGAACATCATCTTCTTGTCTCTAAACTCTTGGAACCCTGGTTTCTTCAAGCTTCAGTTTGCACCTTCTTCAGGAGACCTCTTGGTCTCCCACCCCCAGCTGCTAGTTCCCTTGTTCTGATATATAGAAAAAAATCCTGTGTATATCTATAGATGCACTTGTCATCTTCATTGATATGTCCCCTCCATTGAGCTAAGGAGGAGCTATTTTGCTTTGTACTTCCATATTATAGCACACCTAATGCTGAATAGATGCGTAATAAATGTTTGTTGATTGATTGGTTAGTTGATTACTTTGCTGTCATCTCATCCCATAAATACTGGATTTGGAGTTTGAAGACCTGGGTTTGAATCCCAGCCCTGTCACCTACTAACTATGATCATTGCCTCTTTACCTCTCTCAACCTCAGTTTCTCTGTCTGTAAAATGAAGTGGGTGATTTATTCACTTCTTTCCAACTCTAACTCTTCTTAGCAGCCAACACCTTGGAATTGCTCTCTTAGAGATCATTAATAAGTACACTAACCCTGAGACAGGCTAAATGGGACAGGACATAGGTGGAAGGGAGGATGTCTGCCAAGACCCCATAGAAGCACTACTAGTGGGTAGGGTCTCTCCCTGTTTATTGACATCAAGTGTAAACTACACCAATAGGGACATTTTCATCATTCTCTCCAAGCTCAAACTAGTGACAGCAATATCACACTTAATTTTGGCATATGGAAACTGTATCGAGATTAAATCTGCAGAAGAAAGGAAAACATTTATTTTAATGGCAGATGTGCCACTACTGCAGCATGTGGCTTCTCAAAAGGATTTGTTTTAGATGCATGATGTCGAAAAATCCCATTTACAAAGCTGTCTGATTGAAAACTGGTGCCTGTAATGCAGAGCTGCCCTTTCTACTCTATGGACCCTGTGGAAATTTCAGAGAGAAGGATAAAGAATGAGGTTTGATACAGGAATTGAAATGGAAAAGGGCAAAGAGGAAAATGATAGGCAGACATTGGCAATTCTTTCTGGTTCTCTTTAGGGATGGATTTTAACTAAAAGTTAATTTCTTTCAACTTGTATCTATATTCAGAGCTTAGTAGCCATTTGATATTTTTAACCAAGATCTGCATTGTCCTCCTGTTCCAGATCCAGAAAGGTTGGCAAGTCTTCAGACAAAATCTGCTAGAGAAAGTTGCATTTAGAACATGGGGCATTTGGTTTTTATAGCACATGATTTTTATTAATGAACTGTCTGATCAAGCATTTTTGAGACTTTTCCTGGCATTTTATTTTAGTTTCAGCACATTATTCATATATGTGTAGAAATAGTTACATTGCCAATCCTTCAGAAATAATTTTGCCTGTCTGGCAATATTGTAGAAATTATCTTTGCCTTCAAGTAGACTTTGCATGTTATATTCTCAATATTAAATGTAAGGCAACTTTACACAAAATTCTCAATAAGCCGGGACAAGTTCAAATATATATGACATGTTTCATCTCTTATTCTAGTTTTATGATGCCTTTAGCCTATTCAACATTTACTTACATAACTTGAAAGCTTTCTTTGTCATTTCCCCCTGAAAATACAATTTTAGGCAGGATTTCATTTCCATTTCACTTATTCTTTCATTCATGGAGCAAACATCTTTTGAGCACCTACTATAAACAAGGCATTATGTTAGGCATTGGATGGGATTTGAATAAATGAATCAACAAGCGTTTATTAAGTTCCTACTATAGACCAGTACAAAGAATGAAGTCATACCTTAATGGAAGGATTTTACTTTAAAAGATAAATAAGACAGTCCCTGTCATCAAGAAAAAGTAGAAGTTTGATGATTTATTTTTCAAAGTAAAAAAGAAAAGATTCCTGTCGCTTTGAAGTGAGAAACATAATAACCTGTCTATCTGAATAAGTTCATGATGTATCAATATGTTGAGATTGAGGCAAAAAATTGTTTCTTAAAAGCAATAGGAGTTTGTTCATTAAAAAAACACATTATTTGACCCATTATTTTCTGGTAGGTTTTTGAGGGGGTTTACATTTTCCTACAAAATTTTGTGTTTGACCAAGGTTTTGAATGTTAACTGTTCTTTGGTTGATTCCTTTAATACAGAGATTAGATGTATATTGAGTTTTACTTTGTTGCAGTTTTGTTGTTTATATAAAATTTGAGGTTTTTTTCTTTCTAAGTTTCCTGTTCATATATATTTATAAACATTGGCATTGAAATACTATTTTTTAATTTGTGGAGCTCTGTAAGGAAACAAATAATTGAGGCATAAGTTTGCAAAGTTCATTGCATTTGTATAAATATGAATCTATTACTGTGTTTTTTTGTTCCTTATTTTCAACATGTTTAGAACATTATGTCTGCAGCAGAAAATTGATCACGATAACAAAAGATGGAAATTGTCAGTAATTGGAGGGACTTCAGGAAGATGTATATACCAATACAATGGTGATGGAGCTATATGTTGATTCAGCCTTTAATATTGCATTTTGGAATTATACTTTTAAAAAGTGATTAAAATGCCAATGTTCTTTTACTCAGAGATCCTACTACTATGTATATACCCTAAGTATACAAGGAAATGAAAGATACTCTATCAACTAATTAACTAGGATTTATCTCCTAAGTGTTTGCTAGGTATTTACTTATATGTATATATGTACATGTGTGTGTATGTGTGTGTGTGTATATATATACATATTTAGAAAGAAATACATATATCTGTATATAAAATGCATTCAGAATAAATGCATGATTACTTTTGAGTTGCATCAGCAATTGGGGATATATACCAAAATAATCTGAGCAGTACTTTTGAGTAGGAAAGAACTGAAACAAATTGATATCCATTTATTGGAGAATCACTAAACAGTTGTGATACATAAATATAATGGAATATTACTTATAAGAAATGATAGTATTAAGAATTTGGAAAAGGGAGAGAAGACTTGTATGAATTGAGATTGAGTAAATACACAGAATTAGGAAAATAAGATAACACAATGTCTATATAATATAAATACAAAACCACAAATGAATATTGCTTCATATTGTTCCAGAGAAAATTTAAGGAAAATACATCTATTTCTGTGCCTTTTTTTGAAGATATAGGGCGCTATGGGGATAGAATATTGCCTATAGTGACAGACATGATATGTATGTTGATTGACTTGACTGAATTTTTTTTCTCTTTTAAAAAAGTATATTACAAGGGATGAAAACAAAAGATTATGAATATAAAAACTGAATGTTCACAGTAAGGCTATCTTGTAAAATGGAAATAGAAAGAGAAACTGTTTTATGAACTTTATATAACTTAACGAAAGTGTGTAGATGTCCTTTAAAAGAATAACTATTGAATAGTTTTTACAAGATTTTTAAGTATTATATTTGAATATTCCTACTTTAAAGTAGAATGCTAGTCCTTCATAAGTACATATTTAAATGTGTAAGGTGAATTTTCAGCTTTGATATACACAAACATATGTATATTTGTGTGTATATATGCATGTGTGTGTGTATATGTGTGTGCATATATATGTATACTGTATGTGGTTGACTTTGATTTTGGGTTGGGATCTTTTCATGCTAGGCAGTCAGGTGGTACAGTGGACTTCAGCTCAGGAAGTCCTGAGTTCCAATCCTGCCTCTATACTTAATAGGTAGGTAACCCTGGGCAAGTCTCAGTCTCATTTATTTCATCTGAAAAATGGGAATAATAATAATAGCAGCTACATCATAGGGGTTTTGTAAGGAATAATGAGATTAACAGGTCTAATAAATGCTTTGCAAACATCAAGTTACCATATAAATACCAACTATTTTAAATAGACCACAATCCAAAAAAATTTCTTAGATTCTTTCTGGGTTGGAGTAATTTATAAAAGAACTAAGAGAAAAAAATGGTATTTTTGTTACTTCTCCCAAGTTTTTCTTCAGATCTGATCAATTATCTTATATTCATTGTCATCCACAGTCTGATCTCATAAAGCCATATCACTCTTTTCTGCAATCAAGCAAATCTGAATCATTCTTCACTCTTCAATGATGCTTTTCTGCCTTGAAGACTTTTGTTCATATTATTCTTTCTTCTTGAAATAAAACAACTCCCCTGCACTTATCCCCTTCCCCATATACTTTTCAACCATCAAAATCCTACTTGAGTCCCCAAGTCTTATCTTATCTCTTTCTCCAATATAGTAAAATGCCTTCCCTCATTGGTAAACTATGTCTGATCACCAGCACATACTGAATCTCCTCCATGCATTCTTGTCCTTTTTAATTCTTCTCTTTCTGCTTCCCCAAATCCTCCAGAAAATTGCAAAGTTGCTATTCAGTGTGATAGAACCTTTACTCTTGGTCTTTAATATTTTCTAGATAGAAGTGTAGCACTTGAGCTGTCTTATTATCCTTTCCTCTCATATGTTCATCCTTTTCTGGATTTTAAATATCTTTTGTACCATTTCTATGAAAGTCATTTTGATGGTTTTGGGCTGCTCCCACTTAAAATCACCATGTTCTATTGGCCTTTGGGTCAGTCACTCTGAGTCTAAGGATATATTAATATTTGTTATTTGCAAGCATATAGCATCACCAAAGAAAATATTATATGGTTGGAAGTATTTTGCTGTTTTTCAGATGTTTTCTATCATACTTTTCCCCTATTCTATTCTAGACCTGTTTCCTTGTCATTCTTATACACACACAAACACACTCACTCACACTCACACACTATACTGATAAAGTAACGCAATGGGCTGCCATATGACTGCATGCCAAAATCATTTGTTATTTTTCCTGTGTGGATTCTTTATTCATTGGAAATGATTGCTACTTCTGCACTCATATAACATTTTGATTATATCAGTCAGGTGACACATAGCTTTGTATTATAGTTATTTGTAACTATCTTATCTCCCTTACTGGATTATAAACTTAACTATATATTACACAACTTCATATATCACACAGTGCCTAGCAGATAGTAGGTCATTAATAATTTCTTGGATAAATGAATGAATGAATGAATGAATGAAACAATATAAGATGGCATTAATAGGCAAAAAGAAGTCTAGCCTTTGAAATAATTACTATTTAACCATAAATCAATGGAAATTAGACTGAAATACCTTAAAGATAACACATGATAGAATGACACAATGGTCCATAGTGATTTCTTGAATCACAAATGACCAATACTATTGCATATTTTTTATAAACTTGAGGCCTATTTAGGAAATGAGTTATATCATTTATGAGAGACCAACAAAGGGATGTCTTGGAGCTTTCTTATTTTTTGTTTTACTTCTAATGTTCTTGTGCTTTATCTACATGAAAATAGGACAAAGAGTTTGCAGAGTTTACCCATCTTTAAAGTGGAGATGAGAAAAAGTAGTGAAATGAGAGTATAATATTTTGGCATTTCATACCTATTTTAGAGGATTTCTATGGACAGATTATGATTAGGATTGGGGAAGCAGAGATATTAATTTCTTCTAAGAATATTAGTAAGATGTGAAATATGTAAGTAGAAATCATTGATTAACAGTTCCATAATAAAAATACTGTAGAGCAAAATGGAAATCATCCTTGTTTTAATTGTTTTTAATACCTTAAATTGAAAAAAAATAATAAGGATGAAAAGTAGAGTTCCATTGATCTAATTAACATACCTTTTAATTATTTACTGGATAATGATTCCTTAGATAGGGGTAGCTAGGTGGCGCAGTGGATAGAGTACCAGCCCTGGAGTCAGGAGGATCTGAGTTGAAATGTGACCTCAGACACTTAATAATTGCTTAGCTGTGTGACCTTGGGCAAGTCACTCTTAACCCCATTGCCTTAAACAAACAAATAAATAAATAAATAAATAAATTCTAAGATAGAATTGTTCTGTAGAATAAAGGCCCAAAAAGCACTTGTCTGACTAGCACTATCTGAACATATGAAAATAGATGTTCCACCTCTTCTAAGTCCTTTCTGTATTCTTTAAAACAAACTTGCTTCAAATATGACTCTTCAAAAATGGGTGACTCTTCAGTGAAAACTTATGTACAATCACCTTGCCAGTTACTCTGGGTACTCTGCTATTGGTTGATTGCTTTTTCATTACCAGTAATGACCTATGGGTTGTTTAATCAGGATTCCCATTAGCCAACCAGCCAACTTTAAATATTTTACTAGTGTTTTTAAGTCAATTTTGCTTCTCCATTTTGGGAATTACTTTCAAATAATTGAGACAAACTCTTGTCTAGATAGCCCTGTTTTCTTTTTATGGTTTTTTTTTTTTTTGCAATGTTGATATTTACCCAACTGAAATCTCTTTAATTGTCTTCACTTCCAGGCTCATGATTGATTTCCACATTTTTCCTGGTAACATTTTGCCATTTCAGCCTGATTTTCTTGCCGAGTAATTCATTTTTTTTAGTTAAATAAACATTCAGTTCTATTAAAGCATTTGCAATTTGTCAACTTAATTTAAAAAACTTTGTCTACCTTTTAGAGCTTATTACAAAACTCTACAGTTTAACCCCTTTAAAGGAATATAGATGTTTGAAAATGTTTATTTTGATAGGGACTATGAACAGCAAGACAAAAATGAAGATATATTGCATAACTGTGTACAAAAGGTACTTTGGAACAAGAATTCTTTGTGTTAAAAAGCAGCTTGTGCAATAACAGCATTTTAAAGTGATTTGGCAGTGATGTCTTTGTTTCTGTGTATCTTTTCTTTTTTATTGCGCAGTTTCTTCATCAAGAATATTATCAGTCACATTACCAATATCTTATCTAATATATATTTGATATGACATCTGCTATATTTTTGAGATTTTAATAATTATATAAAAATACTTTTATGTATTTAATTATCCAAGATTATGCTTTTGTACATTCACCAGAGCAGAAAGATACCTAATCTCAGAGTTAGCCTTAGCACTTAGAAAATATAATTAAACTTCTTCTTTTTGTTAAAAATATTAGGGACATCCAAAGTGAGCTCCCTTAGTTTCCCTCCTTGATTCTTTTAAGCTAGTATCATCACCTTTTTTTTATCCTTCCCCCTGGCAGGGGAAAGAGAAAGGAAGGCAACAAGCATACAGAACCTACTATAGTTCAAATAATGGCATAGAGTAATTTTTTTTTACTACTTTATTTGCTCTTCACAGCAACTTTGCAACTATAGGTGCTGTTATCCTCATTTTACAGCTGGGGGTAAAGGCAAACAGAGATTAAGTGACTTGCTTAAAGTCCCACACCTATTTAAATAGGGTCTGAATCAGATTTTGAATACAGAACTTCCTGAGACCAGATCTAGTCTCTATTCACGATACTGCCCAGCTGCCCAGATCCTAGAAGAGAAAGTATTCTCAATCTGCCTTATGGCTAATCCCTTTATCTATTCCATTTCCCTCTACTGTTGCTCTTATATGAGTTCAGTCTATGACTCTGGCTCCTTCTCATCTCTCTCTACAGCCATATTTGGATAGGCCAGTCCTAACAAAGCCCATTGAATTGTATGCAAAAAAAAAATTCCAAATCCATCATCTGTGTTTCTGTCTCATACCACTTTCCTCCTTCTCTTTTGCTGCTTATTAGAGTCAGTCATGGCACCCCAGAAAGAGTGGTGGATTTGGAGTGGTGTGCCTTTAAACAAGTTCCCAATACTCAGTAGAATCATAGGATTACAGATATCAAGGACTTCAGAGGCCATCCACTCTATCATTTTACAGATGAGAAAATTGAAGCAATAGTGAAAATGAGGTTACTAATAAAATCACTTTGAATGCTTTGAAGTTATACGCATAGATGCTGAGGATTGAATATATATATATTCAATCTGTGTTCATATATATACATGTATATATGTTTCTGTATAATTAATATATATATACATACATATACACAAAGTATATATTGAGTAACAACCAAATAAATTAGACAGATAGGTACTATCAAAAACTGGAGAAATTAAGAAAGGTTTCATGTAGGAAATAAGCACCTGAGCTATACTTTAAAGGAAGTAATGGGTTGGTTAGAGAGGAGAGGAGAGAGACTATTCCAAACTCGGGAATAAGCCTGTGTAAAGGCATGGTGCTGGAAGATGGGATGTTGTAGAGTAGAGGAAATAGCAATTCCCATTTTGCTGGGAATATAATTGATATGTGTAGTAAGGTATGATCAGCCTAGAAATGTGTCAGAGGAGTTGGTATTTTATCTTCAAGGAAGGGAAACACAGAAAGTTTTTGAACATTGAATTAATGTGGTCTGAGGCTACTCATAAGAGACTTCCTGGAAATTTATTTGATAATCAGCTTGGTACTGATATTTTTCCTCAAAGGTTTTTTTTTTTCAAATATTTTTCCACTTCTGTTTTGTCAAAGGTTCATTTCTTGAGTTAGAATCAAATTAAGTGTTCATTTCAACATATATTTTTCATATAGCTATAATGTACTTTACTGTATCAGTTTCCTTTGCGAAGGAATCCTGAAGAAATGTATTGTTATGTGACCCCTTTTTTTTTTTAACTTTTTTGCAAGGCAATGGGGTTAAGTGGCTTGCCCAAGGCCACACAGCTAGGTAATTATTAAGTGTCTGAGGCTGGACTTGAACTCAGGTACTCCTGACTTCAGGGCTGGTGCTCTATCCACTGTGCCATGTAGCTGCCCCATGACCCCTACTTTCAAGGAACCTACAGTCTTAACTTGGGAAAATATTAAATGGTATACAGGGCAATATATTGAAGCTCAGAAGTGTGGTACAGCTAATAAATGTTACACATTTATACTTTATTCTTGCCATCTTTAATATTAAAGACTAGAGAACAAAAAATCTGGGTAACAAAACTTCTAGACAACTATTACAAACTTTTTATGGGATATTTGTTTCTTTTTTGACTTCTGATACAGCACAGTCTCTTGGCTTTTCTTCTCTGACTCATTCACATAGTCCTTATCTATTTCTTTTAATTTTTTAAGCTTCCCTGGAGTTCTATGCTTTACTCTTTTTATTTTTGTTTATCTCATGACTTCAACTATATGAGTTTTATGATGTCTCTCATTTTTTTCCTGAGCCTTCCTGTTTTCCTTTTGGACCTTAGAAATTGCTTATCAATTCTTGTACCTCATTAATGGATTTTTCATGCAATATTGTATATGATTGCTTTCTGTCTTTGTTTCTTGTGATCAGAGTATAATGTAAGCTCCCTTCTTATGATCAGGATATAATGTAAGAGATTATGTACTTTTTTTTTTTTAGGTTTTTGTAAGGCAAATGGGGTTAAGTGGCTTGCCCAAGGCCACACAGCTAGGTGACTATGTACTTTTTTAATTTTGTTTTTCCAACTTTGCATCTTCTCTTGCATAAGTTCTAAACCCTGGAATTAAACTGAATTAAAAACTTTTAACCATTGAAGCTGATGAAAAAAATTATTTATTTAACTCCAGGCCTATGTAAATGGAGATCAAGACAGCACTTTGTTCTTTTAAAGAGAATTGTGGGATCTCAGCATGGGAAGCAGTCTTTTCATTTAGGTCAGCCTCCTACCCAGTGCAGGGAAAACCTCCCTGTCAGGTGTCCATCTGGTTTCTGCTTGAAGAGTTTCAGTGACAGGGAGCTCACTACTTCTTAAGGCCTCCTTATTTCATTTTTGAATACTTCTAATGTTAGAACATCTTTTCTTTATATCCAGTCTAAATCTCTCTCCTTGCTGTCTTTCAGCCCTTTGGAAACATACTCTCTCTTCTTGAAGATAGCTATCATACTTACCCTGAGTCTTCTGTCTCCCATATTAAACATTCTTAGTTTCTTAAATTATATTTGATTAATTATTAAATTAAAATCATTTCTTAAATTCAGTCATAACAGTGATCCTTTTCCAACCAGATACTCTAAAGTTTGTCAGTATTCCTCTGAAAATGGAAAGAGCAGACCCAAAGGTAATATTCCATATTTGGTCTATTCACTCAAGTTTGGTTTTTGTTTTTATCATGATGCTTCTAATCTTCTATTAATGCATTCTAAACTTTTGTGGCTGCAGCTTTACTTACACTATTGCTTTACAATAAGTCTGTAAGTGTTTGAAAATCTTGGATTCTTCAAGTGAACCAACTCTTTTAATTCTTGTGCTGATAACAAAATTTTTAAACCTATGTCCAGGGCCTAATACTAATCCCGTAAGCCCTAAAATTTGTGACTGTGAGTTTATAGTTGACTATAACAAATTTTATGTCAGATTTTTTCCAGTCTGTCAATTGGTTGAAATCCTTAAAAATCAATAATTAGCATTTTATATAATACTTTATAAAATACTTTATACATTGTATCTTATTTGATACGTATAATTCTCTAAGATAGGTACTATTATTATCCCTGTTTTACAGATTAGCAAAGCAGAGCAGAGATTAAAATGACTTGCCTAGGGTTTCACATCTAGTAAGTGTCTGAGGCAGAATTTGAATTCAGACTTTCCTGATTTAAGGTTCTGCTTTCTTCATCCATTATGCAGTTTATACATCCAAACAATTTATGCATCCTGATTTTTAATTCATGGATTTGGAACTGGTCATTGGAAGTAGTCTTTGACTCTATTCAGGAAGATATTGATATTCCCATTGTAACACACTATCTCTCTCTAAAAGCATAACCTCTGTCATAAATATTCATACAAGAAAGCAAAATGTATGCTCAATGACTTTATCCCACTTAATGAACACTTTTGGCAAATCAATTTTCCTAACTTTTAAAGAGTAGGCTTTCTTTTGTTCTCTCTCCCTCTCCCTCAAAACAACCATGCAGTTAAAATGCTAGCAATTATTGCAGAAGCCCATATCTGGTGGATGTCCTATGTGATTTATTGTACCAAGAAGAAATTGGCATCTTCATTAGATACCTTTATCCCAGTCCAGGTGCTTTCTACTGAGTTAGGGAGACAGAGTTCACCCTAGCACAAAAGCCACCAAAGAAGCATTTGATTTTTAAGGGGAAAACATTTTCCTTTTTTATATGACTAGCAAATACTGTTGATTAAGAAGAGTCAGGCAGGTGCTGGGTATGTGCTAAAATATTTAATGGCTTTTAGAATTCTGGGTGGCTATTTTTAAATGTTTCTGTATTATTCTCAGCCAAGCTTCTGGATGAAAAGTACTAAGAGCTAAAAATATTTACAGTTGCAGTAATGTCTTTGTTTCAGAAGAAACTAAACCATCTATTTTTTATAAAATTCATTTTTAGAAATATAATATTATTACTCAGAAAGTGGCAGTTCAAAGCAGTTTATAGTTTAATTTTTAGGAGGAATATAGTCAAGGGCCAATAAGCAGATTAGACTGAAAAAGCCTAATTGAGGTTCAGCTTCTTTAAAAGAGAAATAAAGAGTAAAAGAAGGACAGTGACATGGGGCAGTAAAAGGGAACATAATCTTTTTTTTACTTATTAATATTAGAATCTTTTATTGTAGATATTATAGAATTAACCATCATCAAAGCATTTTATTTACAATGCACATATATTTTGTATTTGTCAGTAAGTCAAGTATTTGATTTCATGGGTTTTATAGCTTGTCTATAAACTTAGATTTATAACTTAATAAATAAATCTTTGAAATTTCCCCAAGATCTAGAGTTTTTTTTAAAAAACCTTTATATTGGACTTAATCTATAATACTGTAGGATCTAGTTTTGGAAGGTACCATAGAGACTGTCTAGTTCCATTTTTCCCCTTTGTCACCCCATTTTATAGGTAAAGCCCATAGGAGTTAATTGATGTTACCCAAAGTAATGAATGCCACAGCTGGAATTTGAAACCAAATTCTCCGACTAGAAATCCATTACCCTTTCCATCATACCATGCTGCTTCTCATATGTTAGGGAGATACTTTGATATTCTGAAACTTGATGAACACTATTTGGACTCACATTGACCTGTTGGGGTATTTATAAATTTTGATTCTATCACTTAGTGGATTGATATTTGTGTCATTTGCATTTTGCTTATTTTACTTTTTAAATCTTCATTCCAGTCATTGCTGAAAATGTTGAAAGGCACAGAGCTGTCTGTATTTCATCATATTAGAGACCTCCCTAGGTTGATGTTACTCTATGAATAAGGGCTTTGAATTTTTGGACTGTGACTTGGGGTTTTTTTTTAAATAATCATCTGGAATATACATTTTATGCAAACAAAGAGCCTAGAAATGGCACCAGGAACAAAGGCTAAGAGATTGACAAGAGCTTGGCAGTGGAAGAAAGATATCATCCAAAAGGAGCTTGTTGGGGCAGCCAGGTGGCGCAGTGGATAGAACACTGATCCTTGGGGCCAGGAGTACCTGAGTTTAAAACCAACGTTAGACACTTAATAATTACCTAGCTGTGTGGCCTTGGGCAAGCCACTTAACCCCATTGCCTTGCAAAAACCTAAAAAGACCCAAAAAAACCCACCAAAAAACAAAAACAAAAGGAGCTTGCTATCAAAACTCCTTCTCTGGCTCCAGAGTTATGTATCAGTCCAGTGGAAACGGAGCCATCTCAGTGTGACCAATTCAGACTGAAAACATATTTGGAACACCAATAAAAAAAAAAAAACTTTTTGTAATAAGAGCTCATATTTATATTGTTTTAAGATTGAAAAATATTTGACTGATTCTCTTTCTGGTCCTCATCATAGTCTTATGAGTAGATACTGTTATTCCTATTTTGCAAGATGAAGAAATCAAAGCTCAGAAAGATTATAAAATTAACTAAGATCACACAGCTAGCAATTGTCAGAGGCAAGATCTGAACATGTCTTTTTGACTCTGTCCCTCTTTCATTCTTATTGTGTGTGTGTGTGTGTATGTGTATACACATGTCACACACAGACATTTGTGGGAATATGCACATTTATTTATCTCCTTGGTACTATCTTTAGGTTGTTGTTTAAAATTAACTGCACCACTTTTTAGAGAAGTTAGGTCCTTGGAAAAAATTGTTTCAGTTTTTTTTCCTAAATTGACTTCCGCTAAATGCAAAGGTGATGACTACTTAGAGAACAGCAACTAAGGTTGATTTGGAGAGAATCACAAGACCTGGTCCATGTTTTTTTATTCACATAGGCACTGGTTAATGTAGGACAAATCACTTAATCTTTATGAACATCAATTTTCTCATTAGTTAAAAAATAGGCATAATGTACTGTGATAAATTACTGTGCTTTGAACAGTGAATGAGTTAAAGGTTCCAAGATTATCTGAGGCAAGATAGAAGTTTGAGAACAAAAGTTACAGAGAAGATATTCCTGTACCCCAAACTATCTGCTTTTTGAATTTTAGATTTATAGGCACAATTGTATTTTCTCTTTGTAGAAGGGCAATTGAGGCAGAGAAGGTAACTAGTACTTCTAAGCATCCTCTTGGGCAGGGCTGGCATTAGTATGAAATACTCTTGATTCTTTAATCATATTAACTCATCAAACCTACTTTTCCATTAGGGTAGGGTGCACATGATTCATGTTTTCCTTTCTTTCAGAAATCAGAGACTTGGGACATTTATCACCATTTATCTCCATCAGTGGGATGCGTTCTTTCCATTGAAAATTACTATCAGCTCATTTTTCATCTTTGTAAAGAGCCTCCTCAGCTAGAAATGTCTTGTCTTGAAGGGGGGGGGGAGGTTAAAAGTGGGATAAGGAGGAGGAAATGTTTCTCTTTGATGAAAATGACAAGAATGGAAGGC
The DNA here is from genome assembly GCF_037893015.1 of Macrotis lagotis. NCBI lineage: Eukaryota > Metazoa > Chordata > Mammalia > Peramelemorphia > Peramelidae > Macrotis > Macrotis lagotis. The sequence continues at coordinate 83,375,446 of NC_133662.1, read as the reverse complement.
TTCAGGATGTAGTATAGAGGAAAGAGTGCTCAATTTAGGGTGGGATCTAGATTCAGAATCCCAGTTCTGCCACACATGGTTATCTGTGTGGTCTAGGGAAAGTCAGTTCACTTTGCAGGGCCTCAGTTTCCTCATTTGTAAAACAAGGGGGGTTGAACTAGATGGTCTCTAAGGTCCCTTCCTTCCATCTCTAATTCTGTTATCTGATAATAGCTAATAGTTATTTCATTTGATCCTCACAAAAACTCTGTGAAATAGATAATACAAGCCCCCCCCTTTCTATATTAGTAGTAAGGAAGCTGATTTTCCCAGTATTATACAATTAGTAAAGTAAGAATCAGAGATAAAACTTGAACCCAGGTTATTTAACTCAAGTTCAGAGCTCTCTGGAGGATGTGGAATCTCTCATAATTTTACCACCTAAAAATGTATTATTTTTTAACCTGTGATATTTTTATTTGCATTTTTTTCCTTTTATTGGTGTTGGAAAACCTTGTAAGACTTTATTATTACTTAATGTTGCAAAAGGTATTTAGATTTTCTTTTTAGGAATTGTATTTTAACAATATCTCATGAGCATTTGGTTGTTTTTCCAAATTTTATTTTATTTAAGTAACCTTCCTAAATAACAGCAAGAAGTTTTGACTTCTGGAATATGTCATAAGCTGTATGACAGCTTTTTCCTGTAATAAGGGTGGTTTCAAAGGTAGACCTTTTTTGGTTAGGTGAACAAAAGATTAGAAACCATGATGTTTTTCTAGATTTGGGACTATATCATAATTTAGGTACTTGATTTATTACCAGGAGTAGGAATATGTTTACTTTCTCAGCTTGTATTTGTCAAATTGTTGGTGTTCCCAACTTCCACATGTAATGGAACTTCTTGGAGTAATTTTCAGACTGCTTTTGACATGATTTTATGGAACACAGAGACAGGAAGATCTAAGTTGAAATGTTATCTTGGCTTCAGTTTCTACATCTGCAAAACTGGCATAATAATAGAACCTGCCTTATAGCTTAAGGTTCTTAACCTCCTAAGGTTCTTAATGTTCTTAGACTTGACTACCAAGTCACAGAGAAGTTGCATCTTCATGAGGGAGGGTGTTCTCACTCTGGGAATTCTCTAACCTGATATAATCACAAATTCTTTATGTCATACTTTTTTTTATCATACTTGAAAAGAACATCTATATTAATCAGAATTATTTTATTAATCTATGGATCATAAGCCTTTTTTTTACTAACAATCTACATTGTATTTCTAAAAAAATAACTTGAATTGAATTTCTGATGGATGAACAATGTGTAAAAATTTACTTACTCTGTATCTGTCCTAAAGTATTATATACTTAAAAAGAAATAAATGCTTCCTTAATTTATTTTCATTAATTGGTTCATATCTTATTCTTTATAGATTTAAAATATTCAAAGTTTCTTTTAGAACCAATTTTATACTTGTTATCTTTTCAAGATGCTATGATTTTTTGTCATTTTTTACTATAAATATTCAGTATCCTTTGACAAATCTCAGTTATTCTTTGTAAAAACTATTTGATGAGTCTTCTAAATATCCAGATAGGCCATAAGCATCAATTACATGGTGGTCATATGACTTAACTAGTTAAAAACCTATTATAACTTATTAAGTCTCAAAATTTATGTAGTATAACTATGCTACTCTTCCTTATACTCTTCTATATGAAGTAAGGTTATTCTTGGACCCTATTTAAGGGTGATAACTCAATGGACTGCTAAAACGATCTTCTTAGGAAGTGATCTCAAATGTAAGGCAGCCTCCAAGAAGACTGGCATGGACCCCAAGAAGAACAAGAGTAATGAAGTACTCTGACTTCTCTTCTCCTCTGTCCTCATTCTTCTTTTGTGATTGATTTGTTCTTCTCAAATGCAGGTTGTTGAAGCCATGCTTAACAAAAATTAATTTTTTTAGATAAAAAATCTGATATAAAGTTTCATACTAATTATTTCACACTAAATATTCAGTGATTACATTTTTGTTGTATGGAGGGGTGGTAATTGAAGGTTCTGGACATAGCAGGGCTTTTATTCAAGTCTAGACATTTTGCTACTTTCTTCTTAGGCAAATAGATAAGTCAGACAGTTAACAGATTTTTATTAAACACTTAACTGTGCCCGAGCAATGTCCTAAATACTAGGAAAATAAACATAAAGCAGGGATGGGAAAGGAGTATATGTTCTAATGGGGAAAGGTAATACACAAAAAAGAGCTGAAAGGGGATGTTGGGGAGCTGATTTGGGGGGCATAGGAAAAGTACAGAGTGCATCCTGAAAAAATATGACATATGGCTGTCCTGCACTCCCTCCTCAAATAAAGGTTCTAGGAGAAATCATCTGATTAGAGAGAGAGAGGCCAAAGTGGGGAGGGTATTCCCAGTGTATGAATTCCAGGACTGGAGGGAGAAATCTAGGAAGATGTAGTTTCCATGGGTCATGGTAGTGAATCTACAAAGTAACCTGGAGAGGAAGAGGATGTGATTTCTCTTGGGGGGGGGGGATTGGAGAAGCAAGGGGAGGCAAGAATGATTAGTGTGACATGATGCTGAATACCTATATAAAGGGTGGAGTGGCTTCAAGAGCTGGTTTGGTTTCAGACATTCTTTGGGAGACATGGAGATAGACTTTGGAAATTGTACACATGTAGGGAAACTAGTTTTTTTTTTAAATATGTCCCTGGTTTCCAATTTTCTTCCCTAAAACTTTGAGAAGAGAATTTCCCCTTGAGTAAGACGAAGGCTTCTCTTTTGGTTTAAGCTAAGATTTGGTTAGCAAAGAACTTGCTCATTTTTGTATATTTTTTTGTATATTCTAATCTGTAGTACTTCGGTTTCTCATAGCTGGTTGTTTGATGATGGTTTTACTTACTAGTCATCATTTGTGATGGTCTTTTATGTATCCAGCATTTAGTGGGAAAAAATTAAATTAGGTAAGGGCTAGTGAACAGAGAAGAGGCTTTTGTTCTGAACCAAACTCATACTCCTATACCAACGATAATAAAGAGGTGGGGGTAAGGTGGTAAAGATAGATTTAATTCTAACCTAATAGTTCTCCTGGAGATAGGCATAGGAAGGAGCAAGCACCCAGATGGAATCCTTCTCTAAATTTCATTAGTCCCTTCACTTTGCATTTAGATAGCCTGTATAGATATACATGTCTTACATGGACCCACTTATACCCAACATCAGATTTTTGCTCTATTTCCAGAACAATCAATAATAGCATTAATAATACTGGTTTTGGTGTCAATAAATCATTGGAATATTAATGCTATAAGAGATGTGCAAGACCACTTAAAGTGTTCCTGAACTATCAGTAATGTATCCTTATATAATCATCTGGTATATTTTTGCATGTGTGGAGATAACAGTGTGTGTGTGTGTGTATATATATACATATATACACACACACACATATATGTGTGTGTGTATACATACATACACATATTACGTATATATCTGTATGTATACATTTTTATTTATATATAAGTATGTATACACCCTAATTGTTTGTAATTTGTGTAAATAAATTGTACTTGGAGCCCTCAGTTTCTTGCTTATATAACAAATAACACGTTTTCATGGTGATCTGGCATTTAAGACATTTTTCAGATTTGTGACATTGAAAACTTGATTGCTACCAGGTACCCTAAGTTGACAAGTTTCTGTAGGCAGAGCTAACATTTAATGAGTGATGAAATGATGAGACCTTTAAGGAACTAACTGTATGTGCCTTGTGCCTTTCAACAATTACATTTTCTGAATTTTAGTCATTTTTGGCACATATTCTGATTTTTCTTGATTAGATTTTAATTTCCCATTGGATGTTGAAATGGTGGTAGGCTATTATTTTCTGCAATAGATATATTGTTCCTAGAAGTGTAATGCAAATTTAGATTCTATGTATCAAGCTTTTGAAGACCAGAGCATTTGCTACTTAATAATAATAGCTGAGGTTTTTATATATATATATTATTTACCATATGTCAGGCACTGTGCTAGGCGCTATTCGATTATTATCTCATTTAATCCTCCCAACAGGCCTGGGAGGTTGGTGCTGTTATTATTCTCATTCTAAAGAAAGCCGGCTAAGGGACTTGTCCAGGGTGTCCCAGCTAGAGGCTGAGGCTGGATTGAAATTGATTTACTCCCAGCCTAGTGCTCTAATCAATGGACAACAACAGTGACAACAACAGTGACTTAAAAACAAACAAGTCCGCTCCAGTTTGTTTTATGTTAATCCATATTATCATATAACTTTTATAATAAGTTGGAATGCTCCTATAAAAACAAAACAATTGAATTTTTTCTTGTTGGCATTTTAAAAGAAAATGTTTTCTTATTTTGTCCTAGCAGGATATCCTTTACACTTTACAATATCACTCAAATGCACTCAATCAAAGAAGAGGAACTGGAAGGGAGGGGGGAAGAATTGACATTAAAGAAATCAATTTTGTCCTTTCTAGAGAAGCTTGCTGTAACTTGTCCTGAAGCATTCTGAGCTGAAATTGAAGGATAAACCTCAAGTTCAGAAAAATCCCACTTTGCTTGGTTTAAAAAGAAAGTCTTTCTGTTATTAACCACTACTATAACAGTGGAAGAATTGCATTTTTTAAAATGTAAAAATGTTATCTTTTTTTAGAAGGCAATCATTTTCCATTTACATATATATATATATATATATATATATATATATATGTCAAGGTAAGGAAAACATAACAATCTGCCATAATTTCAAGTCTCTTGTGTGTAGATGATAAATGCATGGAAAAAATTAAATTGGGCCCTTTATTTAAGGCTGTTAAAATTGCTTTTGATATGGTAAACTTTTTTTTGTTGGAACCAGAACCTTGGGGTGACATAATCTGGACTTTGACTTAAAGGGGATCAAATATAGTTTTCAAAGCTTTGGTAATCCTTATGCAGATAGTAAACTGTGTTGAGTTTAGCACCTGTATAGCAAGGATTGTTAGATCAGTTGGTTAATCAAATGGCATTGCATCTTAGTTCCGGTGATCACATGTCATATGAACCCTTTTCTGGCCTACCTTCTCATCCCTATTCCTGGCTCCTTTATCCCTGGTAGTAGACTCTTCAGTAGATGTCTTGCAATGTTTGAAGTTCTCTGCCTATCTATGGTGGTTGTTTCCCAAGGGTCAGAGTTCTGTCCTCAACATTTCCCTTCCCCATGATGATTTTGTCTTACTCAAGTATTTATTTTTTTAAGTGTGTGATTACTCTGTGCCAGTCACCAGGTTAACCAGTGGGGGATATGAGGAAAACAAAACAAAACAAAACAAAAATACATTAAGGGACCCAACCTTCAAAAGTTTGAATTCTATTGGAGACAATGTATAACTAATAGTAAATAAAAGCTATAGTGTACAAATGGCAGATAGTTTCAGATAGAATTTCTAGTTGGGGATAAGGGTGTTCCAGAGACTAGAAAGTGGGAAAGAGTATCCTATAGAAGGTTGGATTTAAAGCCATTCCTTAAAAGTACATTTCATAACAGTTCCTTTTGTGATTCTTTCCCAGATTTGTGTGGCTTGCCCTAACAATGAACTTGCAGTTTACCTCTCTAGTCAGGCACAGAGCCTTCAACACATAGTAGGCATTTAATCTGCAGAATGAAGAGAGGAAAGAATATAGTAGAGCTCAGTCTGGCTAATGAACTGAGACATTCTGGGTAATATCACTGTAGAGAGTCATTCAGTTTCTTTATGGCCCAGCTGTTAAGGATTCAACCTCTGCTACTCCTCTGGCTACAACTTAATTTCCTCTATCATTTTGTTTCTCCACTTATTCTAATAATTTGTCTAGTTCTCATCCACCTCATCTGCTTGTCCTCAGTCACATAACCATTGCTAGTCCCTTGCTAGTTGGACACTTGACACATGTTTCAAAAGGTGAGTCCTCTGAAGTTTTTTGTATCCTTTCCCTATTCCCTAGTCTCCTCTCCCTTCAACCCTCCCCCACCAATCCCTGCATTGCCAAAAAAGAAAAAAAGGCCAGTTATACTTTCACCTAATGTAGTTAATTGATTCCATTTAAACAAGATGTTGGGTGAAACAATGTTTTAAGGGAAGCTTAATTTCAGAGGAACTCTTACAAATGTGAAGCAGATTTCTATGCTGCCAAAATGTAGACTATAAAAGCTTAAATTAGGTCTTTCTGGAGAGTGGAGACAATATCATCTTTATAATGGTAACACTAACTCCCCCTTCTGTCAGCTTCTACCTTCCCCCTCCTTGGATCCTGATTTTTTACCTGTCAGGCAGGGCAAGTGCAATGTCAGTTGTTAAAGCATGTCTCCAATATCTACTGGTTACAAAGCAATAAGGAGACTGGGGACAAGGGGGCTGCCTTGATGTTTTGCCAGCCATCTGAACAAGAAGCCATTTCTCCCCAGCCCTCACCAGTGAGGGAGGACCATTTATGGGAAAGATTTAGGGGAGAGAAGTAGGAGAGGAGGCTAAAACTTGAGGGTTGCTATGCTTTTGTGATTCACTGTCGTAGGCCTCAGCACCTATTTTCTGATTGAATTGAGTATTAAAGAATTCTAGGTGAGTTGCTCTATGCTATCCACCAACCAGAGGGTGGAGAGAATTTGTATCTCTAGATATTAACTGCCATTTTACATAAAGGCTTTTCTGTTTTCTAGAGCTGCATAGTACTACTGATGTGTTAACATACATTGAAAAACAACATTGGTTAGGGTGACCTTATGACGTGTATGTCTGTGATGTGAAACCTCATAAATATAAACCTAACTAATTTGGAGTGTGTGCTAATGAGCTAAAAGTCAGGACTGGAGTTTATTTTTCATGAATATGAAGAAACAGACATCTTAAGAAAAAGAATTGTGTAAACAAGATTAAAAAGAAAATTGTCTATTTAAAGAGATCAAATTGCTTTCAGGCAGTTTAGAAATACCCATTAAAATTTGAAAATATAATGATGTAAGCAAGGAGCAGGGACTTTGATAAGTTATTACAAATCATTCTTATCTATTCATTAAAGCAAAACATCTATTATGGAAATACTTTTTTTTTCACCTACTGCTAGTGAACACACATTTAACAGAGGAACATTTAAAAGATGTAACTGATAAATGTGAAATTTATAAAACAGAACCAGTAAGGAAACACTTCCTAAGTGTTTGCTGAATTGAATTTTTAAATCTATGAAGCTATAAAACCTAAAAATTTTGACTAAGTTAGGCAATCCTCTTCTGCTGTTTTGTATGTGAGTCTAAATTGAATGAGGCCTGTTTAGTGTATCTAGAAATATGAGTTCTGTTAGCCCTTAGCAAATATTTCAGATTTGCATTGCATCATTCTTGGTATTGAGCCAATATGAAGAAGGAAAAACAATGCCCACTCTTTAAATAATCCAGAAAGGTAACTTTTTTCTTTTCTTAAGCAGTAATTTATTAAAATAACTTGGAGGGGATATGAGGCACATGTACATGAACTGTATGTATTGGGCAGGAGATTATACCAATTTCAAGAAAATTGGTATTTTCATTCCAGTTACTAGCATACAACTTCTAAAATGAAAAGACCTAAACAAACTCTGCTCTGTCTTATCACTTAATAATTTTTTCAACAATTTGAAGAGTATTTCAAGCCTTGTCTGACAGATTAAAAGTGAAAAATTCAGTCATACTAGTTATTTGAACATAAGAAAACTGAAAAATTAATCATTCAAGTATATTATTTATTTTCTTTTTATTAATATTGTATATTTCATTTTTTATTCATTTTTAAAACTTTGAGTTCCAAATTCTTTGTCTTCCTCTCATCAGACCCCTTCTCATTTAGAAAGCAAGTGATTTGATATAGGTTAAAAACATTTCCATAACAGTCATGTTGTGAAAGAAAATGTAGATGGTTGGCATTCTTTATCATAAATTCTTCAGAGTTGCCTCAGGTCACCATATTGCTGAGAAAACTTAGGTCATTCACAGCTGATTATACTACAATATTATTATTTTGTACTTAGTATATCTCACTTTGCATCAGCTCATGTAAGTCTTTTCAGGTTTTTCTTAAGAGTATCTAACTCATTATTTCTTATCGCAAAATAGCATTCCATCATAATGACAACCACAATTAGTTTAATCATTTCTTCAACTGATGGACATTTCCTCAATTTCCAGTTCCAGGATACATTATTTTTTTAAAAATTTTTATTAAAGATATTATTTGAGTTTTACAGTTTTCCCCCAATCTTGCTTCCCTCCCCCACCCCCACCCCACAGATAGCACTCCGTCAGTCTTCACTTTGTTTCCATGTTGTACCTCGATCCAAATTGGGTGTGATGAGAGAGAAATCATATCCTTAAAGAGAACAGAATTCTCAGAGGTAACCAGATCAAACCATAAGACATCTGGATTTTTTTTTTCCGAATTAAAGGGAATAGTCCTTGTACTTTGTTCAAACTCCACAGCTCCTTATCTGGATACAGATGGTACTCTCCTTTGCAGACAGCCAAAAATTGTTCCCAATTGTTGCGCTGATGGAATGAGCAAGTCCTTCAAGGTTGAACACAGGATATATTATTTTTAAGAGACTTTATACAGTGTGTAATGTAGACAGACTAATTTTTAATTGTATGTTTATGTATTCTTAAAAGAATTGTCCACTATTTAGATGAGAACTTGGATATTTCAGAATAAAAATTCTGTAGCTATATCTGGCAAGTAATTTTTTTTACATCTCAAATTGACAGTTCTTTATATTTATTAGTTTTTTTAATTTAAAAAAAATAGTGGAGAAAAAGCCAGAAAAGAAACAGTAAAAATCCCTGCCCTAGATAAAACTATCATTTATGGTTGGAATTTTTTTGTTTTGTTTTGGTATTGGATTTTTTTTCTTTTTACTACTTAGTTTTCAGATAAAATTTAAGTTGTTTAATTGCATCAGATTTAACTCAGTTTGAGTAAAGTTTTATGTTTGAGGTTTGCATATCCATTTCTTGAAAACATTTACAGAAAGACTATTATCTAGTTAATTTATGTAACTGACCTCAGGAGACCAATGAAAAACTGAGAGAGAAGAGTACAGTAATACCTGAATAACGAACATCCTTCTTAACCCAGGTTTTGTTAGATGCTCCCATTGCCATAGGGCAAATGGATTGTAGTGCTGAAAATATAGTCTGATGTGGCTGTTGCCATGAGCAACTGACTCCAACTTTCTAGAACGTTAGTATCCTTCAGGGGGAGGTTTCCTTCCCCTTGTTCCCCTCCCTTATTTCTTCCATCACTTCCTGCCCTTCCCCTCTTTCCCTGCCTCTCCATATTCCTTGTCCTTTTCTCTTAGGTAGTTTGAATTTATATACTTATAGTCAACTGTGAATTACATTGATGGGCCAGAAACAGAGGTACAGATAACCAAAATATTTTATTTTAGTTTTGAAATTAGTATTATTTTAATGAATTGCATTGATCATTTGTGCTTTTTTTCTCTTAAAATATTAATTATTATATAGAATAGCTTTCTAGGAAGAAGAGGGAGAGGGATGGTGATACATCAAACAGATGAGATTTTTTTAAGGAATTATATAATTTGAGAACAATTTCTAAAGTGGGGCTGATTTTTTGGAGAGAGGACACAGGTTCATTATTGAAATTATGCTTAAGATGGATTTATGTCGAAGTTTGGTGACATTCTTCTGGTATTTGGGACTGATAATAGTGGAAAGACCACTGGCTTTGGAATCGGAGAACCTGGATTCAAATCTCACCTCTGATGCTTACTATTTCTATGACAGGGAAGTTAGATAGTGCAGAAGATAGAGTGGAAAACTCATCTTCTTGAGTTCAAATGTGACCCATTCACTTACTAGCAGTATGACCCTGGGCAAGTCACTTTAATGCAGTTTGCCTCAGTTCCTCATTTTTAAAATGAACTAGAGAAGGAAATGACAAACCACTATACTATCTCTGCCAAGAAAACCTCAAATGGGGTCACAAAGAATCTTAACACGTCTGAAACAATTGAACAATTTTTATAACCTTGGGTAAATCATTAAACCTCCATAGATCTCATTTTCCTCATCTGTAAAATGAAGCTGCTAAACCAGATTACCTCTGAAGTTTCTTCCAGATACAAATCTAGGATCCTATAATGGTTAAAGAAAGGCAACAGAGGAGTATGGTGATGGGCAGTGGGGAAGCAAATAAGTGATTAATGATACTTGCCAGGTAATTGTTAAAGTTATCTTAGGGAGGATATGGGCAAGAGTTGCACAGCATGGATGTATTATGACCTACATCATTGAAAAGGATATATAATTTGTATTTTTTTTAAATTAAAATTTTAAAGGAGGGAAGGGGAAGGAAATAAAGCATTTTTTAATGCCTCTAAGGTACTAGATCCTGGAGGCTAAGCATTTTACAAATATTATCTCACTTGATTTTCACAAATAGTAATGTGAGAGTTACTGTTTTTTACAATTGAGGAAACCAAGGCAAAAAGATTAAGATATTTGTCTAAAGTCAAACCTGGTAAATCTGACCTCACTTCTTCCTAACTCTAGGCCCTCTCCACCTTATCACCTAGCTCCCTCACTTATTTACCCCTCTGAAGTATGATTCTCATTTCATTTGTGTTAAAATTATCTTGAATTACTTTACAGATATCCTTTCATTTCTTAGGGGTCTAAATCCAAAGAAAGTCCCTGCTGTCAAGGAACTCATAGCCTCATGGGGAAACAGCATGCAAACAATTGTGTACAAACAAGTTATATACAGGATAAATCAGAGATAATCAATAGAAGCAATTAAAGGGAATCAGGAAAAAAGCTCCCTTTAGAAAGTGGTATGTTATCTGAAGGAATCGGAGAGGCTTGGAAATGAAGAAAAGTTCCAGGTATGGGGGGCAGCTAGTAAAATTTCCAGAGTTTGGAGATGGAGTCCCTTTTTCCTAGAGAGAATAAGAAAGCCACTGTCACAGGTTCACAGATAAAGTAGTACCATAGTTGAGGCAGTAATTATAACGTGGCTTTCCTGACGTTTTCAATGACAAGATTTTTTCCAAGCTGTTAATTGGCTAAATTGATATGACTTGTAACCTATTAATTAACTGAATATGAATTTTAGAAAGTTAGATCCTATCTGGGACCTCTAAAACAAATTTGACATCTTCTTTGTACTTGTAGACAGTCTGAAATGAGTCTTTCAGAGTTACTCAATTCAACAAGCAGCCCAGGTGATGGATGATATAGAGTGCTGAACTTGGAATTAGGAATATCTGAGGGTAAATCCTGCCTTAGACACTGACTGTGACCCTGGGTAAGTCACTTAACTCTCTGTGCCTTGGTTTCCTCAGCTGATAAGGGTTGGACTTGTGATCCTATTAAATGAAAGACTAGAATTTCAAAAATATCTAGTATAGAATTTAGATTAATATAGATGCTGGATTAATTTAATGACTTTACCTTAATATGTTCTCTAAGAAGATTGAAATCCAATGGTGGTAGGGAGGGCAGGAGAGAGAAGGAAATGGAAGGGAGAATAAATATTCATTATGCTATAAGGGAAAATGAGATAAGTGTAATGTTAGATGAGGACCAAGCAAAGGACTTTGAGAAATTTAAGGAGAAATAATTTACTTTCACCTAAAAAAACCAGAGTGAGTGATCAGAGAGGCTTCACAGAAGACTTAAGATTTGACAAGGGCCTTGAGAGAAGAAGAGGTACATGAACAAATGGAAAGTAATGGGGTGGAAGTTTGTTCTACTGATATCAATATTTCTTTGTTTTAGTGATATTCATGCCAACTTTTGACCAGTCCTCATCTAGTGAGTGTCTGGAAATTATTTTTTGCTTTCTTATTTGGGCCTTGACAAAATGAAAAGTTAGGACTTGGTCAATATGAAAGCTTAGGTCTCCCCATGGAATTTTCAGTTGGTCTTTCCCCTGTTTTCCTCCTCAGTTGACCTTCTAACTGGAAGTTCATAAACTCATCCCAACAGTTAATGTTTTTTTACTATCCTGAGTTCTCATGTCTGGGAAGTTAGGACTGTTGGACTAGGCTCAAGACCTCATAATAAGGATTGCGGCTGTTGGTTTCCTTCCAGGTGGCTACCAAGTGTTGGAACACAAAATCCACCAACCCAGACTCCTGATAGTTGGGCTTAATGGTCAGGGACTCCTTAGGTGGCAGGTAAATTAATCATTCTACTTTTCAGGGGGTGTATTCATTTGTGGGTAAATCTACTAGTTTTAAGGTAGTATGTTGCCAAAGAGCATCAAGTACTGATCCCATTTTATCAGCTAGAAAAAAAATGTAGCAACTTGCTTTTCCTTACACTGTAAGGAAAGTATTTGAGTAAGCTAGTCCACTCTTGCTGAGCTTTTGCATTTCTAGTTCTGTGGTGAAATAGATGCTTTTTCTTAATTTTCAAAACTGAAAATGCAGCATGTCTTTTTACAGTTGCAAGGCTGGCAGAAAGAAAGTATACTATTAAATAGAAGTAAGTGAAAAGGAGACAGAACCTGATGAGCTACACACTTTATAATATTAAGATGCTCTGTCTCCAAGAAGAAAAACAATGTAATTGTTTCTTACATCCTGTGAATAAGAGCTGTCTTTTCACAGAAATGCAAAATGGGTATACAGTTTTAATTAGAAAAAAATTGCTAGAGTTGTTATATAGTCTGCTTAATTGACCTTGATAACATCATCACCAATGGTTTATCTTTTTATCTTAGTAATTGGAAACCCATCCATAAAAACCTCTCTTAAGCAAGACTAAGCTATTTTCCTCTCCTCACACTTTGCACCACCTCAGCTCTTTGCCATCATTACCCTCACCTTGGCTTCTTCCCCAGATGAAACAGTTGGAAAGCAGAGGAGGACTTTTTAAAAATCCGTCCATTAAAAATGATTTATTTCTTCTTAGCACATTTTGGTTAAATAAAATAGAAGAATTTTAAAGAATTTTGAGACCTACCACACATTTCCGGGTGGTCACAGCAAGTATGGCATTGTGTGCGTATGCAAATAACAAGTGGAATTTAATATTTTATGAAATTACACAACTAAAATGAAACCTACAAACTAGTTTCCATGGTAACCACTACTGAAATGTGTCTGGCCAACCTGTACCTTCCCTTAAGCAAGAGTTTCAGGGAATTAAATTCACTTTTCAGTATTCTTTTTTGTTGTTGTTCCTTGGGAGTACTATTATAAAATTATTTTAGAAATATCTTGAGCCTGACTTCATACTTAGCAGAAATGCATTTTGTCTAAGGGACAGGTCTGTTGTTTCATATTTTTAGTCTGATTTAGTATTGAACTTGGATGAGCAAAATTAATTTCTTTTTTTTAAGGTTTTTTGCAAGGCAATAGGTTTAAGTGGCTTGCCCAAGGCCACACAGCTAGGTAATTATTAAGTGTCTGAGGCCAGATTTGAACTCAGGTACTCCTGACTCCAGGGACCATGTTCTATCTACTGCACCACCTAGTTGCCCCCCAAAATTAATTTCTTAAGAGCACAATGGATATCTTAATATAGAATGACAAAGAAAAATAAAATTCTAGGAAAACAAAATCATTCTGTTCTGAAAGCTTCAGCACAAGTTTATAAGTTCTATGACAAAGGGTCTTTTAAAAAAATCAAAATTAGTTTATCTTCATAAGAAACCTAATACAAAGATTGGACTGTCTTATGCTTTCATCATCTTCATCATTCTCCTAGTTGCAGTTATTTCCTAGATCCAAAGTTTCCAACATTTGTGGAATTAGGACTTCATCATTTGGAGGTAGGGGGTTGGTGGAGCTTTGTCAGTCCTCTATTGTTGGAATACATTTCCTCTTTACCTCTGCCTCATAGAGCTTTACTTTTTTTTTTTAGGATTTTGAAAGGCAGTGGGGTTAAGTGACTTGCCCAAGGCCACACAGCTAAGTAATTATTAAGTGTCTGAGGCTGGATTTGAACTCAGGCACTCCTGACTCCAGGGCCAGTGTTCTTTCTATACACTGTGCCACCTAGCTGCCCCAAGCTGCACTTTTAAACTGCTGTTCTAGTACAAGTTTCTGCTTGAAGTATTTTCTAATCCCACATACAGCTAGTATCCTTCTTTCCAAACTTCTATGAATTTAATAACAGTTATTAAATTTATTTTGAAGCTTATTTATATTGAGCTTAGTTTACAAAACATTTTCAGAAATATCTTATTTGATTTTCATGGCATCATAGGTACTGTTATCACCCCCATTTTATAGAAGAGGAAACTGAGTTAAACGTTTAAGGTTAAGTGATTTCTTCAGGGTCACACAGCTGTAAGTGTCTAAACTTGAATTTGAACTCAGATCTTCCTGACTTCAGATCCTGTGCTCAAGCCACTACACCACCTACCTGTCTGTACTTTTGTGTTTTGTCTCCATTACAAAGCACGTTCCTTGTAAATAGAGTTTATTTTGTACTCATATCTCTGGCTTTTTGCACCTAAAAGTTGCTTCATTAAATGCTTTTGGATTGATTGATTGATGTACACTTGATGACATAGCTCCCTATCCACTTCGTGACATAGTTCCTCGTCAATTAAAATAATACATGGAAATGCACTTTGTAGTCTGTGAATTGATATACAGATTTTTATCTGTATTTGTATCTGTACAGGATCTAGCAATCAATGACTTTCTTTGAGATGATGAGAGATGGTGATGGTAGAGAAATCAAGATATGAAAAAAAGACAAATACATTTTGATTGTAGAGGATGGGGCAAAAAAATTTTAAACTCCCACCTCAACTAAAGAATAACTCACCTATGATTCAAGGGTCTATTCTTTGCTGTAAAAACAAAGTGGTTGGGGCCTCTGGAGTCATGAAGAACACAAAATTCCTCAGGTACTAAAATTCCTCAGGTTTATCATTATGTTCTAAAGAATCTAAATATCTAAATAGTAGACACCAATGTTTATTAAGAAGAATTTAAACATCTAGAATAATAGACACTAATCTCAATTAAAAAAGAAAAAAGCCAAGTAATGACAAGTCTACTTTTTTTAAATAAGGACAAGACTTAATAGAAAATAGAATGCAGGCTTTTACCTGTTTCAGTTATCCTTTCTCATCTAGACCCAGCAGACATGAAGGGTCCCATTTTATTGAGATTTAATGTGGTACCATGAAAAGAATGCCACAAGTTTAGAGTATTTGAATCCCAAATATGCCACTTACTCTCTGTCACTTTTTTCTTCTCTGGGGCTCAGTTTCTTGATCTGTTAAATGAAGAGGTTACACCATGAGACCTCTGAGGCCCTTTCTAGCTCTCATTGTGAACCTAACCATGTAAATGTTGACTATGGAGTAGTCTTAGTAATGAGTGAAATAGGTATATACAGTCTTAGTTTTATATAAAGCATTTACCTTTTATACAAATATTTTTGTACGAATGACTCCTTTTTCTTTGGGGCTTAGGTTTCTTAGTGATATTGCTGGGTCAAAGACTATGTAGTTTAATAGCTTCTGGAGTGTAGTTCTAAAGTATTTTCTAAAATAACCAGACCATTACACTATTTGTACTAACTGTTCATTAATGTACCTATTTTTTAAACCTAATTTTCCTTTTTTTGTCAGCTTTGTCAATCTAAGACTGTGATATAGAATCTTAGAGATATTTTAATTTGCATTTCTCAAGTTAGTGATTTACATTGTTTTTGACCATTTATCAATTGCATTTTATTCTTGTATATTTGAACAAATTCCCTATTTATTTTCAAGAATAAAACCTTTATCAGAGAAACCTATCTATTGTTCTTGTATGTGCTCACCTCTATGTTATAAACAGAGGCAGCCACAGGAGATTGGTGTTTTTGTTAGCAGGAATTTTAATATCACTCAAACATTCAGTAACCTCTACAGGATCTTGAGAATGTTTACAGAGCTACCAAAGAAGCAGATTTACTGGTTGATGAAAAATAATGGTGATGACTGGAGGGACCTCATCTCTGAATGCCAAATGATTGTTGTTCTCTTAGTACTACAGTACATCCAGTATAACTCAGATTTATTAGTAAGGTAGTAATCATAAAGGCTTTCATTGAATTAAATTGTTTGGAATTTAGACATTATTTATTCATTTTAGTCTAAATGTTCTCCAAACTGTTTCACAAAATAATCTCCATGGTAATTTTATAAAAGAAAGAAAAATTACAGATTAAAGGATTAGGGGAGGTGGTGGGTGTGTGATAATTCATTCTTTTTTTAATCCAGTTGCTAAGTGATACCTTACAGATCAATTGCTCATGCTCTCTACTTTCATACATAAGTAACCAGAAGCCTAGTGAGAGTAAGTAACTTGTCCAAGGTTGCAGGACCTAGTTACTGACAGCTGAGCCTTTGAATTGTTAATCTGGTCCTTAGTTCTTTGTACCATATTGAATTGATAAGATGTCTTGAGCTCTGTCCACAAGCATGTTTGCCCTGTAACTCTGAAATACAATTTTAAGATGTTACTGAAAAAAAATGAAATTATTGTTTTTATGGTAGTAGATCACTAAAAATCAAGGCATATGAAATGCACAAGGGTGCAATGGATATCTCTTTTTTTGAAAATAAATTTTATTAATCAAATTATAAGATTTTTATCATATATTGAATACTCTCTTAATTCATTTCAGCTAAATTAAAAATCTTTCCTGAAATTGCTGCTCTCCTTAATAAAACTCAGAGTTCTGTTTTAGATGTTGTAAAGATTTGGGACCACCCAGCACAAGTCCTAGAGCTGAATCTCCCAGGGATCATTATCATCATCAATTGAGTTTACCTCATTGACATCTCTAAATATTCCCAAAATTATGTGGGCTGCTGAACTGATGATAATTAAAATTCCTGATAATGAAAACAGTCCTTTCTGAGCTTCAGTTTCTTCTTTCCAAAGACTCTTCCACCTTTGGATATTTTGATCTTTACATTGAACCCATGTCTGGTTTTAATAAGAAAGTTGTTGGTCATTCATATTCAAGACTTTATGACCCCATGGATCATACTGTCCATGGAATTTTCTTGACAAGAGATCCAGGAATGGTTTGCCATTTCCTTCTCCAGTGGATTAAGGCAACAGGTTAAGTGATGTTTTTTTTTTTCAGAGTTACACAGTTGATAAGTGTCTGAGACTGGATTTGGAGTCTTCCTGACTCCAGACTTAGTGCTTGATCCAGGGTCACATGGTAAGTATCTGAGGCTGGCTTTGAATTTAGGTCTTACTGATTCAAGGCCTAATGCTCTATCCATTGAGACAAGCTGTTTTTATTTTAACATAACTATAATTTATTTTAAAATTGACTAATTTTTCAGTAAAGTAGTCATAATTTTAAAATTTGGGAATCGGAGTTATCTTTTGTGTGGATGTTTCCTTTACTAGTGCAATTCTCAACTCCTCCAAATTAGTAAATAGTCATCCAGTAGAATGTAAGCTCCCTGAAGGCAGAGACTCTTCATTTCTGCCTCTATGTTCTCAGCTTCTGGATAATAATGGATGCTTAGCAAATGTTCATTAAATGGAATTGTGGAGAGTTGCTGTAGCCCACCTGGTAGTAAACCTCTTAGAACTAAGTTGGATTGTTCTTCAGATGAAAGTGAACAAGTCAGTTTACTTATTTATCCTCAAAACAACCTTGTGAGATATAAGTAGTACAGATTGGGAAACTGAGGCTTAGGCTTTATTTGATTTGCCTGTGGTCAGTAGGTATCAGTAGAGCTGAGATTCATCCCTTGGTCTTTTGCTCTTAGATGCCTAGAAAAACCTTAAACAGGGATACTCACTTAAGGTATTAAAAGTTTCATGGAAATTGATTTTAAAATTTCCCCAGGGAAAATTGTTCATAAATTAGCAGACTCTGGCAACTATAAATAAGTACATGCATTGGTTACTCAATTTCAAGAGTTTTGGTGTCTCAACTTCTCCACAGATATTTCTTTATTCACTTTAAGTTTAGGATTTTGAAAATATGTATTTTATGATGATATGCCATATGTCTGATCATGGGTTATTTAAGGATTGAATTTTCAGGGTTTCCAGATTATCTAGGCCTTTATTTTCCTTTTTCCTTCTGGGTAATGTTCATTTTTGGGACATTTTGTATTTCATTAACACTTTTGCTAGAAGGTAGATGGCTTCCTTTGAAAACCAAGCAGGTGAAGTGGGGATGGAAAAAGAGATCAAAAACAGCCTTACCTATTTGTCAACTATTTCTATGAATTGAAGTTCCAATTAATCAATCAGTTAATCAACAGACATTTATTAAGTATTTGCTCTGTGCCAAATAATGTGCTTGTAGCGGAAAACCCAAGGTTCCAGGTTCTTTATTTTCCCCATTCCCTAAATATAACTGATAAGATTGGAACCGGGGCTCTGCTATTGTTGTACAACAAAAGGCAAAGGGGAGCACTAGCACTTATAACTACAGGAGAGCAGGGGACCTGGTCACAGTTTCAAGGTGGAGAAGAGTGCTTGTGGTCTTTCACAAGGGAGTAGTCACTCTTTGTGGCAGTTCCAAGGAGAAGAAGCAGGTGTCCTATTGGGGATAGACCCTCCCATATCCAAAGTAAGAAGCACTCTTAACTACTTACTTGATGGTGGGAGAAGGAAACAATTAGCTAAAAATGGGTATTGTACCTCTTACTCTTGACAATGAAGAATTAAGTAGGCTTTTTTTTAGGTTTTTGCAAGGCAAATGGCGTTAAGTGGCTTGCCCAAGGCCACACAGCTAGGTAATTAAGTGTCTAAGGTCAGATTTGAACTCCTGACTCCAGGGCCGGTGCTCTATCCACTGTGCCACCCAGTCACCCCAAGAATTGAGTATTAACCATGTATTTGTATACTCTGCCTTTTCATATTTTGAAATTTGAAGAACTTTGGATCTCAATCAACTTTTACTCTTGGGGAGAATATTTTAGTCTTTTAATGAATCTAAGATCATCAATGTGGATACTCTGCAATCAGTGCAGCTTTTGACACATTTACCCATGTCTAGAGAGACTCTATATTGTGTGCTCGAATCCTTCCTCTAGATCCTTTTACATTTCATAGGTCCTGGTATAGCATTCATCCACCAGTATAATTATCCACCTATTAACAGTCATTATTAATATTTCTCTTCCAATCACATATTTTCTTGATATATTTCCTTAGGCTACTTTTTATGTATAGATAACCTATATCCTACTTAAAGATACACTGTAACCTACGCATAATGACCATTGATCTTCTTCATGACCCTTTGGGTTACCTACAACTTTGACTCTTCAAATCATTTATACTATAATTGGTTTTATAATAGAATCAATAATATGGGTATATAATAATGATATAATGTAATATGAGTGAAAATGTTATTAATTGATAAGCCTGGGCATCATTTTACATTTTATTATAATTTAATAGATCAATAGATAACTTTAATGCATTGCCCCAGGTTCAGAAAATAATGCCATTTTTAACTCAAGAAACATTTGATATTTTTAATAATTTTAATTATTGATAGATCAAGTAAAAATTGAAAGAATCTAAAATAAATGCCATCTCTAAGGCCTAACCCAATGGATTTAGAGTATAATGATTTGTTGGATCTCTGAAAGCAAAAGTAACTGGAAATCATTTTTGATCAGCTGCAATAGTAGATACCATTCTCTTATTATATTTGACACCTGACATATTAGATTTCATTTTGGTTGGTGTTTCTCTTGAAATAGTGGGATATGTATAGACTAAAAAAATGAGAATTTACAGCCCTGGGACATGGAATGAATGACAGCTAGGGGTTGCTATGACAACTCATTACTGTGCCGATTTGTAATCTATTGGATTAGGTTCTGGTCCAGGATCACTGGATTGGAATGAGGGAGAAATAGAGAATTGCTGTAGTATCTTGACTAAATGTTGTTTGAGTTTTTAATCTTTCCAGAAAGCCAAACAGAAATAGAAGTGGCAATAAGGGAATATGTAAATTTCATAGAACTTTGATAACGTGACATTTGGCAGTTAAAATACGTGGAAAGATAGGTCCGAGCATCATGTACCATCTTGGAGACAGAATTCCTTGACACGTGTGCATGCATATATATGTACAGGTGTCCCTATGTTTACTGAGAATATAGATCCCTGACAGATTGTCTGTAAATGAAAGGTAAAACCAAGATAACAAAATAGGAGCAGAAACTTCCCAGCACTCTCCCAAATTCCACTCCAAACTAATTTAAAATTAAACTTTAAATCTAATTCTGGAGCTGTAGAAGTTAAAAAAAAAGTTTAGGTAAAGCAGTTTTCTAGCCCATGGCTATTTAGGAGGTGAATATTAATTAAAGGCCTTTCTCACAGGGGTAGTGATTGGTCTGGAGTTCAGTGCAAAGTCTTGGAGGTGGTTGCATCAGGGACAGCATCAGCTTTAGAAATTCTCAGCTCACATAGATGTTTTAAGGAGATTGGACAGGGCTCAGAAACAGGTTACAAGAGACCCCTTGCTGGTACTGGATTGCATTGCCCATATGCAGATCTGACTTACAGACTCAAGACAAAAGTGGAGACCTTGTACTTGTGGCTGCAGGAGAACAAGGACCCTGGTCACAGTTTCAAGGTAGAGAAGAGTGCTTGTGGGTCACTCACCAAGGGAGTGACCAGGGTCAATTCCAAGGCAGAAAGGAGCACTAGCAATTGTAACTGTTAAAGAGTAGGGTTCCTGATCATAGTTTCAGGGTCACAAGGAGTACTAATACTTTTCCTGGATAAAGATCAGACCACAGGTCAGGAGAGCAGTAGCCACAGCCCTCCTTAGATCATAGCACCATGGAAGCATCAAAAACCTAGAGACCCCAGTACTAGTTTTGAAAACAGCAGCAGAAAATACCTGAAACTTGGGACAATGCACTTTTCACCCCAGTAGTAGAGTGCAACTTTAACATAAAGTCAAGAAAAGGATTGAAAAAATGAGTAAACAATCACAACAAAAAATGGACCCATAGAAATCAAATGAAGATCAAGACATACACTCAGGAAAAGACAACAATATTAAAACAGCCATAAAAGCAAAACTTCAAAGAAAAAATGTGAATTGAACAATAGTCGTACAACAATTCCTGGAAGGCCCAGGAAGTATTTAAAAATGCCAGATAAGGGGGCAGAGCCAAGATGGCAGCAGGAAAAGAGTCTCTCTTAGGTGATCTCTCCAAAATATTTTAAAAACCTTAAAATTATGACTAAATTTTCGAGAGACAGAACCCACAGAAAGATCCAGTGAAGCAATTCTCCAGCCCAAGGTAGCCTGGAAAATAGTGAAAAAATGGTTTGTAGAGAAGTTCACACCAGAGCAAAGGAACTTCAACTTCCTGGGAACCAGACCAGGGCGCCTGGGAACAGTGGGTCTCAGCAGCAGCAGAAGAGGTTTCCTGACCTGCATCCCAGGGAGCACCAAGCACAACTTGGAAGATCAGCGGGGAGACCTCTGCCAGAACAAGCACGAATCCCAGACCCTTAGCACAGCCGCGGCAGCCAAGATCCGGGAAACAGAAGCAGGCCTGTAGCATCACCCAGCAGGAGCTTCCAGGCACTGAGCACTGAGTGCTCAGCCCACCAAAGGTATACTTCCAAAGTCTGTCCCTGGAACAGGACTCTGACCACATTCAGATCCTGGTCTCAGTCTAGGCTCCCCCATAGAGCAGGGACACCCCCCCCACAGCCCCATGAAAGAGGGGTGAGCTTGTGGTCATTCATAGACCAGGAGAGCAGTCAGAGCCTCATGCACTGAGGTCCTTGTGGGGGTGTCCCAAAAGCTCAGGGGGAAAAAAAAAACAGGCACAGGCTGGGGAAATGAGTAAACAGAAAAAAAAAGGAACCTGACCATAGATAATTACTTTGGTCCCACGTAGGACCAAAATATTCAATCTGAAGATGAGAAAGTTCAAGATTCTGCATCTAAAGACTCCAAGAAATAGAGGCTATGACAGAGCTCAAAAAAGAGTTTGAAAATCAAGTAAGGGAGATAGAAGAAAAATTGGGAAAAATGAAAAACAAGTCAACAGTTTAGTCAAGGAGAGCCAAAAAAATGCTTAAGAAAATAACATGTTAAAAACCAGCATAGGTCAAATGGATAAAACAATTCAAAAAGTTATTGAGAAGAATGTTTTAAAAAGCAGAATTGGCCAGATGGAAAAGGAGATAAGAAAGTTCTCTGAGGAAAACAAATCCTTCAGATGCAGAATGGAGCTAAAGGAAGCTGAGAAATCAAGAAACAATAGTTCCAATACCAAAAGAATGGAAAATTAGAAGAAAATGTGAAATATCTCGTTGGAAAAAAACAGATTCAGGAAAGATAATTGAAAAATTATTGGGATACCTGAAGGTCATGGTCAGGAAGAGCCTTGACCTGATTTTTAAAGAATTCAGACAGGAAAATTGCTCTGATATCCCAGAAGCAGAGGGTAAAATAGAAATGGAGAGAATCTACCACTCTCCCCCAGAAGGAGATCCTCCCCCCAAAAAACCAACCTTCAGGAATATTATAGCCAAGTTCCAGAACTTCCAAGTCAAAGAGAAAATATTACAAGCAGCCATAAGGACACAACTGAAATACTGTGAAGCTACAGTCAGGATCACACAGGACTTAGGAGCAACTACATTAAGGGCTCATAGGGCTTGGAATATGATATTCCAGAAGGCAAAAACACTTGGAATGCAACTGAGAATCAACTACCCAGCAAAACTGAGCATCCTCTTCCAGGGGAGAAGATGGACTTTGAATGAACCAGGGGAATTTCACATGTTCCTATTGAAACGACCAGAGCTGAACAGAAAGTTTGACCTTCAAGTACAGAACTCAGGTGAAGCATAGAGAGAGGAGGAGGAGGAGAAGGGTAAATTGTAAGGCACTTAATGATGATGAATTGCGTGTATTCCTGCATGGAAAGATGATACTGACAATACTCATATCAACCTTATCATTTAATAGAGCAGGTAGAAGGAGCTTTTATAGACGAAGCACAGAAGAGACCTGAATTTGAAGATAATATTGGAAAATTAGAGTCAGTGAGTGAAAGGCAAATGTACTGGGAGTAAGAGAAAGGAGAGGTAGAATAGGCTAAGATATTTCATATAAAAATATTTCATGCATCTTTTGCAATGGTATGGAAGGGGGAATGAGGGAACCTTCATTCTCATTAGAAGAAATGTTCAGAGAGGAAACACCATACACACTCAATAGGGTATAGACATCTAGAGGAAAAAGGAGAGAAAGGGGGATGGGGAATAGCACATTTTCTTTTTTACTTTTTCAGGGTGTTGGGATTGGGGGCCCTGTCCGGGAGCATGGGGCTGGGTAGTCTCTGGTGGGATGTAGGCTTGGGGCCTCTTGGCCCAGGGCCAGTGCTCTCTGTACACTGCACCACTTGGCTGCCCCACAGCACATTTTTGAAGAGGGACAGAGTGAAATGAAAGAGAAAATATCATAGATGATAGTGGGGAGGAATGGATGAAGGGAATTATAATTAGCAACAGCAACTCTGGAAAAATAGGGAAGTAACTCTATGATGGACTTAATGATAAAGAAAGTGATCCACCCGAGACAGAGCTGATGGTATCAGAACACAGACTGAAACATGTTTTTTTTCTTTCTTTTGCTTTATTTCTTATGAGGTTTTATATTTTTATGGGGGAGAGGGTTTTATGTTTATTCTTAAAACAAGAATATTTTAGTAATGTGCAAATAAAAAATAAAGTCTTTAAAAATATGCCAAATAAGAGACATAAAGGAAATACTTGGAAATGATATGAATGGAACAAGAAATTAAGCTTGGTAAAATATATACAAAAGGATACTAAAGAAAGTAACACTTTAAAAAACAGAATTGTCCAAATGGAAAAGGGAATACAAAAATTCACTGAAAGAGGACTATTCCCTTTAATTTAGGAAAAAACCCAGATATTTTATTGTCTGATCTTGTTATCTCTTATACATTTTGTTTCTTCCTTAAGGATGTGATTTCTCTCTCATCACACTCAATTTGGATCAACGTACAGCATGGAAACAAAGACTGACAGATTGCTTTCTATGGGGGTGGGGTGGAGGGAGGGAAGTAAGATGGGAGAAAAATTGTAAAACTCAAAACTCAAAAATCTTCAAAAAAATTCACTGAAAGAACTCATTAAAAAAGTAGAATTGGTCAAAAGGAAAAAGAGGTACAAAAAAGTAAGTATTGAAAAAATAATTCCTTATAAATTAGAATTGGGCAAATAAAAGCTAATAATTCCATGAGACATCAAGAAGCAATGAAAAAAAATCAAGAGAATGGGGGAAAAAAAAGGATGAAAATGTGAAATAGCTCAGCTAGAAAATAACTAACCTTGAACATAGATCAAGGAGAGATAATTTCAGAATTATTGGACTAGGGGCAGCTAGGTGGCGCAATGGATAGAGCATTGGCCCTGGAATCAGGAGGACCTGAGTTCAGATGTGACCTCAAACACTTATTATCTAGCTGTGTGACCTTGGGCAAATTACTTAACCCCATTGCCTTGCAAAAAAAAAAAAGATAATAAAAAAAGAATTGTTAGACTATCTGAATGTCATGCCTCCCCCCAAATGTCTATAGATATATATTTCAAGAAATTATCAAAGAATATATCTCTGAAACCCTAGATCCAGAGGGTAAAATAGAAATTGAAATAATTCATTGATCACTTCCTAAAAGAAATCCCAAATTGAACATTCCCAGGAATATTATTACCAAAGTCCAAAGCCTCCAGGTCAAAGAGAACATATTGCAAGCATCCAATAAGACTCAAATCAAATAAATCCTGTTATCAGAATAACACATAATTTAACAGTTTGCACATTAAAGGATTGGAGGCCTTGAAATATGTTATTCTCTGAGACAGAGGATCAAGGATTACAACTAAGAATAATTTATCCAGAAAAACTTGAGTATAATCTTTCCAGGGGAGGAATGATATTTAATGAAATAGAGAAATTTCAAGCATTCCTAATGAAAAGACCAGAGCTAAATAGAAAATTTGACTTTCAAATACAAGAGAAGCATAAATAGGTAAAAGTGAAAAAGAAATGAGATTCAATAAGGTTAAACTGCTTTTGTATTTCTATATGAGGAGGTGCGAATTGTAATTCCTAAGGTCTTTTTCATTCTTAGGGCAGTTAGAAGACATATAAATAGAGAGTATGGGTGTGAGTTGACTATAATGGGATGCTTTCAAAAAATAAAATTAAAGGGAGAAAAAGAGGGTCCCTTGGGGGAAGGGAAAGGAATAATAAGGAAAATATCTCACATAAAAGAAATACAAAAAGGTTTTCAGTTGGGGGGGGCTGATGGGAGCAGATAGCAAGCAATACTTAAGTCTTAACTCTCATTGGAATTGGTACAAATAAGGAATAACACATTCAGTTGAATGTAGAAATTCATCTTCGTCTTTAGAAAAGTAGGTGAGAAGGGGACAAAAAAGGAAAATGGGGGACTAAAGGAAGGGAAGGTGAATTAGGGAGACAGTGGTCAGAAGCAAAACAGACTTTTGAGTAGGGAGAAGGTAAAAAAAGAGGAAAAAGATAAATGGGATAAAGAAAGTTGGAGGAAAACACAATAATCATAATTGTGAATGGGATGAATTCTCCCATAAAACCAAAGCAAATAGAATGGATTAAAAGCTAGAATCCAACAGCACATTATTTATTTATTTATTTAGGGTTTTTTGCGAGGCAAATGGGGTTAAGTGGCTTGCCCAAGGCCACACGGCTAGGTAATTATTAAGCGTCCACTGCACCACCTAGCTGTCCCCCAACAGTATATTATTTACAAGAATGAGAGAGACACACACAAAGAATAAAAACTAAGGGGCTGAAGCAGAAACTATTGTGTTTCAGCTTTAGTTTTTTAAAAAAAGCAGGGGCAGCAATCAAGATCTCAGACAAGATAAAAGCAAAAATAAATCCCTTTTCCCTTCCAGAACTAGATAAACCTAACCATAAAATAAACAAAAAAAGAAGCTAAGGAGATGATTAGAATTTTAGAAAGTTAGATATGATAGACCTCTGGAGAAAAATTGAATGGGAATAGAAAGGAGTATGCCTTTTTCTCAGATGTATGTGGTTCTTACCCCAAAATTGACCATGTATTAAGGCATTAAAAACACCACAAACAAATGCAAAAAAGCAGAAATATTAAATTCATCCTTTTTAGACCACAATGCAATTAAAATTATATCTCTAAATTCTGACATCAACAAAAGAAATAAATTAGATCAATGAATTAGGCATACAATTTAAAAAATAGAAAAAAAGAACAAATTAAAAATAACCAATTAAAATACCACATTAAAAATCAAAGACTAGATTAATAAAAATTTAAAAAACCATTGAACTAATAAATAAAACTAGGAGCTGGTTTATTTGAGGTATTTTTGCATGGGGGGTGTGGATAAACGTTAAAATAGAGAAACTAATAAATTTGATTTAAAAAAAATAAAAACAAATTACATATTGAAAATGGAAAGAATAAATTCACCATCAATGAAGATAAAATGAAAGCAGATATTATTTGGAGATTTTGTGTAGTGAGTCAATAAACTAACAATGTAAATGAAATTGATGAATATTTACAAAAATATAAATAACCTAGCTTAACAGAAGAGGAAATACAGTGCTTAATACCTATTTTAGAGAAGAAATTAAACAAGCCATCAATGAGCTCCCTAAGAAAAAGTCCTCATGATCAGAGAATACATATAATTCCAATATTATATAAACTATTTGGAAAAATAAATTCCATTTACAAAACAAATTTGTTGCTAATTCCCAAATCAGGAAAAGTGAAAACAGAGAAAGAAAACTAGTCCAATTTCCTAATGAATTTTGATGTAAAATTTTTAAATAAAAACATTTGCAAGGAGATTATAGCAATGTATTACACTATGATCAGGTGGCATTTATATCTAGTTCAATAATAGAAAAAATAGCATAATTCATATCAACAATAAAATCTGTGACTATCTCAATATAGCAGAAAAAACCTATGACAAATTATAATACTCATTCTTGTTAAAAACACCTTTAAAAAAAGTAATAAATGCAGATTTCCTTAAAAAAACTATCTTGTCAGCAACCTTATCTGTAATGGGGATGAGCTAGAAACCTTCCCAATAAAATCTGGGTGAAGCAAAGATGCCCATTATCACCACTATTGAATATTCAATATTAATACTAGATATGCAAGCTAGAGCAATAAAAGAAGAAACAAATTGAAGGATTTAAAATAGGTAATGAGAAAACAAAACTATCCCTCTTTGCAGACAATATGATTGTAAGCTTAGAGAATTCTAGAGAATCAACTAAACTAGTGGAAATACTAATTTCAGTAAAGTTGTAGCATGTAAAATAAACCCACCTAAAACAAGAGTGTGTGTGTGTGTGTGTGTGTGTGTGTGTGTGTGTGTGTGTGTGTGTGTATTACCAGCAAAGACCAGAAATAGTTGGGGGGCCTACTTGCCAAGACAAATCCAGAAGCTATATGAATATAATTCAAAACACTTTTCATATAAAGTAAGAGCTAAACAACTGGAAAAATATTAATTGCTTATGGGTAGACTGAATCAGTGTAATAAAAATGATAATTCTCCTTTAATTTACTTATACATACCATACCAAATAAATCCTCCCCCAAATCTAGAGAGACCTAGAAAAAAATATCAAAATTAATCTGAAGAACATAAGATGAAGAATATCAAATGAGTAATAAATGGGAAAAATATGACCTCATATTATCAGATTTAAAGCTGTATTACAAAGATGTTTCATCAAAACATGATAATGACTAAGAAATATAGGGGTAGGAAATAGAGCACCGACCCTGGAGTCAGGAGGACCTGAGTTCAAATCCAGCCTCAGACACTTAATTACCTGTGTGACCTTGAGCAAATTACTTAACATGGTAATAGATTAGGTACAAATTACTAAATAATAAATACCATAGAACCCTAGCATTTGATAAATGCTAGGGACTAGTTATATAGGCCAGCATTTAATGTGATGAAAGATCAACATGAGTTCATGATTTGAACATAGAAAGTGATATAGTCAAATTAGAGGAATGTGGAAGATTTTAAAACTGCCATATCTTTGGATAAGAGAAGAATTTGTGACTAAATGAGATGGGGAATATTATGGAATATAAAATGGGTAATTTTGATTACATTAAAAAGGCTTTGCACAAACAGAACTAATCATAAAGGAAACTGGGGTAGGGGTGGGAATTGCAGCTAGTTTTTCTGATAGGGGTCTCATTTCTCAAGTATGTGAAAAATTGAGTCAAATATTTAAGAATATAATCATTCCCTAATTTATGAATAGTCAAAGGATAGGAACAGGCAGTTTTCAGAAGAAAATAAAACTACATATAGTCATATGATTAGAGAAATGCAAATTAAAACAACTCTGAGGTACTTCCTCCCACTTATCAGATCAATTGGACACTAATAGGTGGGAATTGTGAACTGATCTAACCATTCTGGAGAGCAATTTGGAACTGTGCTCAAAGGTTCATAAAGCCATTCACAAACTCAGAAATACCATTTCTAGGTCTATATCTCAAGAGATCACAGAAAAGGTATAAAGATCCACATGTACCAATATTCATATAATTCTTTTTTTTGTGTTGGAGAAGATTTGGAAATTGAGGGAATGACCATCAATTTAGAACTGGTTGAATAAGTTGTGGTATATGATTACTATGAAATACTATTGGATAATAAGAAATGACAAGCAGGATGGTTTCAAAAGAAAAAAACCTGGGAAGACTTACATGAACTGATTCAAAGTGAGCTTAGACCCAGGAAGACATTGTACTACATAGTAACAGTGATATGAATAACCAACTATAAATGCCTTAGCTCTTCTCAACAATAGTGATCCAAGACAATTCCAAAGGACTTATGAAGAAAAATGTTACCCAGCTCCAGAGAAAGAGTTGATGGAGTCTAAGTGCAGGTCGAAGCATACATTTTTAATCTGATTTTTCTTGGGTTTGTGTTTTTTTTAGCAACATGGCTAATATGTACATGTATAATATATATCAAATTATTTTCCTTCCCAAGCAGAGTGAGAAGAGGGAGAGAGAATCTGGAACTCAAAAGTTGTAAAAAAAAGTTTTTAAAATTTTATATGTAATTGAGAAAAAAATTTAAAAAACAAATTACCTTTAAGTGAAAATTTGGTAAACTAAAACCTATTTTCTTACTGTCTTCCACTGTAAAATTCGAGCTGGAGTAAATGAGTCCCCACAGGCTAGTGGAAATCAAATTCATTCTAGGTACTAAAATGAGCATCTGCCCAGACCAACTTGGAGAGAATACTAAGACCTTGAATTTGTTCTGTATTTTACATGAACATATATTAAAAATTCAAATTCTGAAGTTTGTGAGAAATATATGTGGGATGTATTTGTTCTGATAATCTGTAGAGTGTTCTCAGTATACAGGATGAGAAGCCTCCTAGTCTTTGTTGGTTTTGTTGCTTATGTGAGAATCTGCTTATGAAAGGACCATAATAGAATGTTCCGTAAAGAGAACCTAATCTAAAGTATAGTGGAATCAAACCCAACAAGAAGGAAGCATATCTTTTAATAAACTGGACATTGCAATGATTTGTAAAAATATCTAAAACAACTTCTTTTCTGTAATTTTTTTGTTTGAGAAACTAATTATTTTCATTAAAATGTTAACATATAATGACTTATTATTTCAAATGAATTAGTACATTTAAAAATTATTTTAAATTTCGAATATGGTAAATATTGATAAATATAACCCATGGAAACAAAAACTTTTAAAGTCATCAGTTTTTGAGTATAAAAGGCCCTGGGGTCAAAAAGCAATAAGACTATAAAGATTATGAATTATAATTATAAATTAGACTCTAAGACTATATATTGAACAGAAAGTTGTTGAACTGCATTGAGGGAAGGAATTTCTTCACCAGGGAGTTCCCCATCTCAAGGAAATCCAGGGTCCCATCCCGGTTCTTTAGGTTGAGTGTGATTTGAATTTCAAATTCAATTCTAAGCTCTACATCACTCTATGTAGGGAGTCCTCAGCAAGTACCTCATGATCATTTCACTTTGTTCTTTTTTTTCAGCCATGTCCAACCCTTTGTTACTCCATTTGTCAAAGATACTAGAATGGTTTTCCGTTTCCTTCTCCAACTTATTTTTCAAATGAGGAAACTGAGGCAAGGAAAGTTAAGTGACTTGTCCAGTCTCACACAGGGCCAGATTTGAAGAGGAGTCTCCCTGACTTCAGACCTTGTACTTTGTCCATTAGCACATCTAGTTGCCCTTAATTTCACTTGTAATAGTGATAAAAGGACCTTCCAACGTTCTTATTTATCCTAAAAGCCAAGAGGTATTTTCTCCGGGAAGGTCTAAGAAATAGGCATCAGGTTGTAAGATTGTACTTCCTCCAAATTTGACTTCTCTGCGGGTTACCCAATAGCATTGCAGTCTGTTTGTTTGTTTTATCGTTTTAACAAATATTTTTCTTTTCTTTGGAGAACAAAATAAATAACTCTTTAGCACAGGGCTTTATACTAACAAACCACTCAAGTTTGGGGTAAGAAACCCCTGCCTTCCTATTGAGAGTGCAAAGCAAGTATTTCATGAATATGTACTCAACCAGTGAACATTTATAAAGTAATTACTCCCCACTAGGCATTGTGATAAGCACTTGAGACAAAAGACAACAACCAAAGAAACTCCTCCAAACCAGTCTCAGCCCTCAAGGAGCTTACAATCTGTAGGGGAAGACAACATATATAAATCAAAACAGATGTAGTTACCGAAAAGATGGAAGTTAACCCCAGAGGAGATAGCTTTAGGAAAGGACGGAAGGGTGGTCTACTTGAACAGGACAGGATCTTAAAGGAATCCAGGAATTCTAAGAGTTGGGCGTTTAGAGGTATTTGGGGCATGGGGGCCAGCCATAGGGGTGAAAGATGGCCTTTCTGTGTTAGATGCAATGAATAGGACAAAAGGCTGGTATGGCTGGAGCATGGAGACATGAGAGCATAAGAACAGAAAGGGAGCAAGAGACTAGAATGAAAAGAGCTTTAAATGCCAAGTGAAGGACTTTATATTTGATCCTGAAGGTAAAGGGATCGATGAGTAGTAGGGTGTTAGAGTTGGGCTTTGGCAGCTGTGTGAAAGATATATTCAAATGGAGAAACCTGCATCCTATACACCCTATAATTAGCAGAGTTCTGGATGTTTGAGATGCATGTCAAAAAATAGACCTTGTCCTTTAACCTCAAGGAACTTGGATTTGGTTAGATTTTAAAGGTCAGATTAGTATTTTCTGGGAGTTGGGGGGAAAGAGGATATAAAATTGCATTAAAAGGTAGAATTGTGCTGGCAGGGACCTATTTTACTTTTCTGTCTGATTTTTCTCCCTCATGGTGATCCTCTCAGCTTCCATGAGTTTAGCCATCATTTTTATGCCTACAGTGATCCTCTTGAATCACCAGCTGCCTAATTAGATACCTTTAACTAAATGTCCCAGAGGCCTCTTGAACTGACCATGTCTCAAATAGTTTATCATCTTTCCCCAAACCTCAGCCTGCATTGTAGCATCAGAGTCTACGTGAATTTTTCTCTTTCTTTTCATTTCATACATAATCATTTGTCAATTTTTACTTATACAGAATATTTCACATTCTCACCTTTTCTAAGTTCATACCCTCGTCTCCTCTCTCCTAGACTAGGACAGCAGCCTCCTAATTGATCTCTGTGCTTCCAGTCTCTTCCCCGCTCTAACCTATCCATTACATAGTTGGTAAATTGATGTCCCCAGAGCACAAGTCTCACAAGGTCTCTTTTCTGATCAGGAAATCTCAGTGTTTCCCTCTTACCTCTAGAATAAAATAGCTTTTAAAACTCTTCTGGCTCCAGCCAACCTTTCTTTCCAGCCTTGTTATTCATTGCCCTCCACACATTGCACATTTCTGCCAAACCAGCCTCCTTTACTAATGCGCATCCAGCTTTACTAATGTCCATCCAGAATATTTTACCTCCCTTCTTGTGCTTTGCAAAGGTGATATCCGGGACCTTGTATCTGCTCTCCCTCCTCACTTTTGTATTCTTACCTCTCCATCATCGGTCATCTTCCTTCAGAGCTCAACTCAAACTCTGCATCCTGCAGGAAATCTATTCTGTTCCCTCACCCTTACTGATGCTTGGCACATCCCCCTCTCAAATTTTTGTGATTTAAAAAAAACATGTCCTTTGTACCTAAAAATATGTACTTTGTACTTATTCATATTTACTTATCAATCCATGTTGTTATTCCTCTATAGAATGTAAGCTCCTTGAGGGAAGTGACTTTTGGTTTTTTCTTTCACTTGTCTAGTAACCTGTGAGGCATTGATACATATTGGATTGAAGTGAATTAAATCTGCGGACTTCCTGAAGGAGGTGGGTCTTATATAGCAATTTAAAATTAGTAAGGGATGTGGTAATTCCTAGGCATGAGGAAAAAGATATTTGCATGCATGTGGAATAGCTTTAGGCAAAAGCATTAGATTTGAAAAGGAAAAAAATGAAAACCAGGAGAAGGCTACCAAAAAGACAGTTTAACTAACCCGAATGGATGAATAGGTGCAGGGTGGAGCATAGTAACTCCTGAGAGAGAACTGAGTGGGATTGAGAGATTTAAAAGGAAGGGTATTTAGGAATAACTAGGGCAAGGTTGATTGAGGGTTTGCTTGTTTTCCTCTCTAATGCCAGGGAACTTTGAAATGAGTCTATCCACATTTGTGTTGATTTTGTTAAGTTGGTTTGTGGTTTTGGTTGTGTGTGTTTTTTATGCTTCTCTTCAATGTAAGCTTTGGGAAACTAAATCTGTTCCTAATGCAGTTAAATTTTTCTTGTTCTAATGCATTCCCTTATTTTCATGGAAAGAAAAAAAAAGAAAAAGAAAGGAAAGCTGCTCCTTTAAGTTGGAAATGCCAGAGCAAGCATGGCAGTATTGACATTGTGTCTATGCTCAGTCTTTATAACATTTTAGCAAATTGTTCCACCCCTCATTTTGTGAGCTGTTTTCTACAGATATTTCCTAATTTTTCCCATGACGTTTCAGCCTGTTCCTTCACAAGATTGTGTAGTCTGAAAGAGACTATTGTTTCTGCTGGTAGAGAGCAAGCTGGTGCACATTTGCTAATCTGGCTGGTTCAGGATTTGAAGAGTGGGTGTTGTGCAGCCCTGGAACAGAGTGAGAAGAAAAGTGGGGGGATACCTTTGTGTGTGTAGTAGATTCATGTTGATAGTGCGTGATTATTTTTTTTTATCAATAATAAGTAAATAATAGAGTGGTTTTGTGTTGAGGGGGTGAAGGGGAGGAATTCTCATTCTCTCCCCACACAATTAAAAAAAAGAATAATAAGACCTTTGTTGATACAAATCTGAAATATGCTCTAATGGAAGGAAATTCAATTATACTGATTAAAAAAAACTTCTTAATTTCAGAAATAAAAAACATATAGGTCAGAATCCATCCCCAGCTTCAATTTCAAACATCCTTCTTTTTATGGATGAAAATGTATTAGTTCCTTTGCTAAACTACATCACTACTCAGTATTTGCAAGGGATCTCAGAGCAATAGCCAGGATAACTTAACTAATAAACTATTTATTACCAGATATTTTTGAAGGTATAAAAATAATGACAAAAGTGAAGCAAAATTCAAGAATAGGATCATGGATCTGGAGATGGAAAGAACCTCAGAAGCCATTGAAGCAATCTTCATGTCCCCTATCCCCTCCTTTTTACTTTTGAGGCCAGTGACATGTTCAAGTAATGAAAGTAGTAAATAGTAGAGGTAGGACTTTTATCCTGGTCTTCTTGCTCCAGAGCCAAAGCCTTGTACCAGGTCATGACCAAAAACAAAACCAAACCAAACCCAAATAGATTGTTGTATTAAGTATAGTATAATCACATGTCAAATGAGGTTTTCCTGTTATGAATTTATTATTTTGTTTTCATATCAACTTCTGAGAAATTGGTACCTAGATTTGATTTAACCACATGCTAAGTAACATACCCAGCAGAATTCTTTGTTGATACGGAGAATCTTTGGAGTAATAGCATGCCATTTTTAAAGAAGATTTTTAAAACCCTCATTATGAAATACTCACAAGGGAAATAGTGACATTGAGATCCATAAAGAGAATTTTTCGGTATTTTGGACATCCTTGGAACTGTAAATCTTTGCTCATGATCCTATAATTTCAGGAAACATTGTAATGCAGTTTGGGGTTTGAACATTGGTATGGGTATTAGGATATTTAGGGGTCTGGGTGTTTTTTTTAATTGCTCTAGAAGATCTCATTTAAAATTTGTTTTCATCTTGCACACA
This sequence comes from Macrotis lagotis, assembly GCF_037893015.1. Taxonomy (NCBI): domain Eukaryota; kingdom Metazoa; phylum Chordata; class Mammalia; order Peramelemorphia; family Peramelidae; genus Macrotis; species Macrotis lagotis. The sequence goes on along the minus strand of NC_133662.1, from coordinate 83,341,001 downwards.
AGGAGAAATCTAGTTTCTAATTTCACTCTAGCACTTATTAGCCTAGTAATCGTGGACAAAGTTATTTAACCTCTCTAGCTGAGTTACTTCATATATAAAATAGGGATGATAACAGATACCTATATTTCACAGGATTATGAGAACCAAATGAAGTTACATTTGTAAAGCATTTTTCAAACCTTGAAGTGCCATGTAAATAGTATCTTTATTTAGCTGATATTATCCTGATGGCATCTACCACCAACTAAGCAAATTAACTTCTGTAAACATAAGGTAGAGCCTAAGGGTTATACTAAAATGAGTACAAATTATAAGCTCCTTAAGGGCAAAAATTATTTCATTTCCCCTTTATATACCCTACTTCCTAGTATACTACCTAATACATAACATAATTATTTGTGGAAATGAATAAGACTTAATGAATCTCATCTTCAACTTGTTTATAATAATGCTTGAGAAATATTTGTAGCCATATGTGTCACAGTAAAGAGTAATTGGATAACCAAAATTTAGCATTGCCATCTTCTTTTTCTCCATGCACTCTGAGGATTTAATCAGCTTTACTTTCTTGGGGGAAAAAAGTAGTGCTTTTTTGAAGCCTAAGATCAAGATTCACGTCCCCCTTTTATGAAGCTTATGTTAAATAAAATTTAGGAGTACAATTGCAGCAAGTTCAGAATCTGCAGTTATGAAAATTCCTAACATTTATTAATTTACAGAAGTCTAGCTCTGTCCTAATTTTAATTTATTTTTATCTCTAATAGACCCCTGGCTTCTTTTCAGTTAAGGCAAAAATTCAAGTTCTTGGAAACTTTAGGGTAAAAAAATTAAGAGATAGTAGAATATGTTATAGTTTCTGTTAATGGATAGGCACTAGGAGGGAAAATGGAATGAAAGTCTCTCAGTCTTTGAAAAGGTGGTTACAACCAGAGGTTTCAGCCCATGTCTTTGACTCCTAGTTGCATGTAAGGGTGGATGGATAGCCCTCCTAAATCTTTACTTTTTCTGTTGCAACTCAGCTCTATTCTCTCTCTCTCTCTCTCTCTCTCTCTCTCTCTCTCTCTCTCTCTCTCTCTCTCTCTCTCTCTCTCTCTCTCTCTCTCCCCCCCCCCCGTGCCACAAATTATTCCTGTGTCACTTCTTGTAGTCCTTCTTACTGTGTCTGTCTGTTATGTCTCCTCAAGTACTCTCAGACATGACTCTCACTTCCACCTTCTGACTAAAGATCACAATTGTGCTTCAGACTAAGAGGGCAATGCTATCTTCTCTGAACTATAAACCTGATTCCTTTCAGTCCTCAAACCCATTTTACATTGTGCAGTTATTGATGATTCTTGGTTTGTCAACATAAGAACTATGTAATTTCTATTTGGTTTTTAAAAATCTGAAATTTAACCTATAATTATTCTTTTAAGTAGAATTGTATTGATATCTACAAGATATCCAGAGTGCATTAGGTACTATAAATCCTTGTAATCTTACAGAAAGAAACAATCAAGAATTTCCTAGATAGAGAAGTCAAGGATGATTTGCTGTTTGCCCTACCTAGCAGAAGAAGTACCCACATTGATGAGATCTCATTGATGAGATTTTTTTAAGGCTGAAATTTTAGTTATGTTTCATTTTTAATAAGTTAATTTTCCATTCAGTGATTTCACAAGGTTTAACCAAACTGAAGAAATTTTAACCTCTTTCCCATCTGCCTCAACAATAAGAGAAATTTTAGTATAGTTCATCAGATCTTAAATTTATATCAAAATAGATTGTCCCAGCATCTTCATATCATGCATGTCTTGAGATGTCTGAGACCCAAAGAGGGGCTGAGACCATACACAAAGGTCATATAGACAGCATAATCAGCAGAGCTAGGTAGTAAATCCACACCTAATGCAGCATTCCCCCCATCCACTTATACCATGAGCATTTTGAAAAATTTCTTTCTACAGAAAATCCACAGCTGATTGATCAAATAACTAAAAATGATTGAAATGACATCTGAGTTGAAACCCAATAAAATTTTACATGTAGTGAGCCCAATAGAAAAAAAGTTAGAAAACAAGTCTATTGCAAGGGACAAGTTTTAAAATTGTTATAATACAGAATGCATAATTCTTGTTCATTGATAGATGTTATGGAAAAAAAAATGAACATACAATACCTCTTGCTTACCCCCCCCATCAGTTAAGAAGTCAGGGACTGGACCAAAAACAAGCACCTTTCTTCTCTGTAATGCCATTCTGCAGTTCTCAGTATTGGCCTTGATACCATCATTAATGTATTTTTTTATTGAGTATCTATTATGTACAGAGAGTTGTGCTATGGGGGCAGCTAGGTAGCACAGTGGATAGAGCACTGGCCCTACAGTCAGGAGGACCTGAAATCGGGGCCACACACACTTAATTGCCTAGCTGTATGACTTGGGCAAGTCACTTAACCCTGTCACTTAAAATAAAATAAAATAAAAAGATGTGCTAATAAGCATTGGATCTAATGGGAGGACAATTCCTACTCAGACTTGAGTACCCCTAGCATTGGATGTAGATTCTAATTTTGCATTGTTTTGGGATGGAACTATCAGGAATAGAGCATAAAAGTTTCATAGCGCTGTTGCTGATTTCATGAAAGCATGGCAGTACATGTAAGTTGTTAGCATTTAAGGGGATACTACTTTGTAGAGAGGACTTTACCTTACACTCTTTTTAAGTTCAAGTGGTATGCAAGATAATCATACTTCAGTTCTACAAGCACTTGATTCTTTAAAAGGAATTGTGTCAAAAGGGCTTTTGAAATTACTATACCCATAAAAAGGTTTTCTTTTAAAGGTTTTTAAGTGTAGTTTTAAAATGCGGCACATACCAACGGTCTTGTTTTGTAGCCACTTTCCAATTAAATAAAACTTAAACTAAGAAAACTTTGATCTATCTCATAGCAAAGCCAAATTGAGATGGCATCTTGCATATTTCTGCTTTTTCTAGCATAGAGGTAGTCTCACTAAATGAAATAATAGTTTGGTTCAGTTCTGAGAAGCCTTTAAAATTCCAGGCTGGTTCTGGTGTACTTTTGGGAGGCATCATGGAGTAGTGGAAAGAGAGCTGGTCTTGAAGCCACGAAGACCTGGCTTTAAGTCTCCCTTCTACCTCGTACTGGCCCTGTGACCTGAGCAACTCATCTCTACATACTCTAGGCAACTCTCTTAAGACTTTAATTTGCTGAGAAAGTGCCAGTTTGCATAGGTGAAATCACAGATCCCTTATTTATAAATTTCATAAAATACATAGGATCCTTGATATGTTAATATCAGTTACATTGTGAACTGATTTGTTCATTATGGAGGGTGAGTTTTGGGGGGTTTTTTTGTTTTATTGTTTTGTTAAACAGAAATCATTGGTTTGTTTCATTGAGGAATACCAATTTTTAAAAATAGCATTTAGATTTGGTTCATTTTAGAATTTAGCATACTTATATTGCTATTCTGGGTTTTGATTCAATGTTCTTTTAATGCAGACCTCTTGCAACCTCTTCATTCTCTCCCCCCCTCCTTTTATTTTTTATTCAGTCCTAGTTCAGGCTTCCCATTACCATTATGCCTCATTATAATCTTCTCCTCTGATCTATCCTCATAATTCCCCAACTGCCTCCATTCTTGCCCCTCCCAGAGCCACCTTTTTCATTGCTCCCAGAGTCAACAGACCTGATCATACTGTCGTATTCAAAACATGTTTTCTAGAAAATAAAATACAGCTCTCAAGCCCAGCTTCCTAATCTTCTTCTGGCTAACTTTTCTACTATTTGACTGCCTCACACTGTAGCTCTTTATACATTCTACATTCCTGCCACATTGAACCAATTCCTAGAGTTCCCAGGACTCTGGCTCTTGCCCATCCATATGCCTTGCAAAGGTGGACCCTGATTTCTGTGCCTGGACTGGACTTTGTCCGCATATGCACCTGTGTTGAAATAGCATAGGATCATGTGATTTAGAACTTGGAGGGACCTTACAGTTAAGCTAATATACCTTTCTTTTTTAAAGAGGAAGAAACTGAGACACAGAAAGATAAAATGATTTATAGTCACACAAGCTTCAGAACTAACATTTTGAACCCAGGTCTTCAGCCTCCGAGTGCAGGGGGTTTCTCCCACATTTTCAAAGGTGTATAGTTGGTAACTCTGACAATGAGATTTCTCAGTGCTAAAATGTCAAAAGAAGTAGTTTCAAATTGGTAATTTCTCTTTTTTTCTGCTTTGTATTAGACATTACTTGAGTGTAAAGCAATGCAAGCTTAGCTTCACACAGTGGCTTCATGGCCACAAGTGGAATTTCATCAAACCAGAATTTTCTGTGGACAGTTATATCAATTTTCTGAAGGCAAAGATTCATTTTTCTGTCATTCTGTAAAACCTCCAACACTCCAGAATTTCCATAATCATTATGGTAGAAACTTAACAAGCAGTCTATTTGAGATAATAGAGATGGGAACAGGCAAGGGTAGACTTCCTTACATTCTTGTTTTCTGGAATTAAAAATAATCCCTGACAGATCCAAATTAATTAGACAGAGTTGATAAAAGTCTTGGCATTTTGGTTAATCACAGTTTAATTTTTTTTCTTGTGGTGGTGGTGGTGGTGGTGGTTGTGTGTGTGTGTGTGTGTGTGTGTATGTGTGTATGTGTATGTATGTGATAGGGAGAGGGAAAGACTAGTAAAATGAGCCAATAATTGGGTCATTCTTATGAAAAAGGAATTTTTTTCATAGTTCTCTTCACGTGTTTAAGAAAAATATGTGATAGTTTAAAAGATAAAATAAAATTATGTCTTGTAAAGAGCTTCGCAACCTTGAAAATGCTATATATAATTGTAAACTGCTATTATTATTTTAATTGATAATTGAAAATACTTTAAGTCAAGAATTTTAAGGACTCGTAGTGCATTTTATGTGTTGAAATGCTTTTGTACTTTGCATTTTATACACACACATTTTATATATAATATATATAAACATTAAAAATATGCCTTCAAAAGTATAGATTTAAATGTTGATCAGTATTGTCCCATTCCCCCTCAATCTCGGTTTTTCTGAGGAATGACGGGAGGGAGAGGGAGAAGAGGTGAAAATGCCTGTAATTGAGTCCTTGAGGAAAGAAGTATTTGCAGAATCCTGTTAACTTGGTTATTTGTAGTCACCATGTCATCTAGTGTGAAAGTGATATGATCCAGGCAGGAGGGATGGGTGTGTGTGTGTGTGTGTGTGTGTGTGCTTTAAATTTAAAAATCAAATTCCCAAGGAGATGAAGTG